>NC_060080.1:9740000-10365000 GCF_922984935.1 Meles meles | reverse complement strand
GACTTCATGCTGAGCATGGAGCTCATTAGGGCTTGATCCCATGATCCTGAGATCATGATCTGAGCTGAAATCAAGAGTCAGAGGTTCAATCAACTGAGCCACCCAGGCACCCCCATGGGAAATATATTGTTATTATGAGTATTTTGGAACTTTAAATAGTTTGTACTGATCTACATTAAGTAAATTGCTATCAATTTAGACTGCTAATTAAGATATGACTATATAATCTCTTTGAATGTCTTTATTCTACATCAGTAACTGCATAGAAATAAAAGAAAAGAGTCTTTGACCCAGGCCACATGGGTGGTTAAGGCCAAGCCAGTGATAAATAACAGTCTTGTGACTTCCACTAGGTTCCGATTTTGTAGTTAATCCTGGTCGAGGAAGAGAAATTTATTTACACTTGAGATTTCTGCAAAGTGCTGACTCCTCTCAAAGCCCCGATGCCTTCCCGTGGCATCCCAGTCACCTGCTCTGTTTCCTCTGATAACTTGCTTCTGGGATTTCTGAATTTGCATAGCACCCACTTCATCCCATCCCTCATATTTCCATCCAGATTCCTGCTCCAGGTAAGATGCTTCCAGGGAGAGGAAATGAGCCATTGTGTGCACCCAAGGAGCTAACCCAGTAATTTATTGATGCATAGGGTTGGGGGGACACTAGAAAACACTGACACATTCTCCTAATAACAAGTCGGCTTTTACAAGAACACACATTTCACAACAATGCCAACATGGGAGCAAGTATTATTCCTCTGCAACATTTCAAATTGAGGGGCGCCTGGGTGAGTCAGTTGGTGAAGCATCAGCCTTCATGATCCCAGGGTCTGGGGATCAAGCCCCACGGGGAGCCTGCTTCTTTCTCTCCCTCTCCCTATTTGTTCTCTCTCTCTCTCTTATTCTCTCTCTAAATTAAATAAATACAATCTTTAAAAAATAAAACCCCAAAGAAACAAACAGACAAACAAAACACTTGAAATTGAATGAAAGGACAACACTGTTCTCAAATGTAAGTGACCATGAAACTGTGGCCGGGAGTGTGCTGACATATGGCCTTCTACCCAAACAGATACCTTCAGGCACGTGGAATTTTTCTCCAGGAAAGTCCACATATTTGGACAAGGATGAAATTTCATCTGCAGACAAACTTTACGATTACAAAGTTGCTGTGGTTCTGATCATTATAATAGAGCTATCGCTGAAGAAACTGATTTGAGAATGGGGGCTTTCTAAAAATGGTAGATAGGTTTCCCCATCCCATCTGAGAAAGTAACAGGAAACATAAAAAAAAAATCTCTCTATTGATTTAAATATCTCAATCTCATTTATACTTATTTTTGAGTATAATTCTCATCAAATGTCAAATTTGCTTTGAATATTTTCTGAATACACACTGTGGGCTAAGAAATATTCCTGATACATGAAGGTCAAGTGTTGATTGATCCCCAAATCTGGAAGTCTAATTGTGGAAATAAGGCTATGACCCTATTTAATGCTACAAGTTCTACTTTTAAATTTGATTCCTTTGGATTATTTTTTGACACAAGTTCTTACATTTTTCTCCTTTATTTAAATAATCTCTGTTGGCTGGCTCCTTATTTGCAGACTTTGAACAAGCACAAATCCCTCTTGGAAGATCCCTTACTTGCCATTCTGTTCTCCTGAAACACTAGTCTATCCCACTCCTTGCCTTTATATACAAGATGCTTCACCGAACCATTGTCTCCATTTCCTGAGCACCCATTACGTTTGTACCCATCTGCTATTGGGCTTTGCCTCCACTGAAACATCCTTATGAAGATGCCTTCAGGAGGCTTGGTAATTGCCAGATTCAGTTTTTATCCCTTCTCTCAAATGGGCTTGATACCATTGGCTACTCTTCTTAATTCATTCCTTCTGTAGCTTAAACATCTTTTGATGGATTCTTTTCTGACATTGTCTGTAGGCTCCTTTGCTGGGTCTTCTTTTTTATTTTGGTATGTTTTATAGGGCTCTGTCTCGGCATTCATTTTCCCTGTCAGTCGCTGGCCTGACTCTTCCTACTATAACTTGAAATTCAGCCAAATATGGATATCTCCCGAATCTGTTTTCTCAGCCCAGATTCCTTCAGACTTGTATACCCAGGGGCACAGGAAATAGCTCCACTTAGGTGCCTCAAAGCACCTGAAATCTGCTCAGTCAGATGGAATATCTTCTCTTGTTCCTGCATTTTTTTGTCTGTAATGACTATCATCAAGATCCAATCAGGCACTTCACCCAGAGATTCAGGAGTTCTCCTGGTGTTTTCCCTCCCTTTTCTACACCTCTGTACTCAATCCAGGCGATCATTCAGCTCTGGAGATTCTGTTGAACAATTCTTAAATATGGGTATGATCATTTCTTGCTTCCCTATTGTAATAGCTTCTATTGTAACTGGTATCTTTGTCTCTCTGGGTCTCTGTCTCTCTGTCTGTTTCTCTCTCTCTCACACACACATGCATACACACATACATACACATTTTTGCTCTCTCTTTCCTCTGTCATAGGTTGACCTGCTCATTACGCAAATCACTCTTCTGGTTAATTCCATCAGGTATCTCATTGTTTATATGAATGACATCACGCTTCAGTATGCCATGCAAAGTACACCATCATGTGCCTCAAGCCTGTCTCCAACCTCCTCTCTTTCTTTGGTTCTATCCAATTGCTTGCAGTTTCTGAGTGCACATAAACGTTTCTCATTCAATGCTCGTGCTAATGTTCGTGTCTTCTTCCAAAAATGCTCTACCCCTAGACTAATCTTCTTGGCTAATGCTCAAATTTCAAGTCACCTAATGGTTATATGTTACCTTCTCTGCATCACATTTTATGATCTCTTACTACTCCAGGTAGATTTGGTCTTGTTCTTCTACCAGACACTATGCATTTACCAGGTACCTTTAATATTGATTGAATGACTCTGCAGATGCCTTTCTCTTCTCCCGGGCTCTATGTCTTTTGTATATCTAAGCATGGTGCTTAGAACATACTAGAAGGTGTGTAATAAAAGTTGGTTGAGTCAATGATACTTAAAAAAAATAGGATTTCATAGAAATTATTGGAAAGGGAGAAATAAATGGTCCTATGTTTCAGAAATGAGAGAAAACAGAATTTTTGGCCCCAGGAAAAAGTTCGTGAAGGACATGCAGTTGTTTCAGGTCTATAACAGATATAGGAGTCTAGAATGAGGGGGACATGAGACCCAGACTATTGTCTGTCATTCTATCTGTTATTATTGCATCATTGCCTAGATATAGCAGGAAGCAAAATAATTTCTGGCTGATGGAAATTTCTGTTTATATAAAGTTTTTCTCTTTTTATATAAACACTGTTTTTCTGACCACTAGCAATAAAACTTCTGCAGCCTATTGCCCTAGATAATTTATTCTTTCTATTAGACATTTCATCTCTAGTCTTTGCTACTAGGAATACTTTACTTATATCTGAATCCAAATTCCCATTGTTTCTTTCCAATGATTATTTATTGCTAAAAATTCCACTGGATCACTGAGATGATTATGGGAAGCCTCCATAATTATGGATAAGCAAAAAAAATTGTCTATGTTCCAAAGGCAATGCGTAATACTTTAGAATCTAGTTGTTAGTTTGATTATGAGAATCCCAATGATGTAATATTTTTTCCTCATAAAAACAACCACCGTTTAACTTTGTGTAACACAGAACAATTTATAAACCATTTTGGTTTGCATTATTATATTTCAGGCTCACAACAAAACTGGAAGGCAGTATTGACATTTTCTTTGTAGAGATGAGAAAACTGGAAATCAGGTTGATTTTCTTATTCAAAAGTACACAAGTGGTAAACAAGAATACTGGGACTTGGATTCAGACCTTTTTTATTTAGTATTTCCTGTAGGATCATACTCTCTTTATCCTCTTCCTATTTCTCTTCTAAAGAGTTTTGCAATGAGGCTATGACATCTCAGTTCATCTGGGGTCGGTTTTAAAGAAAAGTGAGAGTGAGTGGTGGTACTACAAGTATATACATTGAGCATTTCAAGTTACTGATAATGCATACTATTTCCCTAACATGAAGTAATACAATATAGAAAGCAATGGAGACTTTTGATTGAAACTCAAAGAAAATATTTCCTACCAACAGAAGAGGAAAATATTGCTCACTCCAGCAGGAATACTAGATCCACCATGAATTCTTGCTCATGCATTCATTCATTAGTTTCTGTATTTATTCATTTATCTGAGAATCAACTTATAAAAAAAAAAACAAAACTACAGCGAGTCAGACATGTGTTGGCCTTGAATGGGCCACAGAGGTAACTTGATGATGAATCCTGTTCTTAGGGCTCAATTATATCTTCACAGGTTGACGTTAATTTAGAATCACGTAAAAAATCATTATGTAGGAACAACTGTAGGTATATTTTGAGGATGTGATCCACCATATCACAAAATCCTATTTTTACGAGAACTCCTGAGAGAAATTTCAGAGGTCAGAACTGAGAAAAAAGTTGTTTTTCTGCAGAAAATATGTTGTTTCTTCTAACTTACTCTTTTCAAAGTAGAAGTGAATTTTGCCATTGTGTTTATACTTCTACCTTTAATTTATTAGTCTTAGAGTCACATGATTTGGGCCACCAAGAGGCACCGACCAAAACCTTTGGCTCACCTCCAGGAACTACGTACTGTTCTGTGGTTTACATTTTGGATTGTAATCTCTGCTTTGTATCATATTTTCCTATTTTTATGTTGCCTCTGTTTCCTTATTTTCTTTATGTTGTGTTTTATTGTCAACATCTCTGTAAGCTATGTTTCAGTGTTCTTCTGAAAAACCACAGGGTCTGTATTTAAAACAGAATGTGTGAGGGGGAAGAAAAGTTGGAGAGGGAAAGAAAGAAGATGAGAGAATTTTGGATTTAGAAGGAGCTTTCAAAATTAACCTAGCCAAAATTTGCCCCAATGCAGAAATCTTCTTCTGAGAGTTCCTAAGTGATGTTCATCTGCTTTCCTCTTGTGTATATTTATAGGTAAGAAAATCATTGTCCCCCTCCTTCTATGACAACCCACACCATCACGGGAGAGCTCTGATTATCTGTAAATTTATCCTTTCTGTTACGTGAAATCAGCCTCTGACAAAAATTTCATTTCCAACTTCAAAGCCTTGAGTTTTATTTAGATTTGAAAACACAGGGAAAATAAACAGCATTTTCTTTTTTGTTTTTATTTGAGATGACATGAAGCCCACAACCCAGTTGTAGAATAAGAGGTGTTAATAGATCTGGAGGAGAGGCACACAGTTTGATATTCAGAGACAAAGACAGGCTTGCTGGGCTGTTTCCTCTATCAAATCTTCATTACCAGCCACACTGTGTCATTACTCACAAGTTTAGCGTCAACATGCTGCTCTCCCATCCCTCCCTAGCCCCTCTTTCTAGAAATAAATGCTATTGATCAGCAGTGGCCATATCGAAAGCTGGCAGGAATGCATGAGCTTATTAAGTTTCTTTATTAAAGTTGAATAGAATCTGGAAGGAAGAGTTGATTCCCCCTGGATTTAGGGTCATTTATATTTTTCCTTTCTAATCCTCCATTTGTAACATTTCATTACACACTGTCTAATGGGGTTTGAGGATATTTTTGTTTGGTAAAGGATTTTTGTCATGCTGCTTTTTCCCAATCATTAAAACCTCAGTAGAGGGTCTGTAGGGAGAGATACAAAGTGCAGCTGTGGATATCTACAGGCTTAACATGTGGTCAATTATATTTGCTCTAATTTATAAGGTGATTTGAGAGTGAATTTTAGATCCAAAGAATTTAACTATAACATCCATCTCTTTGTATCCTGTCATCTTTTTCCCCCCAGCCCATGTCTCTCGAATTTCTTCATGACCTTCTTTTTCCTGTAGGTTTTTTTTGTTTTGTTTTGTTTGTTTTTTAAGGTCACTCCTCTTGAATTTTGGTAAAAGCCTCCTTTTTTTTTTTCTGCTTTCCTTGCTCTCTGCTCTCCCATCTTTCATCTTTCTTCTGCAGCTTCTTTCTTTCATCTTTCTTCTTTCTTTCAAAAATGCAAATCTGACCATATTACCCCCAGTAGGGACATTCTCCAATGACCTGTCATTGCATTTAAGATCAAATCCAAATACATTGCCAAACCCTTCCGAGAGTTACAAAGCCTCCCTTTTCTGAGAACGTCTTGACTGATTCTTTACTTCTATGTTTAGCCAATCCATCTGAACTTGCTAACCACACACCTTACCCTTTTAGATTTGATAAACCTCTTACCATGTTCTTATGCATCTTCTTGGCCGTGTCCATGACAGCATATCCCTTCTTCATCCAACTAACTTGTGTTCACTCGCTGAGAGTCACTTTTTCCCCCTGGGAGTGCCTCCCTGCTGTAAGTGTGTCTCTCATGTGTGTCCATGGTACCAGTGCCTCTCGACCACAACACATCAAACATATTCAATCACAAGTATCCAGTTACTTCAGTTGTAACCACTAGTCCTAAGTGCCTTGAAGATAGAGCCTCTGTCTTTATACTTTCTCTCTCTGTAGTTCCTGGCTCTCTGCCTGGCACAAAGTAGCTGTTTAATAAAGTTCTATTGAACAATTGAGTGAAGGAATGAATTAGTAAGACATGCAATCAAATCACATGAAGTGAATAGTGTGGAACTGGTAATGTCTGTCAAAGAATTCTCTGCTCAGAAAGCAAGGGTTGAGATGTCAGAAAACCCAGATCTGGATGGCATGTTCTATAGGTGCATGTTGCTTAGGTCTAGGTCTAAGAAGAACTTCACAGATTGCCTACGGTGTTCGAGGGACTCTAGTTCAACCTCTTCAATTGATAGTTGCAGAAACTAACTCCTGAAAAGATTCAGGTCTTCTTGGGGTCGCAGAACCACACCTTCAGAGCTAGAGCCCAAGGTTTTTAATCACTGTTGATGTACGACTGTAAAGAGCTAGTTACTTCTTTTTTTACCAGAATTGCAATGGTATATGGTATGTGCTATCTTCCTAAAAATATATATTACTCAGCAACCCATATGGTTAGAGGCAGGAGTTCTAAAAGAAGACTGTTCAAACCACAGGGTTCTCTAAGTTTTCAAGTTTTACTGGGGAGAATTTCAACATTTCTCTGAAATATACTTTTGACTCATCATGAGTTAAGAATGCATTAACACCCCCACAAAATGTAACCAAGAAAATGTGTTTCACCTGGAGGTGTGTGGTGTAATTAAAAATATATAAAACCTGACTATCTCAGTTTCTTCTTAATACTTATTTTTCCTTCTATTCGAGGATAGTCCAATTATCTACTTAGGTCTTTCCATCAAGTGTTGAGTATCAGGAGATAGTTAAATTTCTCAGTTCCAGGGAGCCACAGGGAAAATTTTGAGCAAGTATTCTCCTGGCTCGTTAATGGTAATGTCAGAGGCATTACAGAACTTTTCAATATGTCTACTACTAAGTAGGTGTTATGCATTACTTCTCAACAAGATGATATAGATTTACTGGAATGTCAGTTTGGCTGAAATGATTATAACTGGAAAGCTCATGCTGATAGAAAACTATTATAGACAGTTACATGTTTCATTGCCCAACAACAAACAGATATAAAAAAGGGTAATCATTATAGAATAAATGTAGTTTATTTGGCAGACATTTGCCTTCTAAAAATGGTGTTCAAAAAAAAAAAAAACCTCATAAACTAATGGTGCCCACAAATAATAAAGGTTTCTTTGCCTGTAACAAGGTTGATGCCCCATGTAGAGTGTAATCTTCTCATTTCTCAAATCTAATATTCTGGAAGAAAGCCTGTGGGAGTGCATGATTTGAAGCCATCGTTAGTTTTTGGCCCCACTTGGTGACGTAACTGAAATTTTTGTGAATTTGCCAGATTCTTAGACTCCTGGGAGATAGTTGCTGTGGGCAGTCATCTCTCTATCTGGCCACAAATAGAAGCTATCACTAACACTACTGAAGAAATGTGGAGATTGAGCAGTATCTGAAATTGGGCCTCTCAGGGACCTTTGAGGTCAGAGATAACTTGTGTCCATATCATTATAGGATTTGAAGGACTAAGTAGGTGCTCACAAATCAGCAAACTAAAGGAATGTTCTGGGGACCCTGCTAATATTTGAATGTTTGATGTCAAGCCTAGGTGGCCCGATATGAAAACTGGAGATGGGAGGGTTTCTAACTGATATTAAAACTCACTGCTGCTCAGTGGTAGCTCCTCTTCTGGTTGCGAGTGCCCAAAAGACAACAGCTCTCTTTATTTTTTTTAAATTTTATTCATTTATTTGTCAGGGAATAAGAGAGAGCCCAAGCAGGGGGAACAGCAGGCAGAGGGAGAAGCAGGCTCCCCGCTGAGCAGGGAGCCCAATGTGGAACTTGATCCCAGGACCCTGGGATCATGACCTGAGCTGAAGGCAGACGCTTGACTGACTGAGCCACTCAGGTGTCCCACAAGAGCTCTCTTTAATTCTGTTGTAAACCCAGTGATCTGTCAATCAACCAATTATTACTATATCCAACTATAATATAAAGAGAGGAGGTATCATTGAGATGTTTTTAATAGAAATCACACTATTCAAAAACACTGTTTATATGCTTATACATACTGCTTACATGCTTATATACTAAGATGCTGAGCTTTTGACACTATTATTGCTGATGCATGGAGAATATGAATCTTCCTAAAATGCACTTTTCTCTTAGCACTGTTTTACAGGAAAATAAAACTGGAATTGGATTATGACCTATATCTAACTTTGCTTCTTTTGCCAAATTGCTCTGTGACCTTGGATAAGTCACTTTACCTTTCTAGCTCTCTTTCCTTATCTATAAAATTAGGGGGTTTGTTGTTAAAATGTGTTTTAAGGAGACTTATGGCTCCTTTAAAGCAGCCTTAGGACAAGGATGAGACCATTTCTATTGCAACCAGTGCCGATTATGATGTCTTAAAGAAATCAGCCATAATATCCCTTTTATATACTTTTCTGACAAATTATTCAGTTCCATTTGCCTCCTAAATGTTCTTAACATAGTGGACAGTTTGAACGTCCAAATTTTATGGAAATGAGTGAATTCCTTAAACCAGAGACATTTTTCTACTAGGCTGAATTGTTAAGGCTTTTTAAAAGTTCTAACTCGGTTATTTCCCTTCCTTCTGTGATTGATTGGCGATGGTTGAAAATAAAATTAGAAGGTGTCCCCCAACTGTGAAATGACTCATAAGGAAGGTTCAAAGTGTTCTCTTTTGAAAAGTTCTTTGATTAGAAGAGTGCTTTATTCCCTTAAAATATCTTGGATGAAATGTCCAACCCACTTAGAATGATCTAATATTAGAACTAGAAGGGACCTTAGTTTCACTTTCTACAAGCATCTTTTTATGGATGTGAAATTTGAGGTCCAGAAAAATTTTCCTGGCTAATATTCTGGAAGGAAGCCTGTGGGAATGCATGAAGGGGAAGGGGAACAAACCAACTCTATAGTATTCTAAGTTCTTCACTAATATTTATTTCTTATGTTTGTAGAATATTTTAAGGTTTACAAAGCATTTTCTTATATAATACATAATTTCATAAGCATCATCAGCCAGTGAAGAAGGTAAACAGTTATAAATGTTTTGTGTTGAAAAAAAAATTAGAAAAGTCAAGAAGAGAACTGAGACCTTTTGCTTCAGACCAGTGTTATTTCTACTTACTGATCTGTCTTAACATTTGATTTCAGTTATTGAAAAAAAGATGAATAAGGTGTTTGGTGCTGTAGTTATTTTTAATTATTTCTCAATCAGATTGCTGCTCTCTCTAATAAAATTATCAACAGTGATATGAAAAATATTATTTTAGGAAGGAAGAGCCTGATCCTACAGCAGTGAAATGAAAGCTTAAGTATCTTTGTATGCATCTTTCCATACTTGTTAACTGAATGGTGGGCTGAGACAACCATAGTCATAGAAGTCAAGAGTCTTGCATAAACTGCTAGACTTCATGAGGAGAAAGAGTTTAGTTCCACTCAGTGAACTAACTGAAACTTTTGTGAATTCATCTGAGTGTTAGACTCATGGGAGATAGTTTTTGTAGTTATGGTCCTCTCTCCAGCTTGCCAAGACACTTTGGAAACAAAGTAGATATAGCCCTTCCAACATCTTTCTAACACTTGGCCAGAAGGTAATCAGGAAAAAAAGTTATGAATTAATAAGTCATAAAAACATAAAATCAACTAATATAATATGTAAGATAAAACTAAGCTTTAATTGGGCATAGATTATAAAGCTCTACAGTGAGCCATGGGACATCAATATTAGATGTTCACCGTGTATCATAGAAAGGGAAGAAGAAAGTCAAATTGAATTGGGAAGAGAGCTTTCTATCCAGACTGGAAGTCACCTTCTGTCTAGCACACATCCCACAGCATGAGATGATGCCCAAGCAAAGGAAAGAAGGAAAAGGATCTACCACTCCAGTGCAGCACAGAGATGGCTCTTATCCCTGCCTTCTTCCACCTCACTCTGTGTTTATTTAAGCCATGATGTGCAAGCTGGATTCCAGAATCACCCAATCATTCTGGAAAGGTTGTGTTTCCCCCAAGAATAGAAAGACTGAATTGATGGCTTTATATGACAAGGGATGGGAGTCATAAGACCCCCTTGTAAGTTCCAAAAGAGAGTCTAATAGGAGGACGAACATCACTTCCAAACTTATGCTTGTATGAATAAGGGGATAGTAGCCAAACTATTGAAATTAGAAATTATTTTGTTTACTTTATTTGGCAACTTGAAGATAAAGTGTATGAAGTAGTCAAGGGAAATATGGTTTTAATTTAAAGATGAATAACATGAGACTCCGGAACATCAATTGATTTCCCCAGGACCATATGAATGTCAGAATGACATGAGAATAGACCTAGGTACTTTGATTCATAATTTATGAATTTTTCCACTATCTAAGTGTCCTCTCATTTGAGACAGGATTTTTGTGTCATAAGCCATCCATTTATCATTCAAGCATTATATGTTATGCATTGGGTCAGGCATAAATAATTCTTCATTCAGTGGTAAGGAGTATATTATGTTTTAATTCTCCTGACATTATATGGAAAAGATGTTGTATAAAACTGTCTCCTAACCTTCTTCTTTTTGCTTAATACCCTCTTAGACACATAACTATTAGTGGATTGATTTGCCCATTTCTGGGCACAGGAGGCTATAGGACAATCAGAGACACATACCAGAGTGTTGACTTCACAAAGCCCAGAGCTGACCTGTTCTGCAGGGAGAATATAAACATACACAGCATGGTTGAAAATAGACTTAGTGGTGGGGCGCTTGGGTGGCTCAGTGGGTTAAAGCCTCTGCCTTCAGCTCAGGTCATGATCCCAGCATCCTGGGATCAAGCCCTGCCTCAGACTCTCTGCACAGCAGGGAGCCTGCTTCCTCTTCTCTCTCTGCCTGCCTCTCTGCCTACTTGTGATCCCTGTCTGTCAAATAAATAAATAAAATCTTTAAAAAAAAGAAAATAGACTTAGTGGTAAAATACTATGGACTAAGAGGAAAGCATGTTGGGAAATTGGAAGAAAAATCCATGTCTTTCTTTCTACATTCTAATTTCAGCCTGTATACAGAGTTCAGTCTTACACTTAAGATTCTCTTCAAGGGAAGAAAAAATGGTTGCTTAGAAAATATTGTCATGGGGACATCTTGGTGGCTCAGTTGGTTAAGCATCCAGCTCCTAATTTTGGCTCAGATCATGATCTCAGGATCATGAGATCAAGCCCTATATCAGGCTCAGTGCTCAGTGCAGAGTCTGCTTGAGATTCCTTCTCCCCCTCTCCCTCAGCCCTTCCCCCCATTGTTGTATGCTCTCTCTCTCTCAAATAAAATCTTTTAAAAAAAAAGTCATGATATCTACTGGATCATAGAGCAAATGGGTAGGATCAATTTGCCTAAATGCTTTAATCTACCTCTTCAACTTTATCTTCTTGCTCTGAATGTGAATGCCCCGGCACATCTGCCACCCACACATTTTAAAAACACTCAGTGTATTGCTTCTTTTCAGTTTGAGGAAGAAGTGGGAAGTACAGCTTAGACCTCTGGCCCCAGCCATGGTTTCCAATCCGTCTTTTATTGGAAAGCCATAACTTAAGAGTGTTAGAATCCTTGTAATGATTATTAAATTAGTACTTTTTTTAAACACTTGTTGAGAGATCAGGTATATTTCTATTAACTCAAGGTACCATATTAAAAAAACATTAGACCCAAGACCCCACAACAATTACTAAAAAGCAAAGATGGGTACAATCCCCCCATGTTCTAACTTATCAGTTTTCAGAGCTAGTAAAAAAAAAAAAAGTCACAAGTTATATGGGGACTTTAGAAATATGTGTTGAATGGAAAGAAAAACAAAGCCAAAAATGGGAGAGCCAAGAGCTGAGAGAACTGATTCTATTCAAAGAGTAAATTTCATAACTGAAAATATATCATCTGAAAGAGTATGTTTAAGTAAGTCTGATCATAACTGGTACTTTTCTCTGAGGAGTTCAGTTTGGTGTGCACAGAGGGTAGTCACATGGTACTGGTACTCAGAAATGAATGGTACTTGAAATCATGGAAAGACATAAGGGAACAGTTCTGTAGGGTCTCTCCTTGTTGAATTGCTGGAGGTATAGGAGCAGGATCTAGAGCTGTAGGAGATACGAATGACTTAAAATAGACAATATGAGAACTCCAGATAGATGAGTTACAGTCTTGGTATGCCTTCAACTTTTGCAACAGTGAAATCAATTTCAGGAGCAGAATGGTGCCAGGTCAGTCTTCATGAACTCTTATATCGTCATTTGCTTCATCTGTGACCATGATCTTCATTTCTCTCATCTCAGAACTGAATATGCTATCCTATAAAACTGCTTTAAGGACCAGAGATTATGCATGAAAAACCTTGCACTTAGAGCAGGCGCTAATCAAATGGTAGCTACTCTTGTTGTGTGATTGTTGATGTTATCACTTTTTTTTTCTTATAATCACCATCTCCTTTTCATCATTATTAGTAAGTTCCCCACTTCCTTTTTCCAATTATAGAGGCTCTTCCTTCTGGCCTCCTAGGACTCAGAAAGTTACTATAAATTGGTCTCCAGTTGCTCCTACCACATCAAAGTCTTTGTCCCTGACACTACCTTGAGGCTTTGCGTCATCAAAGAAATTCATCAAAATGCCTCAGATGCCTTCTCTTGGAGAGAGGTGATAAGGTGCCAGTGGAAGGATTCATTTCTCCTTAGGGAAGGACTAGTCATCACATGGTAGACCCAGAGGGGTAAACACAGTCACAAGATGTCCAAGAAGGAAAAGGATGATCACAAAACCCTTTTATTGCAGAGGCAGAGAAGTACATATATTTTTTTCTTCTCAATGCTATCATGAAACTATGAGCCAGTCCAAAAAATCAAAAGAGAAACCGAACTGGGCATGCACATATTAGACCAGGCTTTTGGAATTTTAAGGCTATTTTGGTCAAAAAGGCTGAAAGAAAGCATTCTCCTTATTTAAGGGATATGAATTAAAAATAAAATTTTGAGTGTGGAGTGTGTTCTCAATTCTGCCATTAACAACTGTGGTCCGAAGGTGGTAAAGTTTCTTCGAGAAGAAAGATTGTGCATTTTCCTTTTTGGGGCCTTTCTTGCTATTGTAATTTTTTATTTCATTTTGTGATTATTGTCTCTTTATTCAGTTAGACTGCATGCTTTTTAAGGACAAGGGATTGTGACTGCCTTTCCCCATCATATCTCCAAAGTCCTCTGTTTTAAATACTCTGTGATGTTGGTCCAAGCACTGGCCTCATCCCAGGCTCTGCTTTCGTAGAGATAAACACTGAGATGTGGTTGTTGTGAAAATTTAATGAGATTGTATCTGCTGTGTTCGTGGAACTTAATAAGTGCTATCAAATGTTCCTTTCCCCCTTTTCCTTCTCTGTTTTGTTCTAAATAAAATTGTCCTAAAGTGATATGGTACGGAGTATACAACAGGTTGCCAAATATTACTGCATTGAATTCTCTTAATGGTTCTGTACGGTAGGCAGCAAAATTGATATAGTTCACATTTTATTGTTTGGGTAATAGAGAGCCAACAGGTTTATGTGTAGTCAAGTCCCGGGCCGGAATTCTATAACACAGATCTTCTAGCTCAAGGCTTTGTGTACTTCCTGCTGAAATAGAGCCCTGCTTAACAATAGTGCAAAAACCACATTCTATATACTTCATAATTAAGAAAATGACACTGTATGTACCTCTGAGCCTGTGTTTTCTCATAAAAGGTGAAAATTGAAATACCTACTTCATGAGATTATTAGTTGTGAGGATCAAATTCCTACATACAATAATGCAGATTCACACAGGTTTTGAAATAGTAGGTGTTCATACAAAGTCAACTTCTTGCCTCTAATTTAGTTTCTACTTGGTTCACAGGAAAAATCTGCAGTGAAACTGAAATAGATACATCCTAAAATGCCTTTGAACTAAGTCCGTTCACAAACAATTGATTTTTGGAGGGAGAGAAATTGAATGAGCTGGTCAAAGAGAAGGCTTTGGGCTGAAATCCTGCCCCTGGCACTTAAAATCTTTATAATTTTCCAAGACCACCTAAAGAGGAGACTCCATTTCTTTGTTAAAAAAAAAAAAAAGGTGTGTTAAAGTATTGAGGTAGTTCCTGGCACAAACAGGAATTTTAATAAATTGTATAAATGGTGCTTATTAGTATTGTCACTACTGCTGCCATGTATTACATCGTCAGTGGTATTGTTATTGTCATTATTTTCAATACACAGAAGGAGCATTTGTTCAGTTTCTTTCAAAAATTATCAGTGCATTAAACAGTGCATTAGTTTCCTAGGGCTATCCTACAAAGCACCACAACTGGGTGGCCTAAAACAAAAGAAACGTATTGTCTCACACTTCTGTGGCCAGAAGTCTGAAATCAGGGCATTGGTTTCTCTCTCCAGTGGCTTCAGGGGAGACTCTATCCTTGTCTCTTCTAGCTTCTGGTGTTGGCCAGTGTTCCTTGTAGATGCATTGCTCCAATCTTTGAATCCACTGTCAAGAGCCTCTCATCTTGCTATATGTCTTCCCGTGATCTTCCCTCTTTGCCTGTCTACTTCTGTGTCCAAATTCACCCTTATAAGGGCACGAGTCATGTTGTGTTAGGACCCAACCAAATGACCTCACCTTAACTAATTGCATTAGCAAAAACCATATTTCTAAATGAAGTCACATTTCGAGGCACCAAGGTTAGGACTTCATCATATCTTTTGGGGGATGCAATTCAGCAAGTACGAAGTACCCCTTTAAAAAAATTTGCTGTCTTTCACTGACTTCAGGATTCACTTAATCAGGTGATTTGAATTATTCCAGCTAAAATGTAACCCTCTTCATATGATACCGATTTCTGTACTTAGTGATAATAACACTGAATATCTAGGGAGTTAATGACAATCAGAGTGCAGTTTTCAGACTGTCACAAACAGCTAGGTGAGATCTCTGAGCAACTGTGAACAAGTGGGAGAACGCTTCAAATCTGTGTTCAAAGGAAACATTTTGTCCCATCTACACTCTAACACAAACAAAAATTGCAATAAACGAGTAGAAGAGTCAATATCAACTATCTAACTATCACTGTCAGGGGAAGTGAGCACAATAAAGAGAGTTGAGAAGAGAATCAGGATCTGAGAGCTTGGAAGTCATCTAGAGACCCCTGAGTACAACTCATAATTTTATTTTATTTATTTTATTTTTTTCAGGGCTCCAAAATTCATTGTTTATGCACCATACCCAGTGCTCCATGCAAATATGCCCTCCATAATACTCACCACCAGGCTCACCCAACCCCCACCCCACACCCCTCCCAAACCCTCAGTTTGTTTCTCAGAGTCCACAGTCTCTTGTGGTGTGTCACCCCCTCTGATTTCCCCCATCTCACTTTTCCTCTCCATTCCCAATGTCCTCTGTGTTATTCCTTAGGCTCCACAAGTAAGTGAAACCATATGATAATTGATTCTCTCTCCTTGACTTATTTCACTCAGCATAATCTCCTCCAGTCCCATCCATGTTGATACAAAAGTTGGGTATTCATCCTTTCTGATGGAGGCATAATACTCCATTGTATATATGGACCATATCTTCTTTATCCATTCATCTGTTGAAGGGCATCTTGGTTCTTTCCACAGTTTGGAAACTGTGGCCATTGCTGCTATGAACATTGGGGTAAGATGGCCCTTCTTTTCACTTCATCTGTATCTTTGGGGTAAATACCCAGTAGTGCAATTGCAGTGTCATAGGGAAGCTCTATTTTTAATTTCTTAAGGAATCTCCACACTGTACCAACTTGCATTCCCACTGACAGTGTAAGAGGCTTCCCCTTTCTCTACATCCTCTCCAATACTTATTGTTTACTGTCTTGTTAATTTTGGCCATTCTAACTGGTGTAAGGTAATATATCAATGTGGTTTTGATTTGGAGCTCCCTGATGGCTAGTGATGATGAACACTTTTTCATGTGTCTGTTAGCCATTTGTTTATCTTCATTAGAGAAATGTCTGTTCATCTCTTCTGCCCATTTTTTGACATGATTATCTGTTTTGTGTGTATTGAGATTGCAGAATTCTTATAGCTCTAGGATATCAGCCCTGTAGTGTCATTTGCGAATATCTTCTCCCATTCCGTGGGTTGCCTCTTTGTTTTGTTGACTGTTTCCTTTGTTGTGCAGAAGCTTTTGATTTTGATGAAGTCCCAAAAGTTCATTTTCACTTTTGTTTTCTTTGCCTTTGGAGACATATCTTGAAAGAAGTTGAAGCCATGAAAAGTTCCAATGTCAGAATTATTGGGATCCCTGAGGTGGAGGAGAAAGAAAGAACACTAGAATAGTTGAACAAATTCTCCATGAAAATTTTCCCAATCTGGGGAATGGAACCAACGTTTATGTCCTAGAGGTAGAAAGAATACCTCCCAAGGTCAAAGAATCTAGAAAGACCTCGAGGCACTTGATTGTAAGACTGATGAATCATAATTTTAGACAAGAGCTTTTGAGAGAAGCTAGGGGGAAAGAGATTCCTTACATACAGAGGAAGGTCTATCAGAATAATGTCAGACCTGTCTGCAGAAACCAGGCAAGCCAGAAAGGGCTGGCAAGACATATTCAGGGCACTAAATGAGAAGAACATGCAAACAAGAATACTTTATCCAGCAAGGCTGATATTCAAAATGGATGGAGAAATAAAGAGGTTCCAAGACCATCAAGGTTTAAAAAAGTATGTGACCACCAAGCTGGCACTACAAGAAATATTAAGGGGGGGTTCTATAAAAGAAAAGAGTGTCATAGAACAGAAATTTGCAGAGACAAGCTATAGAAACAAGGACTTCACAGGCAACATGATGTCTATAAAAACTTAACTTTCAATAATCATAATTATGTGAGTGGCCTAAACACTCACATAATTATGTGAGTGGCCTAAACACTCACATAAAATAGCACAGGTTGCAAATTGGATAAAACGACAGGACCCATCCATATGTTGTCTACAAGAGACCCATTTGGAACCTAAGGATACATCCAGACTGAAAGTAAAGGGATGGAGAAGAATCTTTCATGTCAATGGGCCTCAAAAGAAAATTGGGGTGGTGATTCTCATATCAGATAAATTAGATTTTAAACTAAAGACTGTATCCAGAGATAAAGAAGGACACTACATCATTCTTAACGTGTCTATCCACCAAGAAGATCTAACAATTGTACATATTTATGCCCTCAATACAGGAGCAGCCAACTACATAAGACAACTGTTAATCAAGATAAAGAATCATATTGATATGAATACATTAATAGTAGTGGATCTTAACATGCCACTCTCAGTAATAGATCATCCAAGCAGAAAATCAATAAAGAAACAAGAATATTGAATGACACAGGACCAGATGGACCTCATAGATATATACAGAGTATTCCACCCTAAAACAACAGAATCTTCATTCTTCTCGAGCAGACATGGAACTTTCTCCATAATAGACCACATACTGGGTCACAAATCAGGGCTCAACCGATACCAAAAGGCTGAGATTATTCCCTGCATATTCTCAGACCTCAATGCTTTGAAACTGGAGCTCAACCACAAGAAAAAGTTTAGAAGGAATTCAAACACTTGGGAGCTAAAGACAACACTGCTTAGGAATGTTTGGATCAACCAAGAAACCAAAGAGGAACTTAAAAAATTCATGGAAACCAATGAGAATGAAGACACTTTGGTCCAAAACCTATGGGATACAGCAAAGGCAGTGCTTAGGGGGAAATAATAGCCATCTAAGCCTCCCTCAAAAAAATTTAAAAATCCAGAATACACTAGCTTTCTTTATACCTTAAAGAACTGGAGAATCAACAACAAATTAAACCAACCCCACACACAAGAAGGGAAATAAGATTAGACCAGAGATCAACGAGATAGAAACTAGAGATACAGTAGAACACATCAATGAAACTAGAAGCTGGTTTCTTGAAAGAATCAATAAGATTGATAAACCATTGACCAAACTAATCCAAAGAAAAGAGCGAGGACCCAAATTAATAAAATTATGATTGAAAAGGGAGAAATCACTACTAACATCAAGGAAATAGAAACAATCATCAAATATTATTATCAAGAGTTATATGCCAATAATTCAAGCAACCTAGATGAAATGGATGCATTCCTGGAAACCTATAAACTTTCAAAAGCTGAATCAGGAAGAAATTGACAACCTGCATAGGCTAATATCTAGTAATGAGATTGAAGTGATCAAAAACCTCCTCATAAACAAGAGCCCAGGACCTGACAGATTCTCTGGAGAATTCAACCAAACATTCAAAGAAGAAATAATACCTATTATCCTGAAGCTGTTTCAAAAAATAGAAACAGAAGGAAAACTTCCAGACTCTTTTTATGAAGCCAGCATTACCTTAATCCCCAAACCAGGCAAGACCCCACCAAAAAGGAGAATTTCAGACCAATATCCCTGATAGATATGGATGCCAAGATTCTCAATAAGATCCTAGCTAATAGGATCCAACAGCACATTAAAAAGATTATCCACCATGATCATGTGGGATTTATCCATGGGATGCAAGGATGGTTCAACATTCACAAATCAACTAATGTGATAGAACAAATCAATAAGAGAAGAGAGAAGAACCACATGGTCCTCTCAGTTGATGCAGAAAAAAGCACTGGACAAGATACAGCATCCATTCCTGATTAAAACAATTCAAAGTATAGGATAGAGGAAACATTCCTCAACTTCATAAAATCTATCTATGAAAAAAACCTACAGCAAATATCATCCTCCATGGAGAAAAACTGAGAGTCTTCCCTTTGAGATCAGGAACAAGAATGTCCATTCTCATCACTGTTGTTCAACACAGTATTAGAAGTCCTAGCTACAACAATCAGAAAACAAAAAGAAAGAAAAAGTATTCAAATTTGCAATGAATAAGTCAAACTCTCTCTTTTTGCCGATGACATGGTACTTTATAGGGAAAACCCAAAAGACTCCACCCCAGAAGAGAACCCGACTTGCTAAGGAAATGTTGAAAAAGAAAAACAAAACTGGGGGCATCAGGCTGCCTGCCTGATTTCAAAATTTACTGCAAAGCTGTGATCACCAAGAAAGACAGCACAGTACTGGCACAAAAACAGACACATAGACCAGTGGAACAGAGTAGAGAGCCCAGATATGGACCTTCAACTCTATGGTCAAATAATCTTCGACAAAGCAGGAAAAAATATACAGTGGGAAAAAGACAGTCTCTTCCCATCAAAATCCTTGAGGAGAACGCAGGCAGCAACCTCTTCGACCTCAGCCGCAGCAACATCTTCCTAGGAAAAATGGCAAAGGCAAGGGAAGCAAGGGCAAAAATGAACTATTGGGATTTCATCAAGATCAAAAGCTTTTGCACAGCAAAGGAAACAGTTAACAAAACCAAAAGACAACTGACAGAATGGGAGAAGATATTTGCAAACGACACATCAGATAAAGGGCTAGTATCCAAAATCTATAAAGGAACAGCAAACTCAACACCCAAAGAACAAACAATCCAATCAAGAAATGGGCAGAGGACATGAACAGACACTTCTGCAAAGAAGACATCCAGATGGCCAACAGACACGTGAAAAAGTGCTCCACGTCACTCGGCATCAGGGAAATACAAATCAAAACCACAATGAGATATCACCTCACACCAGTCAGAATAGCTAAAATTAACAAGTCAGGAAATGACGGATGCTGGCCAGGATGTGGAGAAAGGGGAACCCTCCTTCACTGTTGGTGGGAATGCAAGCTGGTGCAACCACTCTGGAAAACAGCATGGAGGTTCCTCAAAATGTTGAAAATAGAACTACCCTATGACCCAGCAATTGCACTACTGGGTATTTACCCTAAAGATACAAACATAGTGATCCGAAGGGGCACGTGCACCCGAATGTTTATAGCAGCAATGTCTACAATAGCCAAACTATGGAAAGAACCTAGATGTCCATCAACAGATGAATGGATACAGAAGATGTGGTATATATACACAATGCAATACTATGTAGCCATCAAAAGAAATGAAATCTTGCCATTTGCGACGACGTGGATGGAACTAGAGCGTATCATGCTTAGTGAAATAAGTCAATCGGAGGAAGACAACTATCATATGATCTCCCTGATATGAGGACATGGAGAAGCAACATGGGGGGTTAGGGGGATAGGAGAATAAATGAAACCAGATGGGATTGGGAGGGAGACAAACCATAAATGACTCTTAATCTCACAAAACAAACTGGGGGTTGCTGGGGGGAGGTGGGGTTGGGAGAGGGGGAGGGGGTTATGGACATTGGGGAAGGTATGTGCTATCGTGAGTGCTGTGAAGTGTGTAAACCTGGCGATTCACAGACCTGTACCCCTGGGGATAAAAATACATTATATGTTTATAAAAAAAAAAATTGGAAGGGGAGGCGAACCATAAGAGACTATGGACTCTGAAAAACAACCTGAGGTTTTTGAAGGGTCAGGAGTGGGAGGTTGGGGGAACAGGTGGTGGGTAAGAGGGAGGGCACGTTTTGCATGGAGCACTGGGTGTTGTGCAAAAACAATGAATACTGTTACACTGAAAAAATAAATAAATTTAAAAAAAAAGACAGTCTTGGGGTGCCTGGGTGGCTCAGTGGATTGGGCCACTGCCTTCGGCTCAGGTCATGATCTCAGGATCCTGGGATCGAGCCCCGCATCGGGCTCTCTGCTCCGCAGGTGAGCCTGCTTCCTCCTCTCTCTCTGCCTGCCTCTCTGCCTACTTGTGATCTCTCTCTCTGTCAAATAAATAAATAAAATCTTAAAAAAAAAAAAGACAGTCTCTTCAATAAATAGTGCTGGGAAAATTGGACAGCTGTGTGTAGAAGAATGAAACTCAACCATTCTCCTACACCATACACAAAGATAAACTTGAAAGGGATAAAAGACCTTGACATGAGGCAGGATCTATCAGAATCCTAGAGGAGAACCATAGGCAGTAACCTCTTCCATGACTCCTAAATTTAAATGAGTCCTGTGTCCTCCTGTTGTAGATATTCGGGGCCCATGAGATGAATGATGGGACAAGAACACGGGAAATGTCAAATAATAGGTTTAATGCTATATATTAGAAAACAGTATGAGGAGAGGACACCATACTCCACTCTGGGGCAAAAAGGAGGCTAAAAATGGCTCTGTTTCCCTGCTACATTTCTACATGTCAGAGAGGGAGGGCAGTGATTACAAAACCAGGTGATCAGAAAAGAGAGAGAGAGTTTTAGACTCGGGTGAGTTAAATAATGCTTTGTCTTTTATTCATTCTGGTTTAGGCATAAAAACAAAAATCGATCATCATCACCTCTTACATTTTCATAACCCTCACAGAATTTGAACGATCTGGGACACTCTGGTAGGCAGGATAACAGACCCCCACAGATCTCTCGATGCTAATCCCTGTGAATATGCTGAAAAAAAGAGACTTTGTAAGTGTGGTCCAGGGTCTTGAGATGGGGCGATTATCCTGGAATATATCAGAGGGGGACAGTGTGATTATAAGAGTCTTTATAAGAGGGAGGCAAGATGGTCAAAATTAGAGGGGCGCCTGGGTGGCTCAGTGGGTTAAGCCGCTGCCTTCGTCTCAGGTCATGATCTCAGGGTCCTGGGATCGAGTCCCACATCGGGCTCTCTGCTCAGCGGCAAGCCTGCTTCCCTCTCTCTCTCTCTGCCTGCCTCTCTGTCTACTTGTGATCTCTCTCTGTCAAATAAATAAATAAAATCTTTAAAAAAAAAATGGTCAAAATTAGAAAGAAAGATGTGATGTTGGAATCAGAGGTTGAGTAGTGCTGCTCTTTGAAGAGGAGGGATGGGGGCAGGGAATGTAGGTGACTTCTAGGAGCCTGGAAAACAAGGAAACAAATAGATTCTCCTTCAGAGACTCCAGAAGGGAGGCGCCCTGCTGACACTTTGATTTTGGTCTTCTGACTTCCGCACTGTGGGAGAATATATTTGTGTTGTGATAAGCTACTAAGTTTGTGGTAATTTGCTTTGGCAGCTATAGGAAAGTAATACAGGATCATCTGGGGGAGGATGGTACATTGTAAAGAAGAGTAAGTGAAGGAACACAGAACTTGAGTGTCTCAATTTCATATACTTATTAAACGACAAGGCAATTTCTTCATTTAATCTTGCTTTTATTTTGGTGAACTCACCGGTATATACGTATTAAGTATCAAAAATGCTCCTAGCCCTGCTCCCTGGTTTCCCATTTTAGGGGCAATGAGGGTGTTTGAGCCGCACAACAGATCTTGAAAGGCTTTCGAGTCATCATGGAAATATGCTGTAGGTGGGAAAATAGGAGCTCTCTGTTGGGCTTTTTTTTGAGGAAAGAAGAACAAGAGGCTGGGCAGGACTCAGTATAAAAAAAGCAGGGCTGGGGGCGCCTGGGTGGCTCAGTAGGGTAAAGCATCTGCCTTTAGCCTGGGTCATGATCTCAGGTTACTGCTATCCAGCCCCACATCCGGCTCTCTGCTCAGCAGGGAGCCTGCTTCCTCCTCTCTCTCTGTCTGGCTCTCTGCCTACTTGTGATCTGTCTGTCAAATAAATAAATAAAATCTTAAAAAAAAATCAGGGCTGGTGGGTCAGGCGTGGGTGCTGGCTTCACAAAGACAGGAAGGGAACTTTAGGCTTGCTGTCTGTCCTCCCTGGGTAAGGAAACTGGGGGCTCAGGCAGGATACTCCATATCCATATCCATATTAATATGAGTATTCAGGTACTCATACCTGGTAGACAGAGTGTGGGTAATGAAGGAACCAAAAAAAGAAATTTATTGCCCTTGGGCACTGTCAGATTTGCCCCAAGAACTTAGATCCTCCTGGCTCCTGAACCAGTGCTCTGCTCCCCTCCCCCTCCAAATCCACAGCCTCCAAACAAAAAGCACTTGGCACATGTAATTCAGAGGTTGTAATGGGTCTAGCCGAATTTCTGGCTTTTCGCTGAATAGCTGAGTATCCCCAGACAAATGGTTGAACTTTCCCAATCATCTTGCCATTGTGAAAGACAGGTGTGAAAGCTGTTGGAAATTGGAAGCTATTTTACATGGTAGGAGTTAATTGTGCTAACCCTCCTGGGAAATTGTGTGCATTGCTTTTTTTTTTTTTTTAATCTTAAACTAACTCCCTTTATGAGAGGTGAGAATTGTATATATCCTTCTTTGAAATAGATTATTCTTAGGAAATGCCTCTGTAAAATTATAATATTGTCTGTCATCAGGTAGGAATAACAATAGCCAATATTTATTGGGCACTTACAGTATAAATTGCCAAATGGGTAAAATTGCCAGATAGGTATATAAGAATATATATATTATATACATAATATATATAATATAGACTATATATATTATATCAATATATATATTGATATAATCTATATATATTATTATATATAATTATAGAATTATATATAATATAATTATGTATTAATTAATATAATTATATATAATTCTATAATTATATTATATATATGTATATGTATATATATATAATCAATTATCATTGTACCTCACAACAGTTAAGTAAGGTAAGATGTATCATTATACCTATTTCATTGATAAGGAAACTGAGACTTTAAAGGAAAAGGCTACCTGCATAATAAAGTCAGACTATGGTGGAAAAAAAGGTTGCAACCAAGTTTTCCCAAATTGTGTACTGGATCCAGGGAATCATGCTCTTACTTCAAAGTGAGAACTTCATTTTCTTTAATTTTGAAAACCCAAGGCATCGCCTAATTCAAAGCCGACAACAGATATTTAAACATGTTTCTTGAACTTAGCTTTCACTTGGAATTCAGGCACTGGCTTTGTGTCAGGGTGTCATGTCCATTGCAAAAGGCTGAGCCCAAGAAGCTCATGAAAAGTCAACACTATGGAGCTCTAAAATGATGGTAAGGAAATGTAAGTTGAGTGCATCCTCTTGGGTTTGTCCTGTCATGCAGATGATGAAACATGCATACCAAAAGAATTGGGTGGATGGCCCTGGGTCCCTCATTTGAGGAGCCTGCCAGGTAACCCCTCCAGCAGTCTCCCGTGCCTTGGGAGAACACTGGTATACAAGCCCTTGACCCCCAACAGATATTTCCCCCCACAGACACATTAACCACAGAAAGCAAGTGGTAAATATCAATTGAGTAGAGATTGGCATTTCTATATCAGAGGCAGCATGGATCCTGCCTCTGGCACTTTTCCACGCTCTTCTCAAGATGTCCTCCTACAACACCTATTACAGTCTTCTCCACCCCTGTCCAAAGACGGCATGACAGATCACACAAACAACTTTGGCTAATTGTCATAAGCAGTGACTTTATTGAGTAATTGGTTGATTGATGAATGAGGGTTCTGGTTCTAAGAATAAGCTGCTTGTAAAAGAAGAAAGTGTAGAAGGAAATCACTGACAGTTTGCACAAGGGATGGATGCTATTTTCTTATCTTAGAATGAAGAGAGAAACTGAAAAAAAATTGGAAATGATGTGTTGACCTATCTCAGAAACCCTACTGGGGTCTTTTCTTGATCCACTGAGAATAATATTTTTAGTAGGAAGAGTTTATAACCAGTAGCCCTGTGTGTGAAGAGCATCTTTTATTCATTGGACACAACAAAGAGACACACTGGGATGAATTAAAAACATGGGTTCTCATAAGCCACTTGAGACTTTCTTAATCAGCGTTCAAGTGGGGCTTTGAAAATTTCTCCTCCATGATGCCTATGATGTAATTAAGTTGGGGACTGTTAAACCGGTGCCCTTTTCTTTCACTCTGCCAGTGACTCTGCTGATCATAGGTTATGATGTCCTGCCACTTAGGCAGTCCATCTCTCAAAAAACAGGTGATAGAATACAGTACATGTGTATAGAGGGGAAGATCCCAGTAACTGTGATATCTCACACTCGAGCAGACTTTTACAGAGAAAAGACAAAGTTTGGCCTTTCTGTTCTTCAAATCCTATAGCTCTGTGGATTAGGCAAGACAGAGATCATTTGTTTGGGAAGACAAGGATGCTGAAACTCAAAAAAGTTAGGAAACTCAAAAAAGTTGGGAAACTTATCCAAGACTGTGTAAGTTAGAAGTGGTCCCAAGTAGGAACCAAACTCAGCTATCCTGACTCAAATTGTTTTCTTCTATAATTGGCTGTCACTGATTTGGCTATAATGGTTAAACTTGTGCGTAAACACAGAAGGATCAACAAACACCCTCTGATCTTGATCAATGAGGTGTACTTATATAGCGATCTGCCCTATAGCTAGGCTAGTAGAGCATGACTGGTATGTCTCTAGTAAATACACATTTTCCCCTATAAAGTTTCTGCATTTGTGTTTAGCTAAGTACATAGTCATACATTAACTATAAAATGTCTTCTAGAAGCTTGCGTTAAATATTTAACAATATAAGTGACTCATCACTAATCTTCCATCCTGCTAATTCTCCACCAATGCATGATATGGCTTATGCTTTCCATTTTCAGAGCTCTGGCTTTCTCTTGTAAAAAAATAGGATAATCTTTGGTACTCAGCTTTGATGTTCTGTGGCCTTTGCTTTTATTGTTTTCTCTGTATGAAATGCCTTTTACCACTAACTTTGCGGTTCCTATCCAGATGGTATAGCTACTGACGTCAGCCGCAGGATCTAGGACAGGCAAAAATGCTACGTTTTGCTCTTGCTCTTAATGATTAGGACATATAATCTGTACTTCCTTGTGTCTCAATTCCTACCTCATTGTAGTCGTTTTTGTAAACATCTTCTCTATCCTGTTGAACTGTGTACGTGCCTTATTCTTCTGAGAGATTCATGGTCCAAGCACAGTGGCGGGCTACCATTTTTTGAGGACTGTGATATTGGAACTATCGTTGTACCCAACTGCTAGCCGAGGAAACCAAAGCACAAAGAGGTTAAGTAAATTGCACAGAGTCATGAAACAATTAAGCGGCAATAACAAAATCTACTCTTGTGACCACCATACCATGCTGCCCCACCCACTGTTATTGAAGGAAGCTTATGAACTCACCTGCGTCCAGTCTCCTTGATGCCTTGTAAACCCATTTACTTCTTCAGAAAGGAAGGAAGCAGGAAGACTGATCACGTGTTCTACCAGGGCACCAGGTAAATCTGTGGCCCCGATGGCGAAGGAATCAGCCAGGTGGAAACTGAGAGCACCTTGGCCAGGTTGGTGCGATTATTTACTTTCAGGAGCAACTACCCTGTCAGTCTTTATAAATCCAGAAAAAAAGCTGCTTTTGGCAAATGTTAATAACCACAAATAAAGGTTCCATTGTCTCCTCACCTCCTCATTTGTACCCTGTGTCTCAACCAGGACTTAGGAAAACAAAGAAGCAGACTCTGCGGGCCTGGACCTATCTCCTGGGGCATGTTGAAAATGAAAGAGAAATCAGCAGCGCCGGATGGAATCACTTTCATGCTTGTTTGATAACAGTTGTGCCAGGGAGAGTATTGAAACACAGTAAGTCTTTGGGATTATTGTCAGAAACAGTTTTGAAGCTCACTTTGTAAAGAGAATGCTCTACTTCAGGGCAACATTTGGCAATTTTTTTTTCTCTAGAAACAAATGGCAAATAGTTTAGACTTTGTGGACCAAGAGGTCAAACTGAGGATATTTTGTGGTTATTTATATGACCAGAAAGATTAGAGAAAACTTCTACCCTGGGCTCCATTTGCCTGGTGTGGTCCAAGGCCATCCAGGCCCAGGGCCTGACAGACATTGTTCAGAGGAAGCATGAGTGGAGGAGGGAGGGTGTCCAGCTGTGTTCGTGGGGGTGGGAGGGTGTTCCCTCACTTTGCACCTCTGTCCCAGGACCAGTCAGATCCAGGCATGTCCCTTTCTGCTCCCAGAGAGCCTGGTCTTCCTAACTAAGGAAGCTGGCTGGAGGCACAGCTACTCACTGAGATTCTAGATTGAGCTTGCACCACCCAGTATCCAACAGTTGCCAAACGGCAGAGACCCCAACCCATAGTGGGCAACCAGTCCAGGGTGTAGCCAGTGGCAAAGCCAACCTCTGGAAGCAGAATGGGGGAAATGGAATGGAGGTTACCCTGGCTTGGTTTCCATGGATCAAAATGCTAGTCCATTAGAGCTGTGCCACGGGCTGTAAGAAACAGGCAAGCCCTGTTCTAGGGCATGGCTGAGCATGACATGATTCTATTGAGGAGACACAGTGAAAGTAAATAGAAACTAGAGAAAAATGTTCCTACAAAGAACCTGAGAAGACAGTTTGAGCTACACCTACCTGAGCATAGTCCAAAAAGAAGAATTTGAAGGTGTAGGCATAGAAAGTAATTGTCATCATGGACAGTACCACAAAGGCCAAGGCTAGCACCGTAGGCAGGGGTTTTATAGTGACTGGGATCTCAGAAGCCAGTGTGGCTCATTGCTTCCCCCTTCCCTATGAAAGGGTTGGACATTGCTGCCCTTCACCATGTAACTTGGGTTTTCCTGTGGGGGCATTGCTTCCATCTCACCATCTGGCTCGGCCACCTGGTTGGATTTGACAAATGAAGTTCAAGAATAAATGACACAGTGTTAGGTTGGAGCAGAAGCTTCGTAAAACTTTTCATGCTCTCTCAGTGGTTCTCTTATTCCTTCTGCCAAGAGAACATCTGCACTCCTTTACCTGAGCTTTTGGACAAGCTGCAGAGCCACACTGCCTCTCAGCCCATTCGTCATGAGGTCAAGAGATAACAGTCCATTTTTTATAAGCCACTGAGATCGGGACATCACTCATTACTGCAGCAAAGCAGATACATCAGTGAAAATCAGAAATGTACGACAGAAACTGTTAGGGACAACACCAGGCTAAGGGTTGGGGCCAGGACTCCAGCTCCTATGAGGATAAAATAAGCCAGGACATGAAATCTAGAAGCCCTAATCCAGGATATGTGATAGGATACCAACACAGGAATTGAGATTGAAGAAAGAATTTTTCTTCCTTGAGCCACAAGGTTATGGTTGGCAGTAGTAACCTGACCCCAGGCTGAGCTAGCTACTCTCTACCAGTAAGCAGACTGGGAGCTAAGGGATCAGAGTCAAGTAAGAATGACGGGGAGGGGACATCATGAAGTTTCTGTAGAGGACATAGGGTCTCAATGGACGAGTAGATGAGTAGGTTGAGCAGCTACCACATATAGCAGCACAGAAATGAGAGTGGGCCAAGTTCCTGAAATCCTTGCCGAGCTGAGGCTGCTCTAAGAGCCGTTCCTCAAGGGCTGTTTCATGAACCACTTGCACCAGAAGCAGCTTCCTAGAATAAACAAGTCCCATGCCCCCAGACCTACTGAATCAGAATTTCTAGATCTGAAGCCTCAATGTATCCCAAACCAACTGACCCTCTGAGGGACTCTTTGCACACTCCATCTGAGACCCAATGGTATAACCCATTCTCAAACCGGCTATGTATTGAGTCATCACAGCACCCTTTAAACAGAAGTCGCCTGGGCCTTGCCCCAGAGACTCTTAATTTGATTCAGCGGGCATAGGGCACGGGCACTGGTGTGTTTTAGAAGCTCTGAATTTATTTTTATGTTCAGTCTGTTTGAGAACCATTGGTACAGAGAAAGAAATCAATTCATATTACTGCATATCCATCATGTGAAGACAACATCCAGGGCACTCTTGTAACTACAGTGACAAAATTGCTGCCAGTCTTTCTGAAAAGGACCTTGCCATAGTAAAAGCTGGTAGGAAGGCAGCGCCTGGCACAGAACAGATGTCCGAGGTCGTACATTGAGTGAATAGTTGAGGAGAAACATATCCAAGGAGGACGTACACTTTAGCCAAGCCTTCCAGGTCATTCTTGAACGCCCTAACTGAAGTTCAGGAGCCACTATATTGGAGAGAGTCAGGGAGCTAGCCCTGAGTCATGGAGTAAAAGAGGAGAGAAGCAGCGTGAGTGCAGTCGGGCTCAAGACTCCAGGAACCAGGCTGACTGGGATAGGACAATCTGGCTCTAAGAGCATAGGAGGCTCCATGCTCCTGGCTTTGGGGGCCTGGAGCTTTCTGTGTTCTGGCTTCTAATAGAGAACGTATCCTCAGAACACATGTGAAGTTATCTTCCAGTTTTGGGTTTTGCTTATTGCATTGTCAGAATCGAATTTTTCAAGAGCAATTGCCACAGTACAATTTTGTGAACTTGTAGCACTGAACATTTCTAATTAGGTTGCTATAGCCCTTAGCCAAATTACTGCAAATGTCATCTCTCTGCTCTCTTTTTGATGCAAGAATGTGGGGCAGTCAGCAATATACACAATTTAATCTTAATGCAGGCAGATGCCGCTCATGGTAACAGAAGGGTCTGTTTTCCATTAACCCAAAATTTGCTTAGTCAAGCAACTCCCTCATTACACAGCTTGCATCCAAAAGGATGTTTCTGCCTTTCAAGCAAGCTGCTACTTTAGCAATTAGCTGTCCATAAAAATGTGAGTAATTGCCCTATCTCTAGATGGTTGGTGGGTTGATCATGCCCACGGGCCAGCCTTGGCCATTCTGAGTCTCCTCTGTTGGCACAGACCCAAGCTGCAAGGACTGAGTGCATCATTAAAACACGTGACAGCATTGACAAGTGATTTTCTGGCCTTGTCATGTTTCCTTCAGTGGAAATCAGTATTCATGCAGAGGAAACATTGATTTATAAATTCCAATTTGTCAGCCCCATGATCTAACTCCCTTAGTCCTAGGGACTTAGGCCTAAGTCCCATCTTTTCAAAGCTAGTTCCATTAATTTTTCCAATGGGAGGCTCACCCCTACACATCAGCCTAGACCAGTTCATGTGCAAACAAAGCACAGGGAAACAAAAAGAACAATCAGTCAAATGCAATGCTAGTCATCAGCCTTGAGTACTCACGATATATGAGACATTACATTAGGGCTTTTATTATTAGTTTTTAATTTTTATTTTTTTATTTTTTATTTTTTTTTAGAGAAGGAAAGAGAGGGAAGGGAGGGGCAGAGGGAGAAGAAGAGAGGGAACGTAAAGCAGGCTCTATGCTCAGTGCAGAGTCTGACACAGGGCTCAATCTCACAATCCTGAGATCATGACCTGAGCTGAAATCAAGAGTAGAAAGCTTAACTGACTGAGCCACCCAGGTCCCGCATATTAGGCCTTTTAGATCTCAATTAATTCTGACTACAGTTCAAAGAATGTGCATTATTGTTCCCCATTAACAGATAAGAAAACTGAGTCAGTAGAAGTAAGTGGCCTTCTTAAATGTCACACAGCTGAGTCATGAAACTGCTTGTTGTACAACCTCTTGATTCTATAGCTCTTTCAAATACCTCCTAAACATTGCCATGGGCTTTGAAAATAGTCATCCTCTCAGACGTGGAATCCTCAGCCCCAGTCATGAGCTGAGAGCTCTGTGGATGTATACCCCACCCTACTGTGCACTCTTTTGGAGATGAAGCTGGCTTTTCAGGGATGATTTCCCTGGTCTTTGGAGTCCGTTGCCTATGAATCATTATCTAAAATGAAGCTTATTTAAACCCACAACTCCTGTGAAGTGTCTACTTCAGATTCTTTATTGCTGAGATTGTTCCGTCAATTAGAGCCAGAACTGATCCTCTGATGTCACCATTAGACACTTTGTGTCCTGATCTAGGAGATGGGGAAGAAACCCATGTTTGTGGGAACTGAGATATTTTCATTCACAAAGTCAGCATTGCGTAATAGCAGATACTTCATATCTTCTTATTATCAATCACAGCCTTGATGATGAACTGATTTTTCTGATCCATTTCTTTTTCCCATCTCAGGTTCTGATTGTATAAGATTTTTGTTTCATGAACTCTTCTGTATTTTTGACCTCATTTCCTTCCCTGTTTCTCTAAGGTGATTGCAAGTTTTTCCCTTGCCAATGATTTGGTTTCTCTCACTGGCTCTATGGCCTTCAGATAATTCATACCGGAATTGTCACTAGCTTCGGTTTTTATTTTCTACTCAGCACAACTAAAAATCTCAGAAGTACTCTTAATAATGCTTTCTTCTCACCATTGACTTTCAACCAGAAGAGTGTCCTATGGATTTTTTTTCCTATATATCTTTGAAATTCTTTCCTTTTTCTCCATGATCTTTTTGACTTTTCTAGTTCTAACCATCATCACTAACTATCTAGATTATGGAAATTCCTGCTAAGTGCTTTCCACATCTTCATCTTGACAGCCCCATATTCTATTTTCTCCTTTTCCAACAGAGTGATCTATCTGAAGATCATGTCTCTTCTATTTAAAACTCTTCAGTGTAGCTTGGAATCAGCCAACGTGATGCCCGCAGCTTTGTTTTTCTTTTTCAACATTTCCTTGGCAATTTGGGGGCTTTTCTGGTTCCATTCCAATTTTAGGACTGTTTGTTCTAGCACTTTGAAAAATAATATTGGTATTTTGATCAGGATGGTGTTGAAAGTATAGATTGCTCTGGGCAGTATAGACATTTTAATATTGCTTATTCTTCTGATCCATGAGCATGGAATGTGTTTCCATATTTTTGTGTCTTCTTCAATTTCCTTCGTAGGTATTCTGTAATTTCCAGAGCATAGATCTTTACCTCTCTGGTTAGGTTTATTCCTAGGTATCTTAAGGTTTTAGGTGGTATTGTAAATAGGATCAATTCGCTAATTTCACTTTCTACAGTTACATTGTTAATGTATAGGAAAGCAACTGATTTCTGTGCACTGATTTTGTACCCTGCCACATTACTGAATTGCTGTTTGAGTTCTAGTAATTTGGGGGTGGCGTCCTTTGGGTTTTCCACATAAAGAATTATGTCATCTGTGAAGAGAGAGTTTGACTTCTTCTTTGCTAACTTGAATGCTTTTATTTCTTTTTGTTGTTTGATTGCTGTTGCTAGGACTTCCAGGACTGATCTGAACAATAGTGATGAGACAGCCATCCTTGTCATGTTCTTGATCTTAAGGGAAAGGCTCTCAACTTTTCCCCATTGAGAATGATATTTGGTGTGGGCTTTTCATAGATGGTTTTTATGAAATTGAGGAATGTTCCCTCTATCCCTACACCCTGAAGAATTTTAATCAGGAAAGGATGCTGTATTTTGTCAGATGCTTTTTCTGCATCAATTAAGAGGACCATGTTTTTCTTGTCTCTTCTTTTATTTATGTGTTCTATCACATTGATTGATTTGTGAATGTTGAACCACCCTTGCATTCCAGGGATAAATCCCACCTGGATGAGATGGATAATCCTTTTAATGTACTGTTGAATCCTTAGCTATGATATTGTTGAGAATTTTGGCATCCATATTCATCAGGGATATTGGTCTGTAATTCTCCTTTTTGATGGGGTGTTTGCCTAGTTTGGGTATTAAGGTAATTCTAGCTTCATAGAATGAGTTTGAAAGTTTTCCTTCTGTTTCTGTTTTTTTTTTTTTTTTTTTTTGGAACAGCTTCAGGAGAATAGAATTCCCCAGGAAATCCATTAGGCCCTGAATTCTTGTTTTGGGAGAGTTTTTTTTTTTTTGAATATTTTATTTATTTATTTGACAGAGAAGGAGATCACAAGTAGGCAGAGAGGTAGGCAGAGAGAGAGGGGGAAGCAGGCTCCCTGCTGAGCAGAGAGCCTGATGCCGGACTGGATCCCAGGACCTTGCGAGCATGACCTGAGCTGAAGGCAGAGGCTTTAACCCATTGAGTCACCCAGGCACCCCATGTTTTTGATCACTGTCTCAATCCCATTACTGGTTATTGATCTATTCAGGTTGTCAGTTTCCTCCTTTTTCAGTCTTGGTAGTTTATGGGTTTTCAGGAAGGCATCCATTTCTTCCAGGTTGCTTAATTTATTGGCCTATAGTTGTTGATAAGACAGCATGGTACTGGCACAAGAACAAACACACAGATCAATGGAACAGAATAGAGAGCCCAGAAATAGACCCTCAACTCTATGGTCAACTAATTTTCAACAAAGCAGGAAAAAATATCCAGGAAAAAAGACAGTCTCTTCAATGAATGGTGGAGGGAAAATTGGACAGCTATATACAGAAGAATGTAACTTGACCATTCTCTTACACAAAGATAAACTCTAAATTGGTGAAAGACCTCAATGTGAGACAGGAATCCATCAAAATCCTAACCTAAAAGTAACCTTTTAGACATCAACCACAGCGACTTCTTTCAAAACGTGTCTTCAAAGGCAAGGGAAGCAAAAGCAAAATGAACTTCTGGGACTTCATCATGATCAAAAGCTTCTGCAAAGCAAAGGAAACAGTCAACAAAACAAAGAGACAATTCATGGAATAGGAGAAGATATTTGCAAATGACACTAGAGATAAAGGGCTGGTATCTAAGATCTATTAAGAACTTCTCAAACTCAACACCTAAAACACAAGTCAAAAAATGGGCAGAAGACATGAACAGACACTTCTGCAATGAAGACATACAAATGGCTAACAAACACATGAAAAAATGTTCAACATCATTAGCCATCAGGGATATTCAAATCAAAACCACACTGAGATACCAACTTACACCAGTTAAAATGGAAAAAATTGACAAAACAAAAAATAACAAATGTTGGAGAGTTTGTGGAGAAATGCGAACCTTCTTACACTGTTGGTGGGAATGCAAGTTGGTACAGCCACTTTGGAAAACAGTACAGAGGTTCCTCAAAAAGTTAAAAGTAGAACTACCCTATGACCTAGCAATTGTACTACTCGTTATTTACCCCAAAGATACAGATGTAGTGAAAAGAAGGGCCATATGCACCTCAATGTTCATAGCAGCAATGTCCACAGTAGCCAAACTGTGAAAGGAACTGAGATTTCCTTCAACAGATGAATGGATAAAGAAGAAGTGTTCCATACATGCAATGGAGTATTACTCAGCCATCGGAAAGGATGAATACCCAATATTTGCACCAACATGGATGGAACTGGAGGAGATTATGCTAAGTGAAATAAGTCAATGAGAGAAAGACAATTATCATATAGTTTCACTTATTTGTAGAACATAAGGAATAGCATGGAGGACATTAGGAGAGGGAAAGGGAAAATGAAGGGATGAAGTCAGAGGGGGAGACACACCAATGAGAGACTATGGGCTCCAGGAATCAAACTGAGGGTTTTAGGGGTGGAGGGGATGGGTTAGCCCAGTGATGGGTATTAAGGAGGTCACGTATTGCATGGAGCACTGGGTGTTATCTGCAAACAATGAAACATGGAACACTGTATCAAAAACTAACGATGTACTCTATGGTGACTAACATAACATAATAAGAAAACAGACAACAACAATAACAAAAAGCCTGCAATGGATATCCATGCTTTCTGGATAATGTCTAAACCCCTTATGGAATCTATCTTAAATATTTCAAACAGTATTCAGCTTTCAAAACCCAATACAAATTTCCTCTCCAAGCCTGTCAACTTCCTCCATCCCCAAGTATTACTATTACAGCATTTCTTAAATTGGACCGTAACTATTTATAGAGAAGCCTTTCTGCCCACTCTGAATCTAGATCCCTTGACTAGGTAAGGATCGTGTCTAGTTAACCTCTATCCCCAACTACAGTGCACTGCCTGGCACTTAGTGGATATTAAATAAATGCTTGCTGGAGGAAAGAATGAATGCATTGGTCAGTGGGGGAAATTGCCCATGTCCACATATAGGGTGGAGAGTTACTTACCCAGATATGGATGGAGGTTGCCATTGAAAAGTCAGTGAAACTGCCCAGTTTCTTGCAGAGTGGATATAAGCCAAAGTAATTCATTCAGCCTTTATGATTTAGAAAACTTTCATCCAAAGCATTTATGTATTAAATTCAAATTTGCATATGTCCTTAGCTTGTGGAAGAAGAGATGATGTTGCAGAATTATTATAAGTTTTTGTAACTCCAATAGATGGAGGATAAAAGCAGGAGGGTTGAAAATGTTGATATCTGAGAGAAAATGAAAATTTGCTTGTGGGTGGAGAATAGGTTCAATGAGTGATTTCCTCTCATGTCTAGCTGCAGTGTGTTCGGACAGAATGAAGTGGAGTGGAGGGTTTTGGAGGGGTCCCGGGACCTGTCATTCCACCAGTTCCTTACTGAACCCCATCTGGTGTGAGGCACTCTACTAGGCTCTCAGCTTAAATAAACAATGAAAGTGTGCTCCTGCTCCTGGTGTGCACGTGGGTGGGGGGAGGCACACAATAGGTAATTACAAGACAATGTAGAACAAGCTAGACAAATGAACTAAATGCACTGGAAATACTTTGGAGAATTTACTTCGTAAATTCCGATTCATCAGCTCCACAACCTAACTCCCTTGTTTTTATCCTACTGGTGTGCTTCTCTCTACAGACCCCAGGAGAGCTCTGCAGAAGTGTCATTGGCAGTGAATGTAGAAGGGTACTTCCGGGTATATAGCATTCCAGCTAGAGAAAACAGCTGGTGTTAGATTCCCAGAGTGTGACACGGCATGGTCAAGGAATGACACAGGGTCATGGTGAGTGGAAAGATGACAAATGAGGAGGAAGATGACAGTCACTGGCACTTCATACATAGGGAGCAGGGAGCCAGAGGGTTTGAAAGAGAGAATTGGTTTGATCACACTAATATATTGTATATTCAGGGGTGTTAAGATTTGAAGTTTATGTAATTTATGGAGTTCTTTATAACATAAAGAATATTTTATATTTGCATTTTATATTAATATAAAATTAAGCCCATGCTTGTGAAAGTAAGCAGCTCTAAATTCCTTAGCTATAAGGTAAATCCTTCTGTTTTATAGAAAGGGGACTTGGTTGGTTTAAAATGCCTTTACTCTCAAAGAATTTCTGAGGATAAAGAGGTATTTGCTTTGTTAGAAAGAAAACTGGTAGACCCATAAAACATAGAAGCCCAGTTTAGAAGGACTGGGCTGGCTGCCTAGAGATGTCCTCTCTGCCTCTAGAAAGCTGTTTGTCTCTCTTAAGTGGGAGTGAGAGACTGTGTCTTCTGTCAATCCTATCACATCTCCTCAATTTTGCCTCTTGCTGCTCCTGAAAGGGCACCAGTTCACTGAGGGAGAAAGGTGGGAAAGCTAAAGGGTGTGGAGGGTTTTTGCTTTTCAAGTTTGCCATATATCCTGTGTGTAAGTACACGTGGTTGATATTTCAGTAAATTGTTTGGAGGAAAGTGTCATCAGAACTACTGCTCTTCTCCCTAACAAGATCTGAAACAATTACTCTATAGACCATTTCTTTCCCCTTCAAAGCATCTCTGGAAAGAGGATGAGGAGAAAAATTTGCTGATTTCTTCCAAGATTTTCTGCAAGTCATGCATCATACACCAGTCAGTTACTTTGGATTTCTGAGCACTTCTGACACCTTTTGTGTCCCTACTGTGTATTACACATTACATTATCTATAACATGACACGTATTAAAGGAACAACCTGGAAAAACTTGAAACCCGGTCTTATCCCAAACCCAAAACTTAATCTTTTCCCAGTAGAAATTTTATTTTCTTCTGGGTAACACAGTTCTATTTTTTTAATTTAATTTTTAAAGATTTTATGTATTTATTTGACAGAAAGAGAGAGAATAAATGGGGGGATGGGAGAGGGAGAAGAATCTCCCTGCTGAGCAGGGAACAAGATATGGGGCTTCATCCTAGGACCCTGGGATCATGACCTGGGACCATACCATGAGTCTGATCATGATCAGACACTTAACCAACTGAGCCACCCAGGCATCCCTGGGTATTACAGTTTAAAATATATATATATATATATATACATATATATATGTATATATATGTATATATATATATATACATGGGGCCATCAGGGGCATTGCTCAGGCACCCACAAACAATTCCAATTTGCTTTCAATGAATGCAGTTTTTAAAGAGCTTGGGGTTTTGCCTGCTGTTGCTTATTAGGAGTTACAAGAATGAGCACAAGTAATTTATCTTGTTTCTGTCCTGCCATCTCATGAGTCACAAGCCCTCATTGGGACCTCATCTCCCATGCAAATATGGCCCTCCTCATGCTGGCATGCTGACCTAATTTGATGTGTGGCAACACCGTATCTCAATTCCACAATATTGTGTGGTTCTTTCACTAATTGGAATGCACTATATATTCCTATGAGTTCTTTGATTTCTTGCCCAGCAGAATTTATTCATTCTGTTCTCACTCCTGAAAGGTTTCCTGCATTATTAATTATTCCAATATTATTCTGCTTTCAGAGCTAACTTTGGCGCTTGCATGTGACTATGTCTCCAAGCACATTTGGGGTCTACATTGTATCATCTTATTTAAATGTCTTGTCTCATCTTCTGTTACTGCCTAGGCCTTTCTGAGAATGTAATCAGTGTCTGGCTAATCTTTGTATCTCTCACAGCACGGGCATGGTACTGGATACGTTCTTGTAGCTGTGAGAATGAATGGGTGGATACATTAGGTAGAATGATCTTTGACAAATCTCATTACTATGGTGACATCTCCATACTGGTAGAATTTGGTTAGAGACAGCTAGCAATTTTTATGAACTCTTCAATTTTCATATTCAATACTGGTTCTCAAAAACTCTGTATCTCAGTGATAGGAGGAGAGCAGTTTCTGATGGAGAGATGTATCCACACAGGTGATTTCACCTGTCTCTTCTCCAATAACAGGCAGATACAATCCCTCTTTTTTAAGGAAGGGGGAGCCAACTTGCCCAAATAAAGAGATTAAACAAGTGAACGTGATGTGGTCCCATTTCTATGCAACTGGCTACTGACACTTAAATTAGTGTCATTCCCAGGGTCAATATTCTTTCTCAGTGACAGAGACTGTTAAGGGCCTTGTGGGAAACATCATGTAGAACTGAAGAAAGAACCCAGATGGATTCAAGGGATTAAAGGTTTGAAGAGTAGAGAAAACGAGTGTCAGGGAAGGATCTGATGAAACAGTAACTGCAAAAGGGATAAAAGTGTAAGTTCATCTCCACAGTTTTTCATCTTTCTCTCCCCTCCCAACACCACCTCTCGCTCATAAAACAGAGGGGTGCTATAAGCATGGGGAATCTTCTACAGGTAAGGAAAAGGAATTTGACCAGGTTCCTCAATATGTACCTCTTGAGTGGGAGACTACAGCTATAAAACTGGTAAAAGTTTTATCCAGTGAAGGTGGGAAGTAGACAGCTGCCATCCTACAGGATCACTGTTAACGAGATGCTGTAAGACTATCTCCTTTGTAATGTTTGCATGCAGAAATCGTGCAGAAATATGTATAGTCCACATATAGGAGAAATGCATGAAATAAAGCTGAGTTGGATATCTCCACACATGAAGTTGCATTTACAGGGGTACAGTGTGTAGGAAAAGGGAGAGGGCACTCTGCTGCCCAGGTAGAAATAAGAGTGATGATGAGGAATCTGAAAGTGATCTTGTGAGAAACTTTTCATGAAGACCTTACATGTCTAGGCTAATTGGTAGATCATAGGATGCTTCCTTAAAGGTGAAAAGACACACTGACCGTGATTTAATTGTTATTACATATTGCAAAGTCCCTTGTGTTGGACATGGGTTAGACCTCATCTGTGTGTTCACAGAATAGAACTAGGATCAATGAGTAGGTGTTCCTTGAATCAGAATGTTCCTGCATGTGGAAGTTAATTAAATCATGAAATATTTTCTGAATGCTGTAATGGACTAGGCATGAGGATACAGGACAAGTAGGACAGAGTGGGCAATCTAATGGACAGAGACATAGGTAAACAAATAACTGAATGCCCATGGCAAGAGTGTTGTGGGTTATATTGTATAGACGGATGGACTCTCTCCATCAAGGCAACCTTCAGAAAACATCTAGGTGACTTTTAGGGGTTTAGGTTTTTAGTTTGGATTTCTTTTGAAAATGTCACAATGCTGAGATCAGTATTGAGGATGAGAGCAAAAGAAGCACAAATGTATTTGGCTTATGAAAGGACAATGAGTTTTAACTATCTACATGTGATTGTAAGACTTTCAATAGGAAAGTTTGTTCAGGAGACCAGGGAATGGAGCTCTGGGGGTGTGAAACAGGGCATCAGGCATCAGGGCTGGGAGGGACCAAGGTCCCCAGGGCTGCCCTGAATACCCATTACTGTTCTGCATAGCTCATCCATGAGCTATGAAGGTCATTTGTTAACCTTGAAGGTCATGTGCTAACTGTGAGGGAGAATTAACATATTCAGGAATACCTCAGTTTTCCAGCAGAGGTACTGTATAATTTGTTTGCTCGGCTGTAACAGTATCGTGAACTGGGAGGCTTCACCAGTAGAAATGTATTATCTAGTCCTGGAATCCAGAAGTCCGAGATTTGGATGTTGGTGGAGTTGGTTCCTCCTGAGGTTGTGGAGGAGAACCTGTTCCACACCTCTCTCCTAGCTGCTGGTGGTTTGCTGGCATCTCTGGCTTGTATAAGCATCACTGAGATTTCTGCCTTCATCATCACATGGTGTTCTTTCCCTGTGCCTGTCTGTCTCCAGAGTTTTCCTGTTTGCAAGGATGCCAGTCATTTTGGATTAGGGCTCATTCTAATAACCTAATCTTAGCATGACAAACTCTATTGAGACCCTCCTTCTAAATAAGGTTACATTCTGAGGTTGTAGGTCTTAGGATTTTATATATATATATATATATATATATATATATATATATATATATTTTTTTTTTTTTTTTTGGTAGAACACAATACAACCCATAGCAGGTGCCTTATGAACGTAAGGCATCAGTAAATTCAATCCAATTTTGTTGAAATTGTAGGCAGTTCTAAACAAAACAAACACTGCAAAAATAATGTGGAAACGGGTGAAGTGAGTTAGAAAATGGTACAGTTAGCATTTAAAGAGAGCTAAGTGTGGAGCATTTATGAAAACAGTTTTGTAGATCAATAATACATTGTCCCATTTTTCTTTACCTTTTGTTGAGGGACACAATTTTCTTATCAATTGGTTTCAGTTTAGCTAGTGTTATGAACAGACTTTGGAGAGGAAATAGTAATTGAAGTGTCTACATCAATAATAACCCCTTCTTAGGAAAATGAATGACAGTTGTTCACACCATCAGAAATTCATCCATTGAAGCTTGGTATAGTAGACTTGGGCTGAGAATGCTAAGTTCTGGATTTTAGTACAAATGCTGGTGATCTCTTTATGCAAATCACTTGATAACTGTCGGTTACAGTGTTTTATCAAAATCAGAGGAAGCTGTATTCGATTTTATAAATACTGTAGATGTCTCTATTAGTCTTTGAGTCACTTCTGGCTCATTATGCCATACATGGAAATAAAGTAGACCAAAGACCCAATGGAACACTGAACAACAGGAGATGAATGTAAATATCAACAACAGGAGATGAATGTAAAAATCAATAAAAATGGAAAAAGAAATGTGAGTAAAATAAAGCACTAGAGAGGTTGGTTTGATATAATGAATTATTTGATTATTTTGTTAACTAAACACAGTTGTTTGGAGAACTTTCAGGGAAACTCTACTAGATTCTTCAAGAGGAGAATAGATTGCCATTTTTCCATCTAAAACAATATTAAGACATTTATTTGAACTATGGGTCACTGTGTTTATGAAATTGATTTAATGTGTCATGACCAGAATTAGGAAGAAAATGGAATATCATATAGGTGAACAGGAAGAATAAAAAAACAGGATACATTTTTTTCTCATATGTATGTATATGGAAGGGAGGGTAGGGTTCAGAAGGACAGTCTAGATGAAGCAAGTCTAACTGTGAGTTGCAATTGTGTGTATATACACACACACACACGCGTGTGTGTGTGTGTGTGTGTGTAATTGAGTTATACCGTCCTGTGCATTTCTAACCATGGATGTTGATCAGAAGTTTGAAAGCTGCTGACTGTCTTAAATATCATTCACAGAGCACTGCTTTTTCAGAGGTTTGAAACCACTGAGAGTCAAGGGGAATCTAGCAAAAGATGATGAAATCAGAGAAAATTATTCAATTCTCATTTTATTTCCATTTTCTTCATTAAGAAAATTGATAAGCCTACTAGAAAAGGGGGGGGTAAGTGCTTTATAGAGCAAAATTAAATCTGAGCTAGAAAATAAATTGGTTTGTGAATATGTGATCATTTTAAATGAGCCCACTTCTCCAAATCTAGGTATTAATACACATCAGAATGCTGAAAATTTCTAATGTGACATTGCAGTAAACTTAAAAGGATAAACTTCTTTAAATTGAAAATTCCAAACGTTGAAAAAAGCAGTATAATAAAAGTTCACGTGCTTATTTTCTGGTTTCAACAATTAAAACTTAGAGTTAGACTTGCATCATCTAGACTGTCCTTGCCAAACTTACCCTCCCTTCCGTTAGTTTGAAGCACATTCCTGCCATCATCACCAAACCAACAGACATTAATGGTAATTACTACTGTTCATAAATGCCCTGTTAGAGTTCATATTTTCAGTAGACTTTTAGAAATTCAGGGATCACACTGAGATACTACTTTACACCCACTAGGACGGCTTTAATAATAATAAAGAGTTGGCAGGGATACAGGGAAATTGGAATTTTTATACACTATGGTTGAGAATGTAAAATGGCACAGCCACTTTGGAAAACAGTTTGGCAATTGAATAAAATGTTAAACATAGAATTATCATATAATCTCATAGTTCCACTCCTGGTTTTATACCCAAGAGAAATGAATACATATGTCCACACGAAGACTTGTACCCAGATGTTTACAGCATCCTTTCTCATAATAGTCAAAAGTTGAAACAATAAAAATGTCTACCAATTGATGATTGGACAAATAAAAGTGATATTTCCATATAGTAGAATATTATCCAGCAAAGAAAAGGAATTAAGTATAGACATAGGCTACACATAGATGAACCTTGAAAACATTATGCTAAGTGAGAAAAGTCAGTCATAAAAGGCCACCTACTATGTGATTCCATTTTAATGAAATGTCCAGAACAGGGAAATTCATTGAGACAGGAAGGGAAGTAGATTAGTGATAGGAGATGATGGAAGGGAGTGGAGAGAAATAGATTGCTAATAGCTATAGGAATCCTTTTAGGGGTAAAATATGTTTTTAATATGTAGTGGTGGTGGTTACACAACCTTGTGGATATACTAGAAACCCTGAATTATATGCTTTAGGTAAATTGTGTGATATGTAAAACCCTTGAAGTGTATATTTTTAATAGGTCAGTGTTATGGTATGTTTATTATATGTTAATAAATTTGTTATTTTATTTATTTTTTTAAAGATTTATTTATTTATTTGGGGGGGAGAACATGAGCAGGGGGAGGGGAGAGGGAGAGAGTATCTCATGCAGATTCCTAGTTGAGTGCAGAGCCCAACACGGGGCTCCATCTCACAACCCTGAGATCATGACCTGAGCCCAAACCAAAAGTCAGACACTGAACTGACTAAGCCACCCAGGCCCTGAAGTTGTTATTTTCTAAAAAAAAAAAAAAAATGAGGGAGAGGAAAACATACAAATGGGTTAAAATTCCAAAATCAATCATTACAAATTTAGGCTTACCTGGGTGAGTAGACATTCTTGAAAGGGAAAAAAAAAATAAGGCAAAGAAATTATATATTGGAGGCCATTTTTTGTTTGTCTTTGTTTTTTGGTGGGTTTTTGTTTATTTGTTTGTTTTGGAGGTTTTTTTATTTTTGTTTTTGTTTTTTGTCTCTGGCAAAGGGCTGTGAATTTGAACTTCTCACCTATTAGCGCCCCCAGGCAAAGTCTAGGGATAACTCTGGTCAAACCCTCTTTAGGCTTCCTATTCCCCTCGCTTTAGAGGATTCAGTCAGTCATGGCTGTGTTGCCTGTTTGAGACTGTTGTTAAGATACAGCTCATAGAACTGACATAGCATGTCCTGAAAATCAGGGAATTGTGTTATTGCCACTACTATCCGTGTTGTAGAAGTAGCCAGATCTATTCACAGGAAATCACATTTGATGTCTGACCAAGAGACAACAAATGCTATGGATATGGTTGGCTACAGACAGAGATACTGTCCCGGACAACCCATGGCTGACCTTGGACTCTCGCCCAGCAATCCTTGTACCATTGTTGCAGCTGTACAGTGCGTACATAGGAAACATAATAAACCCTATTGCTGTGGCTTATTCAGATTCACAGATGTATTCATGGAAGGGGTCCTCGAGAGGGGTGCATTTGTGTTCTTAAAGAGCAGGCAGATGTTCTTCACCAGTGTAATACTTCAGCTTTCCTTCTGGACCTCTTTTTCTGTCCTGACCTCTAAATTACAAACTTAATTCCAAAGAGTAAAAGGAGCTTTCTTTCTCTCTCTCTCTCTGTTTAAGGAGTGGGGGAAATGAACAACCACCGCTTCTGCTTTTGCAGAGGTTAAAGAAAACCTAAGTGTCTTTCACTCTGAGACTCCTTTGCACTCCTCTCTGCCTCCCTTTCTGCCTGGTCAGTATTTTTACATTTGCATTTTTAGGAAGTGGCATCTGAAAATGATGCATTCATCCCTCCCCTGGGACTGGCTTTCTCCAACTGAGCTATTGGGTCTCCATGATCAAATTTGTGCATCATGCCGCCTTGTAGCTGGAAGCGACTTCTGATAACGTCTTTTGAAACCTGTATTTACAGAAGATATTAAGAGAAAGTGGAAAAGCTGTGCAGGGCTCACCTCCTCCAGGGCTTTCCCTGGCCCCTGTGGCTGGGAGTGTACTTTCCTCCAAAATCCTCCGTGCTGGCTCAATCCTGTTACGGCACTCACCGCATGGCTCAGTGATCCATCTGGCTTCTTGTTTTCTGTCCTCCGAAGCTCTGAGTTCCTTGAAGGCAAGTACTTTTTGTTGTGCTTGTTTTAAACAAAGGCTAGAGCATGGTACCCACCCAAGGCAAGAGTCCTTTTCAGACCAATCCTTATTTCAGGAGCGGCAACTGATAGAAAAAATGTGTCCTGCCCGTAGCTAAGAGACTTTTATCTGAGTATTAGCAGCAAAGCTATGTGCAAAACAACGAAATGCATCTCCCTGTGCTTCTGTATCTCATGGCCATTACCACGCCATAAAACACTAGATCTTTTGGCTTCAAGATCTTTGGTCAGGAAGCAACAAATATTTGTGTCCTATTTTTGTATCATGCAAACGTGCAAGTAAAGCAAACCAAACCAAAGCCATTTCCTTCGGGAAAATGGCTACACAACTCTTAGCCTTAAATGTGGCCTTTGTGTGTTTCAGAGTAAGCTGCTTTTTTTTTTTTTTTTTCCCCCTTCAGAAATGTTTTTAGAAACCAAAGCTTGATCATCTTTTTATCCTGGCTTGACAGCATTCCAGAGGAACTGTCACTTTTGCATCATAATTAAAAAAGGAAATAGAGCTCTTTTCAGCTATTTTTCTCCAACTTGCCATTAGGAATGAACACAAGCTGGTGCTGATATATAGATTTATATTTCCTAGAAATAGTGATATTGATGGGCAAGAAGATATAAACCAACTTAAATTAAACTGGTTCTGCATATGAAATGGGTGCCTGCTTGGGGCCGACTTTATTCTGCCCGTAAACACTTAATAGAAATTGATGGTCTGTGGGTTTTGCTAGTGGGAAGGCTTTTCACTCCTGATTTTGAAGACCCAAGTGGCTCTGGGAAAAAAAAATTGCTGAAAGTGATTTATTTTTCTGACACCACTTGGTTGTCACATATTCCCAGTGGATGACCTTGGGCATCTTGAACTGTTCCCTATGCCTTGGTTTTATCATCTGTAAAAAAGATAAAAATGTTTCTGTTCTGTCCTATCAGGCTCCTGGGAGGGTGAGAATGATAGGCGAGCTGCAGCTGGAATGCACGTGGGTTCGTCCACAGGCATTCTGGAATCTCATTAGTGATGGACGGTAAGAAGCAGGAATCGGAAGGCGGCTCCAGGAACTGGCCTGGCTCTATGGCTGGCTGGTGATGGTGGCCAACAGTCACAATTATAGTATCCAGGGATGCACAGAAGTGGAGTGTAATTTGAGCATAAGTTAGATTTCAGGGAAACAAGTCCAGAATATGGTTCTTGGGATAAAGAACCTACTAGAAATGATGAGGCTCATGGGCAGAACATGGCTGGATGCTTGCACTGGGTTTCCAGTTGGTCTGTCTCTTTTGAGATAGCCAGCACATGGGGGTGTGTTGTGTGTGTGTGTGTATGTGTGTGTGTGTGTGTGTGTGTGTGTAAGAGGAGCAAGGGCGGGGGGCTTTAGAGGCTGGTAAAGGACAAGCATGGAGAAGATTCTAGCTCTCAGAGAGAGGACTTCGCAAACAGCAGGTCATATGCCCAGGCTGTAGAGAAAGGAAATGGATTCAGAGACAGAACCCATTCTAAGAGGGACCTAGAGGACATCAGGAGTGAGGAAAGTACCATGGTGCATGACAGGGCGGTGTGGCTCACAGGGCACAGATGTGCCCAAGGCCTCACCAGCCACATCTTGTACCACTTGGAGGAATAATGAGAACTCCAGACTAGACCTGCAGGGGAGGCTGAGTTGCCTGGAAACAGCTGAGAGCCAGTTTTGCTGAGGAACTTGCCAGCAGGGACTTCAGGCTGCAGGTCTTTACTTCCTGCCGCTCTCTTGGGGCTGAAGCAGATGAGCGGTGACTCCAGCATTCTGGCCAGAAGAGTATTTTCTAGCCTCATTAGCTGGCCTTTGGTCTCTCTTAAACCGCTTTAAGTCTCACTTAGTTGTGTATTAAAATTGGACTCTTCATTTGGTCCCACTACGTTGTGACAAAGGGGTTGAAAAGCAGATGAATTTTTTAGATGAAAGTAAAAACGTTTATTTCACTGAGCTTGAGCTTTGGGCCATTTTCTGCTATTAGATAAGAGAACAAAAATCTCCTGTTTTTAAGAGCTCTGATGATGAACATATGCCACCGAGGTAAAGCTCTCAAAAGAAAATCTATTTTTATCCAGGCCTATTAATTCCAGGGATAAAAGTCAAATGTAAAGTAGGTGTCTACAGCATTCATAGCCTAGCTTCTCACCCCAAGCTTCTGCTGGTGTGTGTTTTCTCCGAAAGATAACTCTGTTCCGAGGGAGAAAGGGGCCTAAATGCATCTGTAGCAGAGGCAAAAGCTGAAGCTTCTGTTGACTTACTTAGCTGGTCCCCAAATCATCTGGTTTCTGTTTCCTTTTGCCCTGAACTTTCCTCATACCAGCTAGTTGCTGATCACCTGCTGCCCTGAGCCTTGGATCCTGGGGCAGGTGTAATGCAGTAGAGGCTGAAAGAGGAACCACCTTGAGTTCTTTGTTGAGAGGAAAGGTGGGGTTGAAGAAAGCCAGGCAGAGGTGCCAGACAGAGAGCTGGGTCTTGGAGGTCTGGAAACAGAAGAAAGCCAGGCAGGCATGGAGGGTAGTGGCCTGGTGAGATTTAGCAGAGTCTCAGTTTTTAGACTAGGAGAAGGAGGGAGCGGACAGACGGCAGTGCTGGCCACGAGAAAGAGAAACTGAGGTATCGCGCTGCCTTTCAAGTCAGGGGCTCAGGCGCAGGGAAAAAGACAGGTGTGAGTAGGGAGGCGTGGATGTGGAGTAGGGGGGTATAGCTGTGGAGTACAAGGACACAGGAAAGAGGCAGGAGGCTAATTACTGGAAGGGCAGACCAGGGATCATCGCCCGTGGACGGATCACGGTTGGTTTCAGTGGCACATCCAGATCTCTGAAATTGGCCCTCATTAAGAATAGGACGCTGCCCTGAGCTCAAAGAGATCAGGTTCAAGGAGTGAGCTTTTATAGCAGAACAGATGATCTTAGAAGTAGGTACGTGAAGCATGGCAGGGGCTGAGTATCAGGCACATCGTTAGGACTTCCCCTTGTAAACTCAGCAACCTCGTGTTCCTCCCACACTGCTGCCTCCCATGGGTATCAGGAAGAATGGAACCTTCTGGAACTCATTTATACCTGGTGTGGGAGGTAATAGCCCTTAGTCCTCTGTGTAGCCTGAGATATGGGAAGTACCCCTTCATTAACTTCAGAGGAATGTTTCAGACCTATGGGGGAAGCCAAATCAAACCCTGAATGATGGATCTTCCGTTAACACCACAAAGGTAGCACTGAGCAGTTCATCTGGTAAGGTAGGCGTGAAGGAGGGTATTTGGAGTCATGAGCACTGGGTGTTGTATGCAACTGATGAATCACTGAATTCCACCCCTGGAACGAATAATACAGGGTATGTTATTATAAAAATTAAATTAAAAAATAAAATATTACTTATCACTGCAATACAATGGCTTTTCTGAACTACACAGAAGCTAGAGAGTGGATGTTCAGGCTGACCTTTGTGTGTTTATGTGACTCTATCTCTCTAGATGTATATATCTAGAGAGAGAAAGGGAGAGGGAGATATATGCATGTATATGTGTATATAATATGTATATATTTGTGGATGTGTTTTTTAGTTTGTTTCTTCCTTTATTTTTTAATATCTTCCTCATTTGAAAATAAATGGGCTTGTAACACACGCTGCTGGTGTCCATGCTCATAACCTGAGAGGCAGGCTGACTTCTAGCGACCAACAACTGCACCTCTGAGGGCTGTGCTCAGGCTGGGAGAACATACACTGGCCAGAAGCACGGTCTGGGAAATTCCCGGCACTACAATCTCTTTCATGGGGGATACTCCTAATCAATATCTGAATGACTCTGGATACACACCCCAGCCCTCTCATTCTTGGTGGGAATAATTTTGAAATATGTGGTTTATAATTCAGAACTTCCCTGTTGTATTAAGTTGGTGGTAGTTGGTTTAATAATGTTCCTTCTTATTAGCTCTGTGCCTAAAACTCATCCCCTAAACTAAATGCACTCGATCCTAGACTCTGTTCCGGAAAGACACCCAACCTACATTGGGAAGTCAATTATTTTTGTACTGTTTTGCTAAAAAACATTTACATATTGATGTAACCAATATCAAACATAAGTTTGATCAAAGTCAAACAAAAGTTTGATTTCCTAAAATATTTCTTTAAAATAATTTATTTATTTGAGAGAGAGAGAGAGAGCACTCAGTGGGGAAGGGCAGAGGGAGAGGAGAGAGAGGGAGAATCCCAAGCAGACTCTGAGCCCAAAGAAGGGTTTGTTCTCATGATCTTGAGATCGTGACTTGAGCCAAAACCAAGAGTTAGATGCTCAACCAACTGCACTACCCAGGCTCCTCTGTTTTCCTGAAATACTTCTTAGTCCCTTGTTTTTTTTTTTTTAAATATTTTATTTATTTATTTGACAGGGAGAGAGGTCACAAGTAGGCAGAGAGACAGGCAGAGAGAGAGGGAGAAACAGGCTCCCCGCTGAGCAGAGAGCCCGATGTGGGGCTCGATCCCAGGACCCTGAGATCATGACCTGAGCCGAAGGCAGAGGCTTAAACCATTGAGCCACCCAGGTGCCCCCTTAGTCCCTTATTTTTAAAAATCATTTTCATTACCAAAATTAGTCATGGCTATGATTAATGACTTAAAATTCAATAATGACTAAAAATTCAACAGTCTTTTTAAAGGTGAATCTGAAGTCCATTATTTGTCTTCCAAAATTGGTAAATTATGCCAGCATGGCAAAGAGTTTTAGAACAAGGAAATAAGATGAATTTCGATCTCAAAAATTATCTACTGTGCCAACCCATCGTACATCATACACTTAAATCCTGTTTTACCAGTTTGTGGTAGACATATAACAAGGATTTGTGAAAACACACCGGAAATCACCTGGTGGTGTCAAGAGTTCATGACGAGAAGCTCTTCCTATAAACAAGCTCAGGTTTGGCTTCTAGAGCATTGGATTCTTCTACAGCAGCTTCAGAAACAATGCAAACAATACACACCTCAGATTAAATCACCCTGAAGACAGCAGGTAAGAGAGGAACCAGTAATTGCAGCGTTATATTTCTGGTTCTGTCAGAAGCCCAAACAGGGCAAGGCTGCATTAAAAGGACCACTGGATCTGCCAGAAGGGAATTCAGACTCACTTTATTTGATTATAGCAGTGTGGGTATGGAGGTGGTATGGGCAAGATCATGTTCATGATTCCAACTTTTTTTTTTTTAATGATAAAAACTGGCCTATATTGAGAGAAAGAGTGTATTGGGAGTAGAGGAGCAAAGCAATAGGGACTCTGGTTAAAGAAGATTGTGTGTGCTTAGTAAAATACCCGAATAAGAGTTTGTTGAAAGAAAGAATATCTAGACAAAAGAGTCTGCAGGGACCGAGCTGGGGGACAGGTATTAACTCAAAGCCAAACAGAGACCTACAGATCTACATTGTTATGACAGCTGCCTTTGGCTCTCCAAGGGACTGTCACAGATAAGGATTAGACTTGTTGGTTGTGTCCTCAGTATACAGAGCCAAGACTGATGGATTATAGCTTCCAGAAGGCAGATTTTCTATTAATATAGGAGAGAACTCTATAACCTGATAATGGAGTGCAGCTTGATCCCTTTAAACAGATGTATGCGGAGAGAAGTTGACTTCTTGGACTCTGGCTTAGATGAGTGTGTCAGAGGAAGTGATAGAGATTGGTGGTTTTGGGGAGGAAGATTTCCTCTACTCTCTAAGGTCCTTCTAGCCGGACAAAGAATCAGATTGACAGGAGACACATTAAGGGGAGAAAATCAACTTCAATGGTCTTTGTAAAGGGTATCCACACACTGACATGGAAATTCCAAAGATAGTGAGGCACCTTAATATTTATGTGAGCTAAAGAGAAGGGGTAGGGGACCTAAGGATACAAAGGGGAGAAAGACCATTAGCAGGAAGGTAAAAGGAGATGTTCGGAGATCAAAGGTTTTCTTATTATGCAGATACACTTCTTAGGTTTCTTAGATGAAGAGGAAATCTCTGGTAGCCTTCTTCCTGGTACAAGCAGGCAGTTGAGGGGGAGGCAAAGAGCCTCTCCTGAATCCGCTGAGTTTGGATTGCTTTTAACTCAAAATAATGTCCATGCCAAAGTGGTCTATCTTAGGGCAGCTTGACCATGGCCACTACAGTGGTTTTAAAACTTTCTCTTTGTATTAACATCAGAATACTTTCCTCACAGAGAATATCATATGGAAGCACAATATATAAAACCTAAAAGGAAAGCTGCTTTGCCTGAATGGGGTGTGAGTGCCCACAGCTGTCTCATCTTCTAGCTGAGGCAGCCCTCATCGCAACCCTGAGGGACCCCTGGGCTCCACTTTGAAAACTGCTGAACTAAATAATTTTAAACTATTCTTCAATTTCTTAAATGCAATATTCACTAGGACTTGGTCTCCATTTAATAATTTTAGAAAATATTTTATCTTCTCTGAAGTCCCGTTGAAAATCCCTGTTTATCCATTAATCAAAGAGAAAAAATACATGCTTTAACTTTATTCATAGATCAGTGTTCCCTATATAGGTTGTAGCTCATGCCTTGGTTGGGGCAAATGTTTTGGAGACCTCAGGAAGAGAGTTGATTGCCTCAGGACTTTCATGGCAGTTGCAGTAGCCAATGTTCGTTTGCCTTTTAAAGTCTTGTGTTTGACTCTCAATTCTTTCAAGTTGATCTAAGTGGGCCAGAAAGCCTCCTGTTGGTTAGGGACAGTGTCTGAAACAGTGTCAAACACAGGTCTGCTATCTGAAAAAGTAATGTCATGTATTCAGTGATTCAACTATACTGAGTGTCCACTTTGGGACAGACACTGCTCTGGACGCGGAGGACACAGTGAGGAAGAAAACTAACTCTTTGCACTACTTGAGTTTGTCTTCTAATGGGGCTAAATGTGAGCTTTCCACCATGACACCATCCACAAAGAAAAATTATCAGGTGCTGTATCCCTGTAGAAGGCAACTGTACCTAGAGAAAGACTTCTCTGGGGAAATCAGTTTTTAAGATTTTCATCTTGGAAAAATTTAACGCTACAGAGAGGTTAGGAAATAGTACAATGATAATGATTTCAAAATAAGATATTTAAAAAATAATGCAGTGAACACCCATGCTCAGTCACTTAAATTCACCAGTTATTACTAATTTGCAGCATTTAACTTTTTCTCTCCATTTAGGGTGAGAGGAGAAGTGAACTAGAAATAGAGAAATTGAGTGATTTTGGGGGGGGGGTTGCTGAAACATATATGGACATCTCAACATTTCATTCCCTTAAATACTCCAGCATGCATCTCCTAAGAACGAGAACATCTCCATTATAACCACTATACCACTGTCAGGCCCAAGAAAATTAGCAATCATTCCCTAATGCCATTTCATTATGGTTCATACTCCAATTTCCAAATCATCTCAAAAATGTCTTCTTGCTGTTTTGTGTTTTTTTCCAACCCAGATTCCAGGCATCCATGTGATTAAACCTCTTTTCAATGCCGGATTTTCTTACTTTGAGGTGTTTTGAAGAATCCAAACCTGTTGCCTTGTGGAATGTTCCAGAATCTGAATGCATCTGTGTGTTGCATCACGAAGACATTCAGAGTAGACATTTTTGGCAAGAATACTTTAGGAGGCAAGCCATATGCTGATATCACATCAAGAGATACCTAAGTCAGGTGGTCTCACTCTTAGTGATGTTGAGTTATTTGGTGAAGGCGGAGTCTGTAGTATTTCTCCATTGTAAAATCACATCCTTCCTTTCAAAATATTAAGCGGGTTATGAGTAATACCTGGAACAGGTATCACCCTCCCCTTCCTGCAAGAACATTTCCTCCAGTGCTCTGCCTCTCATGCATCTGAGAAATGTCTTCATTCTCATAAATTCAATCTGAGCACATCTGAATTACGGGTTAACTACTTGCATCACCAAGGACACACCGGACCAATGACAAAATCATCCTTAATAGTCCCTGCAGCACTTTTTGGAAGGGAATGTCCAGCGACAGCACGTACTTACTTCCTTCTTCTCCTAAGGACTGCCTCTCCCTGCTCACATTACCCAGACTTTTAAGTCACAGGGAACTTCAAGTTTAAAGTCTTCTGCAGGGCTTACAAACCCGTGTCAGGGGTAATCTGCTCACCCGCATGTCAACACCATCAGTGAATAAGGAACATTCGGTTAATGTACTGCCTGAACTAAAAAGTAATCCTTGCTTGGGTCTTCTCCCTCAGCAGAAACAGCTGTGGATTTTATCATCTCAGGAGGAAAAACAAACAAACAAACAAAAAAACCCTAGTGGAGGTATTTTCCTCAGGGAGCAGTTTCGTGTGCCTCGGTATATGAAGCCAAAAAGAAGGTTAATTGCTGTGCGTAAGGGCAGATTTTTGGTTGCCGCTCAGGGGCTGGAATGGCCTCTCTCTCCCCAGTTTTCTTGCGGGCACTTAAAACAGGCCATGATGGGAGTTCCTACACCACAAAACCCTGCAAATGCTACAAATTGGACTCTTCTTCTTTTCCTGGAGAGCTGTTGTCAAATATTTACCAGCACATCACTGAATCTGGACTAACCTCCGCCCCTGGTATAGACCACAGGGGGATGGTCCCACTGGAGTGCGTGTTCTTAGAGGCCAAGGATAATACAAAGCAAGTAGATAACAGAAATTCTAGTGCAATGCACTGGGTGGGAGCCTCTTGGGGGTTATGGTGACACCCCGATATGGGGTGACAACCCCCCCTTCCCGAACAGCCTAGCAGACACTTGGGAGATACGGCAGGTAGCATCTGGGAGATCAGTGAGCAGGCAGCCAGATCAAGGTGAAAATTCCAGACTCAGTCTCTTAGGAGGTGGGTTTGGAGGGCATATGGCAAAGAGAAGGGAGGTTCCAGGTTTTATGGCAACAAGGGCTGTGGTCTGGCCTGCAGAGGGAACCTCAGACATAGGAGGTCAGTAGGGATCCTGTTATCAGAACAACTGTCATCTCTGGAGAACATGCTCTAAAAAAGTTCACGTTCTGTTTCATGGTATATTGTAAACTTCTTCCTCACTAGCTTCTGCAAAGTCTGCTGAATGATCCCAGGAGACTGAGGCTTCCTTCGGCTGTTGAAACACAAATCAGCTTGATTGGTAAATGCTTTCCCCTGACTGTGTGAGTTCCTCAGGGGGCGTTGCCACTCCACTTGGTGACTGGTTTCCTCAGCTCCTGCTGCCAAGACAGTGCTCAGCAAGTATTTGTAAACCATGAGCTTCTTCAAAAATGATGTGGTCTCATGAGAGAGGCAGGGGTCCAGTGCCCCTTGTTTTTCCAGTTTGTCTTCTCTCCCTGGAATGTGTGCCCATCAGAGTATGCCCTCAATTGCCTCATTTTCTGCTCCAGCCTCAATGCCTAGAAGGAGGTCTGGCACACAGTAGGTGCTCAGTACATATGTGTGCAATGTCCAGTGACTGACCAGTCATGGGCCACAAGGTCAGAGAGGCACTAGATAGTCTTAGTTGAGACTGATTTTGATGTGGGTCATCAGAACTCCCTAAATCTTGTTGGCTTAGAGGCAGAGATGGCTTCAGACTGTGCTGGGCATGTAGGTGTGTGTGTGTGGGGGGGCAGTCAGTAGTCCATTCCTACATTTAAAGTAGGCTGATGGGTCAAGTAACAAGGTCAGCCTTACTGTCTGAGTTCACAGACTTGAGTGTGTGCCAGAATCTCCCGGAGGGTATGGTGAGACAAATCCAAGAGTTTCTTTTTCAGTAAGTCTTGGGATAAGACCAAGCAAGTGTTTGTTTTTTAGTAAGTTCCCATGTGGTGCTGATGCTTCTGGGGACCACACTTTGAGAACCACAGTGTTAGTACAACCACGTGGGGGGCGGGGCAGCTGATGGGTGTTTTCAAGACAGTTTGGCCCAGTTTATCAATAGAAACGGAAACCCCCTCTTTTTTCCCCCCCCTCTGCCAAATTGTGCACCATTCTGAAAGAAACTTGTCAGGGTGCGTGGAAACAGGTGCCTACCCTCTTTAATAGTACGAAAACCAGTCCCAAAGGAAGTGCTGCATTTGGTGCAATAAACTATCCTCCGAGGGTAATCAGAGGCCGACACTTCCACAAACCTCCCATAAATTCTGACACACCAGCCAAAATCCATTCTGCTTCCCCCACATTCGGAAGTTAGCATTTTATGGCCTCACCATAATGAGATCATCTTACTTTGGAGTCATTTATGTTGTGATTGCTTTAAAATTTCAAAGTGCTCTGGATTTCTACACCTCATTAAATTAGATTACATCAGGAAACTAGGTTTTTTGTTTTTGTTTTGTTTTAACCAAAAAGTGACCTTTCTTTGTTCCTTTATCCTATCCTGTAGTTTCCTGGCATCGTGTGTTTGCTACTGGACACCACTGGACCGTAATCCACAGATGTTAGAAACTTCTAGAAGATGGCATGCAACTCTCCTCCTGTATTAACCACGTTCTGTTCTTCCTTCTCATCAGGTAAAAAGAACCACAAGTCACCTGTGGTTTGGGTTTGAAGTCTGTGTAAGGATGGCTCTGGCCTGACTAACTGATCACATTCTGTTCTGCTCGCCTTTGGGGTAACTGAGAGAAAACAAGTACAGTTTGGCCCCTCAGCATCTGACAGACCAATACGAGATGATAGGAGGAGGATGGGAAAAAAGAGGGCTTTCTTGGGGCACCTGGGTGGCTCAGTGGGTTAAAGCCTCTGCCTTCGGCTCGGGTCATGATCCCAGGGTCCTGGGATCGAGCCCCACATCAGGCTCTCTGCTCCGCAGGGAGCCTGCTTCCTCCTCTCTCTCTGCCTGCCTCTCTGCCTAGTTATGATTTCTCTCTGTCAAATAAATAAAATATTTAAAAAAAAAGAGGGCTTTCTCCCCCTCTTCCTTATTTCCATCATCGTTTTTTTTTTTTTTCAATAAGCTCATCGTTTATAATGCTTACCATGTGCCAGGAATCAAAATCAGTTATTTATATGCACTGTTTTAAGATACCTACACATTAACACTATTAAGTAGACATGCGTAAAGGACTCAGAGTGACTATGTGACTCCAAAGCCTGGAGATTTCCACTACATTATGATTCTGGGAAAAGAAGATTGTTTAGAAGTACTACAGGGTTTATGTATAAAAAAAGATATAACAGGTATTTCACCTGTGCTCCAAGGAAGTTCAAAGAAGGGAAATTCCCCATTTCGATTTGAGATGCACATTGATTCACACTTTAGTATCTCTGAAATAATCATCTTGCACTTAACACTGCTTTAAAATTGCAGCATGATGTGGTCGTCATCAGTTCCTACATGGGCATGAACTTGACCTTGGTCATTTATCTGCTATCACTTGCAGCTCTAATTCCGTCTAAGAACCTCTTTGGATAAGTCCAAAATAAGACTTCTAAATGATAAGAAAAAGATAAATGTTTCTAAAAAAACAAAAACCAAGAACAGAAACAAAACCTTGTGTGTATAAATGTACATTTAGTGTCGTCCGCACACATACAAATACAAGCGTAACTCAACTTCTACACATGTACACTGATGTGTGAAAGCACATTGCTGTTCTCTCTCTGTTCCTGTCTGTCCATCACTCAACTCTTTCCTGTTCTGTGGGTGTCTCTCCACTGCTCATTTCACTGTCAGTGTACTTTGGAAGTGGAAGCTACTTTACACTCAATATTACCTTATTTATTAAAGAAAGCACTAGGTCCATCGTTCATCATTTAAAGTGAGCTGAATTTTCATATAGTGCCTCACAGAGATAACAAACATACTAAATATTCACTCACTCAAGCTGCTTTTTTCATAGTCTAAGCATTCATGTGCATGTGTATGTGTTAGAGAGGGAGACAGGGGCAGAGCGAGAGAGAGAATCTTAAGCAGGCTCTATGCCTAGCACATGAGCCCAATGTGGGGCTTGATCTCATGACCCTGAGATCATGACCTGATCCAAAATCAATAGTGAGATGCTTAACTGACTGTGCCACCCAGGTGCCCCATAGTCTAAGCATTAACTTGAGATTTTTCATTGTGTCCAACCTTCAAGATGGGGTGTGTGGGTAACTTCTTCTGCTGGGATATGAAATGTTCTTGCCTTGCTGACTGCAGACAGGGTTTAGCTAAACAGCCATGAAACTCTCGATGAGTCATTGCTGTGTGACAGCCCCCTAGGTCACTATTCTCCCTTTGCATATTTGGGGTGAAAATATTGAAGAGGTTAACATAGTTTTCAGTGTGCACCCATTACATTAGAATAACTTGGTTTAATTTGTTGTCAAAATGTGGCAGACTTCCTGTTTCCTGGGGTTGGGATGATTCTGGGTGAACACAGGGAGATGTTTCTCACAGAGTAAGGTTTACACAGCGATGGCTGAGTCCACCTGCCCCGTAACCCATGCAGCAGATCGGCTACACACATGCCAGTCCTTCCCTAGTGGTTTGGTCAAGTGTAGTTGCTTGCTTTGTTTTTGTTTTATTTTATTTTTTAAAATATTTTATTTATTTATTTGACAGACAGAGATCACAAGTAGACAGAGAGGCAGGCGGGGCGGGGGAGCAGGCTCCCTGCTGAGTGGAGAGCCTCATGCGGGCTCGATCCTAGGACCCTGGGATCATGACGTGAGCTGAAGGCAGAGGCTTAACCCACTGAGCCACCCATTTGTTTTTATTTTTAAGTGAGATCCTAACTGGGGAAAAAAGAAAATATATCAGAACTATTATAGGGAGGCATCCAGATGAAAAAGAGAGAAATTCTTTCTCATTGCATTTGTTGATCACATGAAAGTTACTGACCACGCCGAAGGATTATTAAATAGGACATGCTGACTTTGTGAAAGCTCCTCCTCAGACCTATGTGGGTTGGTGCCACTATGATCAGGGAAGGCGCTTCAATCCAGACTAATCCTAACACCTACTTACTTCTCAGGTATACCTCTGAGGAATGGATTGTAATGTTTTATAGTGATTATACATTCGAATGATAATATTTTTGACACACTGGATTAAATAAGGTATGTTCTCAACACTAATTTTAGTTGTTTTTAAGGCAGCAATTCAAAAATGTCGAACTCCATTTGCAGCTTGTATTATATTTTTATTACATAACACTGCACTAGACACTGTGCAAGGCACTTAACTTCAAGTATCCTGGAAAGCCAGCACTGTAATACCCATTTTGAAGACAAGTAAACTGAGGCACAGAAAGGTTGAGCAAATTGCCAGTCATTTAGCTTCTATCCAGAGTCTCCCGGGTGTATTGTGCTAAGCCTAGTGAATTTCCTTTCCCAGAACAGTAGCTTCTCCTTTGCAGCAAATGCTTCCCCAGTCATACTGGAATGTCCAACTGTGTTCAAGCAGCAATGGTGCAACCTCCCCAGTATGGCAAGCCCTGGAGGGTGGCAAGAGGGACTGAATCACAGCTTTCCCAGGAAAAGCTTTACCATCTTCAGAAGAGACGTAGTAACCAATCACACAGTTAGTGAGAATGACTCCATTCAAGAAGGAAAGAGAGACATGTACGTGACCTGAAATTGATCATGATGATGATGCTGGGAGTAAAGTAAGGCTCATCATTCGAACATTTCCTATGCCCTTCGTTTCATTAGCTGCTGACTTGATCCAGCCTCTCTGAATAGCTGTCTTCGCATTTACAGATAGGATGCTGTCTTACCTAGCTGGTCTGAATGGTCCTCCCACGCATTTACTTGTTATGTTCCCAACGGAAAGGGAAAGTGGTGGCTAATCCTTTCTAAAGGGTCACAGGGCCTCTGAACCACACAGAAGACTCTGATTCAGTTTATTATCTCAACAGATATGTGAGCATTTCCTTGCCCTGTTTAGCATCCCTTCTGTGCTTAGTTCTATGAAATAAACCAGCTTTCATGAAGGCTGAGCAATAGGTGTCAGGGAATGGGTAAGTCAATCTTTCCTTATTTGTCTAATCTAAGCTTTTGTTTCTTTGGCTGTGCATAGGGAATAATCATTTCCCTTGCAAGGCTGTCATGAGAAGTGAAGATGATAATAAACCTCATTTACCAGCCACAGTGGCTGGAGCAATAGGGTGCTCAGTTGATGATTTGATGATCTCTAGTATTTAACCACATTACCATAGATGGCACTACAATGAAATGGGTCTCATCTGTGTTGTGGGTGTTGAAAGGGAGAGGAGTGTTAAGTACAGAACCGAGTGCCTCCCTACTGTTCAGATAGCTTCATAGGAATTAGTCACTCAGGACTCTTACCATTTCAAAATGGTATGTGGAGAGCCTCTTCTTCTTCCACACAGGAGGTGTTGAGAGGTGGCATGGAGAGTGAGGAAACAGAAAATGTAGGGTTGGGTCTCTCTCTGTGATCTCTTCCTTGCTCTCAATTTTTTCACTTACTAGTAGGACAGGATATAACAGGGCAATCTTTTTAAAAATATTATTTATTTATTTATTTGAGAGCGAGAGAGAGCACAAGCAGGGGGAACAGCAGGCAGAGGGAGAAGCAGATTCCCTCCTGAGCAGGGAGCCCGATTTGGGACTTGATCCCAGGACCCTGAGATTATGACCCGAGCCGAGGGCAGAGGCTTAACCAACTGAGCCACCCAGGTGCCCCATGACTGGACAGTCTTTAACATCTTGTTCTATGTTTCACAAGGCTTGGATTTGCCACATATCCAGTAGAAACCTATATTCTAATACAGGAGATAAAAACAATTGAGCTAGCGTCTATAACAAAGGCTGCTGAAGGGAAATAGCTTGAGGGAGACACACAATAAAATAGCGTTAGGTGTCAGAAGGAGGGGTGACCGCTTTCATGTGGGGGATATGTCAAGTTTTCTTAGGGAAGCTGGCATTTGAAATGTGTTTGGAGGACAGGATGAATTTCAAACATGGAGAACTCCAACCAGAGAAATGTGTGAGCAGTGACATAGGAGTGTGGAGGGGAGAGGGTCACTGCTGCGGTGATCAAAGCGTGGAGTACGTTGAAGGATTTCACAAACTAGATGGGACTAGAAGCAACAGTGTGGCCAGACTGTGTGTTGACATGAGGATGAGATTTAGCAGCAGAAAAAGATAGGACAGGCGTGGAAACTGCGGTGCTTGGTTGTTGATAATTCTGGGGACAATGAGCAGGTAGGGGGTGGCAAGAATCACTGAAAATGATGGATCTGTTGAATCTAAAGACCCAGAGGGATGGGATACTGGAAAAAAGACATTCTGTCAGGATTATCCCACCAAATGTTGTTGTTTTGAATGACACTTTGAATATTTTATAGGGACTTGAGTTACACAGGCACCTTCCCATTTCGTGTGCTCCCAAAACTTAGAGAAGCTGGGATACCTACACTAAGTCTCCTGTGTCTCGCATTGGGCTGGGATCAAAACGGCTAGGAGGCCCAGCCCAGCATGAATCACCAAGCGCTGACATCAGTGAAGCCTGCCCAGGCTCCCAGCCACACTTGGTTAGAGGAAGCATGGTACATCAGTGAGGACGCTAGGGTCCTGCCATTGTCCGAATGACTTTCTCCATGCACCCCCCTTCCATAGTGGGGCCTGAATAGTTCTCATGGAAGAACAATGGCTGGAAGGAGGATTGATGAAGCGTTCAGCACCACGTGGTGGGTCCTCAAGCATACCATGACCAGAGGAGCCCAGAGTTTCTCAAGTTCCCCAAAGTGGGCAGGCTGGCCTGGCTTTGTGCACTGGGGAGAGGGTGTGTGAGGCATGATCGGAGCTGTTCCTTGTCAGCTGAGCATGTCTAGACAAGGGAGCCAGCCTCCACCGCTCACACACACACAGAAGAAACCTGTCTAATGGGCTGGCCTCCAGGGAGAGGGGAGCCAGCACAGCTGGTGCAGAGCGCTCCCTAGTGCCTGAGTGTGTTGAGAACAGAGCCCAGAACCAGGGCAGGCGGCAGGGCGGCATAATTATCTTGTCAGTTTCTTTAGGGTCACCTGAGCTGTGGACACCATCCCTGGAGGTAGTGTGGGAGAAAGGACAGGAATCTAGATGTCAAAAACCCGTTTTTGAGTTCTCGTGTTCACCATTACTTTCTGAGGGGCAAATTGCTGAAACTGTGTATTCTTTACACCAAGAATAATGCTACCTCCATTTCTGGGTTATTGTAATAACCTACGCAATCTGGCACCCAATAGGTCACGAAGATGGTTATGGCTTGGAAAAGTCACTTTGGCGAAATCCCTTGGCTAAAGGCTGTGGAAAAAATTAAGGGAGAAAGAAGATAACTATTTTCCAGGGTGGATGACATCCGTTTTCTTTTTCCTTACTTCACCTTTGTTACAAATGGAGACAATTTATACCAGCGAGTTATTTAAAGCAGTTCTTTAGCAGTCACTGAGTTTAAAATGCTTTCCTAATGGTTAGATAGTCAATACTGTGTTCCGTGATCTTACTGCTGAGCACAGCTCAGGAGACAAGCCTGGATCAGTGAAGTCCATTAAGTGACTGTCATCAGCATTCTTTTTCCGGAAATAACATGGGGGCTATTCACATGTGATAGATATTTAAACTTCCTCGTGAGATTCTAGAACAATGTTAATGATAGTTGAGCAGAGTAGTTAGCTTCTGCTAGTGTACTTAGCCTATCTGAATGTCCTATGCAACCCCCCCACCCACCCACCGAATTCATTCTCATCCTCCCAAGGCTGCTAATTAAGGAAACCTGTGGCTTCCTTCTAGCCAAGAGCAGGGAAGCTGGAAGTTCCAGAGAGTAGATGCCCCAGAAGAACTTCTCAACCAATGACAGACCTGGAGTTGATGGATCAAACTTCTTGGTGATTCTACATTGTGCTTTATACTGTCTCCTGGAGTCCCCGAGAAGACCTGCCCTTCAGTGGTCCATGGTGTTCGCTGGCTCCTAAATCTTCTATCGGATTTCTTCCCTTGTCGGGCTTACTTCCTCACTCCTTCTGCAGTGTTTTCTAGTGTTGTCTTCCAAACGATGTAATTGCTCTCAGAAGCTTGTCTCAGAATCTGCCCCTAGGGAAACACACACCAAGTCACATTTTAGCTTTTTTTTAGGTAATTGCACTGTTGAGTTTTGTAGTGTAAGGCCTGGAGCCAACCTACATTTTTTACAAAGTGTAGCAAATGGACATCTGATCTTAAGAGCTACAAAGGGGCAGGATCCAAATCTTCTAACAAGTCCAGTTGATGGTACTGGCCATAGTCATTACCAGGATACCCAGGCAGGGATGAGGAGCACAGCATTAGGGAAAAAAGGAATAGAAACTAAAACATGGAACTTGGAGGAAGAGACATTCATGATCCGAATGATATGTAGGGTCTAGGGGTCCCAGGTGTTGGTGCTGGGCACCAGCATTTATCTATCAAAGTATATGACTGGGTCTTGGGGTAACAGTCATTAGAGGTAGGGTGGTATAGTTCCATGGCCTGAACCTCCCTGACAGTTACAAATGGATGTAATGAGTTGCATTAGTTAAGGTTGATACACCATTTTTGTCTCTGTTCTTTCACTTAATTCTAATGAAAACAATGAAGCAGGTGTTATCATCTCTGTTTTATAGGTGAAAAAAAATGAAGTTTTGAGGTCATCTTCCCAGGAAGTGGAGCTAGGTCTTGATGACACCCAGTTCTGACCAATTCTGTAGTTCATGCACATTTTAGCGAAAGTCCAAAGGGTCCAAAGGCAAACAGAATTTCCTAGACTTTGATACTGTGGGTACCAGCCTCAACAAGATTGGCTGCAGGGTAACCTGGGGATTGCAGAGATTATGCTATATTTCACCATCAGATCTGTGGGAAGGGTTCACAGAACTGGCTAAGGAATTAAGGCACATTTGATCACAAAAAGGGAGCATCATTTTTGGGTGCCAAAAGCCAGAGAAGGTATAGGAAGAGGAAATACTCCTAAGAGATGTGCATGCATTGCTCCTGGTTCTTTGAATATTAGGGACAGTGCCCAAATCCATCCAGGATTCTATTGATAGGGAAGATACCATTGTTCTTTTAGTCTTAAGAGTTTATTCCTTATTGTGAAGTATACAAAAAAAATGTTCAACTTAATAAGAATTGTAAAATGAGTACCCATGAAACCTCTATCCAGGTCAAAACATTGACTATTATCAACCCACGGTGGTCCCTCCCTTCCTGTCCACTGGCCGTATCTTTATCCTAACAACATACTATGGCACTCGGTCCTTTTTTTTTTTTTTTAAAGTAGTTGTAATTACTACTTCTTCATTCTCATAAAATATAGCTTCATTTCTGCTGTGGAGCTTTATATAAATGATCTATACAGACTTTCCAGCCTTCTGTCCTGTTGTTCTACTCTGAGCTGACTTTTATGAAGTTAACTACAGATTTCAGGGACTTTGAAGACAGCCAGGCAATTGGTTGATGTTACATCCCTTAGAGGACCTATGGCCAGAAGACACATTGTGTATCATGGAGAACAGAGACCTACAAGCCACTTGGGAGGCATGCACAATCCTGGTCACCGAGGAGGATTTAGTGGCTGTCTGTCTGTTAAGTGTATTGTGCTCCTCCTTCATAGGCCAGGGCGTATAATTAGTGTCTGGATCAGCAATAGATTCATGGAGAGTGGGTTCTTTCACTGTTAGCAGTTTTCCTCCTGGAGAAACTGAAAGGTATTCTCCTTTTTTTTGTTCCTTGAACAAGATACACGGTTTTGACTTTGCGACCTTAGTTCACACTTTTTCCTTTCTGAAATTGCTTCTGTCCCTAGAAAATACTTGGTCTTCAAAGTTCAGCTCAAATATCCTTTCTTAGGTGAAGACTTTCCACTGTCTTCTCCTTGAGGAGGAAATAATCTGAAATTCACTACCCAGAGGGAGTATTTGGACCTAATTGTATTGCCAATAACATAGTTGCATAATTATGTTTACATGTAGATCTTTTCTACTCAACAGTAAGAAACTTGGGGAGAGGAATGATATCCCATTTATCTTCTCCCTTCTTAGTGACAAATGTATAGACATCCACTCACTTTTGTTGAATCAATCAGTCAATCAATCAGTGAAGAGATAAAGTCCTGTGGAGAGAAATTAATTAGTGTCAGAGACTCATCACAGTTTAAACTAGAAGGACAAGGCAGGGTTATAAATTATAAATTATAATAGTCAAGCAGAGTTGGAGAAAGGATCAAGAAGTGATGTGTGAGTGAGATCTAATGGCATGGGTGGTATAGATGTTTAATTCAAGAACACAGAAAGTCACAGATGGAGTGATGAGAAGAGCTTTGGTGGGCAGAGCATCGTTGATCTGGGCTAAGAGGAGGGAGATGCCCAAACCATCATGATCTCTTTCATACAACCTGATTACATTTAATAAACTAATAATCTCAATAAAAGTATTATTTTCATGAATGGAATATATAGAATTAAAGAGAGAAATTTATGGATGAGGGGAACATAGATGGTTGGTGGTTTTAGGAAACTTGGAAACTTCTATATGTTATTCACTTTAAATAATTGGAGAAAAACTTCCATAAAAATAATACAGGTGCTTTTATAACTGGAGCTATTTTAAGTTAAAACTTTTCAGTTAATCTTCCCGAAGACCTCAGGATCCTACATACTTAATCCATGCAACACATCCTGGTGAAATGGTAATGTAAAATTATGGTGCCCGTGGAGGTGCCCGTGGAGGTGCCCTGAAAATTAGAATGCAGAGCTTCTGATGAACCCTGTTCTTGCTTGTGAAATGCAGTGGTCTTGGGATCAAATGCTCTTGCTGTCAAAAATTAGTGTTGAGCTCCCTTTTCAAGTGTCTTTTTTTTTTCTCTTTCTTTCCATTATTAATAACTTTTTCCTCCTGTACTTCTAAGTGACACAGGGTAAATCGTAATAATCACAAGGGATAGTGATGATAAATGATGGTAACGTTCATAAATATGTCTGTTTCCTCCCACACAAAGGTGCTGCACAAATCGAGAACAGTTATGGTTATTGGTATGGAACCTGGCAACTAAACTGTTGTAATTTGCATGTTAGGATGCTATGAAATGAACAAGAGAAACCTCTTTTGAGTGAGGGTGGAGGGAGCAGTTGGTAAAGAAATTTATTTACTTTCTGTGTAGTGATTGTATTTCACAAATGTTTCGAGATTTTCTAAAGGCAGGTAAAACAGGAATTGGAATCCCACATTTGGCATTGCTCTTTCCAGTAGCTTCTTTTTCCTGCCACCCAAATTTTCTCAAATGTATTTTTCATTCTTTCACATTCCATGCCTCTTTGGGTGATCTTTCTGGGTCATGGTCACCTCTCTCATGCAGTCTTGGAACCCAGGAGGTCCCAGTCTATCCAGTGACTTGAGGGGAGGCGTGGGTCTAATTGTCTCTATTTCTGGGGAGTTCGTTGTCAACATCTGGAGTTTCATGGTAGAAATTCATGGTTCTTGACTTTTTACCCCACTTGGACACTACAACCTGTTTGGGGGTAATGCTCTGTTTATGCATCGTGCGTTGATAATTTCAGTTGGAACATGAATGCAAACTAAACAGTCCTGCAGGGTTTTGGAAACAAAGCCTGGATTTAGAGCGGGTTTCATCAGCTGCTCACATCCTCTTGTTCATTAATTCATTAATTGTTTATTGATCAGTCACCATGTGAAAGACACTTCCTATGGCACTGAGAATACCCCACCAGATAAGAGAGTGCTGTCTTTGAATATGATTTCAGATGTTGATCCTGGGGCATTTGCTTATGACAGCAGTTAATGTAGAAATGCAGAAAGAAACAAAAGTGGAAGGAACAAAAGAGTCAATATTCATCTCAAAGAGGATATCAGTACATATAACAAACAGTAAGACAATAGGCTTGAAAATAGTAAACATTCAGAAAGTATTTACTGAATTTATTATCTTTTCTAAAGACAAATATGGCATTATTTTTGTGGGAACCTCAAACCTACCCACCTGCAAAAATCTCAGCTTGCTTTCCTCTTCTCCGTGTGGCCCTGCACTTCTCCTGTTCTCCTGTCCTTCTCTCCTAGAGTTTCTCTTCTTCTTCAACCAGAAGCCACAGGCCATCTCCTTGCATACGGTATACTCCTTCATTTTCATTCTGTCCTTAATCGTATTTTCCTATCTCTTGCCCCTAGATCTTGATAATACTCACCTCACATACAGTTTTTCAGGGGATCCATAAATAGTCCCTCCCAGCAAAGTTACAACTTCTGATCCCTGTCAGTGCCTGTTGGGTAGAGTACAGATGTCTTAGCACTAAATCAGTGCTTCACCATAAATCCCCTCCTGCAAATTTGGGCTCAGCTTTCATTCACACACCCACCCACCCCAACCAGGATGCTTATGGACACACAGATCTCTTCCCTGACAGGCTCACACTTTGCACCATAATTTTACATGCCCCGTTTCTTTACACAGGCTCCTCTTGTCCTCTAGAATGCAATATCCAAGAAATTTCTTTTTTAGAACTCACCTCAAAGAGGATCTCCAGGATGAAACTTTCTCTGATAAATCATTATAATTGGTAGCTCTCTCCTTTTTATCCAGTGAGTCCTTTTCCTACTTCCTAATGAACTTTGATGGTTCTTGCCAACCTGTTTGTATTTCCCTTGATGTGCCAGGTCTCTCATACTTTGATGACTGTGTTCCTGGAGCTCCTTCTGCCTGGAAGTGTTTCCCTCCAAAGGACATCAAACACTCTTTGGAGATTTAAGGATCAACTTCTTTATGACACTTTAACTGATCTTCTCACTAACTGAGGTTAAATTACTTCTCCTTGTTTGATGTGGATTTTGTGCTCATAATATAGTTTGTATGAACTTCTACCTTGAATCTATTATATCTTGGAAACATTATATTTGTCCATTTGTATCCTACTATAAGACTATAGGATCTTGAAGAAAGGAAGAGGATATAATGCATGTATCTATTTATTCATCTAATATGTATATATTGAACATTTGTGGATTTCCGCCATTGAGCTAAGTGCCAAAGATACATTAGTAAGCAAGACAGGCATATTTCTTGACTTCATTGTACTTTATACTGCTTTAGGAAAAGGAGGCAATGAACTAGTCATATAAGTCTGGTATTACAAATATATCATGGGTATGTGAAATGATATATCAGGTGGTTTAACCGAGCTGGATTGTAGTGGACCTGGTTACACGAACAAGCCTAAAGTATGGTGGCTATCTTCTGAGAGTAGAAGCCTGCATTCCTGAATTCTAAGGTAGGAGAATTTCAGTGGGTGGCAACGTGCAGGCTGTGACTATGGTTACAGTGAAGAGGAGAAATTTTTCCTGATCTAGCACAGTTCCTGAAACATGGGCTATGAGCAATAAATATTAATTGAAGCAATTGAGAATATGAAATTCTTTCTTAGTTGTTATTAGCCTCTAATGAACAGATTTCACCTCCTTCTGGGGTTGACATTGGTTTAGCTTCATGTGCTCTTTTTCGTCATAGTACAGGATTTCATTCATTGATTTCAGCAGATGCTCTCATTTTTATTACAGCAGCACATTCATGATATCGTGAATGAATTATTCTACTTTGCTATCTCAGAATGACTGCCATTTTAGATCAAGAGGCAGAGGGATTGTGGGGAGTGGGATGAGCCAAGTTGACTGTTGTGGCCTGACACATTCTCTCCTTAATTTTCTTCTCTCTGAACCTAGAATACTCTGGCCTGTTCCATGGGAGTTTGAAAAGTTGCTTCCTTGCCTTCTCAGATAAGCCTTGGAAAAGAACTCTGAGGAGATTAACAAAAGAAGGAGGATTAGTGGATTAGCAAAAGCCTGAACACAAGGTATAGTTCCCCCGAAGGCTCTTCTTCCAGGAGAGAAGACGACTAATGGCTTACAATCGCCTATGTCCTTGGACAGTGAGGTGAGAACCTTAGCTGAAAATATTTTGCAATGTTTTCTTCCCTCTCAGTCCTAAAACCTGCTGATAAGCTTTAGTTACAAGGGCCACACACTTCAATTTGGAGCCTGGTTAGAAGGAGAGATGCTGGCAGGTAGTGTTTCACTGACAGGATCAGTTTGTTTTCAGACTGGGAGCTCTAAAGAGGAGAGGAAGTCTTTTCAGGCCGTGTTGACCATGTACATATACCCTATTTCAAACTCACATGGCACCATGAAGAACAGGACAGGTTCTGTTTCTACTCAACCTTCTATCCTTGGCTCTTGATGACTGACCAATACAAATCTACTCAATGGATGGATGCACGCATGTGCTAAGTATCAACATTAACTCACAGGAGGGTGGGATCTGTGATATGTGAAGACTCAGCACTCAGGAGGAATCTACTCACCTCCAACCTTAACCTCAACTAGAGCGATAATCTACTATGTCATCTTAAACCACGTGAGGGGTGCCTGGGTAGCTCAGTTGGTTAAAAGACTGCCTTCCCACTCAGGTCATGATCCTGGAGTCCCGGGATCAAGTCCGGCATCAAACTCCCTGCTCATCGGAGTCTCCTTCTCCCTCTTACCTTTCCCCTTTCATGCTCTCTCTCTCATTCTCTCTCTCTCAAATAAATAAATAAATAATAAAATCTTAAAAAAAAGCCACATGAACTCCTTGAACCTGGTATGTATGTAATTACAGGCAATTTCTACCACCAATAAGTGAGGCTTATGAGTGCAGCTCAGTCTCTGGACTTGGGCAAAGTATTTCGATTTTCTGGGCCTTGGTTTTCATATCCTTAAAATGCAGGTCATTAAGTGATCTCTTAAGTTTCTTTCAGCTGACAAGATTTTAAATAACATAGAGTTGTCTTTTGTTTAAATGCACAAGAGTTTATTTTTTAAAAAGATTTTATTTGTTTATTTGACCGACAGAGACCACAAGTAGGCAGAGAGGCAGGCGGGGGTGGGGGTGGGGGTGGGGAGAAGCAGGCCCCCCACTGGGCAGAGAGCCCAAAGCAGGGCTCTATCCCAGGATCCTGGGATCATGACCTGAGCCAAAGGCAGAGGTTTTAACCCACTGAGCCACCCAGGCACCCCCAAGAAGTTTATTAAGTTATAAGAAGTTTATTAAAACTTAACTTACTCCCTAAAAATATAATCTTAGCCAATTAAATACAAATTATAATACACAGTGTATTGATAACTTTTAACCAACTATGAAAACGATCCCTGAAAGTATCATCTTTGTTAACAGCTTTTGATAACTCTTCCTTAGGCATTTGCAGATGTTCTTGTTTAGGTAAAGATAAAGGGCAGGGCTGTCTAAATCCCGAGTCCCATTCAGGATTTCTTTCATAATCTGGTTTTAGTTTTAGCTGCTTCTGTACATCGTTTTTTCAGTGTCTTCATAGTTCTGTGTCAAACTGATTTATTTTTTTTATATTGAAAAACTTAAACATGTTAAAGATCATTCTCAGTCTCTTTCCCTCTGTAGAAGCTTACAGGACCCACTTTGGGTGATCTTCAGCCATAATCCTTGTTTTGTTTGATCTATATTATATGTCACAGAAAGGAGAATAGAACCAACTTGCGGTGTATTTCTCCCTACGGCTCTAAGCAAACTTGTATGAACCTACTGTAAGAGGGCATAATTGCAGGCATTGGTATGCTGGAGCTGGGATCCAATTGTAAGATTTAGGAATTTTGCGATCTGGTTATTAAACACAGAATTTATTAAGAAGTAGTTTTATGTGTATAGTGTACATATATTAATAATTTATATCAAAAACAAAATTAAGAGACACTCAAGGTCCATCACTTAAATATTTTATCACATTTACTTTTGTGTGTGCTCATAAATATATGGATAATGCTGACCATCCCTTCTCAAATCTGCATTCACTGCTATCATGTTGGTAACTTGGAATTGGCCAAAGTGGGAATATTTACACTACGAAAATCAGCAAATGCTACAGATTAGCCCTCTCCCCTCCCCTCTTGGCCTGTTGATAAATATTTACCAGCAACCACTGCTTCTAGGTGATCCATAAAGTCAGAGTTGAAAAGTGGGCGTAGCATTTGGGGAGATCCAGTGTTCCTGTGGAAGCAGGGGCAAAGATGTAGAAGCAGCACTTCATACGCCAGGGCGGGTTCATAATTAATAGGTGACTGGCAAGATAATTAAAAGGTAACCAAGAGAAACATTCTGTGCTTTGGGCCAAGTACCATAATTAGGTTCAACACATGCTTTACCAGCTAGAATAGAGTAGGAAGCAGGTATTGCATACTCTGAATGTAATGAAGCTACATTGTCCGAGGCTGACGAATGTCTCTGATAGGCTTTGTGATGAAGATAGCTATTGTCTTTGTAAAAAAAAAAAATAGACATATATGAACACAAGTAGTTTTATTAGTCCAGAATGCCTGAGGTTTCGGTATGAAATACATCTCCCAACCTTTACATAGATCTAGTTGATACAAAATATTTGACCCGATTTACCTTTAATACTCTTGAGTTAAAGACGTGGTAGGTCTCCAACAACGCTCTGCTACTGTGAGTGAGTCAGGGGCAAGGTAACTAGCATTTAGCAAGCATCAGCAATGTACCAAACAAGTTGTTGGGCACATAATATAAGTGATTTCTTGCCACCAGCAATCTGTAAGGGGGAGAGTGAACAGGAAAGGGAGGGAATTAATATATACTGAATACAAACATATACTGTTCATATATTGTCTTGAATCATTATGACAATTTAAAAGTAATACTATCATTAGAGTCATGAAATGGAGGCTCAAAAATATATAAGAAAATGTTCCAAAATGGTATTGTAAGTAGCAAGGCCAAGGTTTTTTATTTTTTTTATTTTAAGATTTTATTTACGTATTTGACAGACAGAGATCACAAGTAGGCAGAGAGGCAGGCAGAGAGGGAGAGGAGGAAGCAGGCTCCCCACTGAGCAGAGACCCCCAATTCGGGGCTTGATCCCAGAACCTGGGATCATGACCTGAGCTGAAGACAGAGGCTTTAACCCACTGAGCTACCCAGGCGCCCCAAGGCCAAGGTTTTTTAAACACATACATATCTATGATCCTTTCACTCAACAAATGTTTTTTGGGTGCATATTGCCTGCCAGAAGGTATCCCGGGTGGCTGAAGAAAATGGTGAACATCACACTATCTCTCTACTTACAGAACTTACAGTATCCTGTGGGAGGAAAATAAGTAAATAAATTATTATAATCATGTGTGTGAATATTGTAGAGGACAACACACTAAGTTCATAAGGAGCATATTCAGCAACATTTTGGAGCTTAGTGCAGCGTCCTGGGATGATTCTAGATTAATACTTAAAGGACAAACGGAAATTAGGCAGGTCAGATGGAAAGGGGTGGGTGAAGAACATTCTAGAGAGAGAGAATAAAATGCAAAGGGCTGGGGTCAAGAGGACCAAAGCAAGTGAATCATAATAAGAGATAATATTTCATTGATGACTTTCTTAAAGTGATTTATTTCTTCAGACCTTTTAAGAAATTTATGAGTGGGCTTACCCAGCATAAATGAGGTTGTTCTAGGTGGTGGAGTAACTGGATCATGAATTTCCATAACATTACAAGTTTGTTTTTGTTTTTTTTTTTCAACTTGAGCATAGTGTTCCAAACAAGGAAATAGAATAATCAGATTAATATTTTAGAAAGACCATTCTTAGTTGTTTTTTTTTTTTTAAGATTTTTGTTCCTTTATTTGAGAGAAAGTTAGAGAAATTAGAGAGAGAGAGGAAGAAGCATGCTCAATGCTGAGTAGGGACCTCAATGTGGGACTTGATCTCGGGACCTTGAGAACATGACCTGAGACAAAGGCAGATGCTTCACCAACGGAGCCACCCGGGTGGCCTTTGTTAACCCAATCTTTAGTGGGTCTCCTCTTGGCCTCCGGTATTCTATCTGCTTGGAATGTTGGACCACCCAATGCTGCTTTTTCCTGCAGTGGCTCCCTCTGCTGAATTTACCTGGTGAACTTCCAGTGGATTTCCATCACCATGGAGGCTGAGGCAGGAGCCATGGCTGGAAGAGTAGTTTTCAGGACTTACATTTTAGGAGTAGCTGTTAGAGGAGCTCAGGAGGAGATTCTTCAAAAGATCCATTTAAAAATCAACCACAGAGTCAGCTGCTGGTGATTACTAGGCTTAGAGATCACGAGACAGACGGTGGCATGAAAACCTGTCTGCCCTCTTTTGCTCTATTTGCTTCTCATTTTTTAGCCCTAGAGGGGTCAGTCATAGCAGCTCTGAGTGGGGCAGGAAGTAAAGGAGGGAAAAAAAATTGAAAAGTAGATTCCTTGTCATCTTTATCCAGTTTAAGTCAAGGAGAAGAGAGGCTTTAAACTAGCTCTTATAAACTTTTCCAAGTTGTAATTAATATCTGGAAGAGAATTTTTTTTAAACAGAATTGAGGATATGTTGATAATTTAACCAGGAACCTTTCCATGAGTAATCATAAAATCTGTGGAACTGCTTGAGTTTTTATAAAATAGTAGTTGAAAGAAGTTCCTTACTGATTATGTTTTATGAGAAAAGTAGGAAACAAAATATAGTTGTATATTTAATATATCCTATCAATCATACATTTTCTAATTCCTAAAAATAGAATTTTTGAATACTAAACTGTGGGGTTGGTTTGAAATGGGGAGAAACATGAAAGAAGATGATAAATTCTTGGACATATAACATTATGGTGAAAGTTGAAACCTGAATTTTATTCAAGTGATTACACTGAAATAAAAAAAGCAATGCATAATTCATGTATGATTCACCAAAACTGGATTAAAGATTAATCCATAGACGTCACAAACCAGAGATGCAGGATTGGAACACTGAGAAAGATGGAGAATTCGAAACTATTTACCTTTTAACACATCTTGTCAACCGCTCAGGACAACCCACCATCCAGTTTCTTCCTTCGCTATCTTCATGCTGCAGGTCATTTATGGGGGCGGGTGACCCGGGGTAGGTGGGATGGAGCTTTGCAGTGTCCTGTAATGGTTGGCCAGTCTCCTTCCTAACACACTCCCATGGCCAGCCCCGTTCCGCTCCATGACAGCACAGCGAAATTTTCATTTCTGTCCCCCCTTGGCAGCCCTTGCTGTTATCCTTGCCCAACACAGGGACATTTGACTCATGCTATTCTCTTCACCAGGTGTTATATTTTTTTTCTCTTGCTGCTGAGATTTCGCTTCTTAAGACTTTCCTTTTTCTATTCTTATAACACTTTGTTCTTACTTACAATGAAGGAACTTGCCCCTTTGCCTTGTAACAGAGACTTTCTGCTTATCCTCACCAGTTGTCCTAAGATGATATAATGTGGGGAAGAGTTCAGCAGTCACATGCCCTCCCTCCGTGTCAAAGACTACTCTAGACAGCTTGCAAAGCATCTTATTTAATCTTCAAAATAAACCTATATTGTCTATTATCATCTCCGTTTTACAGAGAAGTTAAACACTCAGTAAGGTAATTAACTCATCTGAAGGGACACTAGTGGGAAGGATATAAACTAGGTCTTTTCTGTCTCAAAGTCTCTACCCTGTTCACTCTGTTGCCATGTCTTGAGATCATGAGTTAGAGTTTCTTTAATTTAGTTCCCAGACTTTATACCTTCTGGATGCTGCCTCTGGATCATTTCCTCCTCCTATCTTTCTGAGTATGTTTTCCCTCTCTACCTTTTCCAATTATTTGTATTTCCTTGGGACTTCTAATTTAATTTGATTTAATTTTTAAAGATTTTAAAATTTATTTGACACACAGAGAGACACAGTGAACACAAGCAGGGGTAGCAGCAGAGAGAGAAGGGAGAAGCAGGCTCCCCACTGGGAAGGGAGCTGGACCTGGGCTAGGTGCCAGGACCCCGGAGATCATCACTGGAGCCAAAGGCTGATGCCTAAACAACCAAGCTGCCCAGGTGCCCCTTCTTGGGACTTTTTAAAGATTTTACCATACATATGAATATGGAAGGGGGTCATCATAGGGATTCACTATGAGGAATGCTCTACACTGAGGGGCTGATGTGATGGTCTGAGTGACCAAACATTATATAGTGAGTGGCCACTGTGGTACCCAAGAGCAGAATCAAGGGGGAGGACACACATATTTCAGCCTCCATCCGAATGTTACCAGGCACTGGGCAGGTAGGACGGCCTCTGTACCTACCATGCAGGTGAAGCCAGTCATCCAGGATGCTGCTCATGGAGAACCAAAGCCTTGTTAGGATAGACACTGTTCCATTGGTCAGTGAAGGAAGCAGCCTACAGCTGCTTGACTCCTGGTCAACCATCCTTCCACTACTTGGGCGGAGGGGAGAGAGCAGTAACTATTCAGCCTGTGGCCTGGTACAGATTCTTCCTCTCTCTGAGAATCACTTCTCCCTCTTGTATAATGAAATTATGCAAGATTGGCTCTAGATGTGTTTTCTTGGTCAAACAAATGGAGGTCTTTTTAAATAAATGACTTCTTTTCCTTCCTTCCTTCCTTCCTTCCTTCCTTCCTTCCTTCCTTCCTTTCTTTCTTTCTTTCTTTCTTTCCTTCTTTCTTTCTTTCTTTCTTCTTTCTTCCTGTGGTTTCCTTTCAGGAAAACAGTATAATCTTCCAACTCCATAACACTAGGTATTAAAATAGCAAATCTATTCATATTTTAGTTGAAGAAACTCAGAAGTAACCTGGAGAGATAAGGTGGTTCCCGAAGTCATGGAACAAAGTAACAACAGAGCTGAGATGTGACCCCGGGTCTCTTGACATTTAGTTTAATGTTCTTTCCGTCACATCTCTGTTGATTAAAAAGGAAGGGGGGGGCGGCAAAGAAATAGTAAAAGGAATCATCCCAGTTGAGTTTTGACAAGGCTTGTACTCTGTGGAGTTATTAAGAGGAAGCTCAACACCTGGGTTACTTTTGATCACTTGATGGCCCTAGTGACAAGGATTTGAAGAGTTCAGAATGAAATTGGCTAGAAGAACAGTATCTGTCTTGACACACATCACAGCTTCGAACATTTCCAGCATTTACCTACATTAGGCACATACGTGAGAGACTCCAAGAAATCATGTACGAAAGCTGGTATGTTTGACGTCCCTTCTGGATTTTTGTAAAAAATGATGACACTAAAGGAAATGGCTTTTCAAATTAAAAAGGAAAAAGACAAAGAGCTTTGAAAAGAAGATGGAAGTACTTTTTACTCAACATAGAAAGAATCCATTAAACCTATTTCCTTATTTTCTCAGCATGCCAGATGTGCTAGTGTTCATTTATTCAGTTTCAAATGAAGTTCAGAAAGTTTCCACTTTACAAATCCACACCCTGGGATCTTTAGACTACTGTCCTTCAATCGACATTCAAACAAGCACTAAGAGTTTCTCTAAGAGGAAAATACACTATTTGTGATCATGAATGCCCTCAAGCTCCCAGTCTTCAGTGGTCACCTTCCTGTTTAATAGCTAATCGTGCTATCTGAGCTTCTACTCTTCCTGTCTGCAGATGCCCCATCTTTTATGGATATCCCACCCTTAGTTTTCCTGAAATCACCAGTGAGCTCCCATATCACCAAGTCAGTTTTTTGGTATGGTTAAAATATACTATGAAGAGATATCGGCCCTGGGATTAAAACTGCCCAAATAACAAAAGTAACATAAAACAGGTGCCTTGTATGACTAAGTCCCATGATTTGTCTGCTTAAGTGTGCCCATTCCTGAGTTGGGTTGGATCTTCTCTGTTGTTAATGATCTCTATAGCATTGTATACTTTTCTTTGAATTATTGTCCAGATCAATTGATTATTTTATTTTTTTCACATCAGAGAATTATTTCCTAATTGTTAATTGTTATGCTAATTTATGCCTGTCTTTTGCATATATAGGAAATCTTATTCTCAGTGGGAGAAACTTTGTAATTGGGAATATATCTTCAATTTGCTGAGACTTTTCTATATCAACTTCAACTCTTGTGGGCTTGATTGAGGCATCTCTTTGCTCATTCTACACTCTTGGGCTGTATCCCAAGAGCTTCCAATTTTGTCTACTTTCTTCCCCTCTTGAATTAATTTTACACTCTGATTTTTTACTATAACATTTTTCTATAAATAGCCTGACAGTCACTAGCTTTAATCAAGACTAGTTTTCTATTGAAATTCTATGGCTCTAGGTCAATCAGGACCAAAAGAGAGAAAGGAGAAAGAAACAGCACAGTAACTGGAATGGATAAATTTAATATAAAGAATCATTATTGATAACTAAAAGGAGGATAAGAACAGAGAGAAGGAAGAACTTTGAAAAATATTTCAGTTGAAGGAAAAAAAAATCATGGAAAGGATAAACTTGGAAGGGGATGTCCTCATCCTCTTCTTCTCCAAGACTAAGATGCAGACCTCACAGGGGAAGGAATAAGCTCCCTGCATAGGACAGACGTTCTCTGGGTTTCTCCGGGTCATAACTGGTCAACAGTCAGTTGGCAAGTAGAAAACACTCTTCCTGGATGAGGGTAGACCAAGGCTTGGAAGCCAACTGTGGGGATGCCTGCAAAGCTCCCTAGAAATCTACTCACAGGGAGCCACTGAAACTCAAAGGGAAGTCTTCCATCTTAACTGTTCATCCCCCATATTCCATTATGGTTTTTTACATATTTTTAAATATTTTATTTATTTATTTGACAGAGAGAGACACAGCGAGAGGGAATACAAGCAAGGGGAGAGGGAGAGGGAGAAGCAGGCATCCCACCTAGCAGGGAGCCTGATGTGGGGCTCAATCCAGGACCCTGGGATCACAACCTGAGCCAAAGGCAGATGCTTAACAACTGAGCCACCCAGGTGCCCCCCCCCATTATGCTTTTTAAAATAGCCCTGTTCATTAAGTAATCCTTTCTACAGGTGCTAGAGTGAGTGGGCACCATCCCAGTTTTCTTTCTTGTTTCATTGTGAACCATTTTATGAATTGTAAATAATTTTCAAAAAAGAGACAAAGAATCAAAGGGAAAATGTTGGCAGTGAAGAGTGTTTGCTTCATTCAGTGTAGCTGCAAAGAATTTCAGCAAAGATTTCATCTTCTGAAAGCAACAGAAGCCTTCTCCTCAGTCATTCCAGTTTGCCCCATGATGAATCAAAATCTGTCAGTCTTCAAAGCCTGTGCCCTTCCAGAAGTGCAAGCCTAGAATATGGTTCTTGAAGTCAAAAACTTCACCTCAAAGAGGTTGGTTGACGTTGACTTCTCCTTTCTTCCCAGCTAGCACACTTCTAGGTCCTTAATAATGCTTCATTTCCTGTTATTGGAGAGGAGATACTGCCTCTGTAGGACTTTATCAGGATCATCGATTGGACAGCTCTACCCATCTGGGCTTCTCTCTCCATTCGGGCTATCTCCCCATAGTCCACTCTGGCCATACGTATTTTGCACCAAAGTTTCCCCACCTGAAATTTCTTCCTTCCCCTTTTATCTCATTTTTAATCTTCCTTCCGATTTCAGCACAAGTATCCCTGTCTCTGGGAACACTTCCATGACCTTCCTGACAAGGTCAAATGTTCTATCAACTATTCTCATAGGATCTTGAATGTCTCATTTATAGCACTTGTCAGAATTGGAGTTTTGTATTTATAGTGTACTGTTTTATTATTCTGTCTCCCCCACCCAACCATTTACTCGAAGGCTATGGTGTGTTGACTTGTCATTATATCTGGTGATCTAGCACTTACTCACAAAGGGACTATTTGCCTATCTGTCTGTCTGTATTTCTGCCTTTCTCTGGACTTTCTTCGTGATGACTCCTTCTTCAAGGTGGGCTGGCTTATCTGGATTATTGAATTACTTAGTTTGATTCTGTTACTTGGTTTCTCCTAGGCTGCTGAGTCCAGTGCCCTCGGTGCTTATTCCTACTTGACGCTGAGTCTCTGATCCACGTCATCGGCTGCTGCTCTTACCAAGATAAAGGCTCTTTCTCATGCTCAGAATCACATTTTCTCTTCTTTGAGGCACTTGTTGCCAGAATTCTGAAGGGCTTGCTTGTGGGACATGCTTCTAGCTTTCTTCTTTGCCTTCATTCAGAGTCTGGCCTCCCTGGCTGTCCATGATCTTGGGGCAAGTTTTCTGTTTCCTCACTTGCAATTGTAGCCCTACTGACCTCACACCCTCCCCCAAAGCATGACCTCAGACACAATCAGGAGTCCAGTCCCATAGGCCAACATTTCACCTGCTTAGCACGTAGACACTGCATATCGAAAGAAGAAACTCCTGGGACGGGCATGAGCATTTTGGAACTTCCAGAGCTCAGCCAGCGACTGAGAAGCAAGCAAGTCAATTTTGATGTTGTTAGTTAACAACGACAAAGGCTTTAAAAGCATCTGAGCAGTCAGTCTTGAAAGGCTCTCTTTTCTGGTATTTTATCTGGTTTTATAAGTAGGGATGTTGGATTATATATTATTATAAGTAGGATTATAAAAATGTAAGTATTCAGTTATACTTACTGAATGTGGGAGAGCTCTGGGAATTTTTCTTTTCTGTATACTCCATCAGTAGACTAGCCATGATGTTGAAAAAACAAAAATGAGAAAAACATAGCCTGAAAAATCTTTAGTGGCTAAATTTAAACCACAAGTCCAAGAGAGAGTGTATTTCAGCTATATGCTTATTTAGATTTCTATTTCTAGAAATAAACATAGTTAGATAAAGAAATCTACAAGACTGCTCATTGCATAGCATATAGTTTGAGACAAATGCTTAACTTTTTAAAGGGATTTATTTCTTTATTTGAGAGACAGAAAGAGAGCATGAGTTGGGGTAAGGACAGAGGAAGAGAATTTTGAACAGGCTCCCCACAAAATGTGGAGTCTGATGGGGGGTTCGATCTCACAACCCCAAGATCATGACCTGAGCCAAAACCAAGAGTCTAATGATGAAGCGACTGAGTCACCCATGGCCCCAGAGTGTGGTTTTTTTGGTTTGTTTATTTTTGTTTTTTTGGCTTCAGTTTTCTCATCTATAAAATGACAACATAACAGTACTGCCACGTAAGGATGCTATGAGAAGAAATGAGTTCACACATTTAAGCATTTAGAACAATGCTTTCAATTTTCCTGATTTCTTTCATTCAGTCTAGATTTTCCCAACAGGGTGTAGACTCATCAAATATGTTCATTGTGGATCACCTTGGACCCTGGTAGGAAGCCTCCATGTAAACAGCACACTGTCCTTGAGGAAAATGTGCACAAATGATCAGTTAGAGGATTTCCAATGGATTTTCCCTGCTGTGGACATGAGCTTGTATTCTGTTTTAGTTGGAACATATACAGTGTTATTCCCAGGCTTTCATTAGTGCTTTCAAACTCCCAGATGCCCAAGGAACAGACAGGCGATTAGTTCCTTTCCTTGTGTGGGCGATTATGAAGTCAATACCTTGTAGTAAAAGAGCACAGGACAGGGATCCAGCAGATATGGCCTTAAGTCTCTGATCCTGACTTTTTCAGAGCTTCTGTGTGAGACCAGGGGTTCATACCATGAGTTTGCAGAAAGGATTTGAGTATCACATGTGATCAGCATATAAATTCACCTTGAAAATAGCAAAGCTTTGATAAATTTGAAAGTTAACATTAATGATTGATAACACTGTGAACTTATCATTACAATAGAAAGCAGAAAACATATTCTACACGGAGATGACCATAAGTTGGATCTTCTCCCAGTTGGGGGATAGAGTGTGATGGAAGGTTGTAGGTTCTTTATTCAGACTTTCTGCCACAATAACATCAGAGCCATGGCTGCAGAGAAAGCATAGGAACCAAGGTGTCCCATTCTTCCTAAGAGAGGTAGAAACAAAAAGAAATACTCACTGTGCATGCTCTGGAAGTGAATCTGACCACTATCCCCCTAGAGCCATTAAGCTGGAAGTTAGGGTCTGAATGGTACTGCAGAATTTGGGGGAGTTAAAATTTTACTGTAATCCCAAAAGATCCCAAAGATCTTTTAGGGGTCAAATGGTCAGTTTGGATGAACTTTGAGGCCCCTACCAACTCTTATATTCTTGAATGCCATTACTTTTGGAACTGTGAAATTGGAAGAGCGACAACAGCCCATACTTACACATCACCTCAACACATGTGAGGGACTGATTTAAGTGTTTTACATATCACTCCTTTCACCAGTACAACAGCCCCATGAGGCAGGTGCTACTGGGATCTCATCTATAAATGAGGAAGTAGATGCACAGAGAAGTTAACTGACTTGCTGAAGGAGCAGAGTCATCAGCAGCAGAGTCGGAATTTGAATCTGGGCAGATTGCCTCAAATTCACAACCTTCATACCACTCCTCAAGACCACCACCAACCTTGAAGCCAAAGCCAGAATCTTTCCATCAAAACTAATTTTATCCCCTCCTTTTTCTACTACTTTGCTCAAAGCTGATGCAGATTAGATCCTCTTTAAAAAAGACCATCTTCTTAAGAACATGCTGCTTTTATTAGGTCATGATCCTTAGGGTCCTGAGATAGAGCCCCATATCTAGCTCCCTGCTCAGTGGGGAACCTGCTTCTCCTTCTCCTCCCCCTGCTTGCTGTCTCTCTTTCTGCCAAATAAATAAATAAACAATCTTTTTTTTTAAGTCTTAAAATTTAAAAATGAATTTTTTTTAAAAAACTAAAAAAAAAAAAAAAGAAGAACATGCTGCTTTTAGACTTGGTGCCATCTCAATATCCAATGTATATCTTTCTAAATTAGCAGGTTTATCCCTTAATTCAACAGACAGTGAGCACTGCCTCTCTCCGTTACTGAGCTCAGAAGAGAGAAATGAACAATCATGCTGATGTGTCTCATGGTGCACACAATCTGTAATGGTAGAAAAGAAAAAGACTTGATCATAGTAGAAAATTAAAAGTGCCACCAAAAGGCATGTTTATAGCATCACAAAGACCCCAAATCCAGAGCACTGTGCCTCCTAAGGGAGGTGAATTATGAGCAAATTCAAAAAGACCAAGACAACCCAAAAACATTTCTCCCGTTAGCAAGTATCTCTACTGTGAATGGCTGTACCTCTGCGATGACACACTAGTCCCAGATCATTGGTTCTTGAGGCCCAACAAAGTCCTGAAGTGAAACTATTGTACAAAAATTGGAGCACGTGTTCTCTAAAAGATTCATCCCCAATGGGACTTGCCAAAGGTGGCAAAAACAAAAGGGAAGTATATGCTAGTTTTGTAATTAAGTAATGAGTTTGAGATACTCCAGACCCCAGGATTTATTATGAGGAATAGTCAAAGGATCATGTTACTTAGATCAGGTGGACCTTCAAGTGGACCTCATACAGCTTCTGAAGAATCATGCTGGTGAGTGGAACATTCTCTGTTTGAGGTCTTTTAATGTATAGCAGCTAACTGCCCTGTAAAGTGTTCTTGGATATACTTAAGTTTTACAAATGAATATAAAATATTATACTTAGCCATATGTTTCTCTCTGTAGCATCTACCTCTTGGCCTTTGGGTCATTTCAGAATGAAAAAAAGTGCATTTCTCATTTATTTTCATTGTTTATACTCCCATACCTTCCAAATCAATATTTAGCATTGGTGGTTCAGTGGTAGAATTCTCGCCTGCCAAATCAATATTTAATTAGTTTATTAATTTATATATTCATTTAAAACATACATTTCTTTAAAACATGGTTATGAATGCCTATTGTACAAGTCTATGTAGTTAGTATTGGTGAAGGGGGAAGCTGGGCCAAAGTTTGCTAATGCCATGGAATTTAACAGCCTTATAGATGATTCCAATTTTAAGACAAGGAAAATATAAAAAGATCGAAGTGTCAGAGGTATCACACAAAATGGAAAGGTCTGAATAGGATGCTGTGTGTGGATGTGAATGAGGAAAGATTCAGGGACTTTAGAAGGATAAAGAAGTTGGCCTCTCGAGGACCTGTAACATCTTCATCGATGGTTCTACTTTCTGGAAGTGGAGTGACAGTCCTCTGTCCTCATCCCAGAAGTATATAAATATTCTAGCCCTGGTCTGGCTATAGCACTCATGGGCTTATTCAGCTACCCTGCCCTCAATCACAGAACACTCTAGACCAGATATTTGTCTCTTTTTAAAAAATTTAATTTCAATATGTAGACCAGATATTTGATCTCTTGGCCATGTATTTCAGTTATAATTCACTTGGATCTTGGGCACCTTTGGTGACAAGGCAGTATGGAGGGAGGAAATGAAATTATATGTCTAGTATGAGCAGGCTACAAAATGGCTCTTGAAGTTCATTACTTCGCTTAAATCTCAATTTTGTAATCGAAAACTCAAAAGTCCACTCCAGAATTCCTTGCTCTAAAGCTAGAAAGCTCCAGTCCCAAACATTATTCTGGGTTCTGCACAACTGAATTTGTGAAATATAGAAGAATATATATAAATATGGAAGTACATATATAATACAGGAGTGTAAATTTACTTCAAATTCTGAATTTCCTTTAAGAATAAAGAAATGACAGCATTATTTTACTATCAGTTCTCAGTATTTAGTAGGTTTCTTCATTGATGACTGTTTCTAGAGTCAGTACCTAATATGAGACAGTTGATGAGTGGATGACTGTGTTTGGTACTTAATACAAGATGTTTTATTTCAAACAGTTACATGTAGTTCTGTAATTCCTTGATAGAACTAAAAATACAAAGGTTTTGGTTCCTTTGCTTGCTTCCATCTCTCTAACTAAGGAATTGCTGCTATACTCTCCTCCCCCTCTCTTTCTCAATTTGGCATTTTCACAACTGGACTGCAGGTAGGAATTAAGGTTTTGAAATACTGCATCCACAACTTGTTCATAACACAATTCAGCAGGAGGAAGGAAAGGTCAGATGATTTAGGGCTTGCAATCTGGGTACATAAGCACTCTAAATTGAATCCCCTAAATTGTACAGGTCGTCCTTTACTACCTATTAAGGCTTGGCAGGAATGAGGCATGGAATGATATATTTTAAGGTTTAGGGGCTTGTGTAGGGAAAGGTCTGGGGATCCACAGAAGTGTGCGTCTTATCTAGAAGTGAGTGGAATGATAAGCCACCTTGATGTTCCATGCCATTAGCAGCACAGTTGCAGTGAGGACAGAAGGCCACATCTACTGGAAAGTTTTGCTGAATCTGCCTTCTTTATTCCACTCTCACAGTGACTGTCTTCAATGTCTTCCTTTCTCTCTCAGATGGGTGGAATGTACCAATTACTCTTTTTAGTACCACTTTCCTCCATTTAATTTCTGTGTCACTTCAAATATTTTGAAATGCAATCTTCATGATTCTCTCACCTTCTTAAAGCCATTGAATGGTTATTACGTTCACAATAGAGCTCAAGCACCTTAGTAGAACATTCTACATCCTTATGTTTTATGTCCTATTGAGCTCTCAGGCTTTCTCACCAAGTCCCTTTCCACATCTTCATTCTAGCCATGCTGAAATAGCACTCAATCCCTGCAAGACCTTTAGGTCTCTGTGCTTTACGTATGTTGTATCCCAGCAATTGAAAAGCTTTGCTCCCCTTTTCCTTACTGAAAACCTATGGATCCTGACCACACAAACAAAAAAAGATCCCTTCAAAGCCTTTCTACTATAAGTCAGATTTGTAGAAAATATTTTGCTCATTTATTTAATTTATTTGAGACAGAGAGAGAGTGTGGTGGGGAGGGGGAGAAGGAGAGGGACAGAGAAAATCTCGAACAGACTCCCTGTTGAGTGTGGAACCCAATGCAGGGCTCAGTCCCACGACCCTCAGATCATGATTGGAGCCAAAATCAAGAGTTGGGCACTGAGCCAACTGAGCTACCCAGACACCCCTAAGTTGGATGTTTTCTACTTGGTTTCTGTAACTCTCTGAGCACACCTACATAACTGCATCCACCTCATCGTATTATACTCTACCTACCTATATTTCTGTCTTCCCTGCTGACCCTCCCCTGCATAAGTTCATCTATTTTCTTTCTTAAATTCCATATATGAAAGAGATCATATGGTATTTGTCTTTCTCTGACTGACTTATTTCACTTAGTATAATACACTCTATCTCTACCCATATCATTGCAATGGCAAGCTTTCATTTTTGATAGCTGAGTAATATTCATATATATATATACATACACACACACACACATACATACATACACATATACCACATCTTCTTTATCTATTTATCAGTCAGAGGACATTTGGGCTCTCTCCATAGTTTGGCTATTGTTGATAATGTTGTTATCAACATCGGGCACATGTATCCCTTTGAATCTGTATTTTTTTATCTTTTGGGTAAATACCCAGTAGTGCAATTGCTGGGGTGTAGGGTAGTTCTATTTTTAACTTTTTGAGGAATTTCCATATTGTTCTCTAGAGTGGCTGTACCAGTTTACATTCCCACCAAGAGTGTAAGAGGGTTCCCCTTTCCTCTACATCATTGTCCACACCTGTTGTTTCTTGTGTTGTTGATTTTAGCCATTCTGACAGGTGTGAGGTGGTATCTCATGGTGGTTTTGATTTATATTTACCTGATGATGAGTAATGTTGAACATTTTTTCATGTGTCTATTAGCCAGATGGATGTCTTCTTTGAAAAGTTGTCTATTCATGTCTTCTGCCCATTTCTTAACTGGATTATGTTTTTGGGTGTTAAGTTTGATAAGTTCTTCATAGATTTTGGATAAAACCTTTTATCAGAATGTTGTTTGCAAATATATTCTCCCATTCCATAAGCTGTCTTTTTGTTTTGTTGACTATTTTCTTTGCTGTACAGAAGTTTTTATCTTGATGAAATCCCAATAGTTTATTTTTGCTTTTGTTTCCCTTGCCTCCAGCAATGTGTCTAGTAAGAAGTTGCTATGGTTGAGGTCAAAGAAGTTTCTGCCCATGTTTTTCTCTAGGATTTTGTTGGATTCCTGTCTAATATTTAGGTGTTCTATCTATTTTGAATTAATATTTGTGTATGATGTAGGAAAGTGGTCCAATCTCATTCTTCTGCATGTTGCCATCCAGTTTTTCCAACACCATTTGTTGAGGAAACTCTCTTTTTACCTTTGGATATTCTTTCCTACTTTGTCAGAGATAGTTGACCCTATAGTTGTGGGTCCAATTCTGGGTTCTCTACTCTCTTCCACCGGTCTGTGTGTCTGTTTTTGTGTCAGTACCATACTGTCTTGATGACTACAAGTTTGTGATAGAGGCTGAAATCCAGAATCGAGATGCTTCCATATTGTATTTTTTTTTTCAAGATTGCTTTGGCTATTCAACATCTTTTGGGTTCCATATGAATTTTAGAATTGTTTGTTCCAGCTCTGTGAAAAATACTGCTGGGTTTTGATGGGGCTTGCATTAAATGTGTAGTTTGCTTTGGGTAGTATAGACATTTTAACAATGTTTGTTCTTCTAATCCATGAGCATGGAATTCTTTTCCATTTCTTTGTGTCCTCTTCAATTTCTTTTATAAGTGTTCTATTTTTTCAGAGTGAACTTCTTTTACCTCTTTACCTAGGTTGGGTTTCTAGGTATCTTTTTATTTTTGGTGCAGTTGCAAATGGGATTGATTCCTTGATTTGTTTTTCTGCTGCCTCATTATTGATGTACCGAAATGCAGTGGATTTCTGTGCATTGATTTCATATCCTGTGACTGCTGAATTCATATGCTAGTTTCTTTCAGCACCTTAGAGATACCGTTTCACTCTCCTCCTGTTGAATAATTTTTGTGTCATTCTTAACCTTCTTTTCCTGTACAGAAACAAAGCTGTTTTTAAGATTTTATCCTTATGGTTTTCAAGTTGAGTATGTTGGAGTGTGTGCATGTGTGTGCGTGTGTGTGTGTGTTAATGTTTCTTCTGTGGAATTCATTAGACTTCTTGGATCTGTGCTTATATGATTTTCATCAAATATTGGTAACTTTCAGCCCTCGTTTCTTCATATGTTTTTCTGCTCTTTCCCATTTCTGGGGCCCAATTAGACATTTCAGACCACTTGACATTTTCCCATAGCTTATTGAAGCTAAATTTATTTTTTGTGCCATTTTTTCTCTTAGTACTTTTTTCTTAGTACTTCATTTTTAATGATTATTATTGCCACATTTTAGAGTTTCCTAGCCTTTTCATCTGACATATTTAATCTCCTGTAAATCCGATCCTATTAATTTTTTAAATTTCAGATATTGTATTTTTATTCTTAAGGTTTCATTTGGTTCTTTTTTATATCTTTCCATTATTTTCATGCTTTTGCTTTAGAAAAAAAAGGTTGTTGAACTAAAGTGATATCAGGCTTATTGAGGGATGATATGCACCTGCTTATAACACTTTACCTTAATCAGGTACCATTTTGGTTTTATGTGTCTTAAAATAGTGTAAACACTTCTTGGAAAAATGTATAGCACTGCCTTACTGTATCATGTTATTCACATGCTTTATCACTTTGTCTCTCAATCAAATATAGAACATCAATATTCTGTTGTAGTGGAAATACATCTTTTATTTATATATCTATTTTATTGTCATATCAAAAAATTAAACACTGTCAGGGCATCTGAGTGGATCAGTTGGTTAAATGTCTGACTTTGGTTCAGGTCATGATTTCAGGGCACTGGGACTGAGTCCTACATCAGGCTCTGTGCCCAGTGGTGTGTTTGCTTCTCTCTCTCCCTCTCCCTTTGCCCTTCTCCTTGCTCAAGCTCTCTCTCAAATAAATAAATAAAATCTTTTTAAATATTAATCACTTTCATTATACATGCCCCCTCTTTGCTTTTGTGTGAGTGTGTGTATAACATTACATTTATAGCAAGGGAAATGTTGGTGAATTTTTTTGTTAGTTTGTTTTTCTTTGTTCATGTTGTCCTAACTTCTTGGTATCATCATTTCAGTGATCTTTCCATTAGATAGCATTGGCTCTCCAGAGATGGTCATATTGTGAGTTGTCTGTACAATAAAGGCTCTAGTTATTGAAAATTTGATTTGGAGCAATCTGAAGCTTTTATAACAAAAGTGCAAATTCAGAAAAAAGAAAATAATACTCTGAAAGCCCATATAAATTTAATATATAAAAGGAACTCTCATTCAGAAATTATTGATTCATGGTTGGCACAAATTCTTACTAACTTTAGTTTCTAGGTTTCCTAAGGCATATCACATTTAAAGTACAAAATGTGAAGAGGATTGATAATTGTGTCATCTTTACTGAGTATTATTGATCAGTTGGTACAGATGAAGCCTTGTAGTAAATTCTGAAGCTGCATAAATTTGGAACACATGATCAGGCCTTCAAATATCAGCATCAAGTTAGGACACTTGCCTTACACAGCAATAAAATTACAGTAGCAAGTATAACATGCAGAAAATCAAAAGAAAACTATAGTAGAACATTTCCAGGTTTTACAGGGTATCAGAGTTAAATTCTGAAAATGAGGAGTGGAATAGAGAACGAAAATGAACAAAAACAGCTACAGCTAACACACGTTGCTGTATGAGGTCATAGTGTTTTCCGTACATAGAGAAACAGCATGGCCGCCGTTGTGTCATTTCAGTTGTTTGTAAAGATGTCATCGTAAGATTTCCATGCGGATATTGGCTAGCTGATGTTAACAGAGCACAGAGAAAATAAATTCCGTAGTAGCAGTGACCTAGCGTGGTTTACAAGGATGGACATAAAAGTCATACCACTTGGGGTTGAGGCCTCAGCTTCATCAACTGGAAACTTGGATCAGTTTTTAACCTGTGTCTTGTTTCTTCACCTGAAAAGGAGATGGTCAGAAAACCTTCATCCTCAGGTTGTTGTAAAGATTAAATAAAACAAAATGGGTAAAGCACATAAAATAGATAATTTCCAGCACATTCTATTTAGTAATAATAACAAAAGCAAGTGTGTTGATAATACTTATCTATATACCAGGCGTTCTTTAAATTTTTTGCATCTATTAACTTACTCAATCCTCACATCAACCGTAGGAGGGAGGTACTGCTATTATCCCCATTTCCACTGGAGAAAAGCAGATCACAAGGATATAAATAACTTGCTCAAGGACTTACCTACGTGGGTAGTAGAGTCATGATTTTACCCAAGTGCTTTGTCCTTAGAGCACTTTGTAGAGTTACCACCACAATAACGTATGAAGAAGTACAAATAAATATTAGAATGACCTGAAAATATAACAAGCCACTGATTTCCTGAGGCAGTGACCACTGGATTCAAGCAAATGGCACCTAGCGAGGAGGCTGAACTAAGTAATCCGTGTGGTTGCTAATGATTTAATTATTTTAATATTGGACCCCAGTCAATGAAAAGTAAAAGGATGTTTCATTTTTATTGTTTAAGAAGGAAAATATATACCCACCAAAGAATTTATACTCTCAGAAAATGTTTAAATGTGAAATGTGAAACTCTAATTACTTTAAAAAAGTTATGTCTACAATTCTGTATATGACTTATATGTAATTTTATACATACATTTACATGAAATTTTTCATTCTCCCATCTATAGAGGACAAAGTTGCCCACCAATCCAGGAGGTACCTTAGTGAATTGATTGAACACAAAGGCTTTAACATCAGGCCAATCTGGGTTTGAGATCTAGCTGGGCCACCTATTTGTATGATGTCATTGTAATATAAGGGAAATGACAATGTGTACATGATAAGATTATTACAAGGAATCACAAAGATAATCTGTTAAAAAATACCCACCATAGCACATGGCAAGTAGTAAATGCTCATTAAGCATTATTATTACCATTTTGTAAATGAGATGTTAATTCATAAAGCATGAAAGCAAACACACACATAAGAATTTTTATCAATGGCACTCGTTTTGTTAATGAAAATGATTCTTTTAATATCTTTAATTGCAAAGTATAAAATCCATAGAGAAAAGTAGACAAAGAACAAATACACAATTTAGTGACTTATCACAGACAAACTGTGGCAAAGAAACAGAATGTTTTTAGGCCAAAAGATTCTTTCTGAGTACAGTTTATGGAAGGTGGAATTACTTTTTGGGTTATTTTCAAGTAATACCAACTGTCCCATCTAATTTATTTTATTTTATTTTTTGACAGCAGAAATCACAAGTAGGGAGAGAGGCAGGCAGAGAGAGAGGGGGGGAAGCAGGCTCCCTGCCCAGCAAGGACCCTGATGCGGGACTTGATCCCAGGACCCTGGGATCATGACCTGAGCCAAAGGCAGAGGCTTAACCCAGGCGCCCCAGTCCCATCTATTTTAATCAAAAGCTTGAACTTGTTCTAAATGTGTCATATCAAGTGACTCTGATGGGGAATGGTGGAAGGAAGAAGGAAAGAGGTGCTCGGAAGTTTCTTTCTGATTGGTGGAGTGAGCGGTTTCAGTCTCCCCGAGCTTGGCAAGTATTGGCTTTCCCTTTTTCACACAAGAGCATGTTTGTTAGTATTCTGAAACCTGCTCTTCCCTTCACTGGGAATCATGTATGCCTTAATGCCGGCAGATATATTTCCTTCCATCTGTCCACTTCCGGCTCCTTCTGTAGCTTCTGCACATTCAGCATATTCTTCATGCTGAGTCTCCCACAGCCCTCCAGGTGCTCTGGGGGATCTCTTTTACTCCTTGGACAGAGCACAGCTAGTTAGTGTCAAATATCCTCACTCCCTTTGATATGACAAACTCAGAACTTAGGACAAGTTCCACCACAGCCACTTGGTCTATCATAAGCCTAGCTTATGCAGTATCCCCACCTTGATCTTTCTTTCTTTCTTTTTTTTTTTAAAAAGATTTTATTTATTTATTTGACAGACAGAGATCACAAGTAGACAGAGGCAGACAGAGAGAGAGAGGGAGAAGCAGGCTCCCTGCTTAGCAGAGAGCCCAATGTGGGGCTCGATCCCAGGACCCTGAGATCATGACCTGAGCCAAAGGCAGAGGCTTTAACCCACTGAGCCACCCAGGCACCCACCCCCCCACCTGGATCTTTCTGACTCTGTCTGTAGCTCAGACCATCCATTCTGCTTCCCAAACTGCAGGGAATAGACACATGCTCCAGGTGCTGCCTTGAAAGTTCTTTTCCCTAGACTCGAAGAGGAGCAGGCCCTGATGCCCTTCCCTTTAATGCTAATCTCTCTAAAGGCATATTTTCTTGCTCGCACCTTCACTAACCTTCTTTATAGGCCGGAAGTGGGTGGTCAGTACAGGATGACACACCCTCATTCCCCAGCCCCAGGCCATTTGCACATCTCATATGTACCAGACTCAGAGCAAAGCCTGAAACCATCATTTTCTCATTTGACCTTCACAACCAATCCTGAGACAATAATTGCCAATTTTGTAGAGGAATATGAAATATCCAACAACTACACAAGGAGACAAACTAAGCAGGTACAATTTGAATCCACATCTTTTCGGCTAGCACGGAGCCACCTTCCTTCCCAATTCTTTGTGTGTTAACTTTCATTTTCTCCTGCATTTGCTTTCCTGTCACCCACCAGGCAATGTCATGCTTTGTGGCCCTTATCTTAGAGGTCATCTTGTTGAGATACAAACTAGTTAGTGGAAAGGCTGGGCCTTGGACCCAGGCAGGGTCCTTGAGTTCTAGTTTAGGGACTGTTCTGTTAGACCACACCAGCTGGATGGTCCTTTCCACAGGAGACAGTTCCTCTATTCACAACACCCTGCATCAATCAGTTACATGGTTTTTTATACCAAGGTACAATTAGTTCATACAGAAATATAACAAAATATTTAAGGCTGTGGGCTCTAGGACTCTCATTCTTTGTGCACTTTGAGATCACACATAAAAACCTTGGATAGACACAAGACAACTTGATAAGGCCCCAAACACAGTAGTGAGATCATAATGGCTGGTCCTAGAGTCAGGTGTGGTAGTCTTCCAAAGCTGTCAAAGTTCAGACCCAGACGTTACATCCTCGCGATGTGCTTGGGAATACAGGACATTAAATACAGGAAAATGTCGTCTGTTATGATTAAAGGAAGTGAGTAGAAGTGAGTAAAGGAAGTGAGGAAAACCCAAAGATTCTTTTGCCATGGAAATTCCAGAATAAGGCAAAGTATGGGAGCAAAATCAGGGGAAGTCCAAAAGATCCAAGAAAACTACTTGAAGGAAAAACAGTGGAAAAGGCTCCATCTCTTGACTGGAAGCCACTGGAGAACATTGAGAATTCGGTCTCCCTGGTTTAAGGGTATCAGGTAGAAGCCAGGGACAATTTTCCCATATTTTTTTCATCTCTTGAATAAAGGTAGATGGTAAGTCCCTGTGACCTTGAAAGGTCACCCCTGTGACCTTGAAACAATCACTTTCCCTTTTTCACATTTTCTTCTTATCTCTGAAATGAAAGACTTGAGGTTGATTCCTGTGATCCCTTCTAATTTCTAAGTCCTCTGACTATACTCAGTGGTGAAGAATCCTTAAGTTACATTTAAAAAAAATGAAAGGGTGTTTTGGCCATTGCTACTCTAATTTGAAATCCTAATCCAGAAAGCCGTTTCATCTGGACACCAATCTTGATATTTCAGGTTGAGTCTAAAATTGTTAAGAAATCATTTTTTTATGCCGAAGTGTAATGGAGCTTTCCATGTGAGACTATTGCCAAAGAAATTCTTACTTAAAGATATCTAACGCAATGAGTGCATTTTTAACTACTTCATATCCTTTCAAAAACTTGAGTTTGCTTTTAGTGTCTTGCAAAATTAACTGTATGTCCCTGTTAATAACGATAATGCCTTTTGAATGCTATTTTCTATTATATGCTATTTTCTAGATAAACTAATGTAAGTTAGAGCTATTTTCTAGATAAACTAATGTAAGTTAGAGCTCAGTCCCAGGAATATGTTTGTAATAATAAAACAAAATGATTTATCACTTTGCATGGTAATCTAGAGCTTCCCTTAAACTATTAGAAAATCCATACACCTAAAGAACCCATTATCTTGATGGGGAGGTAGATAATCAAGTATTATTAAGGAGTACTCTGTTGTATATCTCATTTCCCCCTCTAGTTCATCTTTTCCTTTCCCTTTGATTTCTTTAATTAAAAAACCATATGCATGGCTTTATCGAGGCATAATTGACACACAGTCAACTACACATACTAATGTTCATGACTGGACCAGTTTTGACAAATGTGTGAGTCTGTGAAGTCACCACCACCATCATCGTAGTGAACGTATTCATAAACCCTCTTCGGAATCTTCCCTCTCTCAGCCTCCTGCTTCTTCCACCAAGTAGGGTGGATCTGCTTTCCGGCACTATGGATTAGTTTGCATTTTTCTAGGTTTTATGGAAATGGAATCATACTGTCTGTGTTGTTTTGTCTAGCTTCTTTTGCTCACCATAATTATTTTGAGATTCATCTGGTTTTGTGTGTATCCGTCGTTCATTGCTTTTCATTACTGAGTAGTATGACACTACTGTATGCACATGCCCGTGGTTGGTTTGAGCGTTCATCTGTTGGTGGACACTTGAGTCTTCTCTAGGTTTTGTCTATTACAAATTAAACTGCTGTCAACATTTGTGTGTACATTTTTGTATGGACATATGTTTTCATTTGTCTTGGGTAAATGCCTAGCCGTGGGATGGCTGGATTCTATGATAGATGTACATTTCACTTTTAAAACACTGTGAGTAAAGGCAATTTCATGTTTTTCATTTCAATCTGGATGTTTTAAAATTTGTGTTATCTTTTTGCCTTATTTCACTGGTTGAGAAATTCCTTTTTTTTCTGATCAATCTGGTCTACAATTTTATTGGTCTCAAAAAAGCTTTTGGTTTCATTTATCTTTCTTGTTTTTTTTTTTTTTTTTTTTTTTTTTTTTTCCCCTTTTTATTAATTTTTTCAGCGTAACAGTATTCATTCTTTTTGCACAACACCCAGTGCTCCATGCAAAACGTGCCCTCCCCATCACCCACCACCTGTTCCCCCAACCTCCCACCCCTGACCCTTCAAAACCCTCAGGTTGTTTTTCAGAGTCCATAGTCTCTTATGGTTCGCCTCCCCTCCCCAATGTCCATAGCCCGCTCCCCCTCTCCCAATCCCACCTCCCCACAGCAACCCCCAGTTTGTTTTGTGAGATTAAGAGTCATTTATGGTTTGTCTCCCTCCCAATCCCATCTTGTTTCATTTATTCTTCTCCTATCCCCCTACCCCCCCATGTTGCTTCTCCATGTCCTCATATCAGGGAGATCATATGATAGTTGTCTTTCTCCGATTGACTTATTTCACTAAGCATGATACGCTCTAGTTCCATCCACGTCGTCGCAAATGGCAAGATTTCATTTCTTTTGATGGCTGCATAGTATTCCATTGTGTATATATACCACATCTTCTTGATCCATTCATCTGTTGATGGACATCTAGGTTCTTTCCATAGTCTGGCTATTGTAGACATTGCTGCTATAAACATTCGGGTACACGTGCCCCTTCGGATCACTATGTTTGTATCTTTAGGGTAAATACCCAGTAGTGCAATTGCTGGGTCATAGGGTAGTTCTATTTTCAACATTTTGAGGAACCTCCATGCTGTTTTCCAGAGTGGTTGCACCAGCTTGCATTCCCACCAACAGTGGAGGAGGGTTCCCCTTTCTCCACATCCTCTCCAGCATCTGTCATTTCCTGACTTGTTAATTTTAGCCATTCTGACTGGTGTGAGGTGATATCTCATTGTGGTTTTGATTTGTATTTCCCTGATGCCGAGTGACGTGGAGCACTTTTTCATGTGTCTGTTGGCCATGATCAAAACTCTTCAAAGTGTAGGGATAGACGGCACATACCTCAATATTATCAAAGCCATCTATGAAAAACCCACTGCAAATATCATTCTCAATGGAGAAAAACTGAAAGCTTTTCCATTAAGGTCAGGAACACGGCAGGGATGTCCATTATCACCACTGCTATTCAACATAGTATTAGAAGTCCTAGCCTCAGCAATCAGACAACAAAAAGAAATTAAAGGCATCCAAATTGGTAAAGAAGAAGTCAAACTATCACTCTTCGCAGATGATATGATACTATATGTGGAAAACCCAAAAGACTCCACTCCAAAACTGCTAGAACTTGTACAGGAATTCAGTAAAGTGTCAGGATATAAAATCAATGCACAGAAATCAGTTGCATTTCTGTACACCAACAACAAGACTGAAGAAAGAGAAATTAAGGAGTCAATCCCATTCACAATTGTACCCAAAACTATAAGATACCTAGGAATAAACCTAACCAAAGAGACTAAGAATCTATACACAGAAAATTATAAAGTACTCATGAAAGAAATTGAGGAAGACACAAAAAAATGGAAAAATGTTCCATGCTCCTGGATTGGAAGAATAAATATTGTGAAAATGTCTATGCTACCTAAAGCAATCTACACATTTAATGCAATCCCTATCAAAATACCATCCATTTTTTTCAAAGAAATGGAACAAATAATCCTCAAATTTATATGGAACCAGAAAAGACCTCGAATAGCCAAAGGAATATTGAAGAACAAAGCCAAAGTTGGTGGCATCACAATTCCGGACTTCAAGCTCTATTACAAAGCTGTCATCATCAAGACAGCATGGTACTGGCACAAAAACAGACACATAGACCAGTGGAACAGAATAGAGAGCCCAGAAATCGACCCTCAACTCTATGGTCAACTAATCTTCGACAAAGCAGGAAAGAATGTCCAATGGAAAAAAGACAGCCTCTTCAATAAATGGTGCTGGGAAAATTGGACAGCCACATGCAGAAAAATGAAATTGGACCACTTCCTTACACCACACACGAAAATAGACTCCAAATGGATGAAGGACCTCAATGTGAGAAAGGAATCCATCAAAATCCTTGAGGAGAACGCAGGCAGCAACCTCTTCGACCTCAGCCGCAGCAACATCTTCCTAGGAACAACGGCAAAGGCAAGGGAAGCAAGGGCGAAAATGAACTATTGGGATTTCATCAAGATCAAAAGCTTTTGCACAGCAAAGGAAACAGTTAACAAAACCAAAAGACAGCTGACAGAATGGGAGAAGATATTTGCAAACGACATATCAGATAAAGGGCTAGTATCCAAAATCTATAAGGAACTTAGCAAACTCAACACCCAAAGAACAAACAATCCAATCAAGAAATGGGCAGAGGACATGAACAGACATTTCTGCAAAGAAGACATCCAGATGGCCAACAGACATATCTTTCTTGTTCTTATTGTGTTTTCTTTCTCATTTCCATTTTGATCATTATTATTTCCTTCCTTATTTTGTCTTTAGTTTACTTTTATTTATTTCGTTCCTTAAGATAGAAATTGAACTCATAGATGAGAGGTCTTTCTTCTTTTTTTAATATAGGCATTTATTACCATTAATTCCCCCTCCTTTCCTTTGATATATGCCAAGAAATAAAAATAAGCCTGTAAAAACAATGAATAGTAAAGAACAAAAATCTGTCATTATAATGGGAGAATAATCATAGTAATTAGTTCATCTTAGGAACCTCCTTGACCTAAATTCCTGAGGTTACTTGCAATAGATCTGATTCTCAGATAAAGCTTACTCCATGTTCAAAAGTATTGTACTTCTTTAAGTTGGAGGAAATGCCAGGGACAAATACAGCAGGATTAAACACCAAAGAAGAAAGCACATCTAATTAAAAAGTAGGTCTTTGTACATCTTCATATAATTTGCCCTTCATATAATTCTCATTTTTATTTACTTATGTTTCACTAATTTCACATAATTTAAAAAAATAAATAGATGCTAAAAGAAAGTTGATATTTCCACTAAATTCACTTATACAAGGGTAATTGTCCTGAAAATTCCTGAAGGAAGTCCAATACATTTGTCCCATGTATGTCATTCTCTTAAAAGGATGATTAATCGTAGCTTTCACTCAACATTTTCCATTTTGAATTTGTCAGTTAAATGCAATATTACTAGGGAACACCAGGGTTTCTTATCCAGAATCACGATAACCCATAAAGTAATTTAAAAGAGAGAGGGAGACTTGTGGGTTGATCAGTTAGGACGTTATACAAATGACACTCAAACTGATTGTCACCCTGCCATTAAAACATTACACTGAATAATCATCCTGAGCCCTGGAAATAGTCTTCACCCTTCACTTGTCCATTTGTTTTCCTCCAGGGATGAGACCCTCACCATTCCCTGTGAGGATTGGAGCTTTCCCTCTTCATCTTGAAGCCTCATTTTTCCTTACTGTGGTAGAAATAATACTAATTCTTACTACCCCACAGACTTATTTTGAGGCTGAATTTAGGCAATAACTGAGAGAGCTCACTGGAATTTGTACAAAAAAGACACCTATGAGGAAGGGTTGAATGTCTGAAATGAATTCACTACTACCACAGGCTTATCCTACTGCTTAAATTCCTCAGGTATTTTTTTTTTTTATTACCCACGTGTGTTATGTTACAGAAATTTAACTTCGATTCGCCTTTCTAACCAACTCCTGATTTAGGGTAGAACCAGGGAAGGAAATGTCACCCAGAAACATTACATGAGCAGGCAGGAAAAACTCGGGAGATGTATCCTCCTGTTTGTTTTGGAGCTGTGGTATAACCCACTTAAAGGACTTGGTCAATTTTTAATCATTCTTATGTAAGGCATGAATAAGTAGCCCCTGAGGGACAGTCTATGAAGATGTTTGCCTCGTCGCTTCCACTGTTATGGCCACATCCTCCTTCCTCTGGCTGTTTCCTTCCTGTAGGAAGTTCCCACTCAGTTATGGGTAACAGCACCCTTACTTTTCACCTTGGAGACACTTCATTTGTCCTTTTTTTTTTTTTAAAGATTTTAATTTATTTATTTGACAGATAGAGATCACAAGTAGGCAGAGAAAGAGAGAGGAGGAAGCAGGCTCCCCACTGAGCAGAGAGCCTGATGCGGGGCTCGATCCCAGGACCCTGAGATCATGACCTGAGCTGAAGGCAGAGGCTTTAACCCACTGAGCCACCCAGGTGCCCCTCTTCATTTGTCCTTGCACAATCTTTTCTTTCTACTTTTCTTTTTACTTCTCTTTTCTTTCTACTTCTCTTCTTTCTCCTCTCTCTCTACTTCTTTATATTTTTTATCTCTTTTCTCTGTTTTTGGGAAGGCGACGTTTGCTGGGCACATCAGGAGTGGGCAGGAAATGAGGGAGGTGGCCTCCAGAAGACAGCTTCTTCCCAGACATGTTATGACAGTAGCTCATGTGCAGGTTCTCATGGACACTGAAGAAAATCTCTGAAAGCCTTTGAAAACAGCCCTTTCAGACCAGTATGTCATGGGTTTCTTGATGACATAAAGACTCAACTCCAGACTTTTCATTTCAGAGTCAGATGGGAGCATTGCATCCTTTTTTGAATCTGAGGCCATAGGATTTGATTTCTCCCAATTATAAGATCATTATGTTTATGTTCATTAGGTTCATCATGTTAGGGATTCCTTTCTTATTGTCAGTGTAATTATTTTGGTCTGTATTTATGGATGCCGAGGAAATGCCTAAAAATATGGACTCTTAAGCATTTTAGAAATACCAACTTATCTAAAAATCCTTATAATCAAGAGACTGAGGTTCATTCCCTCTTCCTTTTATCAGTGAAGAACAAGGGCTGCATTTCCACTCATTGCAGTGCTAGTAGAAACCTGCTAACAGCAACTGCTTCTTACGTTACTTATCGCCTTACAGAAAATCTACTGTTGCTGTGGTGGGTACATATCAGTTGGTTACGAGGTTGGACTATTTCTCAGACATGAAAAAAAAAAGCCATTTACGACCCAGAATATGTATAATAATATCAGAATATACAGTATAACAGACACTGGATGCCGGCGATGTGGCCCTTAGTCTCCCCTTAATGTGCCGTGTGACCTTGGGCAAGCTACTTGATGTTGCTGAGCCTCAGTATTGGCACAGGGGATAATGCTGTTTGTGTCCTTCCCAGATCCCCTCATAGGCATGTTATCATGCTGCACACCAATTCCCTCATATTCTGCAGGCTTTGCATCTACTGGCAGGTACTTGGGACTTTCTTTAGAGGGCTGCCTATGGATTTTGGAGCCTCTTGCTTCACCCTTACTCACAGAAGTGCCAGGGACTTTATACTGTCCCCTCCCAGGACCCCTAGCCTTTATCCAGTGATAGGCTTATCCAGCAGCGAGAAAGATCAGTTGCTTTGCCTTCAGGATGAACACATTCTGGAAAGATGATGTATCTTCCAGCGCTCCCCAGAGTACTGCTGGGATGGCACCTGAAGTCTCGACCTGGCTTGATGTCTCCCCTTTCCTGTCTCTCTTCTCTAACTTCCTCACTAATTGCCTCCGGGAGTGCTTTCTTAAAAGCCATTTGTACATGAACTCTCACCTCAGGATCTGCTTCTTCAGAACCCTACCAACGTCCTGTAACCATCCGTTCAAGGTTAAATAAATATTTGATCAACGTAGACTTATTCTTTTAGTGTTTTGGTAGTGCTTTAATTGTCTAAACAAGTTCATATAATGACACTATATAGACCTTCAGTCTGCACACCTGTGTCAGTGAGGTGGGTATTTGGGACCCTTAAGCTCTAGATTCAAGTGATAAATGTTCTTATTTTGCTTTATAATATTCAGTTCTTTCATGATAACCATAACTTGTAGTAGGAAGGAGCTCTTATTGCATTTTATAGAAGAGAAAGTGGAAGCTCAGACAAGACACATCATGTAAGTGGAATCATGCAGTATTTGTCTTTCTGTGATTGGAATTTATTCTACACAACATAATGTTTCCAAGAGTCATCCATGTCATTGCAGGACACCCCCCCCCCCCGCTTTTTGGTGGCTGAATAATGTTCCATTGAATATACATACCACATTTTCTTGAGGTATCTGAAAGAGTCAAATTCACTGAAGCAGAAAGTGAAATGGTGGTAGACAGGATCTAAAGGGAGAGAGGTTGGGGTACTTACTGTTTAATGGGTATGAATTTTCAGTTAGGTAAGAGGAATCCATTCTAGAGATCTAGTGTGTCTTTAGTTATAATACTATACTGTACACTTTAAAGTTTGTTGAGAATAGATCTCATGTTATCTCTTGTTACTGTAATTAAAAATAAATAAGGGACACATCATTATGTATATGTCTAGAGAACTGTATTACATCATTGGAACACAGGGTCCCAGTTCTGAGCTCAGAGCCCTCTAAGCTGCCAAGAAAGCTGTAGGTAAATGTTGTCCTTGAAACCTTTTGATTCCCTGGATTCCCCTGTGCTTGGCACTACCTCCACTAAACCCTCAATATCATGTTTAATTCTGAAAACTTTCCAAATGACAGCCAAGATATTAGCTGCTAGGGACTCAGGGAGCATTGATAATTTAAGAGTGCTTTAAAATATCTAAAGCCTTAATATTCAAAGAAATCAAAGCTGAAATGATACTGAACAAACTCTTTACTCAAGTTCTTCTAAAATCATACTATCTATGTTATGTAAAGAACATAGAAACCATATTTTTAACCTAAAAAAAACCCCACAAAAGTTTATGTATTTTCATGTTTGAATTGAGACTCATTCATCATCTTTTGAAGAAGACCAGTTGGCATTGTCTTTCGTGACAAAAGCAGTAAGATTTTATTTGGTCTCATATAGATTTGTTACTGAACATCAGCTTATCTGAAGAAAAACTGACATTTTTAAGAAGACAATTTGCAAAATTAAGGAAATATTCATAAGAGAAGAGTGGGAGCAAGTCAGTTAAGGTTCAAGGGAAATTTTCTTTAACTAGAGTCTCACAGCAGGAGTCAAACACCCAAGGGGTTGAGGTTCTAGCAGAAAAATGCAACTATTTCCACTTGAAAGAGTAGAAAAGTTATTCTTAGAATGACCCAGAGGTATGGAATAGGTAATTAGCACCTTTCTTCTCCTTTGTAACTGACAACTGACTGATTTCCTAATCAGCTCAGGTATTAAGAATAAGATAAAGGCTTTACAAGCATTAGCTCTTCTCTTAGAGTGTGAACAATCACCTGGGGAAGCTAGCTTCTAAGGCTCACTCTTGGTGCCATTGTCTGCAGGTTCTGTTTTCTCTGAGTGGGGCTATAACCTAGGAATCCGCATTTGTAATACTTGTGGATTCTGTTCCTGTGTTTCTCACATCTTGGTGCCAGCTGCCAGTTAGGGAATGAATAAGTCACGGATGTGAAAGATACACCATAGAGGATATAGTCAGTGGTACTGTAATACCATTGGATGGTGACCAATATATAGTATATATATATATATATATATATATATATATATATATATATACACACACACACACACTATATACATGTATATATAGTATATATAAAATATATATGCAATAAATAGTATGTATAGTTCCATAATTGTGGCAAACATAGAGTAACATGCAGAGTTGTCGAATCCCTGTATCATACACCAGAAACTAAGCTAGCATGGTGTGTCAACTATACTGCTGTAAAAAGAATTTTTAAAAGCCACAATTGGCAAAATACTATTTTAATAGAGGCAAGTATTCCAAGAAGGACTCCGTATAGTGGAGCCTATGATGTTTTTATTGTTTATTTTTTTCCACTCAGTATGTTGTCGTAACTTAAATATTTGCCCAAAGGAGACAGCTGTGACCTCAAATAGAAGTGTGCATGGTGAGAGAACTCTATTTTTTTCTGAGCAACAGTTGAGTTAAATGAAGATGCATAGAGACTCATAGATACAGAGAACAGATTGGTAGATTACTAGAGGGAAAAGGGGCTGGGGAAGTTAGTGAAAATGAAAAGGGATCAAACGTATAGTGAAGGATAGTAAGTAGACTTATTGTGGTGTATATAAATTATTTGTAGCACATACAAATATTGAATTATTATGTCAAACACCTAAAACTAACATAATCTTATATATCAATTTTACTGTGATTAAAAAAAAAGGGGGATTCTGAATAAATGTTGTATGCCACTAAGTACTTTATTTAAATGAACTCCCATTGAAGAGAGATTAGTTTTTGCTTTTGGGATTTTTTTTTTCATGTCTTCAAGAAAACAATTAAGGATGAATGGGCAGCAGTAATGAATAGACTCCTCAGAGAAGTAGAATTCTAATGGCGTTGTGCCAGGTAGACTGCCTCCAAGACAGCGAGATCCAAATTTGCAGGGATTTGCAAAGACTGGAATGACCAACCAGCTGGCAAGATGAAGCGATACAAAGCCCTCAGATAATTCCCGTGAGTTCACCACATATGCTTCCTTCACGACAGCACGACAGTGGACCTTCCCCAAACATAAGAAGAAGCGCCCTCCTGCTCAGATCCCCAGACACAGCCTACCACATGGAGGTCGCTTTTTCTTTTTCTCTCTCTAATTGTGGCGTCTTCTAAATTCATGGAGGGGTTGTGATGTCCAGAAGTGCAACAAGGTCAGGGGTAAAAATTAGTTTATGTGGCAATGTGGTACAAATTAATATTCATGTAACATACAGATCAAGATGGAAACACTTAAGGGGCACCTGGGTGGCTCAGTGGGTTAAAGCCTCTGCCTTCGACTCAGGCCATGATTCCAGGGTCCTGGGATTGAGCGCCACATCGGGCTCTCCGCTCAGCAGGGAGCCTGCTTCTTCCACTCTCTGCCTGCCTCTCTGCCTGCTTGTGATCTCTCCCTCTGTCAAATAAATAAATAAAATCTTTAAAAAAAAAAAAGATGGAAACACTTAAAAGGACTTCAATGTTTATTTTTGTAGTGAATGTAGAGAAAATAGTACTCTTACACCTTCTGGTGTAAATATGTATTGCTTTATCTTCTATTAAGTAATCTCAAAGACACTATTAAAATCTAAAATATATATGCTCTGTGATCCAGCAATACTGTATTCCTTGACGTGTATCTTATAAAACCAAAAGATCAATAAGTAAAGATCTACTTTCAAGGGAATTGCTTGCATTATTATCCATATAGGAAAATATAAGGAAAAGTGCCTATCTGTGGAGAACTGGCTATACAAATTATGATGTATAAACACCATGAAATAAAGCCATAGGAAGAATGAATTAGAGAATTACACCTGTTTCCTGGGAGGAGTGTTTACAAGGTATTGAGAAAACCAAGAAGAAGAAGATATATATACCATCTTCTAATATTTTAAATATGATTCAAACATGTATTTGTTTAAAGGTTTATTTGAGAGAGAGAGTGCACTGGGATGAGGGCCAGGGGAAGAGGGAAAATCTCAAGCAGACTCCTCGCTGGGTGCAGAGCCTGATGTGGGGCTTGATTCCACCACCCAGAGATCACAACCTGAGCTGAAACCAAGAGTCAGATGGTTAACTGACTGTGCCACCCAGGCGCCCTAGGATTCAAATATATTTTAAAATAAATTTAGGTGTATGTGTTTGTTTATGTGTGTTTATATATTTATATGTATCTGGCATATGTATGTATAGTATGTGGAGAGATTGTGTGTGTGTGTGTGTGTGTGTGTGTGTGTGTGAAAGGTGTAGATGTTACATAAGTTTTACCTCAAAAAACACTGATATGGATGGAGAAAAGAGAGGAATGAGGAAGGTAGGAGGCAAATTAATAAGTAAAACAAACAAACAAAAACCACAAGTCTGCATTAAATAAATAGTATGTACAGTTCCATAATTGTGCACCGTGGAAATTATATATGTGTAAAGAAAACTGTATAACATCTTTTCTTGGGAGATGGGGAAAATCCTGTATACATAGTTTATTAGCCCAGTTTTAAAATTTAAATGACGAATCCTGTTTGGGTGAAAAGTCAGCGAGTAATAGAGCTGGATTCAGCTCAATGGCGTGTTTGGTTGCTTGCTTTATTTATCTACAACCTTTCTCATTCCAGCTGTGATTTAATGCAACATGCAATGAAAAATATAGCATAAAATGAAAAATAATAGAGGAAATTACAGGATGGGGAATTTAGAGGCATTTTTTACAATTATTTTTTTTATAAGCAATAACAGAAACTTCACGTTGGGTATCTGACAAGTCACTCATGACTGAAGGGTTTATGCATCCAAGCAGAACGTCATCAATATTCTTATTGAGTTGAGTCTCTTGATGAATTTACCTCATTTATCTCTATGACAGAGGAAAGTGATTTCTTTCACTTGGACAAACATTAAGGCATTGTTGAGTATTGTCAAACTCAATAAGTCAATGGTAATTTCAGGGGTAAAAAAAGTATTTTAATTGAATTCTAGCATAGGACCTACAGGAAAAGGTCTACAGGATAAGAGTTTAATTGCTTCAACCTTTCCATCTTCAGTTTTGTTTAATTTAACACTTCAGTGAACTACCCAGTGGTAACACAGTGCCACGGACATATCTAGTTCCTTCTAGATCATTGACAGTTTTCACTAAATACCACAAATTAAAGAGTTCAACGTGGGTTAGGATGTATTATTTCTGAAAACATCTATATGGACTCTGATACTCCACGTATCACTAAATCTATCAAGTAATAATTGTTTCCCCAGAGCTAATAGACATGAGAACATTTTTAAGTGGCTTTTCTTATACTGATGTGCCTTTAGTCTAAAAATTTCAGACAGAATGAATGATCTCTTAAGGCAGTGAGTATGTACCTTCACCTCAATCCCACCTGGTTTCCAATTATTGGAACAGACCTGCAAGCTCTCCCTTAGAAAAAGACCCGTCTGGCTTTCACTGTAACCCCTTCCTGCAGACCTTCATAACTCAGCTGCAAAAATCCTCTCAAGGTGAAACATGTCATGTAGTCTTCCAGTCCCAAATGTACCTTTTAAAATCACAATTCTCCAGATTTGGATAGAAGACACTTAATTAAAAAAAAAAAAAAGGCAAAAACAAAAAAACTTAAGTCTTCTCAGGTGAAAGGCAAGTCATACGTCCCCAGTTGAGAAAAAATAGGTCAAATAGTAACTTAAAATACAAAATGTTGGCTTCTGGGGCGCCTGGGTGGCTCAGTGGGTTAAGCCGCGGCCTTCGGTTCAGGTCATGATCTCAGGGTCCTGGGATCGAGTCCCACATCGGGCTCTCTGCTTGGCAGGGAGTCTGCTTCCCTCTCTCTCTCTCTCTCTCTTGCCTGCCTCTCTGCCTACTTGTGATCTCTCTCTCCGTCAAATAAATAAATGAAAAATCTTAAAAAAAAATGCTGGCTTCCCTTATAACTGTAATATTTTCTTTCTTCCCTTTCTCCATCTTTCCTTCCTCCTTTTTTCCATCTTGCCTGCCTGCCTGCCTTCTTTCCTTCCTTCCTTCCTTCCCCCTTCTTCCCTTGCTCCCTCCCTTTCTTCCCTTCTGACATTTACGGGGCATTTTTAGAGTTCCTCCTATGTGTTGGGTCCTAAACTAGTTATTGAGTGTATTAGTTTCCTATGACTACTGTAAAAAATTGTCACACATAGTGGCCTAAAACAACATATATTTTTTTCTTCTTTTTCCCCACATTTTTTTTCTTTAGTGCTTCCAGTATCCAGCAATCCAAACTGAGTCTTACATAGCTTCATTAAGGTGTCTGAAGGGCTCTGCTTTCTTGGGAAGCTCCAAGGGAGAATCCACTTCCTGTCCTCTCTTCCAGCTTCTGATGGCTGCCAACGTTGCTTGGTTCATGGCCACGTCACTCCAGTGTTTCCCCCTGTTGTCACACTGCTTTTTCCCCTTCTGTGTCTATTTTCCTTCTGCCGTTCTCTTCTAAAGATGGTTAGGATTGCATCTGGGCCCACCTTAATAATTCAGAATAATTTTCCAGTCTCAGGATCCTTAACTTCATCACCCACAAAGTTCCTTTTGACATAGAAGGTAACTTTCAGAGGTTTCAGGAATTAGGAACTGGCTACATTTGGGGGCCGATATTGAGCCTGCTGTAGTAGAGATATGTAACTATACATACCATCAACCTGTCCTCAAGAAAACTCACAGGAGAGCCATGTAAATAGATTACCAGTATCTTAAAAAGTATAACATTAGACATTGCCGCTGAGAGCATAATATTTTCCTGTTAGAGAGTGACTAAGAATTAATGACTTCCCAACAGTTAATTTCAGTTTCAGCCCAAATAGGAATTAATGCCTGCTTAATTATATGAAAAAAAAAAAAAACACACACGAAAACCCAGTGCAAAGGGACATGTCCTTTTATTCCTGTGGTAGGCTGACTATGAACCCAAAGGTATCCAAGTCCTAATCCCATCCTGTGTATGTTACTTTATATGGTCATGGGGACTTTGCAGATGTGAGTAAATTCAAGGATTTTGAAATGGAGAGATTATCACCCGAGTGGACCCTCAATGTAGTCACAAAATTCTCCTTAGGGGAGGCAGAGGGAGATTTAAAGACAGTTGAGAAGAAGCTGAAGTGCTAATGGAAGCAGAAAAAGCTTCGGAGATGCTAAGCTGCTAGCTCTGGAATGGAGGAGAAGGATTTCACCTCTAGAAGCTGGACGACACAAGGAAACTCTGGAGCCTGTGGAGAGAGTGTAGTCTTGAAGACACCTTGGCCCAGGGAAATTGATTTTGGTCTTGTGACATGCAGAACTATAAAGGAATAAGCTTGTATTGTTTTAAGCCACCTAATTGTTGTTGATTGCAATAGGAAACCAATATAATGTTTAAAGGCTCTAAATATTTTCTGCAGTTGGATGTGGCAGAAAGAACACTGATCCGAGAGATCAGAGACACAATCCCAGAACTGCTAAGCGCTCACTAACTGTGGGCCAAAGACAGCCACTTTCTTCTGAAGCCCAGGTTCCCTGTCCGTACATGGTGAGACATGACTCCCTTTATGTTCTAATGTTATTTACCTAAAGAAAATCTCTACATTTAGCCTCTACACATTACAAATATCCAAATATGAGCCAGGAAGTAGGAAATTGGGAACATGACATTGATAAATACGTGTGCTCTTGAATTAGATTCCGGACCAGGAATAGGACATGAGACCATGTGCTCAGAGTTGAGCATATTATCTCATTATTGTATTTTTTTTCCTAGACATTCAACTTCCGTGTCTGACTAGCCTCTTCTAATCCGGAACAGGGCCTCAGCAATTCTTTGTTTGTCACTGCTTGGCACTTTTAGAAAGAGTCCTGCCCCGTTGTTTTGTATTGTGTTGCTCAGATTGGGTTGGCTGAGGTTTCCCCCGGGACTGCACTCAAGTTATGCATTTTTGGCAGGAATCCCACAGACATTGTGTGTTTCTCAGCGCCTCATATCAATATGCACATGTTTTTAATTTATCTTGCTTAAGGAGTTTGGGTGAGGGTTCTTGGAAATCTTTGTATTCATTTGCAATTCTGTAGAAGCCTCAATGAAAAGTTGCACTTTGAAACAATTAAGCAGTAGGATGTCAACAGGCAAACTGATGTAGCTTCAAATGTCTCACAAATCATATAAAAAACTGAAGGAGTTAATGCCCCTCCCAAAGGGTCTACCTATCAGGATCACAAAATCTTGGAGAGAAAAACATGGAATATATTTAAGAGTCCCAGTGTCATGGGTCAGAGCCAGGGTTCTGATCAGACCACACCTGCTGATCCAGTCTCTGCTACTCTGTGATCTTGGGCAAAAGGGAATAATAATAATGAGAATTAGTCAACATTTTTTGAGAATTACCATGCTCCAGGTGTTGTTTCCAAAGATGTACATTATTCTGTTCATCCTTACAACAACCATATGTATTTTATACAGTTTTTACTTCTATCTTATAGATGAGACAACTGTCACCCAAAGAGGTTAAGTCACTTCCTCAAGATCACACACCCAGGAAGTACTGGAGCCAAATTCAAGCTTTTTCTGTATCAGGTCCTATGCTTGTCACTACTGTGTTTTGCTCCTGCTCTAAAATTGTTAACCACAGTTTTCTCATCTCGAAAACGGACATGATAATCACACCTGTGTCAAACATATGTGTGATTTCATTGAAGGAGGCATTTAAATTTATGACTCCTGAGAGGCATATATAAACGTTAGTCTCATTATTCCATAGTATTTATTGTACCTCGACTTTACTAGTGGGGGTGGAAGGAGGAGCATCAGAGAATTTAAGTAGTTGCCCAAGCTAACATGATGAGGAAAGGCAGATTAAAGCCTTGAACTACTCATTCTGTGCTTCTTTCCATTATATGCTATCTCTCTTAGAAAGTGATAGCTACTAAAAATCAAGGGAAGATCCTCTCATAATCATCTAGTATAGCCATAGGTATAACTTAAAGACCTAATTTACCCATAAACTCATTAGAGGTCACTCATAGCAACCACTTAGTAAAGGAATGATAGGAACCCTTTGGTTCCAGGAACAGACGTGGAACACACATTAACAGTCTTGCTGCCAGAAGACTATTGCCTGGTTGATCACTTACCAACCCCCTGACTCTGGGGAGCTTGGAAATCAGAAGCCCCATATAAGAAAGTGGTGAGACTCAACACTCCATGCTATGGTTAGAGACTGGTAATGGTCTCACAACTAGAAGTAATTAGTGACCTCACACAAGTCACTTCTGCTCCCTGGGCCTTAGGCTCCATAGTCACAAAGTAAGGAAGTTGGGAAAACTTTTAAGAAAAACTCTAATATTCATTAAAGCTTAGTAATTTTAGAAATTCTGAAAAGCTTGATTATTAATTTTCCCATTAGCTTGGTTTTTAGAGCAGGCATGTTAGAAATCAATCAACTAATAATTAATTTTTGTGCTTAGTACAGTGTTAAATATTCATGCACTTCATAAATTAGAGTTTTGGGCCAAGAGTCTGGTGTTTTAAACATGCTTTCCTTGTTCTCCCTTGTCATTTGGCTGACTTTCTCATTGCATTGTGCATAGTCAGGCTTTATCTGACTGCCTACTAAAACATCCAAATTATCTTCAGAGTCTTAAATGACCTTGTGCTAACCTTGTTTACCATACGTGAAGGTATGCTCATCGAAACTCTGTGCTTTTAACATACTCTGTTGACTTTCCCCTATCATATCAAGGGGTACAAGAAGTTTACATCAGGATTTAGTAAAGAATCATTTTTTATTTTGATTGCTTTTCTGTGCAAAGGTATTGTAAAGACCTCAGGAAGAATGCATTTGCTATGAACTTTCCCACCATATGCCACACATTTTAACACCAAGGTGAAAAAGAGGGGGGGGGGGAAGCCAGCATAGGATTGATGAGAGTATGAGGCTGAAGACCCCAACCTCTATGTTCACAGTTGTATAGAACTATAGCTAGAACTGTAGCTAGAAAGCAAGATCAAAGTAATGAGACCAACATTCCAAATGAGTCAAACTGATTATGACATTTTAATGCATTGGGCTATTATTATATTGTTCAGCAAACTAACTTGGTAAATAGTCCAAATGATTAGTCTTTTTTTTTTTTTAAAGATTTATTTTTTTGACAGATAGAGATTACAAGTAGGCAGAGAGGCAGGCAGAGAGAGAGAGAGAGAGGAGGAAGCAGGCTCCCAGCCAAGCAGAGAGCCCGATGCGGGGCTTGATCCCAGGACCCTGGGATCATGACCTGAGCCGAATGCAGAGGCTTTAACCCGCTGAGCCACCCAGGTGCCCCCAAATGATTAGTCTTTAATATGCATGTAAAGTTGTGTTTTATTCTCGGGAAATTTTGTGGTGAAAAGTTAAACTGGGATGAATTTTCTTCCATATGGTAAACTTGCTGCTTTCATTAATGAAAATTTTCAGTGGTATTTTTATTTTTACGGACTGAGGCCTAGTCACTAGACTAATAGACTAATAGTGACTAAAGTCACTAATAGACCTTCTGAGGCTTGTGCCTTGATTTGGTGAAGAATATAAATCCTTACATTTTAACACAGAATCACCAATGTCTGTTCCATGTCCAGAGTTTTCTGTGAGGTCTAGGTCCCAGGGAGGATTAAGAGATAAGTTCAAAGGGCAGGCAGCAGCCAAGTCACCATCTTGCTGTCACCCAACTAGGGGGAGAAGGTAAGTGAATACAAAATTGACTGTGTTGTGTTCTGTGTTCATAGAATACTTTTAAGACTTCAGAGGAAGATAAAACTGTTTCCGGGTAGCAGATCAGAAAAAGCTTTCCTAGGGGTTAATAATTGAGCTGGATCTTAGACAAAATGTCAGATATGAGCTTAGAAGAACTCAAGAAAAGAACACTTGGGGGCTGATGGATAACTTAAAGAGAGGCAAGCACAAAGTTTGGTTTGAATTGGGGATAGTTAAAACACAGAGCTAAAGAGGAATTCTAAGGAGAAAAGGTTAAATAAGTATGTGGGAGGCAGTCCCCAGGAGGCAAATGGTTTGAAAGAATGAGCTCTATCCATATTTTATTCTCACCCCACTGACAGCTATGGTTGCCATTATCCAATTGGAAATATTTATTTGACAGCAAAGGTGGGAGGCAGCAGGTGTTGAAGCAGGGAGGTAATAGACAGCATGAGCAAGACGTATCATTGGGGCTACCCCGATTTTTCCCCCTGGAGCCCACTTCTTAATAAAACACAGGAAAACAGGAATGTCTTTTTAATACTCTTGTAGGTAAAAAGAGTATTAAAAGAAAAAAAAAGAAAATCAAGTTCTGGAATAGTGATTACTTGCAAACCAATGTCAATGGAATTGCTTGGAGTGTCGAGTTTTTCTTTTTGAAAGATGCCCAATGAAAGGAAAAGTCGGAATGCAATTTCCAGAGGAGAATAGGTTTTGTGAACTCTGTCATCACTTCATTTTGCCTCTATGCAAAGAAAATTGTATCTTATGTTCCAAGTCACAGTACATTTGTCCTGAGATAGTTTCACACCATAGTCACCACCACCAATTTTCTGTCAAAATGTTTACATTATCTATGGATCTATTTCAGAAACTGACAAAAATTGTTAGGCTGAAGGAAAGGAATTTCAGTGAGTTTACTAGATACTTTGGCTTCCAAACCAAGTTTAAATGCCGCTTGCAAATTACAAAGCATTGCATTATTATGGCAACTCTGTAATTTGGAAGATCTGTTTCAGGATATCAACTTTAATTGTTTTGTTCTTGAAGTGTTTGGAAGAGTTGAATTTGAAGAATGCTGATTTGAGCGTCAGCCTTCATTAAATTGGAGAAGTTCCTAGGTAAGCCAAAAAGGTATCGCTTCCCTCTTTTTCCCCCTCACTTTGGTGGTAGAACCATTCACGTTTATGTTGTTTTTGCTCTGGGGAGTGGTTTATTTCAGGATAACTCGTGATATGTTTTCCATTATTAAAATGAGTACTTTTTAACCTTAGGCTATGGCAGATGGGTGCATAAATATGAAACAGAAACTGAGCCAAAGATTGACTTGTTTGCTTTTTAATCCTTTCCCCCAATAGACACACAATTTTTTTTAAAGTTAAAATCTCAAAAACCCCAGTTTGAATAAATAAAACTTCTGGGTTCTAAAGCCCAGTGTTTAATTTTAGCAATGACATGAACTGTTGAATTTATTCAAGAATGTTGCTTACCTGGGTGTCTATCTAATTCTGATGCTTGGCTGCCATTTGCATGCTAATTGTTATAATCCTGGACATATATCTTTACCTAGCAATACCAAGTGGGATTCTTCCATTTGGAAAATTAGAAGCACACTCAGAAATAATTAAAAGAAATCTCTATGTTTATGTAGGAGAGGAGATCGGTTTATGTTTTTGAGTATAATATCTTTAACTGGTTTTGCAATCATGATTGTATGTTTCTCATAGAAGGAACCATGTGATATTATTTGGATAATCTAGAAGCCAATTGTATGAAATAATAAGTCTTGGTTTATAAAAAAGAGTATTAACTGAGGACACCAAAATCACATAGTAAAACAGCATCACTCATGTTCTGAAACACTAATTTAAGTGAAGATTCCTAGGACAAATTGGTACATACATGAGAACCACAGAAATGTAGTTCTAGATTAAAAATGGTATTCCTCTTTTCTAGGCTAATTAGCAGTGGGTAGAGCAGCATTTCTTGTCTGGATTGGGTCTAAAGCTTCCACTGTTGCCACATGGTTGGGATTATCCTTGACTCTCACCCAGGAGATCTACTCTCTTGTGACCTTCTGCCACACACCATATGAGTAGGGCTGCTGGTACTACATACTAACTCCCAAGAGTCCTCTGACTCTTTGATTGCTTCGGGTTCAGGAATTAGCATATGGAGGTGTTCTGCTTCTGATGAACTTCTCCTATTCCGGAACTCTTTGACTCAGTACTGAATTTCCAGTGTAGTGAGTCTTGATAGAAATCTCCCTGAATACATTAGAATAACCGTAAAGGTTCTTTGCTCTTTGGGCGCTGCTGGAATGTAATAGTCCCATGGCACTATAGGCAGAAAAAAAAATGATCTTCTAAGTACTCTGTGTATGTGGCTCTTCTTTATCTTTCAGAAGCCCTTAAGCCTGCTCGTTTCTGCTTATCTTCTTAGCGGTCTTCACCTGAGTCAGGAAGTCTCGAGGGGGGCGGGTGTTGGCGAGGGGTGGAGTTGCCAAATTTCACAAGTAACAGCACCTGGGAGAGGCAGAGGCAAGAGTTCGTCTTGTGGCATACCTGAGCTATTGGGTATCCAACTGGCGATGTTGAGTACAAATTAGATATTTGAGTCTGGAGATCAGAGAACACTTCCGGTTGAATTGGAAGTGGAATATCGATACTTGAAGATGAAAGTTGTGAAACTGGTTGAGAACACCAAAGGGGTGAGTGTAGGTAGGAGAACCGAAAGTTCTCCAGCTAACAGTAGCCTGTGAGATTTTGAATATGTGTAACTAAGTGAATTCCTTATGTATTGTAAACCTATAGAAGTTTGTATATTCACATTGGATGGAACCCTTATTTGGGGATTTTTTTATTGGAAAAATTGGGAAAATAGAGGATTAACTTTATTTGGATTTGCTGTGTATGTCGAGACAGGTGGTAATACTCACCTTATCAGAGTGTTTTTTGCAGGGGGTGGGACCCTGGAGTGAGTCCTTAGTACACCTGAGCCTATGTGATAATGAGCTGGATTATAACAGGTTTCTATTGAGTATCTGGTGCTTATTCATATTCTATGAGAAAGGAAGGCTGGCTTCCCTAACTGGGACTTTTAAGTAATTTTTCTGTTTTTGAAGCACCAAAATCATCTTTCTTATATTATTCATTCAGTAGCTTTTTCTCCATCTGAAGGGAAATGCCTTGGCAAGTGTGAATATGCTTCTATTTTCTTTCTTGTTAATTCTTTTCACATGATAAATTGCAGAGAACTGTACTGAAATCCCTTGAAATTGAAAAGTCAGCTTACATGAATGCATAGGAGCAAAGGTTTTAAACATAATAAGTCCACAGACACTCAGCTGAGAGAATTTTCAGAAACATTTGCAGCAGATTGCTACCTTTTATGGGTACATATAGTTTAATTTGCATACTTTTCAATACTTCTTGCTTAGGTGGTCAGTCTGAGTTCTTTAAAAGGATTGCATAATCTACCAGGATTACTTGAAATATTTGATATTTTTTTAAGTTAAGGTCATTCATAAGGTATCCCTGCCTTTAAAATGCAATGAGTGAAAATAAAGAAATACTTTGAGATTTCTCCTTATTTCCATCTGTACCAAGATGAGCTATGTGTACTACTGACTTGACCTTCATGCTCTCTGTGTGCTCCCTGGTTAGAAAAGAGATACTCAGTATATTATTGTTATTATTATTATTTTAAAGATTTTATTTATTTATTAGAGACAGAGAGAGCATAGAGGGAGAGCGAAAGGGGAAAGCAGACTCCTCACTGGGCAGGTAGCCCAATGCAGGACACTCTCCCAGGACTCTAGATCATGATCTGAACTGAAAGCAGAAACTTAACCAACTGAGCCACCCAGGCGCCCTATTATTATTATTACTTTTTATTTTGAAATGCAAATATGTTCATAAAACACTGAAGAGAACTCTCAAACTATTTTAGCATTTCAGAAACTTAACCAAAATCCTTTTCAATTCACAATACATTTTCATAGGGTAATTTAAAATATCAAAATTCTTTAGATTTCGTAGTCATCAAGAATCCCAGTAGTACATTTATATGTGCACACGTGCTTACTAAAAATCACAACCAAAACAGAATAACTTACACTAGTGAACATATATTAGGAAAAGAATATTCACAAACTCAAGGAATTGACCCTGAAATTATTAATTATGGAGAGAAAAAATACTTTTACAATACAGAGATCTGGTCAATACACATTGTATATATATTGTATATATCTAATAACTGGGGTCTGAAACCTCATATTATTAATAGTGGACAAACTAGCATTGGATCCCTCCTGATGAACCACTCTGGAAAGCATATAGCATCCCCTGGAGAGCATCCTTGCTGAAAATGCTTAAAATCTAAACCTAAGGGACCATTAGACAAGTCTACATTGAGAGATACCTACAACATAACACATGCGACCTGTCTCTTTAAAAAATGTCAATGATGTGGGCGCCTGGGTGGCTAAGTTGGTTAGGGGACTGCCTTCAGCTCAGGTCATGATCCCAGAGTCCTGGGATCGAGTCCCACATCGGGCTCCTGCTTCACGGGGAGTCTGCTTCTCCCTCTGACCTTCTCCTCTCTCATGCTCTTTCTCACTGTCTCTCTCTCAAATAAATAAATAAAATATTAAAAAAAAATGTCAATGACGTAAAAGGTCAAACAATAAAAGGGGGTGTTATTTAAGATTTAAAAAAAACTAAACAAACACCAAAGGTAATTTGTAATCGTTTATTAGATTCAAGACAGAGTCATTTCCATATGAATTGTCTATTAATAATATTGTATCAAGGGGCGCCTAGGTGGCTCAGTGGGTTAAGGCCTCTGCCTTCAGCTCAGGTCATGATCCCAGGGTCCTGGGATCGAGCCCCACATCAGGCTCCATGCTCGGCGGGGAGCCTGCTTCCCCCTCTCGCTCTTCCTGCCTCTCTGCCTGCCTCTCTGCCTGCTTGTCATCTCTGTCTGTCAAATAAATAAATTAAAAAAAAATAATGTATCAATGTTTGATTTCTTTTTTTTTTAAGATTTTATTTATTTATTTGACAGAGATCACAAGTAGGCAGAGAGGCAGGCAGAGAGAGGGGTGCAAGCAGGCTCCCCGCTGAGCAGAGAACCAAATGTGGGGCTTGATCCCAGGACCCTGAGATCATGACCTGAGCCGAAGGCAGAGGCTCAACCCACTGAGCTGCCCAGGTGCCCCGAATGTTTGATTTCTTGATTGTTGATTTGTGATTATAGTATTATGGTTACATAAGAAAATCTTTGTTTCTAGGAGATAATACTTAGAGGTAAATGTGGAATGACATCTGCAACTTACTTTCACAAACTTATAAAATACACGGAAATATCCATATAGGTAGACAGGGGTATATGAGGAAAATGTGGTTAAAGTTAATAATTGCTGAATATACCAAGATTGGTGAGGGATACATAAGTATTCTTTGAGCTATTCTTTCAAATTTACTCTAAGTTTGAGATCATCCAAAAAAAGTTAGGGAAATAAACTATATATATTTGAAAGGAAAGTAAATAAAGTTGGAAAATATACCTCTCACCATAAATGATTCAATTTAATGGGAGCCTTTTTAGTAGATATCAGTAATTACAGCATTGACTTTTGTAAATAGCTTATTTTTCACATAGTGCTTTATACTTTGCCAAATATCTTTTTATGTATTGTTTAATGCTTAGTAACTCCAGTGATATTGTATCAAATGATCATTACTTATTATAACTCACTTATTACAGATAGCAAACTTGAGTCTCTGAATTTAAATACCTTGTCCAAGATAATAGGAAACTCACTAAAACCCAGATCATGCAAATCTAAGATTTCTTTGCATTTTACCTATTAGATTAGTTGTGAATTTTTGTTTGTAAGTGTGCATGGTTCTTCAGTAATTAAAAACCTTTGAACATTGCATGATTGCCTCTTAGCTTTAGTGGATAGGCCAAGGGGCTAATGAAGCATATAATGTAAACTCAATTTCTGTTTTGAGGGAAATTTCCAGTGTTTCCCATTTACTATGTCACAGATTATTGGGATTGGTATCAAGGGCCAGGCCACAGAGTGTTTTTGCTTCAAGAAAATGTCATCACTTCAACTTGTAAATAGTCTTTTAATACTGGCTTAAAAAACTTATATTTTTATTTACACATTTATGCCCTGGTGACAGTTAGAACGGTTATAGGTCTTGACAATTTCACAAGTCTGTTTTTGTTTTGTTTTGTTTCACTTTCTTTGCATTAAAAAATGACTCCAAATTAAATAAGAAAGCCTTATTTAAGTTTTGGGAATTTGAAAGGAACTTATTTCCTCAACATACCCCACAAGTAAAAGAGGTCCCAGGAGCAAATTTCTTACTATTGCTATTATGAGGGTTCATTTTCTATTTTTTTTAATCAAAAGATTATAGACATATTTATCATGTAAAAAAGTTGCTGTTAGCCTAAATTTGTTTGTTTAGCAGTTTTGTCTGACCTTTTCCTTTACCTCAGTGGATTCATGCTAACATAGTAACAAGTTACTGGACAAGTAAGCTTTCAGTGGAATTAAGGAATGTGGGCCTTGCTGTGTGGTTGTATCATTGTCTTGGCGCCATCTCGTATGGTTTCTGACTGATTCTTCAGTCGTTTGTGTGATTCCCAGGCTCACTACTCAAGACCGGAAGTTGTAACAGATGCTCTGTTGCTGTTGGGTTACGGCACAATGGCTTCTGGCAGTTGGTTCTCTCTTCCATGGCTGCTACCTTGCAGACAAAAGAGCCATTAAATGGCCAGACTTACTTATTGACATGCTCTATCCATTCCGCTCTTCATCCCTTCTTGAAGTGTTTATTGAATAGCTAAAACCAGAAAATAGAATGTTGGAAAAGAACTGTGAGAGGACACCTGGGTAGCTCAGTCAATGAGATGTCTGCCTTAGGCTCAGTCCTTGATCCCGGTGTCCTGGGATTGAATCTTGCATCACAAGGAGCCTGCTTCTCCCTCTGCCTCTCCCTTTGTTCATGCTCTCTTTAAAATCTTAAAAATAAAAAAAAAGGAAAAAAAAGAAAAAAGGAAAAGATCTGTGAGGAGGGAGGCCCATTCTAACAAACATTAAAATACATTATGTAGCTACACTGATTAAAATGATAGGATATTGATAGAAAAAAGGAAAAAAAGGTGCAACGAGGTGTATGGCTAATGCTGGAACAGATGGAAGTTTAATAATAATTCAGCCATAAGGTAAAGAAGTTTGCTTGATTAATAAATACAAATATTCAATAAATGTTAGTAATACAGTGACTAGTCTTTGGAAAAATAAACAAATAAATTTAAAACCTCACATAAAAACATATGCCCAAACAAATTCATGATGAATTGAAAGGTTAAGTATATTTTTAAAGATTTTATTGGTTTATTTATTTGACTTAGAGAAAGAGAGAGCACAGTCAGGGCGAGGGGCTGGCAGAGGGAGAGGGAGAAGCAAGCTCCCCACCAAGCAGGGAGCTGTATCCCAGGACCCTGGGATCATGACCTGAGCCGAAGGCAAATGTTTAACTGATTGAGCCTCGCACATGCTCTGAAGGGCTAAATATTGAAAAAAAAATCAAGCAATAAACAACTTAGAAAAAGATAAAAATGAATCCATATAAAATCTGGCAAGCATGTGGACGTTTATATGGAGAGGATTTCTTTGCTTTAAGTGTTGGTGAAGAGAGTAAAAAAAAAACTCCAAACAAACAATAAATATGTTTTACTAGGGAGGCATTAAAGAGTTCTAGATACTTTAAAAACAAGAGTATAGACCAAATAAAATGTTGGCTCAGTGTTCCCAGACAACAGGAGAAACAGAGAGTTAATACTGTTTTTTAATAGTTATTATTATTAAGGCTATAAATCTGTTAAGAACAATAGATGTCAGGCCACAAAGCCCTAATAAAGTCATTCTGATCTTATACACCCTTAAAAGAAATTGGAGGGAAAGATGGAAGACTTTGGAAAGTTTTTTAGTTGGCCATTTGACCTAGCCTCTTCAGAGCTTCTCATTCTTCAAAGACTAGACATTTACAACCAAAATTTTGAGCTTTCCAGTGTTCCAAATACCCCGGCTGTTGACTAAATCTCACTTAAAGGAACTAACTCCATTAATAGCAACATATAGATTACCCTATGCATATAATAATATAAGGAAAAACTGGAAAAAGAAAACTTGTACTGAGCATTTGTGTGAATCTCTTATATCAAGACCTTTCAGGAACAACTGCTCTTTCTTTTTGATGTCCCAGTAACCAAAAGGCACAGGACCACCGAACAGTGGGACCTCTTACAGTCGCAATAGATTTTAATGGAATAATGAGCAAAGGATCCTAAAGTGTAATTCACACTAGGAATAACAGAAAGCAAACAAATGGAAAAATATTCAACCACACTATAATTAGATAAATTTTGTAAAATTACTTTTAATTATTTTTTCCCTGAAAACGAGAGTTTCACTGTTCCATTAGCAACTGTTTTGATAAAGTAATGTTACTTTTTTTTTTCGGTCTTCCATGAAATGGGTACTATTATATAATACTTCTTTGTTGGGAAATTATTTGGAAAATATCAAGAACTTAAAAATATACATAAATATTTTCACTCCCCAATTAAACATATCTATCCCAAGTATGTAATCTATCATAGAGCAAAAGTTTTTTACACAGATACTTGTCATTTTTGTCAATATTGGAAAATGTTAGAATTCAATGGTGCATCTATTGTTTGGAGCGTTATACCATGATTCAAAGTGGTAAATAAAAAGCAACAAAAAAGATTTGAACGGCAGCTTACTGAGAAATGAATAATACATATATGAAAAGAGGCTCAATTTATGTATTGTTTAATAAATAAAAGTTTAGAGTGCTACTTTTTAAACTATCCTTTTTTCAAAGATCAAGAAACAGCACAATATTGCTATTAAGGCTATAAGGAATACAGTACTCCAATATATATTATAGATTACAGTATAAATTGGTACATTTTTAGAAAGCAACTTGTCAGTAACAATCAAATAAAAAATCTATAAAACTGCTGACCATGAAAATTTTCTTTTAAGTTAACTCTGATACAGAAAAACTTAAAAGATTTGACAAGGATGTTTATTGCAGCCTTGGAACAGCAAAATTCTAGAGAGAACTTAAATGTCTCTTTATACATCCATTATGATACAATTACTTGAGAAATATTATACAGTTACTGGGTAGAATAAGTTCAGTGTTACCTACTAACAGAAAAGACTATCCAGGATATGCTGATGAGTCAAAAAGTAACTTGCGAGTTGATACATAGAACACAGTTCTAATTTGTGCCTTCTGTATCTCTGTTTTCTCTCTCTCTCACTTTCTGTATCTATCTATCAATCTATCGATCTGCCTACTTATCATCAGTCATCAGTCATCTATTTATCCATCCCTATCTGGGAACATAAACTAAGAATAAGGGAGGTTAAGAGATGAGGATTTCACATTGCAATTCTTTATTTTGATATATATATATAATCTAATCAAAAATAACAAGAAAAATAATCATGATATTCTAAAGAGAAATTTATAATGTAATTAATAAAGCTTATATTGTTAAGCATAGAAAAAATATAAAATTATTAAGTACATGCTGAAAAACAAACCATTCTACATTGTATTAAGGCTGCAACTATTTGAAACTAACAAAGCGGGCGCCTGGGTGGCTCAGTGGGTTAAGCCGCTGCCTTCGGCTCAGGTCATGATCTCAGGGTCCTGGGATTGAGTCCCGCATCGGGCTCTCTGCTCAGCAGTGAGCCTGCTTCCCTCTCTCTCTCTCTGCCTGCCTCTCTGTCTACTTGTGATCTCTCTCTGTCAAATAAATAAATTAAATCTTTGAAACTAACAAAGCTGTAAACATAAAACATATGCAAGGATATATACATGAGTACAAAACACTTATTTCTGGGACATGAGTGTTGGAAATTATGGATTTTTTTCTTTCTGTACTTCCCAAATATTGTATAATGAGCCAGAATACATAACATTTTATGGAGGTAAAAGAGAACTTAAAACAGTATTTGTAAAGCATTTATTTAATTTGGAGGATGTCTTGGTCTAATTGGGCTGCTGTAACAAAAATAACACTGACTGGATGGTTTATAAACAAAGAAATGTACTGATCTCAGTTCTGGAGGCTGGAAAACTGAGATCAGGGGGCTAGCATGGTCAGGTGAGAGCCCTCTTCTGGATCATAGACTTCTCCTGTATCCTCATATGGGGTGGGGTGCGGAATCTCTCTGAATCCTCTTTTGTAAAGCACTAATTCTGCTCAAGGAGGTTCCATCCTCATAATTTAAGTACCTCCCTAAGGCCTCATCTCCTACTATCATCATTTTAGAGGGTTATGATTTCAACTCATGATTTTCGGGAAGACAGAAACATGTAGGTCTTAGCACCTGAAATTCTGCAGTAAGTTCTCTGAGAATAGGAGGTTAAGACAGATGAATGACACATTCATTGGCAGATTTCACAATTTTTCAAAAGGTTCGTATTGTGTCGTGGCTAGGAGCGTTGACTTTGGAGGCAGGTTATCTGCGGTTCATGTTCCAGCTTCTGCACCGACTGGTTGGGTAACTGTCAGTACTTTTATTTGTCAATTTCTCAATGCCTATTTTCTCATCGGTACAATGGAAATAAGGATGGTATCCACCTCCTAAAATTGGTATGAGGATTAAACCAATGTCTGTCTATGAACATTTTATGGCTGCCATAACAAATTACCGCAAACTCGGTGGCTTAACCCAACATGTATTCATTCTCTCACAGTTACCAAGGTTAGAAGTCTGAAAACAGATGACTGGGTTAGAACCAAGGTATGAGCTGGGCCGTGCGCCCCCTGGAGGCCATGAAGAAAATTATCTTCCTTGTCTTTTCCAGTTTCCGGAACTGCATTCCTGGATCCCTTGGCCCAGGACTCCTTTGATGATCTTCAAAGCCTATAGGTTAGCACCTTGCGTCAGTCCTCACTGATGTGTCCTCTGTGTCAGATCTCCCTGTGCCTTACCCTTATAAGACCACTTATAACTACATTAGTGCTCACTTAATAAGCCAGGATCATCTCCCTAACTCAGGATCCCCAACTGAATCATATCTGCCAAGTCCCTTTACCAATAAGGTCACAGTCAGGGGATCCAGGTATTGGGATGGGACTATCTTTAAAGGCCATTATTTAGTCTACTGCCATAGATAGAACTTAGGGCCTGGCTCATAGTATGTTCTAGACAAATGTTAACTATTACTACTACAAAGTCCTTTGTGATAATGACATAAAAGTCCCACTAAGGCACTAGAGAGTGCATGGGGGTTTGGAGGAAGCAGACATTGCTCCCATATGAGGTTATTACAGGTGATTTAATAGAGCAAAGACCATTAAGAACAGGTAGTATCGGGATTTTCAAAGATTGGGGCACAGGAGGCTTCAGGCACTACACCATTCGGCTATCTGTCCTGCCCCTCCATCGTGTGCCCCATCACCCGCTCTGTGCCCAGAAGATCAAGTGTGTTACAATCAGTGGACATGAATTGAATTCCCCTCTTCTTAACTAGAAGAATGAGAATAAGTTCCTTTTTATTCGGCTCTCCCCTGACCGTGCTGTCAGTGAATAATGGGAAAATGAGGCTTGTCACAGGTAAAGCTTGGGTGATGGCATTTCTTCTTCACTTCTTCCTCCTTCTATTTCTGAGTCCCAATGCCCTCTCCTTTAAGGTGGAGACTGATCAATTATTGAGCACTACATCTGAAACTAGGTATGTACTATATGTTGGCTAATTGAAATTGAATTTCAAAAAGACAGAGATTGAAGTGTGTCTCTCACAGGCCTCAAGATTAAATAAGATAATGATTGTGGGGGGTCTTTTGTAAAGGGTGATCTAGTCCACAAATGCCAACTGTAGCTTGTATTTCTATACCATTACTGATTGTATTGGAACTCCCTTATTCCTAGGAATAAGAAGATAGATAAACAGCACCAGTCATCCTTAAGAGCATAATGTGATTGAAGGTTCACTTTTCAGAAAGATCCAGACTGGTAAGAATGTGGGTGAGAAGATGAACTCTTTGTGAAGGACAACTTTGAACTCTTCACTGAGAATGGCCCTGGACTGACGGCAGTTTTGGGTGAGTAGATAAAATTCTATCCTAAATTGTTCTACAGGCCAATTTGATAAAATTCTACATGAGAATAAAATCATTACTTTGACTCTTTCTTTGCTCTCCTTTCATATTTTCTTTCAAGTCTTAACACTACAGGATTTTTGATCTAAACCTCTTCCCCTTTCTCAACAAATTCTTCAGATTTCCTTTGAGTTCTTTTCTTTGACAACTCTCTCATCCAAGACCTAATGATTCACATCAACAACTTTCTTTGGAACCAAATGGCTTTCTTGTCTCAGTGTGTGGTTCTGACACCCTAAGTCTCCCAGAAAATCTCCCTGAAATTATTAGAAACAAAATTCTGCGTTGCATACACCATTGGCTTGGCTGAGTAAAGCACTTAGTTTACCCTTGTGGGTCTTAGAAGAGCAATCTCTTCAATTATAAACTGTGGGTTGAACTTATTAAGAAGACATTCTCCAATACTCTTTCTGTAGAAATTAACTTTCCAGCTTACCTAGACGTGGTTAATGAGACGCAGGGTGTAATGAATGGTGAAGGGTAGTCATTAACTTACTCTGAAGCATTGTAAAAGCCCAAATCAATCTTTATTTCTACTTTGAAGACAGGAATTCTATATTTTCCTTTCTATCTTTTTGGCAGTGAATAATGGGAAAAAGAGTCTTGTCTCATATTAGGCTTGGATGATGGCATTCCTCCTTCATTGGTAGGAAAGAGATGGTGCCTAGTGCTGCACTGGTGAGGAGTGGAAGTCACTTTGGGTTTTCCACATGAAGCCATATCTCCCAAGACAGGGCAAAGGAGTATCTATAGTCCATAGAAAATAAACTGAGTTCTAAGTGACTAGAACATAATGTCTCTCTGATCATAGGCCTTGATGTCTATGTCCCTTTAATCCAGACAAATCAGTGGCCCCATCCAAGAAATATAAGGAAAGGGGTGGGATTCCATTCTTTACTAGGCTCAAGGTGCTTTGAATAGGAGAAAGAAATTAAGCCTATCTGCTGGACCCATGCATTGGCAACAAGCTGTGATCAGACTTACAAGTTCTAATGTATCTTCACACAAATCATAAAAGCTATATTATCATTCATTTACTCAAATTATAAAATGGTGGCAAGAAAAAATCTATGCACAAAGAAAGTAACTAACATAATTTGATACAATGAACATATTTTTGTGATATATGTAGATATATATATATACACATAATGTTGAGATAATATATTAACATAAAGATATTAATGTTAGTCAAGCAGTTTACAATCTGAAAACATTTCCAGGTACATCATAATTTGGGCCCCAGGACAACCCATGAGGAAGGTAGTACAGTGAATATCATCCACATTCTACAGATGAGACCACCAAGAGAAGGCAATCAGTTGATCCTTCAACATCCCTCACACAATGAGGAGGGCAGAATGGAGCCTGAGCCAGATTTTCCTGACTTAGGACCAATCTAACAACCTATTCTTATAGGAACAGCTGCCATATGAAAGCAAACAAGTCATGGCTAATTCTTATCCTCCACAGCATTGTAGCTGGCTTGTTGCTCTCATTACTAACACCTTCTCTAAGCTGCAGGCAGTGTTGTGGAAAGAATAAAAAGTCATGATGCCAAATAAGATTTGTAAAGTGTGTGAGTTTCAGAAGGCAAGAGGAAGCCTGGGCATGTAGTACAGCTGATGATGAAACGGGACACTTACTGAGATGGATGTCTTTTTAAATACAACAGTTGTACTCTGTGTGTGTGTCGTGTGTGTGTGCGTATCTGTCTTTATGTGTGGGTGTATATAGCAGTGTAAAAAATATGATCCTGAGGATCGAAAGCCCCCAAGCCTCATTAAATGCAAGTTTCTGAAATAGACTGATGTGCTATTGAACACAAAATATTCATGTATCTCTGATGGAAAGTATCTTCTTTAGCGTTTGTTGGATGAATATGATGCTATAAATCCAGGGCTCGCCAAGGAAGATTTTTCCAGTGGCTTTGTAGACAGGAGGGGAATCTGGCCCACTGTGATTTTATCTGTTTTTTTGAAATGGAGGCGGGGATACGTCTCCATTGCTCAAAGCTTCTGGGCACACAAATTAAAAAAAAAAAAAAGAATTATAGCATTAGCAGTCCATGCAGCAAACACGTGGTTAGGTTGATATCATGTGAGTATTTACAGGGGCCAAAGAATAGCACATTTGGGTCAGAAGGTGGGATGTGGGTTGTTAAGAGCCAGGAGGGTGATGACGACGCTGTTATGGGCTTATGAGCTCACGCTGTGTGGACTCAGAGACCGTAGCTCTGTTTCCCCCGTGGCACCGCCAACTGCAATTCTTAATGAGTTATTCCATCCCAGGCTGAGCAGTCAACATAGCACATTAGGAAATACGTTAAGGAACAATTTACTGCCTTGCAGAGTTTACATTCTGAAGAGGCTAGAAATGAGCCCCGGAGACCTTTATTGAGAGGAGGTGAAAATAGAGAGACTTCTAGGAAAAGCCAAAGTGATTTTTATCAATGGTCTAAATGCTGCAAGTCGGCTTACCGATGTGCAGAGAACAGTTACTAGAGTCCTTCCCTCCAGCAGAAAGGCTCCGTGGTGAGTGAGTGAGAGTATGTCTGGGCGGAGCAGAAGCTGGTGGACAAAACCAAGTTGTGTGGCAAGAGACTGTCGGTTCATTTTAACATTTTTTCACAAGGAAGGCAGAAGACGCCCTTACAGGTGTGCATCAGTAACAATATAATGTGAGGGTAAAGAAACAAGAGACTCCGGCTTCTGAGGAACTGGCGTCTTAGCCTCATGGACAGATGTTGTACCACTGACTTAGCAGGAGGATGGCGGGGGAAGCAGTGTTTTCTGAACACCTACTATGTCCAAGATGCTGTGCCTGCTCCTTCTGTGGATCTTATCCATTTCGAGCCCTCAAGAGTCTTGAAAGATGAATATTTTAAACCCATATTTAAGCAACAAATTGATGAGCGATAACTGAAGTGATCCACATCTCTGCGACGTAACACCTCGGTGCTGCTTCTCCCTCGCTATAATTCTGGCCCTTCTGTACTTCCTTCAAAGTGTTCTGGTTTTGGTTTTTCCTCTGCTGCCTCCCTGTTCAACTCCTACAGTCCTGTGTCCCGCTAATAGGGAAGCCAACTTTCCGTGTCTCCAGAAGTGAGTAGGGGAAGGAGCTCAGGTTGGACACGCTGTCTGCCAGTACATGTCCTCAAACTCCACTGGCACTCCGCAGTGGCTGTTCCTTCCTCTTCTTTCTTTTCCTCCCCCTCCTCTCATCCCTCAGTGATGATCGCGGCTCCGTTAATTTGCAGAAGCAGGCAATGATGTGTAATTTGAAGATACAATGTAGGAAAACATCACCTTTCCCTCTCCTTGCAGAAACAAGGCTAATCATTTTTTGGTGTGAGTTGCACCAAGTTCAAAGTTCCTTCAAGTGTCTTTACATCATATGTTTACTGAATACCTATAGTTTGCCACGGACAGTGCTGGCAACTTGATATCTACCTGTGTGTAGGGTGGGAGGAACACATAGTAGTAGGGAGTTCTCAAATGCATATGATAGGAGTTTTAGCTTTCAGAAATTAAAGAAACACACACAAAAACATGCAAATAAAAGGTAGGTATAGCACACCTACCATAACATAGAAAATAAACAAAGTGCCAACACTATGCAAAGTAAAGAAAAGTTGATGTTGATCAAAGGGAGATGAAGAGAATCAGTTTGAACAGAGCCTTACTTACAGAAAAGCAATCTGAGCTGGCCTTACTGTGTAGTGTAAGTGGTCAGTCTGGTAAACCGAAACCATTTCTCCTGCTTTGTGGGATAATTTTTAAACCATACCAGGATAAGTGTTTTTCATATTCTTTGATATATGAAATAAATATATGAAATCTATTTATTCTTTGATATATGAAAAAACAAAATTTATTTTATGTTCTTGATTTGTTTTCCTTTTACCATTTCCCCCACTTTTTTGTCTGAAATTAAAAAAAAAAAAACTTTTTAAAATTTTTTCAAAGATTTTTAAAATTTATTTGAGAGAGAGAGAGAAAGCATGGAGGGGGGAGGGTCAGAGGGGGGAGGGTCAGAGGGAGAAACAGACTCCCTGTTGAGCAGAGAGCCCAACATGGGACTCAATCCCAGGACTCCAGGATCATAACCTGAGCTGAGGGCAGTTGTTTAACTAACTGAGGCACCAGGTGCCCCCCAAAAATGTTTTTAAATAATGGTAATTTTCAGGGTTTTTTCTTACAAGCTGGAAAGAGAAGTTGAGACAGGTCAGTGGCTGATCAGAACACAAAAGAGATTCCCTGAGTCTTCCAGGATTTTGGAACCTCAGTGAAATACCGGGCGTTATATGCAAACATTGAGTCATGGACCACTACATCAAAATCTAATGAAGTACCATGTGGTGATCATCATAACATAATAAAAAAATAAGTATGCAAATACAGGGGCTGCCCCCTGGTGCCACATGTTTGGAAAGTACCAATGGTTTTGGGGCAGAATTTTCTGGAAAACATGCTGGATGATATAAAATATTTCCAGTGGGTTCTTCATAAGGCAAGCTTCGAGGGCATGGCATGACCCTCAAGATGCTGCAGGAATCTACCTGATCCCCAATTCTTTTTAGCATGTTCCTTTCTAAAGCCCTGATTTCCTTTTTGTGCTTCCATCCAGCATGATAGCTACAATATGTTGCAACTTTTTCCTAGGACATTTAACTCAGCAAGCACTTGTTTAATACCTGTTGTGAACTACATCCAAGGAGACACTTGGTACTTCCCCAGTAACCTTGTTTATACATCCAAAGCCTTCCTTTTTCCCGTAACTGCTTCTGCTTTGTAGGTTACTTGAATTCTCTGTGCTTCAGTGTCCTCATGCTAAATTACAATGATAACTGTAGAACCCAGTTAACAAAATTTTTGTGAAGTATGATGACTTCATATATGTGAGGTCCTTAGAAGAGTGGGTGATGTATGTTCAACGTTTCATAAACAAGAACTCTTATCGTTGTTATTACTTTGTCCATGGAGTAGGGGGACTGACTTTGGGCCTTTTCAAGTGAGTGGGGTTTAGATTCTCCAGCTGATGCCCCAATGGCAAGCACAGGGGGAGGACTGCACAAAGAATGTTCAAATAGAGAATTAGACTGGGAGTCAAAATACTCGTGCATTAATAAGGAACACTTATAGGGACGCCTGGGTGGCTCAGTTGGTTAAGCAGCTGCCTTCAGCTCAGGTCATGATCCCAGCGTCCTAGGATCAAGTCCCGCATCAGTCTCCTTGCTCGGCGGGGAGCCTGCTTCTCCCTCTGCCTCTGCCTGCCACTCTGTCTGCCTGTGCTCGCTCTCTCTCTCTCTCTCTGACAAATAAATAAATAAAATCTAAAAAAAAAATAAGGGACACTTATAATAAACAATGGTAAGAGGAATTACATCAAGTCCCTTCTCCAGACAGCTAGGCTAGAGGATCTGCATATACTTCTGCCTCGAACGCTTTGTGCATGACCTTGAACAAAGTAGTCTCCCTTGCTAGTTCCTTGTACTCCAGTCATCAAGGGAGATGTTTGATGTGATCATTGATCAACACACTTTTCAATTGTTAGAAGAATCCTCTTAAAATACAAAAATATTTCTTACAATCTTTTATATCCGTGGGAAAGCTTCACCCAACTGTAGCAGCTCCTAGGAGCCTCCATAGGAACACAGCTTGGAAACCTTTAGATTAAAGGTGTCTGTTTATTATGTTAAACACACAGCTGTCTGAGAGCTTAGCATCATGTAAATTATTGATGCAGCTCTGTGAGTTTGCAGTTGATTTCTGTAGTCTATGGGGATTTAAAGCTTAGCGGCTGAGGTAATCCTAATTCATCTAGAGGATTGGCAAGGGCTATATGGCTGTGATATGGGCGTGACATTAAGAGATGCCATACAGTGACTTGAATAACCCCTGCCGTTCAAATCTGCAGTGAGCCATCATAACCTATTACATAGAATAGATTCCATAGAGAGACCCACAGTCTTTGATGAGCTCAAGCTTATTGTAAAGAGATACGGTTGGCTAATAAATGTTGTTTTAATCAATCTCTAAAAATATCCTATAGAATGTGTCCTATATGTTTTACATAATTATAGGACATATATATATATGTTTTGTATATATCCTGTATGTTTTATATATATATAAATGTATATATGTGTTTATGTACATTTATATATATGTTTGTGTGTCTATATATGTATATGTGTGTATATACACTGATATACATGTGTGTGTATATATACTGATAGGATATATGTGTATATCCTATCAGTTTTATATCTCTGGAGAACCCTGACTAATATACATCTTTGATATTTTGTAAATTATGTATTATGTTTCTATACCTCCCCTGGCTAGCTTTAAAATTTTATCAAATAAAAATTTATATAATTATTAATGAAAAATGTGAATATATTTTTGTCTCTTCTCCCTTGAATCCTGTACCTTCATACTTCCCATTAAAATTATATGAAAAAAAGGAGTGCCTGGGTTACTCAGTTGGTTAAGCATCCAACTCTTAGCTCAGCTCAGGTCTTGACCTCAGGTCTTAAGCTCAGGGTTGTGAGTTTAAGCCTCACTTTAGGCTGCATGCTGGGCATAGAGCCCACTTGAAAAAAAAGTAAAAAAAATATGAAATGTATTTTTATTTAGAGTATTATCAAAATTTTACCATCATGTATCAATAATACCTTACATTTAAAATAAATTGTATTAGTGTTTCCTTACTAGTATACTCTTTCTTTTATTCAATGTCTGCCCCTTTCTTGTTGACTCCCCTCCCTCCTATCTTGTGGTGGTATATTCTTTTTTTTTTTTTTTTTTTATTCTTGAGAACATCTTCTAGAAGCAGTGTTACTTGAATGGTAAATTTTCTCAGTCATTGAATCTCCAACAATATCTTTATTTTGTCCTTAAAATTAACTTGCAATTTGGTAAAAGCAGAATTCTAGGTTCAAAATCCTTTTTTTTTCCCATGAAGAAATTACTTTTTGTCTTCGAACATCCATTCGAACATCATGAAAAGTCAATATCAATTGTATTCATATATACAAACATAGATATGTATATATATATATATATATTCTGCTGTGTATTAGGAATCAATGTTTATCTTTCTTGTTCTTAAGTATCACATGCATGCTGTAAAACATGAAGCTGTTTTTTTGTCATCCTATTTTACATTTGGTAGGTAGGTCCTTTCAGTCTGAAAACTTGATCTTTTAATAGCTTAGGGAAATTTTTTTCTACATTCAAGTATTATTCTCTGATGACTTCCTTTTACTTTTTTCTTTCTCTACGTTTTTTGGAGAGTGTTTTCTCTTTCTGGATCTTCTATTGACATATGTTGGAACTTCTGGGTCCATATTGTGTTCTGAACTTTCCATTCATAATTTCCATTTGCCTTATGAAACTATGTTTCAGAACAATCTTTCACTGTTTTCATCTTCCAAATCAATAATATGATTCTAAATATTGCATTCTGCTATTCAGCCATTCAGTCCCATTAGGTACATATTTATTTAATTTAACATATAATCATAATTTCCAAGGACTCTTAATTAGTTTGTTCTTTTCCATACAAACCTAGTTTCTAATGTATGTTTCTTTTCTTTTCTTTTTTTATATTTTATTTATTTATTTGACAGAGACAGCGAGAGAAGGAATACAAGCAGGGGGAGTGGGAGAGGGAGAAGCAGGCTTCCCGCCTATCAGGGAGCCTGACGCAGGCCTCGATCCCAGGACCCTGGGATCATGACCTAAGGCAAAGGCAGAAGCTTTAACGCATTGAGCCACCCAGGAGCCCCCTAATGTATGTTTCTAATGAAGATAACTCATTATCCCTTTAAAAATAAAGATGAAAGCCATATTATTTTTTCTCTAATAAATATTCAAAGCTTTAGTTTCCTATCTGTTGAATTTAGTAAATTCCTTTCCCAGTAACACCCTTTCCTAAGTATTTTGTGATTCTTGATTTGTTGCTCACCATTTTATCGGAGATTTCCTTTTGAAATCTTGTGGATTTCAAATTTTGGGTGGATCTTGCATCTGATTATTGCATTCAGGCCCCAGTGAGGGGGCTCTCCTGCAGAGCATGGCTCTGGTGGCCTTTCACCTGGATTTGGTGATGACTCACAGTTTTGAAAGTCAGTAACCCCCTGGGACACTGCCTCTACTGGCGGTAGGGAGGTAGTGGCCCATGTGCCCAAAAGTACTGTCCTTGTCTGAGCTTAAAAGCTGGGGAAAAATTTGATATTGAAAGAGCCCACAACCCAACCTCTCGAAAGCTGTTGCCTAATTAATCACTTTCGGAAATGCCCAGGGAACCTGTTCATACATACCACTGTGTCTTGCCTTGATGTTTCCGGAGCTGTTCCTACAGCAGCAGAATTGGGTTGTGGTTTCCTCTAGGTTTCTGTTTTGTTTTTTTTTAAATTTTGTTTTAACCACATATATTTAATACTATTTGCTACATCAACATATATTCCAAGAGGTGTTAATATTTCTCTTTCTCTAGTAACACTCTTGTTTTCCATCCCATTTTTTTAACTTTTCATGATTTCCAGCTTATGGTTGAAATAATATACAAAGAACTCCCATTCCACTTACATACTTTTCAGATTCCTTTCCTTTTCTCTCTTTAATAATTTTTTTTCTGAATCATTGGCAGCTAGATTGACTACATCTTCATAGTCTTTCTCATTTTACTACCTCAGTGTATTATGTCTCAGTATTTTTTTTTGAAGATTTTATTTATTTATTTGAGAGAGAGAGATTGAGAAAACAAGTGGGAGGAGAGGCAGAGGGAGAAGCAGACTCTCTGTGGAGGACTTGATCCCAGGACCCTCAGATCATGACGTGAACCGAAGGCAGATGCTTAATCAACTGAGCCATCCATGTGTCCCTGTCTCAGTATTTTCTAGGAATTGGGGTATTTTTTAACATAAATACAATAAAGTTATAAAATTCAAAAAATTCAACAGTGTTACAAAGTTTTTATTTAAGCTACAGTCCACATTCCAGTTAAAAAATGTTTCTCCTAATCCACTTCGGTATTTGGCTGAAATCACACAGTGCATATACCGATCATATTTGTTTAGACCTTCTCTAATCTGGAACAGTTTCTTAGCCTTTCTTTTCTCTCATGACATGGACATGTGTTAAGACAACATGGCAGTCATCTTGTAGATTGTTTCACTTTGTTTTCTTCAGTGTAGAGTTAATATTTTTTTTCCTTTTGTAATTTCCAGAAAGCTATATTGAGATTATATTGAACTCTATATGGACATAGAAATAACCCATAGATTTAGCATCTATTGATGATCTGTTCTTGCTTCACTTTTACTATTATGGCTAAAAAATAATAATTTTCTAATTTCATAATTCTTATGTATATATAATTGGTATTCTATTAAAAAGAGGTTTTTCTCTTGTCATCTATATACTATTTAACATCTTTTTATTTTTTCTTCTTTGATTTTTATTTTATTCAGTAAGTTATATTGTATTACTGTTTTATTTATTTTGATGCCAAAATTTTCCCAGAACCATCCAGAGTGGGTTGCTCGAAGGTAACTTCTATGTCTTTTTACTACATCCTCATCTTTACTTTTCCTTTTTTTAGAACATTCTTTTCCTTTACAGTGAAACAAGACAATCCAGTTTCATCCAGTATTTTCCGTTTTCCAAACCTAGAGAGGGCAATATTTTTGAAGACTCAGTTCCTCTTAGTGGAGAATGGTAGTTAGAAACCACAATCTGAGCAGTGGTGTCCTTATTACTGGGGGTGTACCCATACCAGTATTAGTACGCTTCACTCATACTTGTTCCTGTGACTACTAATAAGATCTCAGGATTTGTTTGCTGCTCTCGTACTTTTACTTTTTAACTAATCGTGTATAATCAATGTACTGAGTTCTGAAGTTACTGGTCTTAGTTCCTTCTGCCCACAAAATATGATTATATTATTCACTTGAATATAACTGAGTCTATCTGAGTATGTTTGCATCCAGTTTCAGAATTTATTTTCAATTCCTGTTGATTTAATTTTATTTTAATTAAGTTAAACATTTACATTGCTCCAAAAGTAAAAACAAACAAACAACAACAACAAAAATTGTATTACTGAGAGGAGGAAAGAAGTGTCATATGCTGTTTTATTTGTCCTCATTAATCCCATAGGGGACTGGGGAGGGGTGATATGTGGACAGATTTGAAATAAGTGACCATCAATATCTTGGAATTATGCAGCCTAGTTTCCTATTTTTCTTTATTATTTCAATTTAAGAAAATAATTTTATGAAATTCTGGACTGAAAAATCAAACACATGTCCTAATTTTGCCAACCTAATCCCATTTCTAAATGCAATTAGTTTACCCACTACAACTAGTTTCTGGACGAGCCTACAAATTCTGTTTGGTTTCTCAGCCAAATGGTGAAACCAATCTGCTTTCTTGTTTTATTCCATCCATCCAATGTCTTTGCTCTTGTTCAATCACAGACTTGGCAAAACTTCAGAATAGTTTTGGCAAAAGTTATTCTGACATGATTTGAGAAGTTGGAGGGCACAATGCAATGAAGTGCATTGTCATTTTGCCTCCTCAGCTTCCATAAACCACCAGGGACTCTAGCTTGTTGGGGGTGGGGTGTGTCGGAAGTCTTCTTTGGGAAGGCGTTTGATCAGTAGGCATTAACCAGGTAGAAAAGAATGGGGGAAAAGAGTTCAAGTAAATGGAGACTAGGTAAGAAATGCTATATGTGGATGACAGTGTGGTGAGTTAAAGGCCCAAGGAATTACACAAGAGCTGGTACACAGTGTTGAGGGGTAAAGGGCAGTGGGATAAGGAATGGGGAGGGGGCCAGAACACAGGGCCTTCTGTATGCCCATCCTTTATCTCACTAGTGCTCTCACTTGTAAGAAAATAAACTCTTTAATTAAATAAACAACATATTCCAAAAGCAGGTCTCAGGGTCACTGGTATAGATGATAGCCTTCCTTCGTCCTGACACCTCAGAGAGAACTTGATGTTTTATACATTAAGAAGGTGATTCTGCTACATGAATTTGTTCTCTTCCCCATATCCTCACATCATTCTTGGCCTTCTTTCCCTGCATAGTCATCCAGTTTGGTATTCTCTACTGTTGTTCCGGACAGGCTTCAGATTATTAGATCTAAAATGGCTTTCTTCCCCAGCTGTATAAAGGAGCTATAAGGAAGTTGTTGGGACGGTCAAAACATAAGGCTGTGGGTGTGTTTGGGGCTCCAAGAGACTTCTGAAATAACTTTTGTGGATTTGGTTCAGAGAAATATAATGCAAAGCATCTCTTTATATGGCATGTCTTACTCTTATTTAGAGATGTGAAGGGAGACAGACCCAGAGAGGGACACAGAGAGAGGGAGAGAGAGAAAGAGGGATAGAGAACATGGCTATGTAATCCTGTGCAGTATATTAACTCTCTTTCCATGCTTACGAAATTCCAAGGTTATGAGACAAAACTTGCCTCTCACTATACGCTTGACAGTTATGGACAGTTTCCTCCCTGGCATTTTTTTGTAGCTTGCTTTGCAACCATGATACATAACCCAGACTATGCCAAACAGGTTTGACCCAGATTTTGAATTGCCAACTACAGAGGCACAGAACTGGAGGAGGGACCAGAGACCATGCTTTGGGTTTCTAGGGATGGTAATGGCTGTGATTTTAGCAGGATCTGCCCAGAGTCCAGCAGTTGGCTGGGGAGCCCCTAGGGGATCACCAGTGTAAGCTATTTCACATTTGCCCAACCACAGAGACAGTAGTAATTTCCAGTGGACCAGTTCTGTGACCTGATTTTGGGTATTACTCTTGGCTATTTACCCCAAAATTTGGCTTTTCACCTTCTCAGAGAGCTGCTTAATACCTTTAAAAAAATAAATTTGTCCTATTTCATTTCTGTTGCATGCAACTAAGAATCTTGATTAATGTACTAGATAAGTCCCTTCATCTCTGTGGTACTCAAGTCCCCCCTCCGTGAAATTGGTTGTTTGGTCTATATGTTTCGGTAAGTTGGTCTAGCATAGTAAGAGTACTGAGCAAGGGCATAGAAACATTTTTTAATGGTCAAAATTAAATAAATGAGAATAAGAGTTCTTTGAAGTAGAGATAACAAACGACGGAATGGCTCATGTAGACCTCTAAGAAACGATGCACGCTCATTAGTTATTTTCTGGTACTAAAATGATGAATGACCTGGCAGCAAACTTCTTGCACCATAGAGTGGATCCCTGCTTACATGAGAAGTGTGCTTATCATAGAAGGAAGATGTTTATGTTTTTAAGAAGTATTAGAATGTAAGTTCTTTAAAGGAGTTTTATTTTTTTTTTATTTTTTTATTTTTTTTTTTATTTGCTTATTTACAGCATAACAGTGTTCATTGTTTTGGCATCACACCCAGTGCTCCATGCAGTACGTGCCCTCCCTATTACCCACCACCTGGTTCCTCAACCTCCCACCCCCCCCCCCCAGGAGTTTTAGTTTTTTAAAGGGGTTTGCAATTTACCATTGAGGACGAAATCACACTTTCCATGGGAATTGCGATATTCAGGCTGAGAGATAATGAAAGGAGCAAGATGCTGTCTGGGAAGGAAAAGAGCTCCAGGGGAGAAAGGACGGATAGTCAGAACATATAAACTGAGCATTCAATTATTTTCCAGAGAAGGGAGAATCGAGATTTTTTTTTTTTTTAGAAGAAAATAAAGGCCTTTATAAGACCATCAGTTTCTTTTTGGAAAATATTTCAAAGTATTTGACATTCACAGACCTTTATGGGCAATGTGAGATATTTCTCAGGATACCAGAACATAAGTATATTTCAGACATTCACCAGTGAAGATAATTGATCTGTCTTAAGCTTGGACATAGACTTTATAATACGCAGAACATGTAGTTGTTTCGAAAACATGCAAATTTAGAAGAAACAAATCAGTGTGTGCAGATTTCACCAGGAAAAACTCTTTGAAGCCTGGGAGAAGCTGAATGTTCTTTTTGTAACGGGAAATTTGGAAGGTTAATTCCCCTTGGGTGATTTTAGGATGTTTCACCACAAGATGTAACAAAACAAAAAGGCAGAAGTACACTTTTCTGATCACCTGGAAAATCACTCTGACACTTTTATGATGAACTGATTTAATGTTAAAACATCCCAATTCTCTCTTACTACCCTGAAGGTATTGATAAGAAATGAGCACATTTTCTCATCTACTCACCTTAAACACTCACCAGAATGACAAATACACATGAATTTTCTAATATTGTGACTGGAGGGCCCTTCTTTAGCTGTGTTCTTGGTCTGGAAAGTGTTTCATCTCTTGTTGAAAGCCCTTCAAACCAAGGACTCTGCATTTTGCCTCTTTCCAATAGTGGTACTGAGTGCTAAGGATCTCTGGGAGCTATTTGATGATTGCCTTTAGTCTACCTTGAAAACCATTTGCATTTCAGAACTAAAACCAGAAGTGTTCATAAGAGTTATATGGATTCGGAAATCTAAGGAACCAACTTTTGGTATATGGCACAATTTTTTTTAAGTTCTTTCATTTACTCATATATTATTACATTCCACTGAAATTTACTGAGCACCTACAGATACTGAGTATTGTGCTAGGTGCTGAGATAACAGTGGTGAGTAGACAGACCTGGTGTCTGGTCTCATGTCTAGTGACAGACTTAGACCAATAAAAAATTGTATTAAAACGAGTAAAATTGGAACTGTGCTAAATGCTGTAAAAACATATATAAATAAAATGGCAGAGAGTATTAAAAACATGTGCTGTGTCCTGGTCAGCCTGCTATTCCTAGGGACAATCAATTGAATGGCAAATAATTCTTTGTTAAAACTCCATTTAATTTTTCCCAACCTCTCACCAAGACCTGCTATTGGTATTTAAACAGGGAAGTTAACCTGGTTGCAGCAACTGGGGACAGCTTTCCAAGGAGTAACATTTGAAATGAATGAACTGAACTGAACTAAGAGCTGAAGAATGAACCTGTAAGTACCTGGTAAGTTGCAGGACAGGGGCTTCAGACTCCGGAATGACTTATGCAAATACATAGCCTCCTCCTTGTGACAGCAGGATCCTGGTCACAAGCAGCTTTAATGCAGTGCTCAATGCTCACCAGCCCCCCGCCCCCACTGAGATCCAATGACACACACACTCCACACTGTCAATATCCAGCCCTTTAGTATAAATGTCCAGAGAATAAAATGGAAACAGTGCCCAGACAAAGGGAGAGCAAAGTAAAAGAATTTCATTTAGAACATTCAGGGAAAAGCGATGGCTCAGAAAAAGCTGCCTGCAGTAATGAGTGACAGGCGGACATGATTAATCTAGAAGGATGTACCAAACACACACATGCCCACAAGAAAGGAACACTAAATTCATAATGAAGAGGAAAAGACGAGGTTCTTCAAGGGGGCTTCAAAGAAATAAAGAAAATATAAGCAGCTACTCACCTGTACCATCAAAGAAATGAAAATGAGTATGGATTAAAGATGATGGTTGGAGGGGTGCCTGGGCGGCTCAGTCAGTTGAGTGCCTGCCTTCAACTCAGGTCATGATCCCAGGGTGCTGGATTGAGCCCTGCATGGGCTGAGCAGGGAGCTTGCTTCTTCCTCTGCCTCTCCCCTTGCATGTTCTCTCTATTTCTCTCTCTCTCAAATAAGTAAAAATCTTAGAAAAAAATGGTGATTAGAGAATGAAGAGTGATGGCCTCTGAGCTGTGCCCCCCAGTCCTTCCCCGAGCAGGGACTTGATCCTGGAGCTGGTATAAGTGCTAGCAGGAAGAACTATCAGCCTCAGGGGGGCCTCAACCGCAAGGCCACCTAGCTCCAGTACCAGCCTCCCCAGAGGGGCCAACGGCCACTGACCAATCCAGCTAGAACTATAACGGCCAGGCTATTTTGCCTCACAGGTGACATCCGTAATGAGGCTTTGTAACTCCACAGCTTCCCTTGAGACTGGCCATGGCTGTCGTTTGAACCTACACCCAAGTTTAACTTTTCTCTCTGCTCATCCCCAAAATATTCCTCTGCCTTTCACAGGTGTGGGCCCAGGAGCACTGCGCATAAACATACTTCACACTAAACTCCTTCTCAGACTCTCCTTTCCAACAAACCCAACCTGAGACAAAAATGCAAGGTATTCCACAGGAGATCCTAAGTTAAGAGCTTGAGATGAAGTGGAAAATGGCAGCACTCAGGAAAGAAATTAAACCAGATTATACTGGAGTATTTGAAACCACACCAGAAGCAGCATTGAATAGAACTGACTTGCAAAAATAGGATCAGTTATGTGAAAGGTAAATTTAAAAAACACTCAATGAAATGTGGTTGAAATGGGCCAAGAGTAAAGCAATCAGAGATGAAATGAGCTCTGGGGAAGTGAGATGCTTGCACAAAGATTGGAGTTATTAAATAAAATAGCCAAAGAAATCACAGAAAAATGTAGAGTAGAATTTTTTTTTGAAGTTGAGAAATACATGAATCTTTAAGTGTGCACCTACTGTTTGCCTTAGTTTGAGACAACAACATAGGCGTACATATGTACTTTATTGGAGAGGTAATCTTAGGACACCAGGGAAGAAGAGAGGATACTGGGAAAGTGAAGAATATGTTAATGAGCTGGTTTCTACTATGGACCTCTAGGTCAGAGGTCCAAGATTCAACATACCTCAGAATTATCCCACTAGCAAATGGGAGGCGGGGGTGTTTGGCTGATTCCCCCCGCCCATTGCTGAGGTTGATTTTGGTGGCAGCAACTCTTCCATGCTAGGATGGTGAGCAACCAAGCGAACTCTTGGCCCTGGATGAAGCCTTCAGGAAAAGGAAAAAGAGTAAATCCAAGTTTTGAGATGGGAAACTAGAGCCTTCTGGGAGCTGTCTGCATGGACAGATAAATTCAGATGGACCAAGAAGATACTGAGTGAGATATTGCTAGCTTTTGGGAAAAAAAAATCATAAAACATATCAGACTGAGATATAATTTGGTGAGCTTATTAAAATTCAAGGACAAATAAAAATTGTGAGACCGTATAGAAGAAACATGTCACCTGCAGAGAAGATATACACCCCCCCATTTGTACATGAAATAAGACAAAGGAGTAAACTTGTAGAATGTTGTGGGATGATAAATACATCCGATTAATAAAAACGTGGCTAAAAGAAGCCCACACAAACTGAATACTCCTCAGTGATACGGAATCTGTGGCATTAAAAGATTCTCAGTGGCCGCTGGGTCTATGGCGTCCATTGTTCTTTTGTTGTATCACTCATACATTGTAGCCGGCCCATTAGGGACAGTCCGTGAATACTGGCTTAGTGAATTAGCGTGTGAGTGAAGACACTTAATGTGAAATAACATTGGTAATCACATACAGAAAAAGAGAGTTGCAATACATTCTCCCTGTTCAGAAAAAATATTTTAAGTATTACACAAAGGAGTATATCATGCAGTATATAAGAAGTAAATATATATAAAAAAGTAATAATTCTACTCAAATGTATGTGGTCAGGAGAAAACATTATCTTTCTCTGACTCCCTAAACATAATCACTGCTATGTTTCTACAGTTTTTGACTTGCCTGTCTATGTATACATGCAGTCACTTCCCCAAATTTGTGTATGTGGGGGTGACATATGAGAAATGGGAGGTTAATATGTCCTCAATCTTCGAAAAAACAATTGATAAAAGTGAGCAAAGCTGTAAGTGCAAGCAAATGATGGAATTTAAAATAGTACTAAAGATACACTAAATTAAATATAAATTAAATGAAATAAGCACGAACATAGCAACGTGAACATACTCCAAACTGAAAAAAAAGAAATTGTATAATAAACTCTAATGTCCAAGAGGAAATGAAAACTGCTGTAGATCCATACCTGGGTGATAACAATAATAAAAACTCTCTAAATCCTATGAGATGAAGCTATATTCAGAGGAAAATGTGTAACATAAAGATGTGAATTTCATAATAAGAATTCACAAACATAAATTGACCTTCCAACAAGAATTTTATAGTAGAATAAAAGAGATTATGTGTTGGGGTGCCTGGGTGGCTCAGTGGGTTAAAGCCTCTGCCTTCGGCTCAGGTCATGATCCCAGGATACTGGGATTGAGCCCTGCATTGGGCTCTCTGCTCAGCAGAGAGCCTTCTTCCCCCGCCCCCCCCCCCCCCGCCTGCCTCTCTGCCTACTTGTGATCTCTCTCTGTCAAATAAATAAATAAAATCTTAAAAAAAAGAGATTATGTGTGTAAAACATGAGAAATCAATAAAGATAAAAGTAGAAATTAATTTATTAGGAAATAAAATAGTAGAATTATAAATAATCCCACAATTACTAAAGCAAGTCCACAGCAAGTAATGAAGAGTAAAGGATATATAAAATTAGAAATTAAATGAGAAAATAAACACAGAACCAGAGAATCTAATAAAAAATGTAAAGATTACATGAAACATGTAATTCTCTATAAAAATACAATAATTAAAATTAACTTGAAATCACTGTCTCCCAAATTGCAAAGCAGCAGTTATAACATTTAAACAGTCCCGGACACATTCACGTGTAAATTATTTCATGAAGCAGGTGATTTTAATGGCACTTAAGCTGGTCCAGAGCTTTCTATATAAACATGTGGATGTATGAGTTATAAGCAGATTCACTGCGGATTTATTTAATCATGAGAATATAAAAATTGTGTAGATGCCCTTTGAAAAAGTACAGATAAATAAAGTGGGATTCATCTACATTGATGGTATGAGAACCAGGATATGGGGACATCATTCCAAAATTGTACAACAAGGAAAATTTTCCCAGAAAAAAATGATAGAGTAATGCATGCGCTATATTTCTTTTCTTTTTTTTTTTTAAAGATTTTATTTATTTATTTGACAGAGATCACAAGCAGGCAGAGAGGAGGCAGAGAGAGAGAGAGGAGGAAGCAGGCTCCCCGCTGAGCAGAGAGTCCGATGTGGGGCTCGATCCCAGGACCCTGGGATCATGACCTGAGCTGAAGGCAGAGGCTTTAACCCACTGAGCCACCCAGGTGCCCAGCATGCGCTATATTTCAAAGGATGAGGAGGAATTAGTCATATGAAGAATGGGTTAGGGTAAACATTTTAGGGAGGAAACAACACTTAGAGATTTGTGTACATGTAATCCAAAAAGGACTGACTAAAATACCTCTATGTGGGTTGGTGAGCCTGGGGCAAGTGAAGTATACAAAAGGATGGAAAAAGAGGTTAGAAAAAAAAAAAAGAGGTTAGAAGACTTGGTTCAGAACTTTATATAATCAAGGTATGACTCATCCAGTATCAAGAAAGAAACTGCATTGCAGAGTGCACTGTAGTCAATTTACATACTAGAAAAACACATAAGGTAGGCATGTATGCACATGTTTATTGTAAACCTTAACTCCCTATCCCTAGAAAACTGGCTGAATTATTAACCATGCAATGCTATTGGAAAGTTATCTCTTATTGCCTTGGTTATTTTATATCATTGCTTCAATTCTGGGTCCAGTTCTGGTCCATGTTCCATGCCAGTATGTTCTGGAATCATTATGTCTTTATAGAGGACTGGACCACCGCCAGAAAGGATTCACCCCTCCAGAAGATTCATGTTCCTTCTGTCTGCACTTCCTTAATATTCCCATCTCTGGTCAAGCCTTTGTTACTTATTTTCCTATCCTTCTCCTTTGGGAACTTTGTAAAAGATGAAGGTTAAGGAGGCTCAGTCATTTTAACGTGCATGTTCTTCAAAGCAATAGGCTGTCCCATTGACATAGCCCTGGGGGTGGTCACGTAAACTGCCTTGGGGTTTGGCTGAAACATTTCTCCCAGGTGAAGTTCTACCTAAAAAGTCTCTCTTACCTTCAATCCTTTTGATGTCCATGTTTCCTTGTCAAAGAAATATTCTTCGGTGAAACTGCTTTCACTTTGCCTTTCCTGACTCACACTGTCCCTGTGGGTTTACTCAGGGTTTCAGAATCAGTGTCCAGGTGGTGGTAGGGACTGGACATCTAAGTCACACCAGGAGGCATTTCCTGGGATACTTTCTGTCTAGACTCATTGGCCATTCAACATTCTCCAAGAAAGGAATGCAATTCTATCTTCTCACCCATTATTATTCAACAAATATTTATTAAAACCTATTATTCATCGGGGCACCTGGGTGGCTCAGTGGGTTAAAGCCTCTGCCTGCGATTCAGGTCATGATCCCAGGGTTCTGGGATTGAGCCCCACATCAGGCTCTCTGCTCGGCAGGGAGCCTGCTTCCTCCTCTCTCTCTACCTGCTTCTCTGCCTACTTGTGATCTCTGTCTGTCAAATAAATAAATGAAATGTTAAAAAAAAAACAAACCTATTATTCATCAAGCATTGAGCTAGGTGCTGGGAATACAGATATGAACAAGATATAGTTATTGCTATAACTATCTCCCATGAAGAAGTAAGACAGTGAAACAGATAAAATCAGTAGACTGTGCTGCATGCAATGGAAAAAAGTGGCCAAGGGTGGGGACCACCTTTGTGGAACCACCAAAAGTGGTCCCCACAAAAGGTGGGGAGAGAAAGCTGTGTCGTGTGGGGAGGGCGCTGGTTGGGGAAGACTTTCTTGTTTAAGTCATAAGTGAGTTCTACCATGAACCAGAGAAGGATGAGCCAGAGGAAAATGGTATATGTGTGCGCGTGTGTGTGCGCGCGCATATGTGTGTGTGTGTGTGTGTGTGTGTTGGGGCTGGTCATTAGGGATGCACAAGTCACGTGGAAAGTGGTGAAGAAGTAGCCCAGCACTTTCTGTCCCGAAAGAAAACAGGAAGGAGAAGTGCTTTCACCACCTGTATAACGATGCATTCATTGAGCTTGTTGGTTTTTTAACGTCAGCCTTTTGAATCTCTTAAAATCCGATGCCCGCGTTTTAAGCAATTCTGAAGCAATTCATACATAGTAATACATAGAAAAACAACTACAGTGACTTCGAAATGTGTTCTTTCACTTGCCTTTTCACAAAAGCATTCCAATGATGAACTTCCTTTCCACCTTTAGAAGAGTTTAGATAGAAGCAGCTCTCCAGGCATCTAGAAAAGAGACGAAAGTAAATATTTATTGGCACAATTCATTTTGTCGTACACTTTCGGGCCATGATTTGGATCCAAGAGAGCTGAGAGACTTCAGGGATCTAAGGGCTAAGTATCGTGAAGTGGCCACATAAATTCCAAAGCTGTTTTTCATTCAAGAATATATTACGAGTGTCTTTGGTGACCTATAGAAAATGATTTTATGCCCTTGCTCTCAATTTGAAATAAAATCCTAGCACACAAGAGGCATTCGTCATTTGCTTAATGCCTGCGTTATGCTACGGTACATACATATGTGCAAGCTAACAGATTGCAGGGGAAGGGGAATTCTTAAATGCCTGCCCTTCAGAGCTATTGATTCATTCATTTATTTATTCATTAATTCAACGATTTGTTTTGTGCCTCAATCGTCACGTGCAAGGCGCTGCCAATAATGGTGGACAGGGCGGGTGTGATTTCTGCCTCTGGAGCCTGCATTCTTATGGGGAAGACATACAGTGAATAAGCCCATAAATAAATGTAGATTCTACTAAATGCTACAAAGCAAGTAAGGGGGGTGATTTGACACAGAATAACTTAAGGGTGCCACATTAGATATAAGGTAAAGCTCCTCTTAACAAGTGAGATTAAAACCAAGGTTTGAGGGGCACCTGGGTGGCTCAGTGGGTTAAAGCCTCTGCCTTCGGCTCAGGTCATGATCTCAGGGTCCTGGGATCGAGCCCCAAGTCGGGCTCTCTGCTCAGAGGGGAGCCTGCTTCCTCCTCTCCCTCTGACTGCCTCTCTGCCTACTTGTGATCTCTGTACGTCAAATAAATAAATAAAATCTTTTAAAAAATAAAAATTGAAAAGTAAATTTTTAAAAAAAAATTTATTTGAGATAGAGTGTGAGAGAGGGCGCAAGGGGGTGCAGAGGGAGAAGCAGGCTGCCCATCAAGCCGGGAGCCCGACCATGGGGCTGGATCCCAGGACCCTGGGATCATGACCTGAGCCAAAGGCAGACGCTTAACCTAATGAGCCACCCAGGCGCCCCGAAAAGTAAATTGCATTAACTCCTTCTAGGACAAGAGGGAGGGGAGAGGGAGTGAGACCCAAGACAGAGTGAGACAGAATCAGGGAAGCAGAGGCAGGAGCCGGCTCTGTGAGCTGCTCAGAATCTCGTGGGCTCTCTGTCATCTTCTGTGCTGACCGAACCAAAGGGGGGGAAGTTACTCGCCCCCAGAACTGAGTGACCAAAGGCCCTGCATCTCCTCACAGAAGGGTGTGGCCAAAGGAGTCAACAAAAGATTCAACATGGGGTTCGCCGGAGTCTGGGCTTTGTCAAGTGTGCTGAGGACACGTGTTGAATTAGAATTGCTTGAGAGAAGTTGGCTCAGAGGACCGGGAAAATGTGTTTCTGATGTGTGTGTTCATCTCCCTCTGACCTTCCCACCCACATGGTGTCATAAGCATAGCAGTGGCAGGAACGGCTGCTGAGATCTGTATAAAACGTTATAGCTCATAAAGTCGTCCTTGGTTCCTGGTCATGATGGGTCTGATAATAATCCACTGCATTGTTAGTATTGCCCAGTAATTTTTTTTAAAGATTTTATTTATTTATTTGTCAGAGAGAGAGAGAGCACAGGAAGACAGAGTGGCAGGCAGAGGCAGAGAGAGAAGCAGGTTCCCCGCCGAGCAAGGAGCCCGATGTGGGACTCGATCCCAGGATGCTGGGATCATGACCTGAGCCGAAGGCAGCTGCCCAATCAACTGAGCCACCCAGGCATCCCTGCCCGGTAATTTTTAAATGAAGGGTGGTGGTCCTAAGAACACCTGGTCATAAGGACAGAAAAGGGGCCTGATTGGTGTCATTATTCCTATCACTTTGGGACTATAAATTCTTGTCTCCTGTTAGACAATACCTGTACCGATCATTGTCGTCTTCTAGAGAGAACACTGAGGACAAGATTGGCAACCCACATTTGCCTCCATCCAGTACATTATCAACAGCTTATTAGAACAGATTATGATGAATCCTCCATGGAATATGTTCTAGAAAACTTGTTACTTTTTAATCAACTCTTTTTCCATTTTATTGTAGCTGCTGGGGAGTGTCCAATAAATTTCCATACGTTTTCTTCTTTCCCTTTCTTTCATTTTAACTTTCCATGGATTTGTAGATATCTGCATTGATAACTATGTCTCTATGTGTTTCTACAACTACATTTACACTTACATCTCTGTGGCAAGCTGCCTCTCGTCTGGTTTGGAAGTAGTCAAGACAGAAATCATAAATATAGAGTAGAACTCAAAGCAATTGAACAACTTGTGAATCTAGACAGAGTATTTTGGCAGGAGAAAGTAAACCCATTTTTTAAGCATATTAGCCTGAATAAAGACACAGATTTCAGTGGGCTTGGATTTTGCATTAATTTTATTTAGATCTCCTTTATTTCAGTGTATTTGCTCACCCTCAGACTTTAAAAAAATGCCAGTTCTTTGTGGAGCAGAGAAAACCACATGGACATGTTGAGACAGAGATTCCAGTTATTAACTGAAAAAATAAGAAATTTCTGTTTACAGAAAACTTGGATGATTCATTATTAATTTATTTGTCAAAACATAATTGCACTGTGCACAAATTACTATTAATTTCGACTGGCACACTTTGATGACAAAGTGGGAAATATACCATTAAGTTTTAAAGTCAATTATAAAGGTGCAAATCAGGGATTCTAACAAAAATTTTCCTTTTTTTCCCCCCAAAAGTTTTCCTTTGGGTATATAAATCGTAAAAAGTTTGAGTATCTGATTTTGGAGTGAAGATACCAAAAAGATTCTTCGTTTTTAACTTAGAAGCCTCTATGTGTGTGTGTGTGTGTGTGTGTGTGTGTGTGTGTGTGTGATAGTTCTAGAATCTGCACCTGTAGCAAGGCATACCACAGGCATTCCTCGAGGAAACACTAGGTGGGAAGAAATACTTCATTTATAGAAAACAGAGTTTACTGGAAAAAAAAAAAAAAAAAAACAAACCTCCCCAGCTGAGGAATTCCCTGTTGATTTTGCTTCTATCTACTTAACCCCAGTCCGTCCTTTCCCTAAAGATTGAGTTAAATGTTAGATATGCTGATAATTTGTCTCTATTTCTGTATTTTTAAAAGATTTTATTTATTTATTTGACAGAAGGAGAGAGATCATGAGTAGGCAGAGAGGCATGCAGAGAGACAGCAGGAAGCAGGCTTGCCACTGAGCAGAGAGCCCTATGCGGGGCTCAATGCCAGGACCCTGACACCGTGACCTCAGCCAAAGACAGAGGCTTAATCCACTGAGCCCCCGAGGTGCCCCTATTTCTATATTAATTTAACAGTAATTTCTGGAGCACTTATCCTTAGAAACCATCTAAACCAGAACACTTTTGAAAGTGATAAGGTGTTAATAAGCAAAGACACCTGGGATTTGGGGATTCGGTAATTTTCCTCAAGGTCACACAGATAGTAAAGGACAGACCACGTTCATGTTGAATGTCTTTCCAAGACCTTGCATTGAAGGCAGTGTTCAGCACAGAGCAAGTGTTCAACAAATTTCTGATGATTTGATGGAGAAATGAATCATGCTAAATGAAATAAGTCAGACGCAGAAAATATCACGTTCTCATTTATATGTGCAATCTTAAAAAAGGAAAATCAAATTCATAGTGACAGAGAATAGAATGGTGATTACCAGGGCTGTAGAGGTGGGGAATGGGGCAAGAGAGATATTGACCAAGGGTAATAACTTTCAGTTATAGGATGAGTAAGTCTTGGAGAAGAAAATGATTCGTGGAAAAATGATTCGGAGAAAATGATTCCATGACATACTTGAAATTTGCTAACAGAGTGGATTTCAAGTGTTCTCACCACACACACACAAAGATAACTATGGGAGGTGATAGATGGGTTAATTAGCTTGATTGTGGTAATCATATCACTATAGATATACGATGCATATATAACGAATGTATTTATTATATACATAATGAACATATATACACTATATGTATATATTCACTATGTGTATATATATTACTTATATACCTTAAATACATACAGTTTTCGTTTGTCCATCATATTTCACAAAGCCGCAAAAATAGATTAACTTGGCAAAAATAAAACAAAAATAAAATGCTTTTTCAAAAAGAATTTTTAAGAAACCTCATTTGGAAAAACAAAAGAAACACAAAAAGAAATCAATCAATATTTTAGAATCGCCATGACACCTAACTCAAACCTTTGGAAAGAAAGATGGAAGTGTGAACCAGGGCAGGAAAGCCCCCAAATGATGGGAGGAGGATATTGGAAGTTGTGAGGCAGCTAGAAAGCAGAGCAAATGCCCACCACGGAGAATGAGTGAATGTATGCAATACACCGTAAAGGTTTGGGGTGGTGATGGAGTGAACAGACAAGAAGGCCTTTGAAAAAGATACATTTGTGCATTATTATTCGTCACTCTCTGCTCCCATCTTATCTCTACTGCACTTGCTAGTTTACATGTCATTTACCACTAGTGCATTACTAGTTCACTGAGGATCAGAAACTCACAGCTTTTATATCCCTAGTGCCTGTCTAACAGCCTAAGGGGTAGGGAAGCTCAAGAAAGGGTTATTACATGGGTACAGACAGTAAAGAAGAAGTTATGTTTCCTCCGACTACCCACCGGAAAAGAGCACCCTGTTTACCATGAGATATGCATATTTTATTTATTTTTTTTAAGATTTTATTTATTTATTTGACAGATCACAAGCAGGCAGAGAGGCAGGCAGAGAGAGAGGAGGAAGCAGGCTCCCTGCAGAGCAGAGAGCCCGATGCGGGGCTCGATCCCAGGACCCTGGAATCATGACCTGAGCCGAAGGCAGAGGCTTTAACCCACTGAGCCACCCAGGCGCCCCGAGTTATGCATATTTTAAAGATGAAGCCTGGCAGTGAGGTTCGGGACATCTTTTGCACACCCTGGGAAATCAACATCTGTGGCTGTTTCTCTTGCTCCATATTTCCCATTAGTCTGTGCGTCCACTCCGAAATAATAATCTTGCCCTCTCCTCAAAATGTGAAGACTAAAATATTCCAAACAAATCTAAAGACTAATCACTCAGTGACCAGGAATTACTGCTGGTTGTCGACAGCTTTGTTCACTTTGTTCACTTCTTATACCTTTGCTTCTGGCAACTCTGCACGTTCAGTGTTAACCGTCAGAAGCCCTCTCCGTGGGGATCAGGCTGTGACCTCATCACTGAAAGACAACATTGCACACACACTCAGCAACTGGCCCCATGGTCCGCTTTGAAGATGGGGTCACAAAATTAAATAGTCCCCAATTAATACTGGCTCAGCCCTCAAATCATGGCTGTGAATGCGATTTATACTCCTAATAATCCTTTGTGGGAAGTATAAGGACATCCTTGGCTTTTGTCTCCCTGAGAAAATTGTCGAGGTTTACATAGCCTTTAAGAGGTAAACCGGAGTATAGATTGTGTCCCTCTATGTACTATTTTTTTTTAAGATTTTATTTCTTTATTTGACAGAGAGAGATCACAAGAAGGCAGAGAGGCAGGCAGAGAGAGAGGAAGGGAAGCAGGCTCCCTGCTGAGCAGAGAGCCTGATGCGGGGCTTGGTCCCAGCACCCTGGGATCATGACCTGAGCCGAAGGCAGAAGCTTATCCCACTGAGCCACCCAGGTGCCCCATCCCTCTATATACTATTAACAAATTGAACTGTAGTATCTCTTTTACTCTATTAAATGATAGAGACGCATGGTTTGCACGGTAGGGTAGAGAAGAGAAGGAAAAAGTCCCCAACTTGCCTGTGAAACGGAGGTAATTTGTGGTGTGTGGTACAACAGAAATGAAAGTCCCCAAAGTTATTATAGTTCTATTTAAGAAAGTGGGGTATCATTTTCTTGTCACAGGACCCTTAAACAGATGAATGGGGGAGCACGTCCTATTATGGGAATTGTGTTGCCAACGTTCCAAGGATTTAGAGGTCTAGAGGTTTTTAGGACCCGTGATAGGTGACTCTTGGCCGAGAAAATTGCATTTAGGCAAAGAAAGAAAAACCAAAAATGCTGAGAGTCTTTCAGCTAAAGATCTCATCTTTGCAGCTGTCTCTTCTCTGGGGTGCATATGTGGGTTGTTGTGGGGAAAGGGATAGGGCCTTTGGGTGTCAGTAGTTAGGCTGCTGTGGGGCCACACAGTAAGAATCACACACCGTATGTGTGGAAACAGCTATTAAACAGAAGAAGGGTGAGTGTCAGCCAGTCCCAGAGAGGAGATGTGAAGATCAAGTCCTCTGATGAGCATCAGCGATAAAAGACCCAAGGTCCCCCAGGGTCCGCCAGAAGCTCAGGATACTCACCTCTGACCTGCTCTTGGAGCCACTGTTCTTTCTTCTCAAGAAGGGATTTTTGAGGAGAAAATACAATAATTCCAATATTTCTTTGAACTTTATTTTTTTAAGATTTTATTTATTTATTTGACAGACAGATCACAAGCAGGCAGAGAGGCAGGCAGAGAGAGAGAGGAGGAAGCAGGCTCCCCACTGAGCAGAGAGCCTGATGCGGGGCTGGATCCCAGGACCCCGGGATCATGACCCAAGCCGAAGGCAGAGGCTTTAACCCACTGAGCCACCCAGGCGCCCAATGATCGTTCTTTAATTTGTTTGGTTTCGCTTTAACTCTCCAACTGAATCGCACCATATCTCCTAGGCAAACCCGCTTCCAGTTTGGTTAGTGGTCATTTTATTTCAGGCAAGACTTGGGTGGACATAAGTTCTGAGAAGACTTTACCAATAACGTCAGGCTGGATGAGGTGCAGTCATAACATCAGCTACTCCTTGCTCTTCCCAGACTTAACCTGACACAATGTAAGTGCCTTTTAAAACGCTTACCTGCTGGAACGCCTGGGTGGCTCAATTGGTTAAGCAGCTGCCCTCCGCCCAGGTCATGATCCTAGCATCCTGGGATCGAGTCCCATATCGGGCTCCTTGCTCGGCAGGAAGCCTGCTTCTCCCTCTGCCTCTGCCTACCGCTCTGCCTACTTGTGATCTTTCTCTCTCTGTCTCTCTCTCTCTCTGACAAATAAATAAATAAAATCTTTAAAAAAAAATGCTTACCTGCTGCCAAAATACTCTGGCCTTCTTGAAGTCACTAAATGTGCTTTATTCACTTCTGCGTCTGCAGTATCCCACGAATCTTTGGCACCTAATAAGTGCTCAGTTAACATTAACTGAATAAATGAATGTGTCCATGTCTAAAAGTTGCTATCCATTTAACGAGGAATGACATTAAGATCTTCCAGACAAAATGAGAAAAGCTATGATATTTTGCTGCACCAGGCCTTGATCTGTTGATTAATCTGGAACGTTTTTCTGGAATTGTTCTGCCATTTATCTGGCAAGACAACATTCCATGAAAAGCATGAAACTGCATATTCATTTAAACCGACTCCCCTCCTTCTAATTTTTACATATCGAAACTTCCCATATTTTTGATAGATGAAGAAATTTCAAATATGAATGAGTTTTCGGGGGGTAGAGTCAGGTGAATTTTCACTTAATTTCTTTATATTCCTAAGAAGGAAGATGATACAACCACTAAGATCGCAACCAAATAGGGGAATGTTTTCCCAGTAAGATTATACACATCAGTATTTCAAGATGATTTCAGTGGTGTTCTATAAAAAGCCAGATTCTTACATTCTGTACCTGTTATGTGGAACCACTTTCAGTATCTAAGAATTTTTTCTTCACTATGAACAGAAATTGCTTTTGTAATTGTAATAAAATATCTGCTGTTACACTACTCTAATTTTGATACCGTCCAGGAAGTTCTATTCAACTTTTAGAAAGGCTCATATTCCGTAGCTTTTTAATAACTCCTTCTAGGTGGGTGACAAGTGCCACATTAAGCCTTAGGGATGTATAGACGAATGGGACACAGTCCTCTCTGAGATGCAGCAGAGTTTATTGTGGAAGACACAAATGTCACCATCTCAGCACACCCGGTTTGGAATTTCTTTTGGAACCTGCAAACCAAGGCGATGAGTCAGGTCAGCCCTAGAATTACTTCCGGTCATGAAATTCTTTGTGGTTGTGATTACGATTCGCGTCAGTGGGCGTAACTAGAAAGAGATTAGTATGTTCACCTTACTGTATAAGAAAACACGGTTCCTGCGAGGAAATGAGTTAATTCAGTATTGGAAAGTAAAACTCCCTGATCTAAACAGGACGCAAGTGGTAAATGACCTTGGAAATGAAATTAAAAGGAGCATTTGGAGCTTCAGAAGTTTCACGTCGGTGTATTCATTCCTGTTGTGATTAAGTCCTTCTCTACTGAAGAAATGCGTTTTTGGAAAAATGGACTCTGTCATTCACAAGGCTGTGTCTGGCCTATCCTTAGGAGAAATGTGATTTGAACAAATTAAATTTCTTCCACTTTTAAATTGAACAGGCTGGGATCCTCAATCCCATCTCTCCTATTCCCTTGCTGGCGTGAAATGAAGACCAAGCTATAATTGGCAATTAAGAACTTTGGATTCTATTATAAAGCCCTTGTTGCAAAATTCATCTGCACAGGAACTTCTCAAGGCAAGTGAACACCTAGAGCACGGGAGTACAAACGGCCATGTACCCCCAAACTGAAAAGGTCAGCTCTGCACCACAGATCAGCTGTCCCTGGGTAATCCGCGTCTGGCAGCTTCACTCCTTTTCACTCAGACAACCCGGGAGGAATGAAGAGGTCGGGTCTGTGAATATTTGCCGTGTAAATCAGCTCTACACAGCATAAGCTGGGAGGACACTTCCCTGCAGATAAATTCAGTTTCTGGTACCAAAAGCCCCTCTTCTGAGGGCTTTTTTTTAAAGCTACAAATCCCCCTATTTCTATATATAAGTTGGAAATTGATTAAAAGAAAGATAAATGCAAAGTGGATATGATGAATGTATGCCCAATTTGATTAAACAGCAAAATTCAAATCTGGATAATGATTATCAATTTTTACTATGTGTGGGCAAAAAAAAATTTTTTTTAACAATAATTACCAGTTTGGGCAAGGACCCAAGAAACTGGACACTCTCACTACCTCTGCAGTTAATGATTTGGAAATATAGACCATGAGCTATCACATGTGTGTATTTTTGAACCAGTAATTCCATTAGGGGGAATTAAAAATAAGAACGTAATTAAGGGTACAGACATAGACTTAAATAAATGTTTTATTGTCAACATTTTCACTTATGGTACTTAAAAATAAGAAACCACATAAATATTTTAAAAATTGGCAATATTCAATTCATAGTGATTTCAGCAGTTTTCTTTGAGATTGTGTATTTTGTAATGTTTTCCTATGAAAAACAGTTACTTTTATAATAGTAAAAAATAATATGCATATAAATGGCAAAATATATACTAAATATTCTCTACTGTCAAATGCAATTACAGATCATAAAGGTGTTTAGACTTGAAAGATCTAGACAGGCATTTTTTGAGACAAACTCCAAAAATTTGGACTTAGACTCATATCTTAAGGTTGGATAGCAAGTCTAATGGTAGCAAGGCTTCCCAAACTAATATCCAAATTCTTTTTTTTTTAAATATTTTGTTTATTTATTTGACAGATTACAAGTAGACGGGGTAGGTAGTGGGAAGCAGGCTCCCTGCTGAGCAGAGAGCCCAACATTGGGCTCCATCCCAGAACCCTGAGATCACAACTCTAGCCAAAGGCAGAGGCCCAACCCACTGAGCCACCCAGGTGCCCCACTAATATCCAAATTCTGATTTAAAAAAAAAAAAATTAAGTTTTTGTTTGTTTTTTATCCATTTGACAGAGAGATGGATCAGATAGGCAGAAAGGCAGGCAGAGAGAGTGGGGGGAAGCAGGCTCCCCGCTGAGCAGAGAGCCCGATATGGGGCTGGATCCCAGGACCCTGAGATCATGACCTGAGCTGAAGGCAGAGGCTTAACCCCCTGAGCCACCCAGGCGCCCCCAAATTCTTAAACACCCAATAAAAGCATAGCCATCATTGCTGGAGGGGAATGGAGGGAGAGCTTTAGCCCTGAAAACAACAATCCCGCATGAAACTTTCTCCCTGGGGGGAAGGGAAATGGAAAAATCAAGCCTGCACAGTTTACAGCATGGAAGGTGAAGGGAGAATCCGTGACTTAATATGGGCGGCGCCGTTAACCGCAGCAGCTCGCACCAGGTGGTGATAATGCTGGACGAATGGTCAGGCCTGCTGAGGGCACCGCGGAGGAGCGCAGAGATTTAATATGCAGATCTCCAGAGGGAGGAGACTCAGAATATTCTAATACCTTTTGAATCCAGCTCCTCCCTTCCTCTCCCCTCAGCCACAGTCTTAATTCATGCCCTAACGATCTCTCTCCTATCCTCCGATGGTTCATGCCATGTAGCAGTTTGCAATTATTCTGAGATATGAATTGGAACAAAGCTGTGTGAGGCGGCCGATGATTTAGGAATCCAGTCTCATTTGAAAAGTGCTTTGTTGCTGTCTTTTCATCGACGGGGAGATGTTGTAAATGTTGGCTCTTTGTGGAAAAATGTCCGTCTCGTGAGAAAACAAAAAGTGTAATTTTAAAAGGTGAATCACATCTGGTCGTGTGAGAACACGTACGGAAAATATGTGAATTATTACAAATGTGATTCCTGAGAACGGGAATGCCAAAATTCTGTATCAACTATTCCTTACTGTTAAACTTGATGCATAGTAAATCAGTTGGGGAAGGGAATTACCTGTTTAACGAACATATGCAGATTTCAATCGATCACACACTTTATTTCAAATGAAATCTCAAATTTCCGTGAGTTATCTTGTGAAAAAAGAAAAATTAAAAGAAAATCTCTCAGAACAATTAAGGGAATACTGAAATGATTTTAGTATGGAGAAGATATCTAACTATATAGATACACACACACACACACACACACACACACACATATATGTATATATTTTATATATATATATATTTTGATAGCCAGACATAAGGTATTGCCCAGAAAAAAACTGCTGTAAATTGACCTTTATTTGCTTATTTATTTATTTTGCTATAAATTGACCTTTAAGAATGTAGTCCAGGGCTTGAGTGCGTCAGTGGGCTAAGCCTCTGCCTTCGGCTCAGGTCATGGTCTTGGGGTCCTGGGATCCAGGCCCATATCAGGCTCTCTGCTCAGCAGGGAGCCTGCTTGCCCCCTCTCTCTCTGCCTGCATCTCTGCCTACTTGTGATTTCTCTCTCTGTCAAATAAATAAATAAAATCTTAAAAAAAAAAAAAAAAGAATGTAATGGTAAGTTTTAGAGGAGGAGATGAGTTCTACAGTCCTAGGATTGAGAATCAGTCTTTCACTCTGGACTATGAACTCATGTATCACTGTAACCCCCACTTCACCCCCTTACTTGACATAGGAAGGCTAAGTGGGCTGGAGTTGGGTATTTCCTTTCTTCCAGGCCAGTAGGGTAGGGCCAGGTTAACTAGTTTCTCTTGAGTGCAGACCTTGTTAGGAAGAGAATGCTGTGGTATATTTCAAAATGGCTCTTTCCCTCCTCCCCTTGTGCAAGCAAGGGTGGATTTTTCTCCAGTATTTACTGTGAGAAAGTGGTTGAGCAATGGAAGGTAATGCTCACAAAACTGTGGGCGCTCCTGGTCACTAGGTCTCCCTGGAGACTTTTAGCTCTCAGAGTTGTCCACAGGGAGCCTCCAGCAATTCATCAATTACAGGTAAGTTTTCCCTACCGCCCTAATGGCTCCCAGAGAAGCTTCTGCTCATGCCTCTGGTCCCATAAGCGTTGACTCTTTCCCTATACGTGCTTGTCTCTCTCTAGCTTTCTAATTTGGGGGAACACGGTTTGTTTGCCCTGTATCCTCACGTCTCACAAATCTTAGAAGAACTGTTTTTAGGATGGACTTCCTAGCATGTGCAATCAGAAACACGGAATGCTCATTATTAAAATGATAGAAAAAGCATCTATATGAAATCTACTGTATATGAGATTCAAATTATAGATGTTAAAATGTATTATAAGTCTTTCTGTTCAGTGCCTTTTACTATTATTCATACAGGCTTGATGTTTTTCTTATTTTACAATATATTATTATGTGATTCCAGAAAGATTTCCTTTTTCACGTTTGTGTTAAAGAATATACATTTTGGGGAAGACAATGGAAGCTAGCACATTGGAGTGCAGAAGGGAAAGCATAGCATGGATTATTGACTTGGCCTCCATTGTCCCATCTGTTTAGTAGACTAGTAAAATGCTCACATTTGAAAGCAAAATCAAAGATTAATAGGATCTGAAAGTTCTACCTTAAGGAAAAAAAAAATAGATTCTGACCATTTAAGGGACAAATTTTAGAACTAGGGACCAGAATGAAAACAAATATTAGACAGTCATGACAAGCTGACTCAACGCGTTGAGTCTAAAAGCAAGCATTATGGTGGCATCCTTGGGATTAGTGTTCTCTTTCAAAGAAAGGGACTACTGGAACAAAGCAAATGTGAAAGAAAATACAGTAAAGCACTTACAGTGGTGAAGCATGGAGGTCAATGCGACACAACCCGTACTGTAGATATGGCACAGGGTTTTGAGTTGCTTTGTCAAAGAAGCAAGAGCTGATTGGATTAATTGCATCAAAAGAGTCAATATTCTCATTCTTCCCTAGTCCTGCACACCAACTAAGGTTTTTGTCCCAACTCCAGGCAAGATCCCCTTTTGAGTGTCACTAACGTTCTCCAGATAACAAGATATGATAGCAGTTCTTTATTTTATTAAAACTATTAGCAAAACTGAATTATCCCTCTTTGAGATTTTTGTTTCCCTTGGCTTTTGGACAATAGTCTACTTTTAGTTAATCTTCCTATCCTGATCTGTTTCCTCACACATTCATCCAGTCCATTACATTTTCAGTATATTCTGATGATGCTCAAATTGTGTCTCCAAGACCAATTTTCCCCTGAAATCTAGACTCTGAAGAAAACTATCTACTAGACATTAACTTCCTGTGCCAGAAAGTGCACCTTGATCCTGACACTTGCTTTTCTAATTCCCAACTTGCAACTGAAGTTAGTCACAGTGCCCTTCTGTTCAAGAAGAGACATATTTGACTTCTTTTTCTTACACTTGACACTCTGTCCTTCATCAGGCTTCTCTCTAATTTCAAAATAGATCCTGATTTGGAACAACCTTCCTCTCTCTCCCTCTCTCACCTGAGCTCATCATCTCTTCTCTGGTTCAGTGCTATAACCCTTACTCAACCTCTCTCCTTCTTTAACTGCATGTCTTTGTCACAAAATCATTGAATTAATTCTTTTAAAGAGAAGTCACCTCATGTCACTACTCTACTCAGAACTCCAAGGGCATGACATCGCAGGCAGAGTACAACTTCAGAAGTTTGACATGGCCTTCGGGACCCACATAATACAGTGTCTACTTTGACATCTTCTCCTGCTCCTTTTCCTCTCACGCACGTCCCTCCACACACTGGGGCTCCTTGCAGTTTCTTCAAAATTCAAGCTGTCTTCTGGTTCCTTTGCATTTACTTTTAACTCTGCCCCAAAGGGTTTACCCCAAATACTTATAAGCCTCTTTCTCTCATGTGAGGTATGTCTCAATTTGTCCTATTGGTTCAAATATTCTCTTATTAGTGAGATCATCCCAAGCAATCCCGTTTTCACAGTGTGCCCAACCACACAGTTCTCCTTTTATTTTCATTCCACTTAATGTGATTTATTCTGCTATGATTCTCTTACTATCTGATATATAGTGATCTGATTGCTCCCGCTCACACCCCCTGGAATGGAAGCGCTGTGAGAGCAGTTGCTGTGAGTATCTTTGGTACCTTGGTAGGCATTCATTCATTCAAGGTTTCTTAGAATAAGTTGTTGAATATATGAATGAATATCTGTTTTCATGATGTAAGCCATGAGTAGGGAAGTGCTTCCATTAGTATATACAAATATATTTGTATCATTGAGTTTTATAAGATTTATCTCTTGACTTTTATATCATAATTTTATGTACATTATGAAAGTGCATTTATGCTTTTTCTGCACAACTGAAAGCATTGTTTCATTTAGTCTGTCCTGTGTTTCTTTTAGATATTGCAGCTCTTTTAAATAATCACATGATGTAGCTATTAGGGAATTTAAAGTCGTTTATACCCTACCTTTGTACCATATAAAATTTTTATAACATTCATTTATTTATACCTCCTTTACATTTAGCTTTATTTTCCCACCAGTCTTTCCCCTCGTCCTAAGTATCATTAAATATTTATTTTTTTATTTCATTTTATGTCTACATGCCACCTAAAATTCAAAACTAGGAAGAGGTGAACAGACACACCCATATACACATACCCATACATAAAGATACAGTTTAAAGTATCACAGAGGCAATAAATGAAATATATACATATCGTCTTTTATTTCTAATTTATAAGTCCGTTAAAATTATGTGAAATTTCAACTAACAGATCATATAACCTAAACATATTTCTAACTTCTGTAATCTACCAAAGAGTTAATTTAGTAGACATGTATAGTGAATCGAGTGCCTGTTTTGAAGTCTTCTGGCTTTAGTGAATCAAACACAAAAGTTTTAACAGGACTCTCCTATCCACTTTTTCACCCCTACAAATAGTGCTATCGTAAGTTCCTGGCATGTATTTGCAATGACGTGGATGGAACTAGAAGGTATTATGCTTAGCGAAATAAGTCAATCAGAGAAAGACAATTATCATATGATCTCCCTGATATGAGGAAGTTGAGAGGCAATGTGGGGGTTCTGGGGGGATAGGAAAGGAATAAATGAAACAAGATGGGATCGGGAGGGAGACAAACCATAAGAGACTCTTAATATCACAAAAAAAATTGAGGGTTGCGGGGTGGAGTTAGGGAGAGGATGGTTAGGTTATGGACATTGGGGAAGGTATGTGCTATGGTGAGTGCTGTGAAGTGTAAACCTGGCGATTCACAGACTTGTACCCCTGGGGCTAGTAATACATTATATGTTAATTAAAAAAACAAGTTTCTGGCATGTATTGTCTTCCAATATGGAAGCTTCTTGAAGATGGTGTCATGTTTTATTTGTTGCCATAATCAAACTGTAGCTGTACAGTGGTCTGTCGTCTAATATGCACTTGTAAAATGTATCAGCTTCACAATAAAAATAGATTTCTAGGCTTTCAAATTCTTTTATAGCCTAGTGATCAAATGTTTGATTGGATTCTGATATTTATAAAGCAGATCTTATAAATACAGAAATTAGATGGTGGGATAACCCACACATTTTTCTATCCGAATGTGAAGCAGTGACTCTATCATAATTCTAAATGTAACCTCCTTTTGGACACAAATAGCAAGCTGCTTCAAAGTGAGATTTCTTTATGAACTGAAGTCAGAAATTCTGATCAGTGAGACGGGACTGCTTAGAAATTTCTCTATGAGTAAGGAGATTGTGTGTCTATGTTCACTGAAAAGGATGTATGTATGATAAAATTCTTCAGTAGACATAGCTGGGGAAATGTTTCTTACTTTATGGAAAGCAAATAAGAAAAAAAGGGAGGATTAGATTCAGTGGTTGGTTTTCTGGTGGGTTTTTTTTAAAGAGGTGTTTTGGCACCAATAAAAAACATATAAATGCACATAAATGATAGTTTTGAAGAGTTAAGTTCATATCCTCCTGACAGATATGGGTGGAATTTCTTGAAAAGCCGTGTTGAAAGAACAAAGATCATATTAGCGCAAGTCAGAATCTTCCGTACATTGACTTTCAACATTTCCAGTGAATCATGTGTAAGCCTGTTAGAAATGTATGCCAGATTAAGGGAATCTTCTACCAATTTTTGTTCTTCCAATTTTATAGAAAGAAGAAAGTAAAGCATGATGAAAATGTGTAGCTATCTCACTCAGAAACATTTCTTTTTTCTATGCGTATCAGTTGTTGGAAATAGAGAGATTCCATTTCATGATTTGTTTATAAATGTTTGTCCCACACACTTTTGCATGGCACTATAATTGTTCTAATGAAAGTTTGCGTTGTCAGCCTGCCTTCTCCAAGAAATATGTGAACTTCATGTAGGAACAAAAATAGAACTGTCCCCCATGACCATTTTCTGAGCTTAGATGCTTATTACACTTTATTCCATTGTTGAATGTTAATCTGGAATTTTAATGGTTTGTAGCAATATTAATGTTTTCTAAGGATATGGGTCTATAAAATATTCTTGCCTATTATCCTCATGGGACTGATTCGATCTTTTTGGCTGTTTTCAGATTCCTCTGTCTCTACTTGATTACCTATTCGACTATCAACCTGCCGTAGAGAATCAGAAAATCTTCCTGTTAAGTAGCAAGGTTTTAAAACAGCTTTTGATAACTGATGGAACAATGTACCATAAACTTCTTTCAGTGTGTATCCAGGTGGTCTGTTATCTAGCCTGAATGAACTCTTCCTTTATTACATAAATTCAATATAAACCTTCCTCCTAGTCCTTGTCAAAATTATTCCTTTCTTTTGAAAACCCCTCCTAATATTTTTGCATGCCCATTCAGGCCCAATTAGTGAAAACGCTCTAATCTCTAAAGAAGTTTTCCTATTCCCCTTCCTTCCAAGATTGAATAGCTAATATTTATCAAATGTTTCTTGTGTGAAAGGCATTCTGCTAATGACTAAGCATCTTATTTTTACAATAAACTATTAGCTGTCATTATGCTCATTTCATACACCATGAAGTTGAGATTTGTATAGGTTGAATACCTTGCCACGTTTAAAGAGTTTCTACACGATAAAGTGAGATCTATACCCAATAGTGTCTATTTCAAAACCCAGGTTCTTCAGTTCTCTTCTTAGCTGCATTATACATGTTCTGATCTCAGTTGGTGTGAACCACTTTAAGAGCATGTGACAGAGTCTAATTAGGTCTCTTATTGTATGTAACAATTGACTTGGATAGAAGTCATGTCCCCTTTGGGAAAAGGATAAGAGTCCAAAAAACGTTTTCTACAAGCAAGAACAAATACTGTTATTTTCATTTGATGTAGCTACTCTGTATCTATAATGTGTGTGTGTGTGTGTGTGTGTGTGTGTGTGTGTTAAATTTTTAATTGAATTTACTTGACCAAGAGTCCTTATCCATGATCTTGCCCAAGGTAGAATGTTTTTATGGCTAAAATTTCTGCTTACCATCCTGACAAAAACCTCAGTTAAATATCTACAGGTTGATGGAGAAATTCAGTCTAACATGTAGCACATTTCTTGGGAGGCCTTGTACTTTTACTGTATGGAGGAAACAGGTATTTTTAGCAGGAGTCAGAAGCATCCTGACTAAAAATTCCCCTGAGGCTCAGGGATGCCACAGAGAGACATTTGGGGATTAGTTTATTCAGACACAAGTTATTAGAGGGAATGGCTGGGCAAACTGCTCTTAGCTATGGTTATATTGAGAGCATAAAAGATATATTTACTTATTAAGGACAAAACATTCACAAAATACTGAGTTCTTCCTTATAAAGTGCCCTGCAGGATGGCATAGAAAAAAAAATTAACTTGCAAGTTAACTAAATTCTGCTTCAAAGCTTGGACTCAAATGAGCGTTTAAGAAGCATTTTCTTTTTTAGTAGCAACTCATTGATTTTTTTCAGAATGAGATTAAGTATTCATTTTAAAAGGATAAAAACTAAACCAAAAAATAAGAAACCTCCTTTTGTTCACCTTAAATTATTGTATGAACTGTGTAACAAAAGCCATATTGGAAATCAAAACAGTGTTATAAAGTCAACTACAACTTCCCTGCCTTATTTGGGCAAATAATTGCATTTTTTAACTGGTAACTGCAAGATTTAAAGAACAAAGCAAGAGTATTTAGGATTTATCTCCTCCAAATATGCCTACTATGTGAGAAGAAAGCTAAATTATGTCGAACACAGAACGCCGTCTACCTAAATCTCAAAGTTAGCAAGAAACAAAGGCAGAAGTCAGATCTAGACCTTACTAACTTTCTAAAACGTGACTTGCTCCAATCAACACATTGCTAATTTCTGCCGGGCAGGGCATAAAGAAACAAGAAAATTAGCACTTGAGTTACTCAGAGGTTAGAGATTCCCACTCAACTAAGCAGAAATCCTTCCCAGGAGCCCACTGTTCCATCTGGGAAATAATAAAGCTCCTGAACTGAGAGATTAGCCTTCCATTAGAGTGATAATTACCCGTTATGACAACTGCCTACCTTAAAAGCATCTCTTAATGTTGATCAGAGCATTACCATGTCTTTGTTAGGATTTCTATTTTAAGTAAGACTGTTGAATTTCTCCATGTAACGTTCATCAGTTTCCAGGACAGACTCTAGAGTCAGAATTTTCGAGTCCACCCCAGCTCAGCTGTTGATTCTGTGAAATTGGGCATGTTGGGGTAATCTCCATGCCTTGGTTCCTGAATTGCCAGCCAAAGATTAGAATAGTATCTACCTCAAAGTGTTGTTGTAGGAATTGAATGAATTTACAAGTGAAAAGCTCTCCAAACAGTGCTTTTCATATTGTAAGTCAAATATTGGCTTCCATTATGTTTCTAGGTCGCTACAACAAAAATGTAATTTAGACAATGGATTCATTGATATCTCTCTAACTTTTTCCAGAATGTGTAAATAAATTACATGGGTAATATTCATATTCGATCCCAGTTGTAAAGTTAAAACAAAACAAAAAAATCTGTTCTAAAACCTCCTGATACTCTGTTTCATCATGAGAAATGTTTGGGAAGACAATCCCATTACTTATAATCCTTTTGATATTATAACAATTCTTAAAGTTTCATCTAGTGCATAGGAATTATCCATTATTTACACATTGTTACTAAATTAGTTAATTGACCATGGCTTGTAATTAAATCTGAGGTGGATATTAAATTATTCATGCTGTAAATAAATTAATGCTCAGAGATTTGCTTTCACTTTTAGAATATTTGATTAGTCCTCCCTTACTCTGTAACGTACCCATTTTCATTTCTAATGGGCCGTAATTTTTCACAGATGGGCACTATGAACCCATAAAAAGTTGGTGTGACTAATTTGAGTTTACCCTGCTTTGTCTGAAAATCTTTCCCGTTGTTCTTTCCAAAGTTTCTAATTGCATCTGAGAGGCTGATGCAGTGTAGACCTTTGAAGTATGGCTTCAGTGTAATGGGGCTGTCTTTCTGACAATTGCATCAAAATTTAAGCATTGAAATCAGATTTGTGTATCAACATTGTTTCCTTGTGAAATTATAAATAATTCTATCAAGTTATGGTCAAATTACAATGGCCAATGTAAGATGAAATGTGACTAGTGTAATATAGCATAGAAAATTAGATGACAGTGGGTGCAACTCATAGCTTCAAATATTAATTTATGGTGTCATCTCTGTGTCCATACCCCCCCGTGTATGCACGCCCGTACACATACCCGTATACTCAGAGTATCTTCTTACAGCATTTAAGACAAATTACGTAAAGGAGCTGGTCTCAGAAACTGTTCTGTTCAATTCAATAAATACTTTTTGACCCATTTATTATTGTAGTGATCATAGGGGTTTGTTGCCTGCATGCTGGCTCTTTGTGGAGGTTAAGGAATGCTATCAAGGCATTTCCCTGATCGTGGGTTTCACAGAAGCACTGAGTATGTATTTGCTGAGTATGTTGGAGACCTCACTGGCTATCTTGATGACTCCCGAAGGTTAGAAATAAATGAAAAATTCCAAATACCTAACAGATTAATGCCTTTCCTTTCCAGAAAAGTTTATTCACAGAACATTAAGATTTCTGTTCATTGGGGTTTTTCTAGTACTATAGTATGTATAACAATCTTTTTTGGATATATTTACATATATTTAAACAAGTCTAATGAAGTATAACACTAAGTTATGCTAACTGTATGGATTCGAATAAGATGCATCCCAGTCTTTATGGGCCTCACCTTCTAATAGAGAGTGGCAGAGAGACACATAAATTCACGCAATAGGTCAAGGTGCCATGATCAGTGTGCAGGCTGGAATAGAGAACCAGCAAACAAGGAACTGATAAACATTCTTAGAAACCAAGGAAAGAGTCTGTGGCAGAAAGCACCCTTGAGTGAATACCTTGGCGATATGAGTGGATGCCTTAAGAAAAGAGTGGAAGTGTTGGGCAAGGGAGTTACAGTAAAGACATAATAAGGAATCTTGACAGCTAGGAAATGGAAAATCTTTCCTTTCCTCCAACAACTTGATTTAATACCTATGTGAATTAAAACCCAATCCTAATTACCTTTCTTTCAAATTGACCTCTCCCTTAATTTCTTGTTATCACAGCACTCATTGAATTTATTGAAGTCCATGACTCATTACTTATACCAAAAGTACCATCAATATTATGTAAATAACAGTATTTTCAGTGACATTGCTGGGATATTAATATAAACTACGGAACATCTCCTTCTGTCCTTCTTCAGATAGTTGGAGCTCCTTTGTCAAGGTACTTATGGTAGTTCATTCAGGCTGCTATAACAAAAATACCAAAAACTGATAACTTAAAGCAATAAACATTTATATGTCCCAGTTCTGGAGGCTGGGAGTCCACCAGTAAAGCACCAGCAGCTTCAGGGTCTGTTGAGGTCCACTTCCTGGTTCACAGACTGCCATCTCTTCACTGTTGTCCTTCATGGGTGCAAGGGATGAGAGAGTGCTCTGCGGGCTCTTGCAGCGTCCCCAATCCCATTCTGAGGGTAGAACCCAACACCTCCTAAAGGCCCCTTCTCTTAGTATCATCATTTAGGGAGTTAGGGTTTCAACATATGAATCTGAGGGGACCCAACATTCAGACAATTGCAGTTTGATAAAAATAGAGTTGGTGGCTGTCCTTATCAGTCAGGGTGTTAGTCTGGCTACATTAGGCCCACAATGAGCTCGTGAAAAGGATCTAAGTCAATAGGAGGGCTTGAAAGCCTGGCTCAGAGGGTGGGCATTTAGTAATGCCACAGAGCCAGGGCTCTGACACCATTTCCATCCCTGCTTCCCTTTGTCCTGATGGCACCACTGAAACCAGATACTGGGCACTCGCTTCCACTGGCGCAACTGCTCCCACTGCCCTGGAAACTGCATATTATTGGAGCTGTCCCAAAGGTACTCTGCAATCTCTACACCTTTGTGTCAGTAACTCCTGATTCCAAGTATGGCTCCCTTGCATCTGGATGACGGAAGCTGAGCGATGTTTCTAGATACTCATTCCAAACCTGGGAAAGCCTGATAATCTGATACAAAATGTGTTTATTACATTACTCAACCAAAGTGTGGAAAGGTTTTCCACACTGAAGTAGTATCGTCTGCATGGCCTATTTCAATATAGAATCAGGACAAGATATAAACTTAGTTGAATCTATTTGGTAAATGAAACTTAAAAAAAAAAGTGGATTGTGTTTTTCAACTTGGAATTTTATGAGGAATATAGGAACTGGTAAACTATTATCTGCTTAAAGTTAATTCGTGTTTGGGGGGGATTACTTTGTGGAGGGCAGTTCTGGAAAGATGGCAGGGTAAGTTTTCAAAATTTAGATTTGAACCCCAATTTACCACCCCATCACTGTAAAAACAGATAAAGTTATCCATAAATAAAAATGTGCCCCTTATCAGAGATAAGATGAATATACCTGGAAAATCTCTGGTAAATGGGCACATGTCAGAAGACATCTGGAAGTTGGATCCAATGGCAGACGTGGGTAGCTGGAAGTTCAGTGTTCTGGGGTGAGGAATACTCCTGCCTCACCGTGTATTTTGGGACACTGAATCCAGGATCACTGAATGAAACAAGGGACTCAGGTAAACTTCCTATATCCTTTGATAAAGACAGAGCTAGAAAATATGGAAGAGATAAGGATGCGTACTTTGCTGTCATTGAGTGTTCTACAGATACCCATTAGGTCAAACTGGTTTATAGTGGTGTTCCATGTTGTATACGCGGAAATGTTGCTCTTCTATAGCGCTATTCCTTTCCCCACTTTTTGTTTCATTTTTAGTATTTATATTAGCTTTACATAACTTACAGACCAACAATACTTTGTCATATTTATTACTGTAAATTATTTTACATCTTTGAAAAAAGTGAAGGAATAAAGAAGAACAAGTATTTGTTTATAGCTTCATTATAATAACTTCCTTATTTATCATTTTTGGTTTTCTTTGCTTGTTCACATGGATTTGGTAAAATCTGGATCATGTCCTTAGACCAATACAACTTTTAATTCTTCTCATCTTTTTTGTGTTCTTACTGGAAAATATATTACACATATGTTATATTTGTGCATTTTAGAGGGCCAAAATACATTGTATGCATATTGTTGTCGACAATTAATTTTTTAATCAGTTTAGAAGAAATGAGAAAAATATGCATTTACACTGTCTTTTATAATGACATAATTACTCCTAATAGTCTTAGTATTTCTTGTAAAGTGGTTCTCATAGTAACAAATTAGCTCAATTTTTTCAAGCTTTATTGAGGTAAAATTGACAAATAAAAATTATATATGTTTAAAATGTGCACTGTGATGTCTGATAGATACATACACATTGTAAAATCTTTACCACAATCAGCCTAATTAACATATCCATCACCTCACATGGTTATCCCTTCTTTGTTTGTGCAATGAGAACACTTAAGGTCTACTCTTACAGCAAATTTCATGTATACAATACAGTATTATTAATAGAGTCACGATGAAGTATATTAGATCTTTGGAATTTACTCAGCATTTGTAACTGATTTTGTGCACTTTGACCAGCATCTTCCATTTTCTCACTCCTCAGGCTCTGGCAAACACCTTTCCAGTCTCTGCTTTTATTTTATTTTATTTTTTTTTTAAAGATTTTATTTATTTATTTGACAGAGAGAGAGGTCACAAGTAGGCAGAGAGGCAGGCAGAGAGAGGAGGAAGCAGGCTCCCCGCGGAGCAGAGAGCCCGATGCGGGGCTCGATCCCAGGACCCTGAGATCATGACCTGAGCCGAAGGCAGCGGCTTAATCCACTGAGCCACCCAGGCGCCCCTCCAGTCTCTGCTTTTAAAAGTTCAACAGTTTTAGATTTCATGTACAGGTAAGATCATAGAGTATTTAACTTGCTGTGTCTATCTTTATTCCACTTGACATAACGTCCCCCAGGTTAATCCATGTTGTTAACATGGTAGGGTTTCCTTCTATTTTAAAGCTGAATAATGGTACCACATTTCTCTACTCATTCATCTGTTGATGGACACTTAGATTCTTTTCATCTTGACTTTTGTGAATCGTGCTACAGTGGACACAAGACTGCAAATACTCTTCAAGATCCAGATTTTATTTCCTTTGGATATATACCCAGAAGTCGGCTTGTGGGATCATATAGTTCTATATTTAATTTTTTGAGGAATCTCTAAACTATTTTCCATAATGGATATAACATTTTACATTCCATCAACAGTGCTCGAGGATTCCCTTTTCTCCATATCCTCACCAATATTTGTTGTCTCTTATCTTTTTGATAACAGCCATTCTAACAAGGGATCCCTCATTGTGGTTTTGCTCGGTCTACCTGATTGCTAGTGACATAAAGCACCTTTTTATACACCTGTTGTCCATTTTTATGTCTTCTTTTGAGGAATATCTATTCAGGTCCTTTGGCCATGTTTTTCAATTGGATTATTTATTGATTTGTTTCTGCTATTGTGTTGTTGGAGTTCCTTATATATTTTGGATATTGATTCCTTATCAGATGTATGGTTTACAAATATTGCCTCCCATTCTATAGGTTACCTCTTCAGTCTGTTGATTATTTCCTTTGCTGTGCAGAACCTTTTACAGTAAATTATCTATAAAGAAACTAAGAAAACAATACCATTTATCACAGCGTTAGGAAATACCTAGGAATAAATGTATCCAAAGAGATGAAAAATCTGTACACTGCAAACTATAAACATCCATGAACAAAACTGAAGACACAAATAAATGGAAGCATGCCATGTTCATAAATTGGAAAAATTAATAATGTGAAAATATCCATCCTACCCAAAGCAATCTATAGATTCAATGCAGTCCCTATTAAAATTCCAGGGATATTTTAGAGAAATGGAGAAAAGCATCTTAAAACTTATACAATAAATAAGTCATGGGGCTGTAAAGCACAGAATGGTCATTATAGTTAATAATATTGTAGTGCAGCCTTGAAAGTTGCTGAGAATAAACTCATACAGTTCTCATCACAGGAAAAAAAAATCTTATTGTAACTTTGGATGGTGATGGTTGATAACTAGACTTATTGTGGTGATCATTTCTCTGTGTATACAAACATGAAATCATTACATTGTACACCCAAAACTAATAATTGTTATATGTCAATGATACCTCAACAAAAAAGAAAGAAACAAACCAGGAATTAAAAAGCTATCAAATTTTTAAAAAATTCATATGGAGCCACAGAAGACCCCAACATCAAAGCACTCTTCAACGAGAAAAAAGCTGGAGACATCACATATCCTGGTTTCAAAATATATTACAAAGCTACAGTCATTAAAGCAGTCCTGGCATAAAGACAGACATATAAACCAACAGAACAAAACAGAGCCCCCAGTAATGAGCCAATACACATACAGTCTACTCTTCTTCAACCAGGGTACCAAGAGTACACAATGGGGAAAGGATGATCTCTTCCTTAAATACTACTGGCAAAACTAGATATCTACCTACAGAAGAATGACATTGGATCCTTATCTCACACCCGCACCACAGACAAAAATCAGCTCAACCCAGATTCAGATAAAACCTAGAATTGTATAACTATTAGAAAAAATATATAGAAGAAGCCTCTTAACATTCCTTAAGTCACTGATTTTTTTTCCCTCCAATGTGACTGCAGAGCCACAGGCAACAAAAGTAAAATAGGCAAGGGAGATAATGTCTCAATTTTTACTTGAGAAAAGTCTTTTCATTTGATAGAGTCTTTTGGATGAAAGATGGCTTTGCTGGAAGTAGGACTCTGTTGACAGTTGTTTTTTTCCTTCGGGCACTTGAATATGTTACTCCATAACTTTCTAAAGGACAAGTCCATGTTTTTTTTTTTTTATTTAATTTAACTTAATTTTTTCCTGTGTTCAAAATTAATTGCTTAGCACCATACCCAGTGCTCCATGCAATACATGCCCTCCTTAATACCCACCACCAGGCTTACCCAACACTTCACCCCTGTCCCCTCCAAAACGCTCAGTTTGTTTCTCAAAGTCCGTATTTTCTTGCTTTCAAGATTTTCCCTTCTCTTTAGCATTTTTACCATGACGAGTATCCTTGTATATCCCATTGTGTTTTTCCAGATAGAGTGTGGTGAGCTTCCTAGGTGTTTAAATTAATGTTTCCCAATAAATTCAGAACATTATTTCGTCAAATATTTTTCCCTTTCACCCTCTCCCGTCTTTTCATCTGTTCCCACCTTTGACCTTTTCCTTTTGCATGTGTCGATGCAGTCATGGTGCCCTATGCTTCTCCAAGGCTCTCTTCACTCTTCTTCATTCTTCTTTTCTCTGCTCTTTGGATTACATCCCCTTTGTCAGTCTATATACCAAGTTTATTGATTCTTCCTCACTGTTGTTCAGATCTACTGTTGATTCCCGGTAGTAAATTTTTTATTTCTGCTATTGTATATTTCAACTCCAGAATTTTCACTTAGATCTTTTTTTTTTAAGGTTTTATTTATTTATTTATTTGTCAGAGAGAGAGAAAGAGAGAGAGTGCATAAGCAGGCAGAGAGGTAGGCAGAGAGAGAGGGGGAGGCTTGCTCCCTGCCCAGCAAGGAGCCCAATGCGGGACTCAATCCCAGGACCCTGGGATCATAACCTGAGCCAAAGGTAGCAGCTTAACCCACTGAGCCACCCAGGCATCATTTTTTTTCATCATCTTTTTTAATAATGTATTTTTATTTTTATTTTTATTTTCTTTATACTTCTTTTTTCTACTTGAGTCAACAGTCTTGTCACATTTTACTTCTGTCATCATGGTTTCCTTTCATTCTTAATATATGTATGATGCCTAGTTTGAAATCTCGGTCTATTAAACTGTCTGGTTGTTCTTGTGGACCAGTTCTGTTGCCTGCGTGTGTGTCTGTATGTGTGTGCGCATGGCAGATGGGTCATATTTTCTGGTTTTAAAGAAACAACTTTCTATTCTGTATCACCCTAGTTATTCATACCTCATGTTATGCTGCGCATACGCACATAGAGCAGGTTTTTAGAAATACACAATTTATGGGCTCCTGGGTGCTCAGTCAGTTGAGTCTCTCTGACTCTTGGTTTCTGTTCAGGTCACGATCTCAGGGTCATGAGGTCAAGATCAGGAGTCTGCTTGTCTTCTCCCTCTCCCTTTGCCCCTCTCCTGCTCTCTTCCCCCCTCTCTCTTTCTCTCTAAGATAAATAAAATAAATCTTTTAAAAAAATACTCACTTTAAAAATGTTTTGTAAAACAATGTTTTACAGTCTAAGTTTGTAAGCCACTGGACTAGCCGAGCTTGACCTCTTTGACCTTCAGATTTACTCTCCAAGGACACTTTGGATTCAAAAACAGGTATGGGCAGAGCAAGTCTTCAACATTGGCTCTTTTGTCCTTTCTGGAAATTTTCTCAATTTAGTCAAAGTTTTACCTGGTTTATTTCCAGCTTGTTTTTACCTAACTTATTTCCAACATGTAGTTTTTCCAATGCTTTTTGCATTCTCGCAAGGGTAGACTCTCCCAGGATGAATCGGCTGTCTCTGAGGTGGATGTCTTGGGTATTGTTGTTGTAAAAAGACCTCCCTCTGATCTCTCCATCACAAAAAGAGAGGAGATCTTAACCCAGCTTCACCTTTTCTTGCAAAAGGACACAAATGCCAGATGCAATGCTCATTTACTCTGTCATTCTTCTTCCCAGTTCTTCCTGGGCTGACAGCTGTACAGCGTGAAATAAGGGGTGCTTTTGGCCAGCTAGAAATATAAAGGCCATAAAGAAACAGCACACACTGCACTCATTTCCCATAAAACAGGACCATTTTTATTACTTCTGATTTATAATAGAAATGACAATTGCATATATTTCTTCATGTGTGTACAGAATCAAACGCAGATCATAAAACTCCCTGAACAATACAGGACTCTACCAATTAGGTCTGAAACTGAATACTTTTCCTTTAGTCTAAAAACTTGAAAAACATTCCTGATGGGTCTCTCCCAAGCCCCCTTGCTCTCATGGACACATGTACCCACAAACATACAAAAACTTTACCAAAGGAATAACCACAGCTTGGAATCTATTGTCATTATCTATGTTAACTAAGTTAGGTATCTAAAATTATTTCCCATGAAGGTGAATTAAAATATTTCAAGTAAATTAAAATATTTCATCTTTTTGGCACTTTAAAACATCTCAGAGTACTTTATCCAATGCCTTAATTTAATTTAATTTTTTACATTTTTAAATTTTTTTTTTTAATTTTATTTATTTATTCGACAGAGAGAGATCACAAGTAGACAGAGAGGCAGGCAGAGAGAGAGAGAGGGAGGCAGAGAGAGAGAGAGGGAGGCAGGCTCGCTGCCGAGCAGAGAGCCCGACGCGGGACTCGATCCCAGGACCCCGAGACCATGACCCGAGCCGAAGGCAGCGGCCCAACCCACTGAGCCACCCAGGCGCCCCTAAAATTTTTTTAATATTTTATTTATTTGACAGAGAGAAATCACAACTAGGCAGAGAGGCAGACAGAGAGAGAGGAGGAAGCAGACACCCTGCTGAGCAGAGAGCCCAACGCGGGGCTCGATCCCAGGACCCCGGGATCATGACCTGAGCCGAAGGCAGAGGCTTTAACCCACTGAGCCACCCAGGCACCCCTACCTTAATTTTAATATAATGCCACAGGGTAGTATTTCTTTTCTTTCTTTTTTGCTTTGTAATCTTATGAGTATAAAGATCCTTTTGCCCAGAATGGTCCTTTTCATCAGATGGCCGAAAATATGCCCATGCATGCATTTTTACATATGATTTCAGGGTGTATACAAAATCTATCCAGGGATCACAAATCAGAGAGTCCCTTTTCAAAAAAGATAGAAAAGGAATAAATGTGTATCCAGCCCGACATCGATACCATAGGCTACTTCATGAGTCGCAGCCCACAGAAGTGCCAGTATATTTTAGAAATGAGGACTTCGAGGGGTAGTTAATCCAGTCCCACAGTGAGCACACAGCCCAGCTGGGACTCGGTTGATATCATCATCTCCCTTCCCATTTTTTCATTTCACCATCTCTAATGCTAATCAAGAGCTAATCAAAGATGAGTCCACAAACAGTGCTTCTTCTCCAGGAGTCAGTTAAAGGTCATGATAAAGCGTCCTGCCCCACTGATTGGGACTTGGATGAACTCGTAGACTTCAGTTCTCTGTGCTGCATCATCGCCATCTGTGAAGTGGGGATGAACACACCGTCTCACGTGGATGTCATGAAGAGTAAGAGATTTAATCTGGGGAAAGAGCTTAAAGCCTAACATGTTCCTACAACATAGAGTGTCCTAGTGTACTCTAATAATCATTATTATTTCTCTGATTCTAATACCTTGGTTCTTTTACCTCTTCTGCTTTAAAAATATGGCTGGTACTTTTCCCCCCGAGAATTTTCTCTTTCTCTCTCTCTCTGGCCTCTCTCCCTCTCTCTGTCTTTAAGATTTTATTTACTTATTTGAGAGAGAGAGAGTGTAGAGGGAGAGGGACAAACAGACTTGTCCCTGAGTGCAGAGCCCAACTTAGGACTCAATCTCAGAACCCTGAGATCATGACCTGAGTGGAAACCAAGAAGCAGAGAGTTAACTGACTGAGTCACCCACGTACCCCTCTTTTTGTCTCAGGTAACTTGTTTTGGTGTTTCTATAAAAAGACAATGCCAATATGTTAGCAAATAAGGTTAAAACGAGCCAGGGGAAATTGAGTGTTTTAGCCTATTTTCCTGTCACTGAAGTCTTAATTCTCAGGCTAGACCAAGCATAGCAGATGTGGTGACTCCTGAGGTATTGGTATGCAGACCAGGCGCATCCATAGTGAATTCAGTTAGTGGTTCCTGACTCATTTATGCAGAATTTAACTCTCTCTTTCCCCGTGGCATTATTATAAAACAAGATTTCAAAAATCAGTTATCTTCTATCACTTCTGTCCTATATTTTAGCTTATATTTTCTGCCAGGACCTCACTCCTCAGTTACACACCTGTGTATTCACAGGATACTTTCTGCCCTCCTCTATAGTAATTTTTGTGCTCCAATTTCCCTGTTTCTAGTTGGAAATGATAACGATACTAAATAGTGACACTAACCACAAGGAATTGTTGGAAAGATTAAGGGAGGTGTGGTGTCTGTTTTTAAGCATCAACTTGGTTGGGCCATGGCACCCAGCTGATTGGCTTCTGTGAAGGCATGTTTCAGATGTGAAAAACATTTAAGTTAGTAGTAGATTGAGGAAAGTAGATCGCCATCCACAATGTGGGAAAGCCTCATGTAATCAGTTCAAGGTCTTTTTTTTTTTTTTTTTAAGATTTATTATCTATTTGGGGGTGGGGGCATGTACGCAAGCACATGGAGGGACAAAGGAAGAGAATCCCCAAACAGACTCTCCACTGAGTGCAGAGCCCTATGCCACTCAGCATGGAGCTCAATCCCACCACCACAAGGTCAGGACCTGAGCTAAAACCAAGAGTCAGTGGCCCAACTCTCTGTCCAACAAACTGAGCCACCCAGGTGCCCCTGATCAATTCAAGATCTTAAGAGAAAAAATTGAGTTTCCCAAAGAGGAAGGAATTCTATCTTAAGACTGCTCCTGCTGGAATTTCCAAACTTCCAGCCAGCTCTGCAGATGTCAAATTTGCCAACCCCTATAATCATGTGAACCAGTTCTTTACTCTTTAGAGTAAGTCTATCATTTATTTTCTGTCTATCTGTGTATACACACACACACACACACACACACACACAACACACACACACACACACACACACACACACTATTGATTCTACTTCTGGTTCTCTGAGGAACCCTAATTAATGCACGAGGTAGCATATTTAGCACCTGAGGTACTGCTGGTCTATAGAAAGCACTTAGTTACAGCATATAATTACAATTGAATATTATGTAAATAAATTCTGATAAACACCCAGTATAAAAATTAAACCAGGGGTGCCTGGGTGGCTGAGTCATTCATTAAGCATCTGCCTTCGGCTCAGGTCATGATCCTAGGGTCCTGGGATCAGCCTACAGCTGGCTCTTTATTTAGTAGGAGACCTTCTCCCTCTCCCACTCCCCCTGCTTGTGTTCCCTCTCTCGCTGTCTCTCTCTCTCTGTCAAATAAATAAATAAATAAATCTTAAAAAAGATAATAAACTATGACTGCCTTATGGTTGAGTCAGAATGAAGAGCTTACAAGATTTCTCTGCCTGGGGGGCTCCCCCCTCTGCCTCTCTGCAGCTGTCAGTAAAGACCATCTTTTAGGCACATCTTGATAATCCTTGAAACACATTCTCCAATCCAATGGGCTCAACCTTTGGGCTATATTTAAAAGTTCCATTTTCTGTCTACCTGGGACATAATCAAGTGCATCACTAGACAACACTGATGGTGCTTTTGTATAAGAAAGGCCCAAGTATTTGTCCTCAGACTTGGGCTCCATTTTGTGATGCCCTTACAGCACATGGGCGGAATGACTGCTTTCATGCCCACATAGTTTTCTCAAGACGATGCCTGCCAGGGAAAGATTTATAATGATGACGGTCAACTGAGAATAGCTTAAAATCTAACTGGGAGTAAAAAAAATGGGTGGGGCCTGATTTACCCGTGAGGTTTTATGGTAGTTTTCAATTGTCAGTGAGCACATTAAATTAAAGAAGAAGAAGAAGAGGAGGAGGAGGAGGAGGAAGAAGAGGAAGAGGAAGAAGAAGAAGAAGAAGAAGAAGAAGAAGAAGAGGAAGAGGAAGAGGAAGAGGAAGAGGAAGAAGAAGAAGAAGAAGAAGAAGAAGAAGAAGAAGAAGAAGGAGAAGAAGAAGTAGTAGTAGTGGCGGCGGCGGCCCCATCAAAGACCTACCTAATCATAGTCTCGGAATGTTAGGCATTGTTGGTTGGACTTTTTAAAATTATTTAAGGTGATCCTAAAATATGCACCTGGCTAAAAATATTGACCATCTTATTTCATGCAGCTTGTTTTTCTTGGTGATTAGAAGAGAGAAGTTAGAAGTATTGGCCTGTGATCCCTCACTTTCCCTAGGAGCTGTTTATCCCTGGATCAGGTGAGGAAAACAAGGCAGGTGACCTAACTGGGTCTAGTCTGCCAGTAGATCAGACCTGCAGTTAAATGGATTAATGATTTTGCTCAGAGGAAGAGGCTGTATCTTGTAAATACCCCCAGTGCATCTTCCTTGGCTAAAGGAATACTAACAGGGAATAAACTCAGAACTGATGAGCCATGGCTCTCTGGAGAAAGTCATGTAAGTGCTCAACTCTCTGGGGTGTAAAATGGGGATGCTTCATAACTTCAATGCTCTTCACTGTGTTAGGTGGTAACCTTTAAATCATCAGTTGGGGAGCCCCTCTCTTGTTTTGGGCTAGTGAGTTCAGGTCTGATATGGGAAGACAAAGCTGGAAAGCTGCCTTGGTAACTTGGACCTCTCTAGTCTCTTTATGAGTCTATCTACTGTCTCCACCCTTGGGATTATTAGTATAATTTGATACTAGATAAGATCTCTGATGAGCTTCAGCCTGACTTAACAATCCTATCATTTGTATTAACTCACATAGCAATCCATTTCGGGACATTCTGGTTTGCCAGTTTTCAAAGAGTTAGGCTGGAAATGGTAAAATGAACAATCTTTCATTTTATCCTGATGGTCAGAGATTATAGGCATCAGTACCCTAGACTGATTAAAAAAAAAAAAAAGTCAACGGTACAATAGCCATTGTATACATTGAACCACATCATCCCCTTACTTCTATGCAGACTTGGTTTTATACAACAAAAGCGACTACCATGTGGTGGCACAGGGTGTTAATCATCTCTTACGAGATTAACACTAGAGACATCTGTTGTGATGATAGTTTTGTTTTTAAAAACATGCCTATGCCCTTAACGTGACGTCTTCCGTTCCCGGAGCCACTACTGTGAGAATCCTGAGGAGGAATATCACCTCAGGAATCCACGGCAATGCTCCTGAGACTCATGCCAATCAGTGTGAGCAACATAAACAATTTGGTGACTGTTTCTAAATTAGCTGAATCACATCTGCTAATGTTCACTTCCATTTCATAATAGGTCTGCAGAGATACCATAAAATAGTCTATCAGCAAATCTCCCAAGCTTTCTCTAAGTCCTAATGAGACTTCTAAACTTTCCACAGTTACAGAGGGAATCAGGGAAGTTCCCACTCACGCGTTGTCCATCTTCCTTCTTGGTGGCAAGGAGTACATCTCAAATACCATTTTTCTTTCATATTTATTTTTTATTGGACTAGGAACACTCAACATGAGACCTGCTTTTAAACAAATTTTTAAGTGTGCAATGCAGTATAGTTAACTATAGGCACAACGTTGCACGGCAGATTTCTAGAATTTATTCATCTTCCTTAACTAGAACTTCATACTCCTTGATCAGCCACTGCCCATTCCACCTCCCCTCAGCACCATTCTATATGTTTCTATATATTTGACTATTTTTCTCTATGTTTCTGTATGTTTGACTATTTTAGCTATCTCTATAGTTATAATCATTTGTCCTTCTGTGACTGGCTTATGTCACTTAGGATCATGGCCTTCACATTCATCTGTGTCGTCAAAATGGCAGGATTTTCCTTTTTTTCTAAGGCTCGATAATATCCTATTATATGTGGATTCCACATTTTTGCTATCTGTTCTTCTGTTAATGGACATTTTAGTTGTTTCTGTATCTTGGCTGTCATGAATAAAGCTAAAATGAACATGGGAGTGCAGATATTTCTTTGAGATTCTGATTTCCATTCTTTTTTAATGGAAATTCTAAATGGAGATTCTGATTTCCATTCTTTCAGAACCCTACCCACGAGTGAGCTTGCTGGATCATGCAGTAACTCTATTTTTAAATTTTCAAGGGACCTGCATGTTCTTTGCTGTATCTGATGTCCCAGGTTACATTCCACCTATAGTACATAAGCATTCCTATTTCCCCACACCCTTCTAACACCTGTAACCTTTTCTTTTCGATAATAGCTAACCTACAGGCGTGAGCTGATGGCTCATTGTCGTTTTGGTTTGCACCTCCCTGATAATTTATATTGTTGAGTATCTTTTAATATGTCTGTTGGTCATTTGCATGTCTTCTTTGGAGAAATATCTATTGAAGTACCTTGCTTCCCCTACCACCACCTTTTTATAAAAGATTTTATTTATGTGAGAGAGAGAGAACAAGAGAGAGAGCATGAGCAGGGATAAGGGAGAGGAAGAAGCAGGCTCCCCACTGAGCAGTGGGCCCAGTGTGGGGCTTGATCCCTGAGATCATGACCTGAGCCCAAGGCCGATGCTTTGCCAACAGAGTCACCCAGGTGCCCCTGCTGCCCCCTTTTTTGTTTGTCAACCAACTTTATTTTTTCTTTTCACTTGATGATATTGTGGATGTCTCTCCACATCATTAAAAATTCTTAAAATGTTTAGATTTTTAATATTTCTATGGTATTCCATTTTATGAATGTTCCACAGAAAAATCCTTAATACTGGATATCTGTTTTTCCATTTTTTGCTACATATTTATATGATGCTTGCCACTTTAGTGTTTTAAACACTTTCCTTAAATTCTTCTCTACTAGAACTTTATGGATTTGATACTATTATATCCTCATTTCATAAACTGGGAAATGAAGCACAAAGAAATTAAGTGTCTAAGATCCCACAGCTAGCGAGTTAAGTGGTGGACCCTGATTGAAATTGAGGCAGACAAGGATCCCATCTGCAGGCCTAATTCTTATATTATCCTGTGTCTCATTGCTCCAGTGATCATAACTGAAGCTAAATATTTTGTGCATCCTTAGTGATCTCTCTGCTGAGTGTGCCTGGTGGCGGGTAACAGAGTCACGCGGCGCACACGTCACAGCTGTCAACGCAAACCGTTCCAGACTGTGTTTCTTTTTCCATTTTCTCAAACTGTCGAATATACATGACGTAAAATTGACTCTCTAAACCATTTTTAAGTGCACAGCTCAGTGGTACTTAAACACACTCATAATGTTGTGCAACCATCACAGCCATCCATCCCGAGAACTCTTCATCTTGAAAACTAAAATTCCACACCCAGTAGACAATAACTCTCCATACCCCTCTCCCTGCAGCCGTGACAATAATCACTGTTTGCGTCCATGATCTGACAACGCTAAGTATCTCCTATATATGGAATCATGCCCTATTTGTCCTCTTTGGCTTTTTTCACTTAGCATAATGTCCTCAGATGCATCCATGTTGTAACGTATGTCAGAATTTCCTTCCTTCTTAAGGACTGAAGGAAGGGACTTTCCTTTGCTTGAAAGGAGTACTGACAAGAAGCTTAACTCATTGTGACAAACCTGAAGGTCAGTAGAGTGCTAGGGATAAGCTAAAGAGTTCGGCGCGAGAGCTTGGAGGCCTGACCTAGCCACCTGACTTTACATCTTACCAGCACTTTAGACACAAGGAAGTCAAGAACTTCTCTAAGCTTGATATTCTGCTTCCAAACTATAATGTTACCAACAGAGAGACATGTAAATTTTGCTCTGGACCCACTTATTTTGATGCCATTAATCTCTAATTCTGATTTCCGAATACACTTACTGTCTTCTATTGTGGAGAATCAGGAACAAAACTCCACAGATAAAGACACAACCTTCTCAATTCATTCAAATGTTCTCACATATGTCAATCCAAATACCCCAAAGGTCGAAGGAGACTGGTCAGCCATGTGGCGTCTCTTTCAAATGTGCCAAGGGAGAACTTACTTGGAAGTTCTGATTACAAATTAAACATTGATTCAGTGTGTTTTGTCTGTGTCACGATTTATTCAGTTGTTTTGTATATAATTATGTGCTTTCCCCTTTCTGCTAAAATTCTTTAAGGAAAAATGATGCTCAGACTGAGCTGCGCATGACAACATCCACCAGCCATGTGAGGCTCTCCTGTTCTCGGTTTCTCAGGCGGGCCAGCTACATTGCAAACGCTCAGTAACCATAATGGGCTTGTGGACACTGTACTGGGTGGTGCAGATAAAAGACATTTCTATTATCACAGAAAGATCTGCCAGCTAGCACTATGCTGGAAAATATGGTGGTTTCTGGGTGCTCAGGAATCCTTCTGAGTACGTTCTGAAAGATGGAAGCCCAGTTTGAGATGGATGTTGAAGAACACCAACTTTCGGTGCGGTCAAAATAAAGCACAAATTGGGAGTCAGATATTAGGATTCATATCGAGTTCTGCACTCAGGAGGTCAGATGTAGGACTTTGGGTAATTCACTTGGACTGCTAATGTGTCTAGACACAGGTGGTTTTATCTGTATTATGTTAAAATAAATGTACTTCCTACTTCCTAGGGTTGTTCTAAGGATAAAATGAAATAACGCACAAAGATAAGCATTGTCTCATGAGTCTTCGTATTTTCTGAATCTAAGAGGGTGCCAGGCATATCTAGGTTGCCAAAAAATACTTAATAACTGATGGGTGGGATGACAGATATGCATCCGGTTGAATAATCATTGGTGTGGACAGTTTGAAAAGAAATCTGTTTATGAAATATTACAAATATAGTTTTGGTCATCAAGAAAGAAATTATTTTACTCTATTAAAACTTGTCCTCAGAGGCTTAATTCTAAATTTGACATGTTGGAGTATAAAGATGAGCAGATCAGTATAAATTACTCTAGAAGTTTTTACTCTAGAAGATTTACTCTAGAAATCTTTTTAGCTAATTTTGTTTTAAAGTTCTGGCCAATATTTGTGTGTTTTCTAAAGTTAAGGAGATGACTACAAATTTTCTTGCAACTAAATCATCTCTGGATATTATGTATTTCTACTATTTGGGTTTTTTTTTAAGATTTTATTTATTTATTTGACGCACACACACACACAGAGCACAAGCAGAGGGGAGAGATGGAGGGGGAGAAGCAGACGCCCCACTGAGCAGGGACCCTGATGTGGAACTCCATCCCAGGACCCTCAGATCATGACCAGAGCCAAAGGCAAATGCTTAACTGACTGAGCCATCCAGATGCCCCTCTGATAGTTGTTTTTTAAGTTCAACTTAACGTTAGAGTGAGATAGTGTTCTTTCTAAGGTTGCTTCTCTGGGTTCTCTCTACTATTGCCAAGCACAATATTGAGCCAAGGGTTAGGGTATGATGTCTGTGAGAGAAAAAGAGGAGTCCTGTTCACTCTCAATTTACAGAGAATTCTAAGTGTCAGTGACCTGGTTGTATTTACAGCGCATTGTCTTTTTTTTTTAACAGCATTTATTTATTTATTTACTTAAACATACAATGTATTATCTGTTTTAGGGGTAAGGGTCTGTGAATCATCAGTCTTACACAATTCACAGCACTCACCATAGCACATACCCTCCCCAATGTCCATCACCCAGCCACCCATCTCTCCCACCCCCCTCCACTCCAGCAACCCTATGTTTGTTTCCTGAGATTAAGAGTCTCTTATAGTTTGTCTCCCTCCTGTGTCCCATCTTGTTTCATTTTTCCCTCCCTTCCCCCCATGAACTGCTCCCCCTGCTTCTCAAATTCCTCATATCAGAGAGATAATATGATAATTGTCTTTATCTGATTGACTTATTTCACTTAGTACAATACCCTCTAGTTCCATCCACCTCATTGCAAATGGCAAGATTTCGACCTTCTAGTTCCATCCATGTTGTTGCAAATGGCAAGATTCCATGCTTTTTTGATGGTTGTGTATTATTTCACTGTATATATATTCCACATCTTTATCCATTCATCTGTTGATGGACATCTAGGCTCTTTGCATACTTTGGCTATTGTGGACATTGTTACAGCACATTATATCTTGTAGATTGGGATATAGCTCAGTTGAGGGGTTGTATGGAAAATAGGAGTGATTTCTGACAGTCTAATATTAAGAAAAATAACAAAATATATTTGAGAAGAAGGACAAAGAAATAAATAGGGCATTCAAGTGCTTTGAGTTTTCTGGACTCTCCAAAGACGTCTTTGCAACCTAATCTAATATATTAGATCAGAGGCATTGAATGACATAAGGTAAAGTATACTTACAGAGTTTAAGGAACTGAATTCTAATCTGAACTTTATTATTCATTGTTTGTAGAAACTTTGGCAAATACTTCCCTTGCCCTTTTAATTTTCTCCTCTATAAAATGAAGGATTTAGGCTATGTGATCTCTTGCATTAATTTTGGTTCCAGAGTTTTATAGTTTAGTCTACAACACTGTATTTGTATGATGGTCCTGCATTTCTTAAAGAACATGTTCATTCATTATGCTTTCTTAACATGTGAGCATAGGTGCTCTGATGTGTATATATGACCACAGGCTCCAGGCAGTAGAGAAAAGAACACATCACTTTGGAGCCATACATATTAGGTTTCCAGTCAACTATTCCATGTGTTTTAGGAACTCACAGTTGCCTTTTCTGTAAAATGGGAAGTATTTTTATACACATATTGAAAGTTTCTTATGTAGATAAAAACCAAATATATTCATTATCTAGTTTGTTTTTGTACTTAATATAGGAAATTAGATCTCAACCAAACTGTTTGCGTCTTCTCTCTTTAATATGCCTATGACCTTTCAACTCACAATTCAATTAGGATATGTTTATTTTTAATTCTAAAATGTTAAATAATTTAAAATGAAATAAAGTGGTACTTGTAATTCTAGAAGTATTTCATTTAAATTTCGTGATTTTTTTGAAAATTTTTTCTTTTGCTAGTCACTAAGATGATTAAAAGATCTCTTCACTTTTATTTTACTACCTCATTGCTTTTGACTATGTATTTATCTTTCCAAGGATTTCTACTTGCTTAATTTTACAAAGATCAAGAACCAACATTTCATAGCAGATAAAAAAACATGAAAAAATCAGTCTCACAAAATGCATGTTAAAAAAATGATGAAATATCACCCCTCCAAATGTATCATAAATAAATCCATTTTATTTTTATTTTAATGCTAGTGGATTTTGGCAAATGTCACATAATATTGGCTATTTTAAATTAAATTAATTGTATTTATTAAATTGTATTTTGGCAAAAAGTATCAATATATCAATTATATTTGATACTTTTATTTGTTTTATCATTTAATTAATAATTTCAACTATACGGGGACCTGGGTGGCTCAGTCAGTTAAGTGACCAACTTTACATTGAGGCTCAGGTCATGATCTCAGGGTTGTGAGATTGAGCCCCGGGTCAGGCTCTGCACTGAGTTTGGTGCCTGGTGAGATTCTCTCTCTTCCTCTTCCTCTGCCCCCAAGCCCCCCACTCAGGCACACAAGCATGTGCACTTTCTCTCAAAAAAAAAAAATAGCAATAATAATTTCAACTGTAGACTCTGAGCAAATAACCAGAAGTATATCATAGACACAAAGAAGCTTTTATTTCTATTCACTTATTTAAATATAATTTAACTTTTAAAATTTTCTTCTCTGTTTAACCACATTTTACATATATTCTATATGAAATACTGTAGGACTTCAGCTTGCATATATCCCTTGCCTATAGTGAAGTTTATTTTTGGAGCAGGTAGCAAGATATGGAGTATTATCGAGGCGAACCATAAGAGACTATGGACTCTGAAAAACAACCTGAGGGTTTTGAAGGGTCAGGGGTGGGAGGTTGGGGGAACAGGTGGTGGGTAATAGGGAGGGCACGTATTGCATGGAGCACTGGGTGTTGTGCAAAAACAATGAATACTGTTATGCTGCAAAAAATAAAATGGGGAAAAAAAAAGATATGGAGTATTATTGTTTCATGCACATGTTCAACAATCAAGAAATAAATAAATGACATGACGTGCAGGTTAAACAAATATGTTTCAGATATGAACTCTGCTGCATATTTATCAGCATTAAGATATTTAGATTATTTTATAAACATAGCCATATGTTTGCAACACACATGTCTAGCAGGTACAGTATCACCATCCAGGGGTTGAAAATTGGTTTTGGGGGAAAACATAAATCTACATATAGGACATAAATAGATATATGGTCTGTCTATCATATTAGAATTCTATCAGATGGTTATTAGGAAAAAATTATTTTAAAAATCTTCTTGAAGGGGGGATACTGATGAAAAGTTTGAGAAACACTGGCTTAAATATTAAATACTAAAGGCAGAATGTGAAGTACTCAACATATCTGTATTTGTATATGCGTAGGCAAGGTACACACATGCACATTCTCACACATAATAATAAATAAAACAGAAAGTACCACATTGCAATGAAATTTCTATGTATGTAGTTATAATGAGATATCTCATTTATCATCAATATCTCTTATCCTGATTTGCATGATTTTCTTTGTAAGAAGCATACAGTATTTTCAAATATTATTTTAAAAGCCAGTAACTGCTTTAGGTTATATTTGAGCCCAGGGTCAGCCTGCATAAGGGATTCACTGTTACGAAAAGACAGACTTGGAACGTTTGGAGATTAGCAGGTAACTAAGGAAAAAATCACATACAAACAGTACTTGTCAGCACACAGCAAGTCTTTTCTGGTGCCAAAAAATAACTGGAACACTAATAGTTCTTTGTTCTAAAAGGAACACAGGGGCGTCTGGGTGGCTCAGTGGGTTAAGCCGCTGCCTTCGGCTCAGGTCATGATCTCAGGGTCCTGGAATCGAGTCCCGCATCGGGATCTCTGCTCCGTGGGGAGCCTGCTTCCCTCTCACTCTCTCTACCTGCCTCTCTGCCTACTTGTGATCTCTGTCTGTCAAATAAATAAATAAAAAATCTTTAAGAGGAACACAGTTCTGTAAATCTGTGTGCTCACAGAAGCACTCAGGGAAGAGGTAGGAGTTGTGCTTGCTGTTGGAAGACATGTCTAGCAAAGGGATCAGGTTTTGTTTACTTAACCAAATACGGCAGGGGGAGTGGATTAAATGAGATGGAGGCTTAATTCTCTCTCACATAAAATCTGCCCAAATACAGGCAGTCCAGCGTCAACACATGGCTCATTGTCTTGGACACTGGCGTCCTTGTATCTCGCCTCTCTACTACCCTAATGTTTGGCTTCGTGGATTGACCTCATGGGACATAAGTGGGGCTGAAGATCCAGTTTTTATATCCACATTCCAGGATTCTTTTTAAAAAGCCCTCTCAAAAGAAGCACAAAATGTTTCCACTTATAATTTATTGGATGAAACTCAGTCATATTATGGCCCCATTTAGCTCCCAGTAGGGCAGACAAAAACATTCTCTATTCTAGAAGGCAATGTTCCTCCCCCAAATTTGCATATGTGTTACTAAAGAAATAAAAGGAGAAAAATGCTTATTAGTCAACTGGCTGTTTCCACCCAACTCCCCACTTTTTACACACTAAAGATCTCTATTCATCTTTCTTCTCACAAACAGAACACATCCTTTCTGCCTTCCTAAGAAAATATCCCCGTGGTCCCTTCCAGTTATTAGGTCCAACTCAAAATGTGTAGCCTCTGGGTGAAATCTCTCTCTTCCTCAGGTCCTCTAGTATTATAGAAACAGGAAACAATTTTTTGCCTCCATAGCAACCTGTGGAGATGGTACAGAACAACCTAGTAAGAATTACTATTTTCAAAAGGTGACAATTATTTTACTGTGAGAAGGGATGTGTAAGAAATATTAAAGCTGATGGAGTATAGAATAGGAACCAATTACTGGCTCGAACTGTGTTATGAGGGAAGAATGATCTGGATGCTAATGAATGGATATACCTTAACTGGTAAAAATTATAGTTAAAGTTCTAATGATAATAGCATTACTGTTATTAATAATGAAACTATTAACAAACATTTGTTTCCTATGCTTTATGCATCCTTCTTATTTCTCTACATGACTTAACCCATTTATTTATTGTAGCAATCTTATGATACAAAAGGTTTATCTCCATTTTGAAGAGAAGTTAAGTATCTTCTTTCTGGTCACATTCATCCAGCTAGTAAGTGGCAAGACTATGAGTTGATTCCACTCAGTCTAGTGTCCTGCTTTTAACCACTGCAATAGACCTGTTATTTTCACTACTGGCGTAAACAGAAGGAATGCTCAGCAGAAGTTTTTGAGGCATTGCACAGCATGTAATAGGAACTAGCAGGTAGTTTTAATTTGGGCTATGGCACAGGAATGTTTGCAAACCACAGATAAAGACCACTGTGTGTGAGCTATGTTTTACTGTTGTTACAAACCTATTTTAGACACTGTCTTAATACTGATGAGGTGATTATGATAATTGGATCACTGCTTACAGGCATGATATAGAACTAATCTCACTCGAGATGTCTGTATATCAGTATCGATGATCTCTATGTGAACACATTAATGCCAAGAGCCGACGTGGGTTAGACGGAGACTGGCCAGATACGGGAGCTGTAGCACATTTATGTGCCTTACACAAAAGCCAATATAGAAAGAAAATGAAAAATGGAGTGCTAAAAAATGCGCTGTATGCATCCTCTTTATTTATTTACTATGTTATGTTCAAGGTTAAAATACCCATTTGTTAAGGGAGAGTGTTCTGAAGTAACAATTTAGGAATGTTTTGCTCATGCATTTATTTTTTTTTTAATGTCGCTTTGCTTATAAGAATGTATAATGCTTCAAAAAAAAAGAATGTATAATGCGAGCAACGCAAGGCTTTGAAGTTGATCACACTTAAGAGATGAGATTTAAATTTGTACAAGTTGGCACACAGTAGACAACGAATGTATTCTAGTTAAATGTAAATCTCACATTCCGCTAGCTGTAGTGGAGGATACGCCGTGTCTAGAACACCACTATCCACTAGGGCTTTCTGGGATGTGGGCTATGTCCCGTATCTATGTTATCAGACATAGTAAGCACTGGTTACATGTGCCTATTGAATACTTGCGGCTAGGGCAAATGAGAAACTGCATTTAAAAATGTCTTTATTTAACTTAAATTTAAATAGCTAAATATGGTTTCTGGTTGCCATATTGTACAGCATAGCCCCAGGAATAGAAAATTCAGTTAAAAAAAAATAAGATGTACACCTAAAAATGGTGCACTGGGTGTGATGCAAAAACAACAAATACTGTTACTCTGAAAATAAATTAAAAAAAAAATGGTGCCCAAAGAAACATCACTTAAAATCATTAGAAATGATGGTCCCTGAGCAATAGGGTAGGAACAAGGAGAGGATTATCATTGAGTTAAATTATCGAATATTTATTAAAACCAACACTTATTTTTCAATGAGCTATTTTTCAATCATTCAAATACAAATGTGAATAAAACATTTAAAGAGTTTTTCTAGTGGAGAAAAGGAGATGCAGTTCATAAAATGTACAGTTTAAGTATAATATGATATAGTATAGTGATAGATGCCTTGAGAAAAGCTAAGAATGGAACCAGAGAAGAATGGAATAGGGTGAGTTATCACTTTAGAAAGGATTGCTAGGGAAGCCATACATGAAATTGGGATGCTTATTAAGATACTTAAGACTTGAAGCAGGTGAAAAGGTAACTCTCGCAGGTATTTAGGGAAGAACGTTCTAGATAGGAACAAAGCTAGTGCAAAAGTTCAAGGTAGAAACTGACTTAGAAAGGCCTAAAACATCAAAGAAGTCCATGTGACTTCGATTAATGACCCAGTAAAAGTGTTGGCAGGTGGAGCGAAAGAGTTAAGAAGGTTCAAATCATACAGGTATTATGGGCCCTGGTAGATTTTAAGTTTTATGCTAAAGGGATGAGAAATCACTGATTTTAACTACTTGAGAACTTAAGTTACAATTAACGGTGCTACTTGCATTTTCCCCCTGAAATTCATTGATTTTTATCTAAAGTAAACATCTGACCAAGAAACAAAATATGATTTTTAAAACACCAGAAATATAGTAGTAGTAGTAATATATTTTTTAATCTTTTAAAAATCAATCATTATTTTTCAACCTTGGCCAATCCTTTCTATTTTCTATCCCTATCATAAATGTAAAATTAAAATAAAGGACGGGTAAGCAACGAGAACAAAGCAATGCTATAATCTCCAAGTTTTTTCAATGGTATATGAAAAAATTGTATTTGAGGTTTATTAGAAAAATAGAATCAATAGGCTGTATGTGTTGGGGGAGAGTTATTTTAAGGAATTGGCTTAGGTGATCATGGGGAATCACAAGTTCAGTCTTTAGGGTGGGCCAGTAGGATGGACACTAGGGAAAAGCAAATTAAAAAAAAAAAATCATTTATTTTTGAGAGAGAGTGAGCTTGAATGGGTGGAGGGGCAGAGGGCAAAAATCTTAAACAGATTCTGGGCTGAGCACAGAGCCCAACATAGGGTTTGAGCTCATGACCCTGAGATCATGACCTGAGCTAAAACCAAGAGTTGGGTGACCAACCAACTTAGCTACCCAGGCATCCAGGGAAAAGCTGGTGTTGACCCGCACTTAACATCTTAAAGTCATCTGCTGGCAGAATTCACTTGCTGGGGAAAGCTGGTCTTCTGTTCCGTTCAGGCTTTCAACTGAAGGTTATCAGGAAATGTTTAGGACAATCTTCTTTTTACTCAAAGTCCATCTATTTAAATACTAATCTCACCCAAAACACCCTCAGAGAAACATCCGGAAGAATATTTGACTCTATCTGCCCACAGGGCACCATGGACCAACCAAGATGACACATAAAATTAATGACCATGCTAATAGTTATTAAACACCTTTTACAAGCCAGTAAACTCTACAACTTTACATATTTTATCTCATTTTACTCCTAAAAAAAAAAAAAAAAAAGAAGCAAGCAAATCAATCAATAAAGAAGTAGGACAAGGAAGTAGAGATTAGGAGAAGGAAGTTGAGATAAGCAGAATTTTTGCAATAATGATTTATCGGGATCATAAATTATCAGAGACAAATTTATCAGAGATACATTATGAAGTGAATTTAGCATCAAAGACACAGGGCAGTGACCCTGGGAGTAGAAAAAGCTTGAGAGGTTGGTTAAATAGTGCCTGGTAGGTGAGAAAGTGGAAAGGACCCATGCGGTAACTTTTAAAAATGGCCCTGAAAGGGAGATTGCATTGTAGTAGCTTTTGGAGGTCAACAGCTAGGATTTTTATGAAATGAACATCGCTGAAATCCTGTTTGGAAATTAGATAAGAGAACGGACAAGGCAGGGGCAGGGCTTGAGATGATGATTTTTTTTTTTTTCCCCATCATGAAAATCCCTTTGGTGATTTCGTTTCTTAAGAATAAAGGAAATAATGGAGTTTTGTGAGCACGGGTGCCCTGAAGGAGCTTCTGTGAAGAAGATGATGACAACGGGAGGATGAGCTCTTTTCACACTCAGTGAGTCACACCCTCACAGAATCTGTGACTTTTTTGTAGACAGCAGAGTACAGCACATGGGACGGACACGTTATTATAATTATTATAATTAGACTGTATTATGTGGAAAAGATGAAGGGATTCCTGAGATGTAATTATGTTCCCTAATCTGGTGATTTTTGAGTTTCGAAAAGGGAGATTATCCTAGGTGGACCTGATATGATCAGAGGGGTCTTTAAAAAAAGAAAAAGAAAAAGAAAGTTGAGGATTCAGAGTCTTGAAACAATAGATTCTCTCACTCCGGTGGGCCTGAAGGGAAACATCTATTTTCTCCATATCTCCAAGGAAATTAATTCCACCAATCACCACATGACCTTGGAACAGGACACAAACCTGAGATAAAACAATAGCCCTATTACAGCTTTGTGTGACCTTGAACAGCAGATCCGGTTAAGCCATGCCCAGACTTTTGACCCACGGAAACAGTCAGATAATTGTTTCAAGCTTCTAAGGATGTGCTAATGTGTTATGCATCAATAGAGAATTAATACAATCACTGGACGTCTTCCCGGACAGTTTTAATCCCAGCTGAAGCTGGAAGCCAAGTCTCTGTTCTACTTTTCACATTTCTTTCAGGTAACACATGCATGTTTATCAAGGTCATGATAAAGAACCATTAAAGGAAAATCTGTGCATGCAAGACCCTAGCGTTATGCAGGGAAGTTGGTCTAAGGGGTGACTTGGTAAGCAATGTTCTGCAGAAAACAGGCTCCAAAATCCACTCCATCTCCAGACTTGTTTTTCTGATGTTTGGAAATTATTGTGTTTTTAAGGGAACCAAGAAGGGTGTAGAGATATAGATAGAAGGGAGATAAGAAGGAGCATGTTTGGATTAAACTCTCAAGGAATGATAACTCATTAGAGGGTAAAATAAACAGTCCTTTTGTACCATCATCTGAACTCTATTTTATTGACTGTGTTGTAGTACAGGGCTCTTCTTGGAAATAGTTTAGCAAATGGTATGGACCAAACAAAGGGCTACAATAACTGTGTGTGTGTGTGTGTGTGTGTGTGTGTGTGTGTTTGGAAAAACACAAACTCAAATATGAAATTTTTAATTTCAATATTAAAAATATTGACCTCATGCTAGTAGGAAGTTGAATATTTTTATTTCCAACTCTTCAACAATATGTAACAATTGATGTTTTCACTTTAAAAAATTTATTTAAATTCAATTAGCCAATATATAGTACATTATTAGTTTCAGATGTAGTGTTCAATAATTTATCAGTTGTATACAACACCCAGTACTCATTACATCATGTGCCTTCCTTAATATCCATCACCCAGTTACCCCATCTCCCTAACCCCCTCCACTCTAGCAATGCTCCGTTTGTTTCCTTTTTAAAAATTTTTTATTATGTTATATTAGTTACTATACAGTACATCATTAGTTTTTGTTGTAGTGTTCCATGATTCATTGTTTGCACTTAACACCCAGTGCTTCATGCAATCCATGCCCTCCTTAATACCCATCACCAGGCTAACCCATTCCCCCAACCCTCCCCACCCCAAAACCCTCAGATTTTTTTCCCGGAGTCCATAGTCTCTCACGGTTCATTTCCCCCTCTGATTGCCCCCCCTTCATTTTTCCCTTCCTTCTCCTAATGTCCTCCATGCTATTCCTTATGTTCCACAAATAAGTGAAACAATATTTGACTTGTTTATTTCACTTGACTTTTCACTTGACTTATTTCACTTAGCATGATTTCCTCTAGTTCTAGCCATATTGATGCAAATGTCAGGTATTCATCCTTTCTGATGGCTGAGTAATGTTCCACTGTATATAATGGCCATATCTTCTTTATCCACTCATCTGTTGAAAGACATCTTGGCTCCTTCCACAGTTTGACTCTCATGGACATTGCTGCTATAAACATTGGGGTGCATGTGGCTGCTCTTTTTACTACTTCTGTACCTTTGGGGTAAATACCCAGTTATGCAATTGCTGGGTCATGGAATAGTAATCAGACAACAAAAAGAAGTAAAAGGTATTCAAATCAACAAAGAAGTCAAACTCTCTTTCTTTACAGATAACATGATACTTTATGTGGAGAACCCAAAAGAGTCCACCCCCAAATTACTAGAACTCATATAGCAATTCAGTAATGTGGCAGGATACAAAATCAATGCACAGGAATCAGTTGCTTTCCTATGCCCTAACAATGTAACTGTAGAAAGAGAAATTAGGGAATTGATTCCATTTTCAATAGCACCAAAAACCGTAAGATACCTTGGAATAAACCTAACCAAAGAGGTGACTACAGAACACTCATGAAAGAAATTGAAGAAGACACAAAAAAGAAAACATTCCATGCTCATGGATCAGAAGAATAAACATTGTTAGAATGTCTCTGCTGCCCAGAGCAATCTATACTTTGAATGCCATCCTGATCAAAACACCAATGGCATTTTTCAAAGTGCTGAAACAAACAATCCTAAAATTTGTAAGGAACCAGAAAAGACCCTGAATTTCCAAGGAAATGTTGAAAAAGAAAAATGAAGCTGGGGACATCACATTGCCTGATTTCAAGCTCTATTGCAAAGCTGTGATCACCAAGACAGCATGGTCCTGGCACAAAAACAGACACATAGACCTGTGTCTCCTATAGTTCAGTTTGTCTTATGGTTTTTCTCCCTGTCTGATGACTTCCCCTTTAGTTTTCCCTCTCTTACCCTATGACTCTCTGTGCTGTTTCTTATATTCCACATATGAGTGAAACCATGTGATAATTGTCTTTCTCTGTTGGACTTATTTCACTCAGCATAATCCCCTCCAGTTCCATACACATTGATGTAAATGGTAAGTATTCATCCTTTCTGATGGCATTGGGTGTGTAAATGTATACATTTATATGCGTGTGTGTATATATATATATATGCACACACTTCTATATACACACACACATATATATGCATACACACGCACACACACACACACACACACACACACACACACACACACTAAATCTTCTTTATCCATTCATCTATCAATGGACATCTTGGCTCTTTCCATAGTTTGGCTATTGTGGACATTGCTGCTAGAAACACTGGGGTGCAGATGCCCCTTTGGTCACTACATTTGGTCTTTGGTGTAAATACCTGTAGTGAAATTGCTGGCTTATAGGGTAGCTCTTTTTTTAACTTCTTGAGTAACCTCCATACCATTTTGCAGAGCGGCTACCCAGCTTGCGTTCCCACCAACAGTGTAAGAGCGTGCCCCTCGCTATCTTCTCCCACCGTACAAGTTTTCTTTTAGTTTTGTTCACTGTTCCCTTTGTTGTGCAGAAGCTTTTTATCTTGATGAAGTCCTGATAGTTTATTTTTGCTTTTGTTTTCCTTGCCTTTGGAGATGTGGATTTTTTTCACCTTTTAAATGCCTTCATGGTTGTCTTATATTTTGGTATATGGACATAAAGGAAGTGAATCAATAATATATTGCTGTACAAAATTCCATTCTGCCCCACCTCAGTTCTATTTCCTTCTTACAACAAACCTTCTACAATTTTCTCCTTGCTCATATAAATGTGTAAAGCGATATTATATACATACACATGTATACATATATATGTGCATAGGTATTTTTCTTAGAACAGGATAGTACCAATTATACTAACTGGATATTTATTGTTTCCAAACAACAAATAATCACATACAAATTTGTAAATATAGACTATTTTCTCATTTCATTGTGGATAATATGTAGTTTTATACGTGACTGTATAAAATATAGACTTTGAATGTGGTTAGGGTATTTAGGGTATTATTATTATTATTATTATTATTGCTTTTATCTTTTTTCTTTGTCTCACCATCTCTAGTCTTCCCTACCACTCTTGGAATATCTGCCCTCAGTTCTTACCCATGTAAACAAGCTGGCATCAATCTTCTGTTCCATATTCATACAAAATGCAAATTTGCACATATAAAATTTGCATATATATGACATTGCTTTGTAGTATGTTGTGGAAAAATTAAGTGGCATTCAATATATTTCTCTGAATATTATTTTTTCTGTCAATATTATCTCATGAACATCTCTTCAGGACAGCCAGCACAGCTCGACTATATGGTATTTAATACCTTATTCTGTGAATCTAAGAAAGTTTATTCAAACAACATAATTTTCATTTAGTTATTTGCTTTATAAAACAGCTTTCTAAAGTCTGCCTTTGTATGGCAGACTTTTTTAAGATACACTGGACAGACTTCTAGGAAATTTGGGGCAAAAGGTGTATGCATTTGTTATATTTAAAACATGGCTAGGTTGTTCTCCTGTTGTAAGAGTCCCCCCTGCAAAAAATTCTAGAAAATATGGAGTAGAAATGAGAAGTCATGCCAAACTCTTCTTGAATTCCTAAAAAATCCTGAACTTAATAATAGTCATTGGTTTAATATAATTACATGGGGGGGTTTTAAGCAGAAATAGTTACCTGAATTAGAAACCGATTCCTGAAAGTAGAGTTCAGCTGTATAAATGACATAAAACATTTGGCATTGCCTTTGGGACAGAGAGGTGGGCAGAATCTAGAAGGATCTTGGGGAGACTCTGTTAGCGAAACCTGGAGGGCACTGAGCAAACTCTTATGCCAACTGGGGAAAAGGTGACAGCGATAAAAGCTGATTCAGTGTTTTGGAAAACCACCCAAATTAGCAAATGATATTGCAAATCTGGCTAAGGAGACTTCCAGGCATATGCTGAAGGAATTTCTGTGTTTCTGTGGAAGAATAGAGAAGTGAATTAAAGGAGAACCTATTCATTTTAAAGCCTAATTTATAAATTACAAAGGAGTCAAGGGCTCGATGTTTTCAAGCGTAGCATTGTTTCTCCTCCCTTCTATCTCTGGAAAAAGACCCCCATAGTAGGAAATGGCTTCAGGACGATTATTAAAAATAAGATGTTACCAGTAAAAGTAAAATATTCTCAAGATGCTTCTAGAGCACACTTCATAGAGATCATATGCCCACTGGAGACTCTAAAATGTTTAAGGGCATGACTTAAAACGTCTCTCCTCAGGATTAGGACTTCCAAGAATCTTTTCTTTTTTTTTTAATTTATTTATTTGACAGAGAGGGAAAGATTGCAAGTAGGCAGAGAGGCAGGCAGAGAGAGAGAGGGAAACAGACTCCTCCCTGAGCAGAGAGCCCGATGCGGGGCTCCATCCCCGGACCCTGAAATCATGACCTGAGCTGAAGGCAGAGGCTCAACCCACTGAGCCACCCAGGCGCCCCTAGGACTTCTAAGAATCTTAAAGGCATGTTTGCAGAGTCAGCTAGGCAACAAAGTATCTCCAGTGCATTGTCCTGAACTATCATTCCTCTCAGGCCAAGGTGTGGAGGGCGTTTATGTCAGAAGTCTGTGTGTGTGTGTGTGTGCTCCTCTGTCCAATCAAACTGACATCAAGATGGAAGAAATCAATTAATTTTAAGAGAATTATAGTGGCTGAAGCACCACCTGCTTGCAGTGAAAATATAGAGGACAACTCAAAAGGAAAAGAAGTCCCAGGGACCCCAACTTCTAATGTCCTGAAGCTCAATGAAAAAATTACTCAACTTTGCAAGCAAGGCCATTTCCTGGGGAGGAGCAAGCCAAAATCAGGGCCTCCCAAGCACTCACTTATTTTATTAGGGGAGCTCCTTAAGGGTATAAAGGCACTCACATGTACGTGTGCGCTCTCTCTCTCTCTCTCTCTCTGTTTTTGTTTTTTCCCCCTGAGCCTTTGAACGCCTGTATTCCTAAAATGATTACTAAAGCTTATTACCAGGAGTATTTGTTTGTTAGGTTTACCATGAGGAAATACTACAAACTGAGCGGCTTAAACAGTAGAAATTTATCGGCTCATAGTTCTGGAAGTTACAAGTCGAAGATTGAGGTATAGACAAGTTTGGTTGCTTCTGGGGGCTATGAGGGAAAATCTAACATGCCTCTCTCCTAGCTTCTGGTGATTTACTGGAAATCTTTGGCATTCCTTGACTTGTAGATACATTACCCAGATCCTTTTCTTCACGTTCACATGGTTTTCTCATTTGTATATGCCTATCTCCAAACTTCTCCTTTTTATAAAGATTGTAGAAAAAAAACAAAGATTGTATCTTATTGCGCTAAGGGCACACCATACTGATATGTAACCACATACTAATTAATTACAACTACATGACCCTCTTTCCAAATAAGATCTCTGTTTTGTATGAATACTATTTGACAATTTGATATATATTGTAGCTCAATTCCTAGGAAAATGGAAAAAGCTCATTTGTAACTGAAAAAAAAGGATGCCTTGAGAGAAGAAGGTATAGCAATGGGTCATATAGAAGCAGGACTGTTGAGAAAGTGGTAACATGTGCCCATCTAGAGTTCAGATTTGCTATATGCCTGGGGATACTGTGTACCTCCTGTTTTCTCCCCTCGGAAGAGGAATGTCTGTTTTTGTCATGTTATCCCTTTCTCACCATTTTAGACTGGAGGTATGTGGTGGGGGTATGTGACTTGTCTCCTTAATTTACAGATTCTTCATATCAAGAGGAAGCTATACTTGGAGAACCACCCCCTTAGGAACCTCATCTGTATGCGACCTTATTTAAATGAGATTGGCTTTGAGCTGATACCATAACGGGATGAAACTTTGAGTTCTTGGGGGCAAGGGGTGAGTGCATTTTGTACCAATGAAGAACAGGAATTTTGTGGCCAAGGGCCACCTGTGACTGATGTTATTTTCCAAAGGCAAATGTAACAATGTATCCCATCCCACATGCTGGCTTACAGTGTTCCTTCGCTATACCCTACCCTTAAGAAGAGGGGTCTGTTTGCTGAACCTTTGAATCTGGGTGGGACCCAAACAAGACTTCCCTTTAGAATCCCAAGTACTCTATTCCAGTAGATTACAACTGGAGAGACACCTTGCCAGTTTCAGCCAGAGCCTTCACTGCTGGCTGTTTCTGGATCCTGCATCACGGAACATTTGTTCTTAGAATTTCCCACTTGAAACTCAGTTTTGTTACTGTGAGAAGCACAGTCCAGATGGAGAGGCTGTGAGCAGGTGCTCGAGTTGAACAGCCCCAGCTGACAGCCAGCAGCCAGTAACAGCCAGCGTGAGGCAAGGCTCTGGAGAGCCTTCCGATGACTGCAGCCTCCAGCCAACATCTGACGGCAACCATATGAGAGAGCCCAAGCAAGGACGACTGCAGGTGTTGGTCAACCGTCAGAAATGAGAGACACGGCAATAGTTGTTATCTTGGGCTCTCTGTTCCGTAGCAACATATGACTAATGAGCTGCTTTCTCTTCCTCTAAATTTCCTCTTACCTGAGATTGAGTGTAAATTCACTTAATATACTTTTGAGTGTAGCTTTCAAATATTTTAAGAATTTTGGGGGTGCCTGGGTGGCTCAGTGAGTTAAGCCTCTGCCCAGTTCAGGTCATGATCTCAGGGTCCTGGGATGGAGCCCCACATTGAGTTCTCTGCTCAGCAGGGAGCCTGCTTCCCCCTCTCTCTGCCTGCCTCTCTGCCTACTTGTGATTTCTCTCTCTGCCAAATAAATAAAATAAATAATTAAAAAAAGTAATTTTGGAACATGTGTTTGAGGAATACTCTGTAATGTTCTTTTTGGTATGTCTTTGCCAAGGTTTGATGTTAGGATTACTCCCTCAACCCACCCCCCACACCACCATTTATTTATTTATTTATTTATTTATTTATTTATTTACCTAGCTAGCTAGCTAGCTAGCTAAAAACGTTTGCATAAGCTTATTGTTATTTACTATTTGATTGACTACTGGATAGAATTTAATAGTGAAATTATATGGGTTTAGAGAATTCTTTGTGGCAAAGATTCTGATTTTGAAGTCCATTTCTTTAGTAGCTATAAGACTAAACATATTTTATTTCATCTTTATCAATCTTTTACTTTGGCTTATTTTTGACATTAAAGTTGTTCATGATCTTCCTAACCCAACATACCTTTAAAATTTCAAGGGTCAGATAAACTCCCTGTAATTCTCAGTGGTGGTGATTTGTGCCATCTCTCCTTCCCTACTTCCCTGCATTTCCATCCTCATTCTCTGCCCTCCCTTAATTTTTTCTCTTGTCAATCAAATTAGTTAGGAATTTGTCAGTGTAGTTGATCATTTCAGTGAACCAGACTTTGGGGCCTGTTAAATTTTGAATTCTGTCTTTTTTTCTATTTTTTGCTTCCTGTCTTATCCTGTTATTTCCTTTCTTTTATTTCTCTTGGCTTCACTTGCCTTGGGTTCTCTTCTCCCTTCTTTTTTTACTTTCTCTATAAAATATGAAAACAGGCCACGGGTTTTAGACCTATCTTCTCATCAAAGGAGATAAAGCTACGTTTCCATCTCTGCATTAGTTTAGCTGCTCCCACAGACATTTTTATATTGTGTTTTATTGCATTTTTGTTATTCAGTTAGAAATATTTTAATTATTGTTATTTTTTTATTCATGACTTCTTTACAATGTGTTTAATTTAAAAATATTTGGAGTTGTGGGGCACCTGGGTGGCTCAGTCGTAAAAATATTTAGAGTTGTCCTAGGTAGTTTGTTGCAAATTATAATTTAGTTTTACTGTGGTCAGAGAATATATTCTCTATATTTCAATCTTTTTAAATGTATTGGCATTTTTCTTGGCCCGGTAAATGGTCTGTCTTGACAAACATACCATAAGCAATGAAAAGAATGTGCATTTTGCTGTTGTTGAATATAATCTTCTACACATATCAGTTAGATCCTGGAGATGGATAGTGTTAGCCACACGATTATTTTGTTGTTGTTTGTTGTTTAAACAATTGCTTAGAGAGTATGGTGTTAAAATCTCTTTTTCTGATTGCAGATTCTTTATTCTACCCGTTAGAATGATCAGCTCTGTTTCATTTATTTTTGGGGTCTGTTATTAGGCACTTACTCATTTGCAATTGACCTGTCTTACTGATGAATTGTCTCTTTTACCTTTAAGAAAAGTACCTTCCACACAAGACGAGGCCGTACTGAGGGCATACACGAAAGGAGGTGTGAAAAATTGAGGCTGGTAATGCTCCTACTCCAAATCAGATGTTTGAAAGGTTTTAATATCACACATACTTCTTGGTTTTGCTGAGATAAATCATACCACCAACAGAATTTCTCCACAACGTGTTCTAGGCTTCCATTTAATAATATTCATTGAGTATCTGTTATGTGTCAGATAAGGTATTAAGCAATGCGGATATATCAGTTCTTTCCTTGAAGAACTTAAAACATCTCAGAATTTATCAATTATATCACAATTAATTCATGTTCTATAAAAGCATCTGTTAATACTTTACATAGATATACATATATATATATATACACACACATGCATGTGTACAGTTGTCCCTTATATAACACAGGGGTTAAGATCACCAACCCCCAAACAGTCAAAAATCCACATATAACTTTTTTCTACCCCCCAATTTTAAAAAAAATTTTTTAAAAGATTTCATTTATTTATTTGAGAGAGAGAGAGAGAGATGGTGAAAGAGAGACCAGTAGCAGGGACAGAGGGAGAAGCAGCCTTCCCGCTGAGCAGGGAGCCCGATGTGGGGCTTGATCCCAGGACCCTAGGATCATGACCAGAGCCAAAGGCAGACGCTTAACCAGCTGAGCCACCCAGGCACCCCTTTCCCCACCAAACTTAACTAGTAGTAGGCTCCGGTTGGCCCGAAGCCCACCAATAATATAGTTGATTAACACACATTTTGTATGTTACATGTTTTACATACTGTATTCTTATAATAAAGTAAGCTAGAGAAAAGAAAATATTATTAAGAAAATCATAAGGAGAGTACTGTACTCTGTTCTATTTAATGAAAATAATCCATGGAAAATAGGACCCTTAAAGCTCAAACCAGCATTGTTCAAGGATCAACTGTGTATTTATATATACAAATGCACACATACTTATTTTTAAACACATACATATCCGTAAAAACACACCCAAACACATGCATATATATACAAACACACACATATACACACAAACACACACATATACATACAAAAACACACATACATGTAGTTGCTGAATTTACTGCTCTTTAATTTTTTTCCTTTCCTCCTCCTTTTTTACCTTGAATTCTGATTTTCTTGTTGTCTGCTTAGAGTCCTTTCAATATGTGTTGAAACAATATATTTGAAAGGTAAGGGGTGTATATTATTAATAGATGGTGCAGACTGGATTACCCAGCCCGAAACTGAAACTCTGGTAAACTTAGAGAAGTTGTAATTTATCTAAGGTAGTTGCATGCCTTCAAAGAGTTAGGGTTTCCATTTTGTTTTGTTTTGTTTTGTTTGTTTGTTTGTTTGTTTTTTGAGGGAGAGAGAAAGAGTAAGAGTGGGGAGGGCCAGAGAGGGGGCAGAAAGAAAATCCCAAGCAGGCTCAGCACCTGGCATAGGGTTTTACACAGGGCTTGGTCCATGACCTTGAGATCATGACCTGAGCTGAAATCAAGGGTCAGACACTCAAGTGACTGAGGCACCCTGAGGGGCCAGGGTTTCCTAACTGGGTCTCATCTCCAGACTGGTCAAATTAGGGGCACTCCTCAAAGAGTCTGCTCTGGGACCAGCATATGAGCATACGGTGGATGGACTCAAAAAGGCTAATGTGGACTGTTCAGTGGGGAAGAGAACCAAGGCTCAGGGAGTAGAGACAGCTGGGCCAGGGAGTAGAGACGGCTGGGCCAGGGTCACGCAACATGACAGGGGTGAATGTGGTTAATACTTCAGCTTCTTGGTGCCCAGCACAACCTTCCTTCCTCTGACAGCAGAAACATAATTTGGGGATCTAGTCAGTCTATGACATTACGTATTATTCTTGGCATTATTTTTCACTCTCCCCCATTAGAATACATGAGACAGATTGGATCTGTTTTATTTAACTGAGTCCCAACGATCAAGCTCAAATCTGTTGTGACTGACAGGTAAGAAGCTTGGACTCTTAGCTCTACGAACAGCAATCCATTTTATGTTTTATCTAAGCCACCCTTATGTGCTGTAATGGTAGATAAAGTTAGCTTCGAAGAGTATCCAGACACATCCTAAGGCAGTGTTTAAACTAGAAAAAAGGTTGCCTGGCTTCCAGCCTGGTAACGCTGTGAAGATGCTATACTCTTATTCTGACGACTTACGAGAGTGTTTGGATTCAGGACCGTTTAAAATTTTACACAATTAAAACTCCACTCCATTATTAATTTCAAAGGAAATAGAACATAGTTTCTAAGAATATATTATCCACAAATCAATTTCTTTCCACTGCCAAATATATAAAATAAAAGTGAGTTTTACAAAGAATGTGTGTGCAGTAGGCAGCAGGCCGGCGGATGGGGCCTCGCCTCCCCCCGGTGTGTGGTAACCATCAGCCTGATGGGCCGCTGGAAGGCTTGCATGGACTACAGTCTATAGAATAATTAAAATAATTAAAGTAGGTATTTTCAGGGTATTAACATTGCAGTGATGCTTCATAATCACTCATTTAACTAGTTTTCATTTAATTCTTACCACAAGTCAGGGTCCATGCAAGCTGGCTCTTGGAGACACACAGAACTCATAGTTCTGGAATGACTATTGGGATGATATTTAAGACTATAGTCTTATATGTCCATAGTCTCTCTCTCTCTCTCTCTCTTTTTAAAAAATATTTCATGGGACGTTAAGTATTTGCCTTCAGCTCAGATCATGATCCCAGGGTCCTGGGATTGAGGCCCGAGTCAGATTCACCAGAGAGTCTGCGTCTCCCTCTCCATTTGTGTGCTTACTCACCCCCCTAAACAAACAAACAAACAAACAAATAAATAAATCTTTAAAAATTATTTCAGATACCTCCTACATTGATAAATTATCAATAGCTTCCTTCCAGTGAAAAATCAGACCTTTGTGAATTTTATGGGGCCTTTCACAACCCTGTGGCCAGAGTTTTGAGAGGCGTGTGTAAGTACTTCCTCTAACTCTCCCTGCTTCGTCCCCGTACACACAATACCTTTCTATGATTTTCAGGGTTGCTTGAAAGAAGAAAACATTGCCAGAGGTCCTCCGCACATATTTGGGTCTAGAGTAGTAGGTATGGGGAGAAGATTGCCGCCATAATGTGTATAGTGCTTTCTCTAGAAACAACTGGTAGAGTCACCATCATCTGCCATGAGTTCTCTTTTCTCTGAGCCTGGCCATCAGCAACACAGCTTCCTGCTCTGGAAAAGATGAAGATATGGGGTGTGTGCCTTGTTTGGCCATGTTCTGTGGGCTGCACTGAATAAAGCTGCAGTCAGCTCAGCCCTGCTTACTCAGCATCCCCTTGGGCTGTAGGAATCCAACATCTTCCACAGGACATACCAGAGCCCCAGACTCCAACCTTGGCTCTGACCTTTTGGAACCAAGAAGCTCATTCGGTGAAGTGAGTCCTGACGTATAAATACTTTTATAAATTATACAGGAAAGACCCTAATAGTGAAAGGACCTCTTGTTATCTCTCATGCTTTTTTTTTGTTGTTGCTGTTGTTATCATTGCAGAAATGGAGACCCTAATTAGTTGTATTGGTGAGCTCAAAAGTTGGCATAAAACTTTTCTTGAATTCTGCTATTTCTAGTTTATTGAGCTTTTCCAAGGTTTTTTTTCTCTCTCTCAAATTAAAGAAGAGGGAGGGAGAGAGAAAGGAAGGGAAGGACAAAAGAAAGAGATGAGACGAGAGAGAGAAGCTGAGAGAGGAAAAGGAGCACTAGTGCCACGTGTCAGAATTTTGGGACCATGCCCACGTATTTCCGTCTTCAAGAGTGATTGATAAATATTTCAAAATGACTTCAGATGTCCCATGACTATTGGAGCTGCTGATCTCAGTTTTTACATGAGTGGGCTTCCTGAAAGTAATGCTGGCGTTACTCTGTCGGTTTGGACTGATGGATGGATAGAAATGATGATAAATAGATGGCTGAGAGTAAAGATAGACAGATAACAGATGATAGATGGCAGATAACAGATGCTAGATGGCAGATTTTGGGGGAGCTACCCCCAATGTATGTGTAGATAAACTTGCCATATCAACTTATGATCTCAAGGACATAAAGCTCATGTTTTATCTCCCTTTTTTTTTTTAAGATTTTATTTATTTATTTGACAGACAGAGATCACAAGTAGACAGAGAGGCAGGCAGAGAGAGAGGGGGAAGCAGGCTCCCTGCTGAGCAGAGAGCCTGATGTGGGGCTCGATCCCAGGACCCTGAGATCATGACCTGAGCCGAAGGCAGAAGCTTTAACCCACTGAGCCACCCAGGCGCCCCATCATGCTTTATCTTCTTTATATTCCCCTCCTCACTGACACTGAAGTCTCTTTAGAAAGGGACAAGAGTCTCATATTCTTATTACACATTGGTGCTAAAACAGTAACAGCAACACTGACTTGAAATTATTGCAGCAGAGGGGCGCCTGGGTGGCTCAGTGGGTTAAGCCTCTGCCTTCGGCTCAGGTCGAGATCCCAGGGTCCTGGGGTCGAGCCCCGCATCAGGCTCTCTGCTCACAGGGAGCCTGCTTCCTCCTCTCTCTCTCTGCCTGCTTCTCTTCCTACTTGTGATCTCTGTCTGTCAAATAAATAAATAAAACCTAAAAAAAAAAAAAAATTAATGCAGCAGAAAAAAACCACAACAATGAATTGTGAATGAGTGTTAGATACCATGCTTTTTGAATTTATGTTTAACTTAAATCTTACAACAGCCCTGCAAGTATATGTTTATCATTTCCATTTTATAGGTATAGAAATAAGTACTGACCAAGGTCAGGTTCACTGCACAGATTTAAAATGCAGACACATGTCTGACTTACAGCAGCATGATTTTTATTTAATTTTAATTTAATTTACTCTTACCTGCAAGCTCAGGTACATGTGGGCTTTCTGCAGAGGGGAAAAACAAAAAAGGGCACACAACCATAGGAAAAATTGATACTTTTTTAAATTTGACCTACTTGTCTAAAAAGTTTCTTCTTATTATTTCAGAATCCTTAATTTGTGGACGAAGGAACCATCAAACCGAGTTAGCTAGATGAATCTACATTAATCCCAACAAAATCATCTTTTCTGAAACCAGGCAGGACAGTGAGGACTGGGCAGGAGGGAGAGAGAAAAACAGAAATGGGAAAGGAGAAGCTGAGGAAGCAGAGACAAGCTTCTCAGTTGGGCCACGAATCAGCCTTTTCTTCTCCTTTCCTTTGCATATGGAAATAAAGGCATCAGAACCCTTTGTTAAGCCCATAGATTTCCTCTTTTTGTGTGAAGCCTGCATGCACACTTTGGCTGCCCACACTGCACAGGAGCTGGCTGGGCTTCGTGTCCCTCCTCCCGCTGACCTCCAGCCGTGAGGTCTTGGAACCTTGGCTCTTCCAGCCTGACTCTCCCCATCTGCAGTCTCTCTCTGTGCCCAGCACAGCTGGGCGCTGGCAGGCAGGCTTATTGCCAGTCATCTCCAACTCGCCAAATCTTCCGAAGGGCAGCTGGGACACCAGAACTTCCCTGGGAATTTCCTGGCTGCCAGTTCAGATACTGTATCCTCGTCTGCCGAGCTAAAACTAGTAAAGATTGGCAAAGATAAATTAGCCACCGATCCTGGAGGATTGCACTTCTCATCCAAACATTTGCCCAACATTGATTCCAAGTAGCATTCAACTTTGTCTCTAACGAGCTAACAGATGTGGGCATTATCAGAGAGAATTGATACGGTATTATTCACAGAGCTGGGCTGGATGGGTTTTCTCTCTAAATGATGTTTTGGAGCAACAATAGAAAATACCATTCTACTTTGACAATTGACTTGAGAGAACATTGAACTTTTCTTTCTTCCTTCCTTTCTCCTTTCTCCTTCCTTCCTTCTCCCTCCCTCATTCCCTCCTTTCTTTCCTTCCTTCCTTTTTTCCATCCTTCCTTCTTTTCTTCTCTCCCTTTTCCTAGGTTCATATCTTAAGACCAGATGATTGTCTAAATGTGGTTTTCTTCAACCTACCTGGAAACTAGCAAGTGAAGCGTGATGTTCTACCATTTCTAGCATGTAGCTTTGGGAAAGGCATGTATCTGGGGATGAGATCCCATACCCAGGGCTGACCAACAACAGCTGTGAAAGCCGGCTCCGGGGAAGAGCTGAGTAGCAAAATCCCCCTGCCTCAATGGGTGCCAAGATCACATACATTTGTAGGTCTTCTTACTCTTTCTATTACTATCTACTTAGAGCAAGAGAAGGAGATTTTTTTTTTTTTTCAGTATTTTCTGCCCCAAGTTGAGCGTGATCAAGCTCTAGGATTACAGTGGCAATTTACATTAGAAATCTAATGCGTGCTGTTGTAGAAAATTGAACTACAGGGATGGAAGATTATACAAACTTGATGTCACCTTCCTTGGCGGGTAATTAATTCTATTTTACAGGCACTAGAAGGTGCCTTTATGCCCGAAGTTTTGGACTCTCACTTAGGTCTTTCTCTTTTGAAAACTGTACCTAAATAATCAAAAGTTGGATTTCTTATTTCTTTTCATATTTTTATGCCATATAAGGGCAAATGGTTAGAATATTCCTGATATTTGGTATGAAAGAAAGAGAAATTGAGGATGCTGAATTTTCAAGAGTGGAACTCTGTGGGAGGAAGAGCCTTCAAAGAGAGCAGTGATATATAATTTATGATGTAAGACTTTGGATAAAGTTGACCATATTGTGCAGAACACAAGACTTCCCATTTACTTGTACGGCATGTTTTATCTTGACATGATTTCTCTGTGAAAAGAAATAACTTGGGATCTTCTACTTTATTGCTCACTATTTGAGCAGAAATAACTAAACCGAATAATCTTTACCACTTGCTGAGTAAGCCGTTTACATAAATATTTCAACTCCAGATTTCGCAGCTCTGTACCACTGCCCGGGTAGATGAAAAAGCAGACTTAGCCAGATATTTGCTTTACCAACTAGGAGAAGCTTCACAAGCTATTGCATTCCGGACTCCAAGTCCAAACAAAATTGTCTTCTTTTCTAGGTGGAAATATATTTTATTTTATTATAGAATTTATTTAAATTGATATTTAACATGCAAAGAGTGAGAAATAACAATGCAGTGGACAAATCCAGTGTAAAATACATAAGACATAGATGACCTTCAAAAGTATTTATTCGTTCTGTATGTTGTCTTTACATTTGAAGGATATTTCTGCTGATCCTGATGTTCTTCGGTCTTTTTTTTTTTTTTTTTAATCTCTGCCCCAAAGTCTGAAGTGATGAAGATCTGTTGTCTTCCGCCATTGAAATATAGTATAGGGGCGTCTGGGTGGCTCAGTATGTTAAGCCTCTGCCTTCAGCTCAGGTCAGGATCTCAGGGTCCTGGGATTTAGCCCTGCATCTGGATCTCTGCTCAGCAGGGAGCCTGCTTCCCCCTTTCTCTCTGTCTGCCTCTCTGCCTACTCTGTCAAATAAATAAATAAAATATTAAAAAAATAAAAAAATTTAAAAAATAAGAAATTTAGCGTGGAAAAATAATATGTCAATTTGTTACTCTGTTTTTGTTTTGTTTTACTTTATGCATCTCCTTCTGCTTGGTGCCTGGATTTTTTTTTTTTTTTTTTTTTAATTCTGGGAATTCAGTAACTTTTTCTGGATAAACTGTAGGGCTAAGAATTTTGCATCCGAATTTCCTAGAATAAGGTGTGCCCTTTCCTTCCTCGGGGTCAGATATCTTAATCTGAGGAGTGTTGTTGTTTTTAGCTGTATTTGTTATTCTTCTTTATCATAAATCTCTTTTATCTTATTCCCATTTTTATATAATCACTAATATTTGTGAGCTTCTGTTAGATATTATATAAGAGGTGGGTTAATCATTATTCCCACTTCACAGACGAAGATCCTAAGACCCAAGAGGCATAACTTGTTGCAGGATGCTTGGCTGATACGTAGCAGACAAGCGGTTTGATCCCAGTCTGATTCTTAACGTCCATGTGACATCAGGCACTGTGTCATCCTGACTCTTATCTTTATTGCTTCTTGTTTTGATTGTTTTCTTCAGCCTGTACCTCTCTCCTTGATTGATGTGAGTTGGGTTTATTTCAATTTATTGCTTCTAATGTAGCTTTCATCTCTATATTTGTTTTATTTTTCTCTTTAGTTTCCTGGACTCTGCCACCAAGAAGTGCCCATTTTTTTTTTTCTTATTTTACTTATTATTTGATTTTCTTTCCTCGGATAAATGACCTTCTCCTCGATATCTTTGAGGCCAGATGAAACACTTTGCCTGAACCCTTCTTCTACCTGTTAACCCCCTTCTGATATGCAGTAGCTGCCTTGTTGTATTCATGTCCTTTACTCTTTTCAGGTTCTCCATTTTTTAGAAGTAAAAGTTTTATGCTGTAACTTGTTAGGTTATTTCTTATTTTAAGGGGTATTTCCATTTGGGTCCACTCTTGTTTGTAGAATGCTATGATGAGTAAACTGAGGATGATCCCGAATTGTAATAAGTACCTACTTTAATATTTTTCATGAAATATTGCATTAATGTCTGCCTTGGGCATTGTGTATGCTTCAGCACTATATCTAGGAGCTGGGCTTTTGTTGCTATTCTCAGCAAAGACCCTTACAGTTTCAGGATCTCCATATGAACCCAAACGGTTTGTCTTTAAAAGATATTTTCTTTCTACCTGGCGAAACTATCATATACTTAAGTCCTATTCTGTCTGTGTGTTTCTAGAATAATAAACCTGCATGTCCACTCTGCAGATGGCAATGCCGGTTATGGCAGGGCTGGGATATGCAAGAAGTTGTTAGAGGAACACATCAAAGTCAGCCAGCACTCCTGAGGCACACTTGAAAAATGGCACCTACAATGCATAGAAAGGCAATTTTTGGAAGGAGAAATACGTAGAAGTGGTTTGGAGGGATAGAGATTAACACCATGTTGTAAATCTTTCTGAACCCCATATGGCTAGAAGTTAGTTAGGTTTGAGAAATTTGATTGAGCTGATAGAAGCAAGAAAATATCTGAGCGCTCTCCATTTCCTGGGTTTAGTAAGTACACAACTGTGGAGTGAGAGAAGGTATTGCCGTGGTGGGAATAAAGAAAGATTTTAAAGACCTATATGCCAGAGAACCAAATTTGAGATGTTTGATTGGTTATTTATTTTTTTATTTAATTATGTTCCCCATCACCTTCTCCCTTTGGTCAAATCCAAAAGCTTCTGTGGTCTTATGTGCAGGACGTGACTCTCTCATTCAATTCGAGAGTTCACATTACCAACAGTGGATTATTCGTACGTGATAATAGGTGATGACTTATGAAAAGGAGACAGGTGGTATCTACGTTTCTGATGAGGAAAAAAGGCAGAGGGGTACACAGTAATCATGGGTTATTAAATATTCACATTGTTAGAGATTCCTGCAGTCATTGCACATTTAGAAACAATTAAAATAAAACGATTGTCACCTTGGAGTCCCGGTGGCCTGTCATTGTAGCTGGTTATTCTAGCATCAAATGGAGCCTCTCCAGCTGCTTCTCAGGAACCGTAAAAGAAAAAAGGTGCATAGTAGACACTCTTTATGACTTTTCAATGACAAGTCAGGGTTTTTCAATTGTGGGTAATATTTTTCATTCAAATATGTAAATATTTGCAAATGACACCCTATGAATATACCTTCTTTTTACCATAGACTCATAATAAATGCCATTTTAAAAAGAATATTTCATTTGGTATCTTCATATAAAAAGTACTCCAGGGTAAGAGGCTATAAAATTCCTTTTGTTCCCTGATATTTTTTTTCCTTGCTGCTGTTAATTCTTCGTTTTTATTGAGAGTCTGTTTTCTTATAGCACATAATTAGCATGTTTAAAACACTTTGCACCTTTTAAATGTTGGATTAAAGCACATAAATAAATATAGGTTGAGGAGCACAGGTGTTTTTCTGGTTCAATTAGTGCTTCTTTATTCTAAACTCTTCCTTGACTTACACTCTCTTTCTCCATTCAAAGACAAAAATAAACAATCATTTGGCTATTAGAGCAGCCCATGGAGGGCTCATTAACTGGGTTCTAATTGGGTTCTTTCCAAAATCTGTCACTCAAGACTGAAGGTGAATCTGACGCCAGGAGCAAATGAGTGCGTGGAGGGCTGTGAAGTGGAGTGAGGGAAAGCACTTCAGAGAAATGGGGGAACAAAATGAATTTAGGACAAATGAAATGCACTTTTAATATGGGCAAGAGGTAGGAGGTAAAATAAGAGAAGCCTTGGGAAGCTAGTGTTTAGAAAGACTGATTTAGTTAGACTCTTCTGAGCTTTTTTTTTTTTTTTAATTTTCATTATGGGGAGAAAGCAGTTGTCCAAACGAGCGATGCTCCTCCAGGAGGTGCCTTCCAGTTATACAGACACCCAGAATGTCTGTGCTTGCCTGTATTCTTACCCATAGCTGACTGAACCTTGAATGGTTGACTTATCCCCTCCCCCATGACGTGTAGCCTTCCTAGAGGCAAAGTTTGTCTCTCCTAGAACTACCTTGGCCAATTATTAGTCCAAAGAAAGTCCTTTATTGGTGTTTATTGGGTCTATCAACCAATCCATCAACTGGTGAGTTGGAATGCATTGACCACGCCCTTTGCCTTTGTTGAGTATTTCCTGAGCTTTGACATTCTTTTTTCCTTCTCCCCCACTTTACTAAATCTTATTACCATTTCAAGACACAATCTACCACATGTTGCATGGAGCCCTGGGTGTGGTACATAAACAATGAATTCTGGAACACTGAAAAAATAAAATAAAATAAAACAAAAATTTAAAAAATTAAATGGCAAAAAATAATAATTAAAAAAAAAAAAAAGACCCGATCCAAAGGTTAACTTCACTTTGAAGCTTTTTCCAACTTTCAACCACTCGGGTAGACATAATCACTTATTCTCACTTCCAGACACACAAATAATGTTCAGTATGTGTCTCTATTATACTAACTGTGGTGTAATAGAATAGCATGTTAATGTGTGTGTTTCTCAAACAGATCATGGAGTAGTTGGAGTATAGACTGAGTTTGGTCATCTTCAGGTACTTCTCTATATTTTCCCTAGCACTGAGAACAGAGCTTGGCACATCAGAGGCAATAATTCATATTCAATTAAGTGAATGATTGGATCCCTGTTTAGGAAGACCACTGAATATTTCAGTCAGGGTTGTCACAAAATTTCCGAAATCTAGCCTCGTAAGATGGCTGTCTTCATTTCTTCATTTCTACTGGATCGGTTTCCTAGCGCCAGAAACCAACAAGAACAAAAATACTTCTAGATAAACCGTAATAGTAAGTCGAGATGACAAAACAATGAAACTGTGATAAAAGATAAAGCTATGATAAGAATGATAAAAATAAGAAAACTATCTCTCAGGTCAAGAAACATAGTAGAGACTCTCCTTGTGGAAGGGGGGTAGAGTCGTCAGACAAGCAGCTCTGGGACAGTGAAACAGGGAGATGGAGCTCCGAGTTCAGTGACTACACAGGTGTCCGACAACACAGAACCTGCTGCACTCAGGGTGAGGAGGGAAAAGCAGAGGTGGGAGTAAGGAATTCATGAGAAAATAAAAGCTCATCATAATATAATGACACATTAGTTATGTAGAGCTCCTCTATCATTAACAAATTATGTCGCATATGAAATAATATATGAACAAGTTAGACATCGCGCTTAGTGGTATACGTTTTCCTTTTCCCCAGAAGATGGGACTAAGATCTAGATCATGATAAGACCTTTTATGTATTAGAACTTAAGAACAGCCACTAAAGTATCAAAAATTCAAAACACAACTTCTGAGCCAGTAGAGGAAATAATAAGATGACCAAAAACTCACTTCACCAAACCCAACGAGCTGTTTGAAAGAGGGTATAAAATGGGAAATGAACACCAACAGAGTTGTTTTTTGTTGTTTTTGTTTGTTTGTTTGTTTCTCCCTTGGTCCATTTTCTACCCCTGATCAAACCCACCAGCATTCATGACCATTCTGCCACCATTGATGGAGGGACTCCTGTCCTAAGTAGTCTAGAGGGTCAAGTGTGTGGCATCTGACATGGGACAGAGGAAATTGAAAGCGGTTTCTTAGCTACATGAACTGCAGCCTCAGGAAGGAGGACGCCTGCAATGCAGGTCACAGAGGCCTGTGGGAGGCACGCTTTGCCGTGCAGGGACAAGAAGCTGAGATAATGCCTGGTTCCCCCAGAAGACCGTGACTGATTTTTTGAGTAACTTCTCACACTGGCAGGGAAGTAAAACTCAGAAGGTTGAGGTCTGGATTGGGGCAGCTCCAATCTATAACGTAGGAAGCCTTTCCTGTGGGACAGAGAGCACATCTGGGGCAAGCCGGAGGACTCCTGCCTAGACATTGGGGACCCTGTGAGGCTCAAAGATGTCAGGCAGCACCTGGAATCTCACTCCGACCTTACAGTCCAAGGACCCATTTCTTTTTTTTTTTTTTTAAGATTTTATTTATTTATTTATTTATTTATTTATTTATTTGACAGAGAGAGATCACAAGTAGGCAGAGAGGCAAGCAGAGAGAGTGAGAGGGAAGCAGGCTCCCCGCCGAGCAGAGAGCCCGACGCGGGACTCGATCCCAGGACCCTGAGATCACGACCCGAGCCGAAGGCAGCGGCCCAAACCACTGAGCCACCCAGGCGCCCCAAGGACCCATTTCTTGCGCATATTCCCCAGCTGTAGCTCCTAATCCAGTTAGCAACCAATGTAGCACAGCATGGCTTTGTTCTCCTCCCTCCCCATGAGGACGCCTATCCCCTGTAAGTGAGCAGATGTATTCTGGTAGTTGTAAGTCATACTGCCTCTCCTGTTGCAATCAAAGCCAGAAAGAATTCACAAAAACAAGTTTTTAAATACAATAAGAGGGAAGAACAAAGGAGTATTGGGAAGGAGAACGCAAATCACATGCAGAAACTTGGGGATGAGACGTTTGTTACAATTTGGTGGAGGCTTCCAGGCTCTCTAGGAACAAAAACTGAAAACCTACCACCACCAAAGCAGCCAACACTGGGACGATAACAGATTGACTTGCAAGTTTCTGTGATCCGAAAAGAGAAGAGGACTCCTTCTCAGTGCATACTGGGATTAGTTTATAACAGATACTGAGTAACATAAAACACTAGCACAGGTTTACCAGTGAGAGAAATATATATTTTTTCCTATAACAAATCTTTCTAGAATGGAATTCATACTTCCAAAGGGCACATTATGGGGCTTTGAAATTTCGCTATATAATTTTACCTAATTCTCACCATGGTGCTGGTGAACTATATACTATTTTTGAAATTAATAGTTGAATTAATAAAGGCATCAGAGGTTAAGTTAAATTCCCAAGATAAGAGACCTTGACAAGTGGAAAGCTGGATTCAAATCCAGGCCTACTCGCCTCATAAAAGCCTGGGGTTTAACATTAAATAATAACCAGTGAAATCCTTTCTATTCAGAATTTTAAGTAATGGCTTCCAGACATACCACTCTCGTAATAGTTAGTATCTAGGCATGTATAATTAGAGCTTAAAAATTCATAGGAATGAGTTGTTAAATCCTTTTTGCTATTTTGCATACAAGGAACCTCGAGTGAGCGAGTTTTAAAATATCGGTCTGACCTACATGATGAAAGTTTGAGGTTTGTGCATGCACACCCACACAGAATTACAATTATTAAAGCGATAGCCCTGAGATTTTATCACCAATTTGTTAACAGAGCATAAATAACAGAGGCCAGCTAGATCTTGTATATATCACAGGCTAGCCTAGTTTCTCTCTGAGTTTGGCGGGGGAGTACAGAAAGGTAAGGCAAAGATTTCCTTTCAAATACTTCAATTGTTTCCAACGCCTGAGTAAGTTATTTATTGAAATTTTAAACGGTATCATCTAAGACTGAAACAGTTTAATTGAATAGACTTATGATAAGGTACAAATGAATTATACTTTGCTTAATATGATATCCCCCTTGTGTTTGTCCACTTTCTAAAGCAGCATTTAATAAACCACGTGAAGCATCGTCAAGCCAGAAGTGTAAACGCCTGCATCCTGGGGAAAGCAACAGAATCTTCGATTTGTAGCAACAGACATGCTTGGAAATCACAGAAATTAAAAAAAAAAAAAAAAAACAAAACCAATATATATATAGCAATGTTCTGTGCTGTTACAAACCAAAAATTCTCTGTTTCAAGGACACATCCAGAGATGAAACTCCCACTTTTGTGGATACTGGAAAAGTGCTGTCCGTAAATTAGCAAATATTATTCTAGAAATGAATGCCGCTAGCAATCTGGTCTAGTTAAAAAGCCTCCTGAATGTCAATTTCCTTGAAGAACAATGTGAATATTTAGCTAGCTCCTGGAAACTGGCAAATGATTTGTTGTCTAGCAAAATTCGACAATCAGACTTCCAGAAGGAAATAAAGGTGCCAAGAGCTAAGAGATTGGGGTCAGGGATGGGGGTGGGCAGGGGAGGAAGATACAATGAGAGCTTTATTTGGTTCAGTCCCAGGAAATCTTGAGTCTACCTAAGGTTTGTTTTTTCTGGTTTCCACATTTCCCCCCACTCTCCCTCTTTCTCTCTTGGGCTTGGCCCTCACTAACTCCTAAGGATGGGGGCTCTGTCGCAGGTAGGAAGCAGGACTTGGGCATGATTCTGAGGTATTTTTTAGGAGACAGTATGATAAAGAGAACTTGGCATATGTTTTATCCAGGTTGTATGTCTCCGTTACCGAGGAAGAAAAAGTGGTGAAAAGGAGAAATAAGATGTGTGTAACTGTCTGGAACTTTCACTGTGTCTTGTCTCCTGGGGAACTAAGTATAGCGAGAGAAGTGTGCAGAATGATGAGAAATGGCATCGAAAATGACCTTTAAGTCGGCTTCCAACCAGGAGAGTGGGAGAGACTGGGAAAGCCATTAAACTGCTCTATTATACAATTTTGCATAGAATTTTTAGACTCAGATGTATAATTTTTCATTTTCCATGTTACATTTTCAAGGAAATATAACCTCTTGTTCAAAACTGTCAAAAGCATTTTGGATCTGGGTTCTGCAGTATGGCTTATGACCTAACAATCATAACTATACACCAGAGGTGAATTTGACAATATGTCGCCCGTGTAATGTCCTCAACCAAGCTATTAGTGAAGAAAGGAAAAAATTGAACAGAACAGGTAAAGGACAGATGCCTATGGAATATAACCTTTCCTCATTCTTATTCAAAGTTACCATTTTCGTTTCCTGCATTGTATCTTTTCTTACTGTTTCTTTAATGAGTGGGACAAGAGGGGGGGAAATGTTACTATTTTTGGACTTGGAATTAGCTTACTAAGCTCTACTAGACAAATTTACAGCAATTATAGATAGACATAGGATATATTATAATATTAAGAAGTTCTGCTTTCTTTCCATGAGCTTATTATATATTATATTTTTCAGTAATTCTTGTAATTTTATAATTTTTATTAGGACTGGATTGAATCTGTAGATTAATTTAGGGAAAACAAGCATGTTTGTAGTACTAAGACTTCCTCTGTAAGAATATGGTCAATTTTATATTTTTTTTTTCTTTTTAAAGATTTTATTTATTTATTTGTCAGAGGAGAGAGAGAGAGCACGCACAAGCAGGCAGAGTGGCAGGCAGAGGAAGAGAAAGAAGCAGGCTCTCCACTGAGCAAGGAGCCTGATGTGGGACTCCATGCCAGGACCCTGAGATCATGACCTGAACCAAAGGCAGAGGCTTAACTGACTGAGCCACCCAGGCGTCCCTATATTTTATGTTTATATATTTTATTTATTTATGTGAGAGAGCACAGCAGGGGAGAAGATGGGAAGGAGAGGGGAAGCAGACTCATCCCTGAGCAGGGAGCCCTAGGCAGGGCTGGATCCAGGACCTCTGGAGAGGGTGACCTGAGCCAAAGGCAGATGCTTAACCAACTGAGTCACCCAGGTGTCTGAACATAGGCAATTCTAAATTTAAATTTTAGAGAAACGTGTGTACTTTGTTAAACATAAGATTGGGCATCTTTGATTTGTCGCTATGTAAAAAATCTGTTATTTCAGATTGGATTTTCTCATTTTTAGTTGCAGTGTATAGATTTGCAATCAGCTTTTGCTAATCGACTATGTGTCCGGCAACTTTGTTAAACTCTGCTACAAATTACAGTCACCTAATTAGTAATCCTTAAGGGGAACATGCTCAATTTTTGTATGTATATCAGGGAATCAAATAACCTATTTTTGGTTTTCTAAATCTACCTTATTTTCTAAAAATAATTCCTATTGATCATTTTGAATGCATTTTAGCATCTATTGAGATATTCTAATTGCTTATTTTCCTTCAGCCTATTAATGTGTAAGTTAATTCATACTAATAATGGTAGACAAATAAACATGCCTGCATTCTTGCATTAAATACTTCTTAGTCATTATGCCATCAATTTTATACTTTGCTTAGATCCTTTTTTTAAAAGATTTTATTTACTTATTTGTCAGAGAGAGAGAGCACAAGCAGGGAAGCAGCAGGCAGAGGGAGAAGCAGATCCCCTACCGAGCAAGGAGCCCCCTATGGGGCTTGATCCCAAGCCCCGGAATCATGACTTGAGCCAAAGGCAGTTGCTTAACTGACTGAGCCACCCTGGCATCCCATGCTTAGATCCTTTTAATACAGATAACTTCCTAACTTCCACTTTTCAGCAATCATTTTCTGACAAGTTTTATTCATAACAGTATTTCCTGCCGTGTTTATTCTTATGGGAAAATCACAGGATATAATACTTCAGCCCCAGACCATTTTCTATATAATAAAACATACAACTCCTCTCTTGAAGTTAAACAACAACAACAACAACAACAACACAAACAAAAACAAACAACGAAAACCTTTTAGTTTAGGCCACACAATCTTTTAAAAATTGCTTTTCAATCACCAATTGATTTGCATATTAAATGGATATTAACAAGCATTGCTTTGTGTCCTAATTTTGGTTCTGCCACAAAATTATTCCACTGGAGGATGAGAAGCTTGGCATACTTACTCACAGATCCCAAACAGCTTTTGGGTGTGTAAATATCCTGCTAGATTTACCCCTCTGGGCACTAACTGCTTTATGACTTTATGTGCATTGCTCAAAGCTAAAATACCTTCTGTGGCTTTGGAGAACGTACATAAGGAGACCAGCATATGACATACATATATAATAGATGTTGCTGCTACGTGTTCTGAGCTCCCCCAACATCATGCAGAAATCCAATGGGCTGGGAATGTGGTCTGATGCACCTTTTATACCTTCCTGTTACTTTTGGTTCTTAGTGTACAAATCTGGACAAAAGTAAGGACCAATGAACGAATAAAATGAAATATAGAAAGATTCCAAAGAAGAACCCATGTCTGAGAATGGGCTCACAGTGAGGACGGTACCCAGACCATCTTAACTCCAAGGCTACCTGAGAATCACATCCTCTACTGACAAATCAGACACTTTCGAAACCATCTACACATCAGGTTGTATTGCTAACAAGTGTGTTTGGAATGTAACTCAAGAATGTCAACACACATGTTTTGGGTCCAGATGTAGTATTTAGTTTGGGGGACATTGTATGCTATACTTTTTAGGTAGACACAAACCATGAAGCATTGCATTGAAGATATGAATTCTATGAAGTTTGGGGATTGGAAAACCACAGGCATTTTTTTTTTCTAATTTTTATTTATTTAGTTGAGAGAGAGAGTGAGAGAGAGCAGAGATGGGAGAAGGTCAGAGGGAGAACCAGATTCCCCATGGAGCTGGGAGCCCGATGTAGGACTCAATCCCAGGATCCTGGGATCATTACTTGAGCCAAAGGCAGTTGCCTAACCAACTAAGCCACCCAGGTGCCCACAGGCATTCTTCTGAAAGAATGTTATATAGGGATGAATGAATAGAGGATATCCTTCTATTCTGTTTGGACGTTTGCATCCATGTTATGAGAAAGAGTGGTCTCTACATTTCTTTTACAATATGGCCTATGCCTGGTTTTCATTTCAAAGTTTTACAAATACAAAAATAATCTGTGGACTTTTTTTTTTTTAAATATATGCACCACTTTTTCCATTTACTCCTTTTCTGAGATGTTTCTTTAAGAGTGGGTTTAGTTTACTGTAACCATTCAGAGGGGCTAACCTGTCAAAATATGGAGTTGATCTATTCTTTGTGGTAAGATCATTATGGGCACATTAATTTTCTTCAACATACGTGGGAATTTTCAGGTTTTTAATCAATTCTTACAAGGTCAGTTAACCATCTCTTACCTTTTTGAGGCTTTCCCATATTTATCTCTCCTAAAACTTGCCGACAATAAGATGTTTGTATTTTACCTTTTAAATTCTGCAGCCTTTACATTTATAGGCCCTTTTTAATTCTGCATATTGTTGATTCATGACTTTTCCTTTTAATTTTTTTGCCTAATTCTATCAGCTTAATTAAGTTTTTAGGTCCTTCCAAGAATCAGTATTTGGTTTTTATTATCTCTATATTTTTCTGCCTTAAGAGTTTGCTATTATATTTATTTTATATTTACTTCAGTTGTTCTTATATTTAATGCATTTGTAAATTTTCTTACTTCTTAAAGTAGGTGTTTAATGAATCATCTTCCAGCCTTTCTTATTTTCAGTCAGAAGGTATAAGCATTTAAGGATGTAGATTTCCCAAGCACTAGCTTGGCCTGATTCCTTAAATTTTGGCCTATTATAATCTTTTCTTGTTTCATTTCTAAATATTTTTAAATTTCATGAATAATTCCTTCTGAGTTATTTGAAATTGGTTTTAAAATTTTCAAATATATTGATATTTTTAACTGCTCTTCAATTATTTACCTTAACTTAATTGAATTTTATGCAGAGAACATACTCTGTATGATCTTAAAACTTGGGAAATTGAGTGGGTGTCTTTGGCAGTCAGACTACAGCATAATTCCTTTGCTGTAATTTATGGGATCTGGAGCTAGACAGACTTGGGTTCTAATTTCAGCGTAAGCAACTGTGGTCTTTAACCAAATGCTGTTACCTTTTGAGTTCGTATCTATTGCCTCAACAGCCCTGCATAATAAACCACCAGAGAAACTCAGTTGCATAAGACAATGAACACTTACTTAGCTCATAAGTTTGTGGACTTCAGCTAAACTGCTCTTGTTACCGAACTCAAACATGTTCGTGCACCCAGTGCACAGCAGACCAATGTCTGAGTCACCGGAATTGAAGAAAAGAAAACTGAGCCATCAGAAGGGCAGCTCAAGGAGAAGGCGGTCATTCCCAAAGAAGCTTTGCCCTGTTGAGTCTAGGGACAGCTTTTATATGTTTTATGTGCCCTGCTGAGCTTAGGAACATGAGGGGAGAGTGAGGGGTTTCTTGAAACCTTTAAGTAAGGTGAGGGGGCTTTGAAACAGTCTTGAGATATCCATTCTTGCCAACAGTGAGGTGCCGGTTGAGACCCAGCATGATCAAGTGCATCAGACAGTTTCAATACAAAGATTACCCTCTGGCCCCCATTAGGTTTGTACAATCAGTGGGTAAACAGAGAGTAGGAGTGAAAAAACCAAAGTTAATGATTGATATTGTATGAGGTTAAGAGGTGCCTAAAACAGGGGCGTCTGGGTGGCTCAGGTGGTTAAGCATCTGCCTTCAGCTCAGGTTGTGATCTTGGGGTCTTGGGATGGAGCCCCCCATGGAGCTTCCTGCTCAGCAGGGAGTCTGCTTCTCCCTCTGCCCCTCATCCTGCTCATGCACTCTTTCTCTCTCTCAAATAAACAACAAAAAAAATCTTTTTAGAAAGAGGTGCATAAAACATAATTATCTAGGGAACAAAAGAATGTGGAGCCAAGTTAATAACATACAACTATAATGCATACAACTATAATGCAATGACAACGCTGCTTATGCTTTCAAAACAGGTCCAGGAACCAAACGTCCAGCCTTGGTTAACACGGGCAGCGCTTGATCATGATCACGTGGTCAGCTGTGGGTCATGTCTCCAGCGCTGGAGATCTTGGCTGAGTTTGCTCGAGTCTGGGGTAGTACGTGTTCTTACTACAAATGTGGCTTTTGGGAAGTAAATTTCAGATTTTGATTCATACTTTATTTTGGTGGTGTATGTTTTTCTAAAATTGTGTATGCAAGGTATGTTTTCATTAATATTCTCCTCGTGTTTTGATAGTTAATTTGTTCTTGGTTTTTATAGATTTCTCTGTATATCTGTAGCTGTATCCTCTCTCTTGTCTTCAGTATAATTGGCTTTGCCTTCTCTTTGTTTTCTTGATTACTTTGCCAGATCCATGTTATTTTGTTAGTCTTTTTGGAGGAGTAGTTTCTGTTTTTGTTGATGCTTTTGATTTTCTCCCAGTTAATTGTTTATTATGCCCTTCAGATTTACTCTGATGATTTTTGTATTAATTTTTTTTACATGAAAGCATGACTCAATATTTGATCGCCATTCTTCCTTTAAAATATATTCTCTTGAGACTATATATTTCCTTTCATGTACAGTCTTAGCTGAAAAACCTCATATATTGTTACAATGTTTGTTTTCTGTTATTTTATTTAGATTACTCAATCTAAACTTCATAGTTTTTACTACATATTAATTTAATTATTGCATTTTTTAAGCCTAACTTTTTTGTCTGTATGATGTGTGTATATACATAGATGCAGATATGGATATAGGTCATATATAATATATATATAAATTGATGAGTCATGTTTGGTGAACATGATCTGGGTCATATTGACTCTTCATTATATATTGATGGGTTTTTTTTACTGAATATACAGCCACTGAAAATGCATCTCTGATTGAAAATTATTTGTATATGGGGTGCCTGGGTGGCTCAGTGGGTTGAGGAGCCTCTGCCTTTGGCTCAGGTCATGATCTCAGGGTCCCAGGATAGAGCTCCACATCAGGCTCTCTGCTCAGCAGGGAGCCCGCTTCCCCTTCTCTCTCTGCCTGCCTCTCTGCCTACTTGTGATCTCTCTCTCTCTGTTAAATAAAGAAATAAAAAAAAAAAAAAGAAAAGAAAGAAAATCATTTGTATATGAATTTGAGGACAGGCCATAATATTTACAAAGTGATCTAAGTGCATTTGGCCATTCACAAGGACTAGTCTCTTTTTTAAAAAATAATTTACTTTTTTATTAACATATGATTTATTTTTTGTTTCAGGGGTACAGGCCTGTGATTCCTCAGTCTTACACAATTCACAGTGCTTGCCATAGCACAGACCTCTTTTTGATGAATATTCTTACTCGAGGTCTCTTCCCTGCAACCTCCCATGAAAGTAATTCTCAGCCTGCTTTCTACCACATACATACATTCTTATTCCCAAAATGTTTCTTGTTACTTGTTCTTTAAGTAACAAGTTCTATAACTTGTTACAAGTTCTATAAGTAACAAGCTCTGCTCCATTAAGTAACCTGTTCTTGTTAAGTTCTGTCGTATTTAAAATGCACCACTAGGGGCGCCTGGATGGCTCAGTGGGTTAAGCCTCTGCCTTTGGCTCTGGTCATGATCTCAGGGTTCTGGGATAGAGCCCCACATCAGGTTCTCTGCTCAGCGGGGAGACTGCTTCCTTCTCTCTCTCTCTCTCTGCCTGCCTCTCTGCCTACTTGTGATCTCTGTCTGTCAAATAAATAAATAAAATCTTAAAAAAATACAAAAAAGATAAAATGCACCACTAACACCTTGCATTGAAAGGTCCCAAAGCAAATATGTCAAACTTTTAGTACCGTGATTTAGTTAACCTTAGTTGAATTCAGGCAACATGATTCTGCATCAGTGTCTGGACAACCGACTGCTTTTGAATCAACTCTCAGGTGTCACTCTCAAGTAATAGCCTAATGCCCACACTCAATTCCTGTACCCTGTTCATGCAACGTTGAGAACTCCTGCTCATTACGTTTTTGCTGATCCATATATCCTGAAGCCACACATTTTACCAATAAAAAGACATTTTTATTTCTTTTATTAAGCCTCCAGTGGTGTTCAGAGCTAAAGATAACTGAAGCTCTTACAGCAGCTGCCTCAAGGTCATTGCCTTCTACTTGGAACCTTTCAAATACTGACTCATTACCCCTGAAGTATGTAATGCTGATTTAGGGAGTTAACTCAAAAATTCAAATTAACAAACAAAGGTATACACTCCCCGCTATCAGTGCTGAATTATTAAAGATTAAGTTACAAATTAACAAAAAAAGTTTTATAAAAGGAAAAGTAATAACAAAATCACTCCTAAACCCATCACTCAAAAGCGAATATAGCTAACATTTTAGCAGTGATAAATGGCTGCCATTTTCTTTATATCTGTGTCTGTACACACTGGCACATAAGCATATACATGTGTATGTAAATATGTGTACATTTCTTTTTCAGTATTGAGCTATACATTTCCATTTATTTTTATCTATCTATACTTACTTGCACATACACACAATTGTAGAGCATATATCCTAAAATATGCTTTTATATATTAAAGATATAAGCATTTTTGTATGTATCCACATATATCTATAGTATTATTTCATATTTCTTCATAATCTCTTATTTTATGTATATACAATAATTCAATGCATGTAATCTATAATGTACTGATGTACATTTATACTGATTCCAATCTTATTTTGCTGCTCTTAACAATTGCAATGAAAATATGTGTGCTATATCTCTTTCCCTTACCTGACAGTTTCTTTAGGGAAAATGTGTATAAGTAGAATTGTTAGTTTAATGGTATTCTTGTGATGCCAATTTCTGAGATCTGTTTTCAAGTTATCCTCCAGAACAATTCTATTGTTGTTATGATATGATAACTTTTAATGTAAAAGAGAACAAACCTTCCTATTTTATATTGTTGCAATGTTTTTCTTGATTTATCACTTTTATTCAGTTTGGCAGTTTTTTCTATTTTTTTTAAATTTACAAAAAAATCAGTCATTTTTTCATGTTTTCTGCTTTTACTCATATGTTTTAGAAACTTCTACATAGACTATAACAAAAGTATACATTATACTTTCTTTTACTTCTTTTATGGCTTTTAAAATATAAAGTATATTTGGGCTATTTTAGCATAAATGTGAAATACATATCTGGCTTGTTCAATCCTTTTACTTCCTTTTTTAAAAAGATTTTATTTATTTGAGAGAGAGAAGAAAACACAAGCAGGGGGGAAAGGGGGAGTCAGGCTTCCCATTGAGCAGGGAACCCAATATGGGGCTCGATCCCAGGACCTTGGAATCATGACCTGAGCCGAAGGCAGATGCTTAACAGACTGAGCCACTCAAGCACCCCAATGTTCAATCCTTTTTCTTTTTCTTTTTCTCTAAGTTTTATTTTTATTTTACTTATTTGAGAGAAATTGAGGGCATGAGAGGGGAGAGGTCAAAGGAGAAGCAGACTCTCTGCTGAGCTGGGAGCCCCATGTAGGACTCGATCCTGGGACCCCAGGATCATGACCTGAGCTGAAGGCAGTTGCCCAACCAACTGAGATACCCAGGTGTCCCCAATCCTTTTTTTTTTTTAATTAAATAGTGAGTGTTCCAGTATCATTTTTTTGAATAATTCATTAATTGACTACAAGCTTGCTTGCTTGATTTATTTATTTATTTATTTGGGAGGGTGGGGGGAGGGAAAAGAGATCTTTTTTTTAAAAATATTAATTACTTCTTTGATAGAGAGAGCCCATGAGTTAGGGAGAGGGAGAGAGAAACTCAAGCCGACTCTGTGCTGAGCTTGGGGCCCGACCCAGGGCTCCTTCTCACCCTGAGATCACAACCTGAGCCAAAACCAAGAGGCAGGTGCTCGACAGACTGTGCCACCCAGGTGCCCCAATGGGCTACCAGTTTTAAATGACATTTTACAATGTTAAATTCTATGTATAACATCTTTTAAAGAGTTTTCTATGTTATTTCATTGATGTGTCTACCTTTTCTCCCATGGCCCCGGGCTATGTAAATAATTATGGCTGTTCAGTACAATTAACCTCATCAATATAGTGGTATTCAAGTCATTAGGCTACATTCATTGATAGTGACATAGTTAAAATCATTTTATCTATTTTCAAAAATATATATTGAGACTTGATTAAGATTATATTTGCAGACTAATTTCAAAAGAGCTGAAATATTTATAATATTGAAGCTTCCCATTTCTGACAAGCCATTTATCCTCTGGAAAATGAGTAATCAGACTATTCTGGAGAAATGGAAAGATTAGAATTTGGTATAAATTATTTCATATATAAATTCATCACAACAGCAAAGAGGTTTTCTGCATGTGTTTGCTATTTATCAATTCAGTCATTTCTATGGATTTAATATTAGTACCTACAGAGTATTATAATGACATCACTAATTACAACTGCAATGATTTGTATTTTGTTTCATTGAAGAGGGATAGTTGATATTCTCAATATTCATGAACAAAAGACTGGCTAAGAAATTTATAAACATTCTCAGACATACATATCACTGACACAACTATTTATACATAATCATCATCATTCATCTAGAAGTCATGGAGTGCCTACTGGGTAACAAACACCGGGACAAGCAACGGCAATGCAAAAATTAATAGTTCAATATATGCTTTGAAACTTTACAGTAGATCAAGGTAAACAAATTTACAATCCATTATAACTTCCTCTGATACATGTTTTACTGGAATCCTGTCAAAAATAATAGAAGATTATCCAGAAGGGAGTAAGTCCTATGTGAGTTGGGGATATATTCATATTATAAATAGCCCACATCTTCCTGCACTCCCATACCTCAGTCATCACCAATCATGTCAATTTCCTTCCTAAAAAAAAAACCTTCCTATCTTTCAAATTTCTCCATCTTCTATTGCTTGTAGGAGAAGCTCAGCTAGTCTTACCTCTCATCTGGGCTCTTGTAAGAGCCTATTATAATAGGTCCACTGTCATCCATTGTTTTATTTTATTTTATTTTTTAATTGAGGTAAAGTTCATTTAACATGCAGTTAACTAGTTTAAAATGTGGAGGCCAGTGGCATATGATGCATTCACAATTTTCGCAACAGTGGCCTCAATCTAGTTCAAAAGCATTTTTATTAGCTTAAACAGATATTGCATACCTATTAAGGGGTAACTCCCCCCTCCTCCTCCCATGAGCCCCTGGTAGCTCGTCTAATCTCTGTGTCTTTGTATTTGCCTATTCTGGACATTTACAAATCTGTAGCATAGTGGTAGCATTATATTTATATTAATTTCTTGGTTTTGTTAATGTGCTTAGGATGCAACATTAGGGGAAGCTGAGTGAAGCCTGTACTGTAACTCTGTACTGTTTTTGAAGCCTTTACATAAGTTTACAATTATCTCAAAATAGAGAGTTTTAGAAAGAGCCATAATGCTATGGAAAACACTGGACAGAACTTTCGCCTTGGAGTCCCAGACACAACTGTTTGAATCTTACTTTCACTACTACTTGCTTTGTGGTATTCCCTTGGGTCGTAAAATAAACAATAAAATGCCTGAAAGTTAAGCAAATTAAACTCTGTGGACTCCAGTTTCTTCATGACAAGATACAAGGAAAAACTGTATAGAAGATAACTAAGATTCTTCTTATTCAAAATCTGAAAATTCATCCCTTTTATAGAGGATCTGGACTCTTTCCCAAGTGGTAATAACCTTTGTCAAAAGAACAAATTCCAAAGTTAATAGTTTTTCTTAGCTTCTCACCAAGAATTTTATTATAAAGGCGAGGAAGTAGGAAAGTAATCACAATTATGTAAAAGTCTTAGACCTGTATCTGCACATGGAAAGTGTTTAATAAATCTCTCTATTCTTAAATAAATATGTATATACATCTATGTGTTTTTTTCAAGATGTGCTCAAAGATATTATTATCAACACAATGGGTCCTTTCACTGGCTCTGTAGTGTCCAACTATGAAGAAAAAATGACAAGTTATAATAAAAGACCAAAAAACACAATTTAAAGAGCAGAGCAAGCATCAGAACCAGAGATTAATCACAACTATGAGTACTGTGCAAAGGCTCTAGTGGGCAGCATGCAAGAAGATATGGGTGATAGAAGCAGAGAGATGGAAATCCTAAGAAAGAGCCAAAAAAAAAAAAAATGCTAGAGATAAACACTGTCACAGAAATGAAGACCGCCATAATGGACATGGGTGAGAAAATCGTCTCTGAACTGGAAGATATAGCAATAGAAATTTCAAAAGCTGTGAAACAAACAGAAGGAAAAAAACAAAACAAAACAAAAAACCAGAACAGAATATCCAAGGACTGTGGAACAACTGCTAATATAGGAGATTCTTATGATGGGACTACTTTAAGGAAAAGACAAGACACAGGAAAAATACTTAAAACAACAATGACTGAGAGTTTCTTCAAATTAATGCCAGATATCAGGCATTGAGGGAATTGGTTGCCAATAAACACACCTTGCAAGAAACATTAAGAAGGAAAATAATACAGGTCATAAATTAAGATCTAAATTTAAAAATGGAAGAGATCAAAGCAGGAATTAGTGATGGAAAAGTAAAAACTTTAATTTTTCTTATTTTTTTAATTTATTTATTTTCAGCGTAACAGTGTTCATTGTTTTTGCACCACACCCAGTGCTCCATGCAGTACATGCCCTCCCTATTACCCACCACCTGGTTCCTCAACCTCCCCCCCCCCGCCCCCCACCCCTTCAAAACCCTCTGGTTGTTTTTCAGAGTCCATAGTCTCTCATGGTTCATCTCCCCTTCCAGTTTCCCTCAAATCCCTCTCCTCTCCATCTCCCCATGTCCACCGTGTTCTTTGTTATGCTCCACAAATAAGTGAGACTATTATAAGAGACTCTTATAAGAGACTCTCTCTGCTTGACTTATTTCGCTCAGCATAATCTCTTCCAGTCCCATCCATGTTGCTACAAAAGTTGGGTATTCATCCTCTCTGATGGAGGCATAATACTCCATTGTGTATATGTACCACATCTTCCTTATCCATTCATCCGTTGAAGGGCATCTTGGTTCTTTCCACAGTTTGGCTACCGTAGGCATTGCTACAATAAACATTGGGGTACAGATGGCTCTTCTTTTCACTACATCTGTATCTTTGGGGTAAATACCCAGCAGTGCAATTGCAGGGTCATAGGGAAGCTCTATTCTTAATTTCTTGAAGAATCTCCACACTGTTCTCCAAAGTGGCTGCACCAACTTGCATTCCCACCAACAGTGTAAGAGGGTTCCCCTTTCTCCACATCCTCTCCAACACACGTAGTTTCATGTCTTGCTAATATTGGCCATTCTAACTGGTGTCAGATGGTATCTCAATATAGTTTTAATTTGAAACTCCCTGATGGCTAGTGATGATGAACATTTTTTCATGTGTCTGAGAGCCATTTGTATGTCTTCATTGGAGAAGTGTCTGTTCATATCTTCTGCCCATTTTTTGATATGATTATCTGACTGATATCTAGTAATGAGATTGAAGCAGTGATCAAAATCTTCCCAAAAAACAAGAGCCCAGGACTTTACAGATTCCCTGGGGAATTCTACCAAACTTTCAAAGAAGAAATAACACCAATTCTCCTGAAGCTGTTCCAAAAAATTGAAGCAGAAGGAAAACTTCCAGACTCTTTTTATGAAGCCAGCATTACCCTGATCCCCAAACCAGGCAAAGACCCTACCAAAAAGGAGAATTTCAGACCAATATCACTGATGAATATGGATGCAAAGATTCTCAACAAGATCCTAGCAAACAGGATCCAGCAGCACATTAAAAAGATTATCCACCATGACCAGGTGGGATTCATCCCTGGGTTACAAGGTTGGTTCAACATTCGCAAATCAATCAATGTGATAGAACAAATCAATAAGAGAAGAGAGAAGAAGTACATGGTCCTCTCAATTGATGCAGAAAAAGCATTTGACAAACTCCAGCATCCATTCCTGATTAAAACGCTCCAAAGTATAGGGATAGAGGGAACATTCCTGAACTTCATAAAATCTGTGTGAAAAACCCACAGCAAATATCATCCTCAATGGGAAAAAGCTTGCAGCCTTCCCATTGAGATCAGGAACACGACAAGGATGCCCATTCTCACAACTCTTGTTCAACATAGTATTAGAAGTCCTAGCAACGGCAATCAGACAACAAAGAGAAATAAAAGGTATCCAAATTGTCAAGGAAGAAGTCAAACTCTCTCTCTTCGCAGATGACATGATTCTTTATATGGAAAACTCAAAAGACTCCACCCCCAAACTACTAGAACTCATACAGCAATTCAGTAACGTGGCAGGATACAAAGTCAATGTACAGAAATCAGTGGCTTTCTTATACACTAACAATGAAAATACAGAAAGGGAAATTAGAGAATCGATTCCATTTACTATAGCACCAAGAACCATAAGATACCTGGGAATAAACCTAACCAAAGAGGTAAAGGACCTGTACTCAAGGAACTACAGAACACTCATGAAAGAAATTGAAGAAGACACAAAAAAATGGAAGACCATTCCATGCTCTTGGATTGGAAGAATAAACATTGTTAAAATGTCTATACTGCCTAGAGCAATCTATAATTTTAACGCCATTCCAATCAAAATACCACCGGTATTTTTCAAAGAGCTGGAGCAAATAATCCTAAAATTTGTATGGAATCAGAAGAGACCCCAAATTGCTAAGGAAATGTTGAAAAACAAAAACAAAACTGGCGGCATCACGTTACCCGATTTCAAGCTTTACTACAAAGCTGTGGTCACCAAGACAGCGTGGTACTGGCATTAGAAACAGACACATTGACCAGTGGAACAGAGTGGAGAGCCCAGATATGGACCCTCAACTCTATGGTCAAATAATCTTTGACAAAACAGGAAAAAATATACAATGGAAAAGAGACAGTCTCTTCAATAAATGGTGCTGGGAAAACTGGACAGCAATATGTAGAAGAATGAAACTCGACCATTCTCTTACACTGTACACAAAGATAAACTCGAAATGGATAAAAGACCTCAACATGAAACAGGAATCCATCAGAATCCTAGAGGAGAACATAGGCAGTAACCTCTTCGATATCAGACACAGCAACTTCTTTCAAGATATGTCTCCAAAGGCACAGGAAACAAAAGTGAAAATGAACTTGGGACTTCATCAAGATCAAAAGCTGCACAGCAAAGGAAACAGTCAACAAAACAAAGAGGCAACCCACGGAATGGGAGAAGATATTTGCAAATGACAGTACAGACAAAAGGTTGATATCCAGGATCTATAAAGAACTCCTCAAACTCAACACACAAAACAGATAATTTTTCTTATTTTTAACCAATATAACAGAAATTTGTTCAAATAATATTTGTTATTTGTTCAAAATAATAATAAACCAACAATGTATATGAATATGCATGTTATGTATATATCTTATATATGTATATAGGCTTATCAATTCTGTTCTTGTGGATAAATGTTCTGTAATTTGTCCCACATAACCAAGCACCTGGACTTGCATGCGTCTAAGCAGGCTAAGAAATGTTGTTTGTGAGACTCATGCTGTGTGAATAACCTTGGGAGCCTGGTTACTTAAAATATATTATCTGCCCTCCAGGTCAGAACTGGCCCTTCTGTTCTGGACACGAAGGGCTACAAATCTTGCCTCACATCCCCTGCTGCTCCAGGCTGGGCTGGCCCCTCAGAATGGAATCCGGGAGGGGAGGCAGACACACATAGCCCAGACTCCTTGAAAATATAAAGACATGATAACACAGAAATGCAGCTCGCTCCAAACTGCATGTAGGCAAACAAATGTTTAATTTCAGAACCTGTTATCTGGCCTTCTGGGAATGGTCACTTGGACCTCTCACCTGACGGGAGCAGATGTTCTGCCCAGGCCTCTGAGTCAGGACTCCATCTTGGCTGTTTCCACAGGGCTTCCCCAGCTAAAGGGGTTGGATGTTCAAGTACCTGATTTGATATAACTTTGCCTTATTCTCATTTATTGCCTACTATTACCTTTAATTAGTTGTATATTCCCTTCCTCTTCTGTTTCTATTTAACTTCTATAAAAATAATAGTTTTCTTTCCTTTTTGAAACTAAAACCTGGCTATTGTGAATCTTTTGTTCAGAACAGATGCTTTTTTATAAGTGAAATTAATAACACAATGATACAGAGGATAGTGGAGAGCAATTTGGATACTTTGTTATTGTAAACTACTCATAAAACCTGTAAAGTGCTATAGTGTTATTTGAAAGTGGACCTGGATTAGTTATAAATGTATATTTCAAACTCTGGGGCAACCATAGAGAACTGGAGAATTCTAAGATATATGAATATTAAACAACACACTTCTAAGTAACACAAAGATGAAAAAAATCTCAAGAAAAATGAAAAAAATACTTCAAACTAAGTGGGACTGAAAATACAATTTGTTGCATGTAGCAAAAGCAGTTCTTTGAGGTAAATGTGTAACATTTAATGCATATATTAGAAGAGATGAAAGATCTAAAATCAATGATCTGGGGCACCTGGGTGGCTCAGGGGGTTAAAGCCTCTGCCTTCTGCTCAGGTCATGATCTCAGGATCCTGGGATGGAACCCCACATCCAGGCTCTCTGCTCAGCAGGGAGCCTGCCTCCTCCTCTCTCTCTGCCTGCCTCTCTGCCTACTTTGTGATCTCTGTCTGTCAAATAAATAAATAAAAATCTTTTAAAAAATAAAATCAATGATCTATTTCTGAGAAAAGAGAATAAATAAATCCAAAATAAGCAAGAGAATATACATAATAAGACTTAGAGTAGAAATCAATGAATGTAAAGATCAATAAAATCTCTAAGTCTGTAGCCTTTCTAATTAAGAAAGAAAGAAAGAGGACACATATTTTAAATATCACAAATGAAAGAGGGGAAATCACTAAAGAGTGCATGATCATTAAAAGAATAATAAAGAAATATGAACAACTCTATGCCCACAGATTTGATAACCTACTTGTCAGGGAGCAATTCCTTTAAAGACATAATTTTCCAAAACTAACACAAGAAGAAAAAGACAATCTAAATAGGCCTCCATTTAGTAAAGAAATTGAGTCAATAATTAATGTTCTTCCAAAACAGAAATCTCCAGGACCAGATGGGTTCACAGGTAAGTTCTACCAAACATTAAGGAAGAAATTATACATCTTCTTTACAATCTCTTTCAAAAGATAGAAGCAGAAAGAGTATGACCTAATTCATTGTGATTCCAGCATTACCTTAATATGAAAGTCAGACAAAGACATTGCAAGAAAACTACAGAACAATATCTCTTGTGAATGTAAATGAAATATCCTCACCAAAATATTAGCAAATTGAATCCGATGATGTGTACAAAGAATTATATACCGCAACAAAATGGGACTTACCTCAGGTGTGGAAGGCTGGTTCAACATGTGAAAATCAATTAATATAATCCACCACATTAAAAGGCTAAAAAAGAAATCATCATGTGATTGTATCGAGAAATGCAGAAAAAGAATTGAAAAAAAATACTCATTTATGATAAAATTTCTCAGTAAACTAAGAATAAAGAAGTTTCTCTAATTGATAAAGAATATTAAAACCTCTGAAGTTAGTATCATACTTGATGAGAAACTCAAAACTTTCCCACTAAGTGGGGGACCAGCAGGGTTTTCAATTTAGTCATCTAGTTTTCCTTCTGAGTAAGCTTACCAGCTTAATTTATAAGCATTGATTTAGATAATTCGTAGAACTACTTTTTTTAATCAAAAATAAGTTACTTTTTTTCAATTCCTCTGCTAAGGACTATAAAAAATATTTCTCTAGTAAAGTCAGCTAGTAGTAGCTAGTAAGCTAATACACAGCAAAAATACGATGATCCTTGGGCAAATGATGCTGCGGGAACATTAGGAGAATCGATGTGTTCTTCCTGCTCTTTCTGGCTGCATTACTGACTAGGTAAGCCCCTGAAAGTGATGGCATTCATATAGGAAGTGATAAATGGAAGCAAATAACCAAGGGACTTCAAAAATGGTCTTCCTGTGAGAGGGCACCAGTAAATACTCCAAAAATTATTGACCAGAAGACACATACAAAGTGTGCATGGCCAAGTATAGACGACTCTAGAAATACAGTAAGGAGTCGGTTGGTGCAAGTCAGGCTAAACTGTCCCAAAGTAGTTGGGATTGATTCTGCAGGTAAAAGGAAGAAGGAGAAAGAGAAACTCACATTCCTTTTTTTCTCTCATATGTAAATAGAAACTGTCTGGCCATGAGTGCTTACTGTGTAGCAGACTCTCTCTTAAGCATTTTATGTATATTATTTCATCGAACAAAACCATATTTCAGGGAGTTTGTGACTTAAGTTCACACAGTTAATGAACTGGCAGAACCAAGGTTGGAAATCCATCTTTTTACTTCATTTCTTCCACACCATTCTTCTCCCACCAAAATATGGCTTCATTTATGCTTTATTAGCCTGTCTAGGTTCTGTGAAGGGTCTACTCCTGAGAGCAAAGACAGAGCACCCACCCTAAGATATTTCCTGGCTTCCCCAAGGGACCGACATTTGGGGATCAATGCTGAATCCTTCTTGCAAGTTCTGGTTAAATCTTAAACATGCAGAGAAAGAGCTGTTTAGCAAAGCACAAAGTTTTGCCCCTTCTACCCATTAGGGACAAAATGTTTCTTTTTGTAAATTTTAAAAAAAAATTTTAGGGGCGCCTGGGTGGCTCAGTGGGTTAAGCCTCTGCCTTCAGCTCAGGTCATGATCGAGTCCCACATCGGGCTTTCTGCTAGGCAGGGAGCCTGCTTCCTCCTCTCTCTCTCTGCCTGCCTCTCTGCCTACTTGTGATCTCTGTCAAATAAAGAAAATCTTAAAAAAAAAGATTTTATTTATTTATTTGATAGAGAAAGCAAGAGAGGGAACGCAAGAAAAGGGGAGAGAAGGAAGGAGAGGGAGAAGCAGGCTTCCCACTGAGCAGGGAGCCAGACGTAGGGGCTGCATCCCAGGACCCTGGGATCATGACTTCAGCTGAACACAGACGCTTAACGACTGAGTCACCCAGGCGCCCCTCTTTTTGTACATTTCACATTTACTAGAATATAAGTTTTAACCCAGTTTCTCCTGAAAGAAAGTGCCAGAATCTGCACATCCCGTGAGATCCTGCTTGTTGGAGAGCACATTCCGTAAGAAAATTCTTCTCATAGCTTCCTTTATTTCACAAGGGACTGCTTCCAATCAAGAAAACTATTTTAATTCAGAAGTAAGTCCAAAAAAGTAAAGAAATGATAGCTTTTATAATTCCATAATAAGCTCTAAAGGAAAGACAACAGTAAAACTCTAGCCTCCAGAGGATTCCACAGGGCCGCATCGAATGAGCCCAAATTAGAATGCACTTACTAGATATTCATTTCCAACTGCTGGATTACACAGTTGCTTTTAGTTAGCAGTGCAATGGAATGGTCTCCAAAGAGTTTTAATATACTTACTTTATGTCTCTAAAAAATGTAAATGCTTTTTAGCATATTCTTTCTTTCTTATATTGATAGACTTCTGTTCAATTACAAAAATAATACTTGGTCATAAAAATCAAGAAATGCAAAATCATTTTGAAGTGAAGTCCACCTTGATCCCTAAGCCAATATGCTTACACTTATAAATATATTTTTAATGAATGAGTTTATCCTAGGCATATTTTTCTGTAACGTGCTTTATTAAAGTAGTTAATATAATGTAGTTCTATTTCCAGGTTAGTACTAGATCTCATCTATTCTTTTTATGGCTCATAGAATCCTGTGTTAGGAATAGAGCACAATTTATTTAACCTTCACTTACAGATGGACATTGAGTTAGTTCTCAGTGATTAGCTGTTAAAATTTTAACAAACAGGGGTGCCTGGGTGGCTCAGTGGGTTAAGCCTCTGCCTTCAGCTCAGGTCATGATCTCAGGGTCCTGGGATCGAGCCCTGCATCGGGCTCTCTGCTTAGCGGGGAGCCTGCTTCCTCCTCTTTCTCTCTCTCTTTAGAAAAAAAAAAATTTAACAAACATGCATATTTCATACATACTCTCATCATATATGTATATTTAAAAATAGATGCACATTTATTTATACACATAAAATAAAGATTATACACATATAATCTATATTTATACACATATAAAATATAGATTAACTTGCATTCCTTGCATATATATGCCTATATATGTGTATTTGTATATGCATACGTGTACATTTATATGTATGCTCTTTTCCATTAGGGTAGATGTCCAGAATGGAAATGAATGGGTCACAGATTAAGTAGAACTGAAATTTTGGTGGATATAGCTAAACGGTTTGTAAAATAGTGTATACCAACAGTGTCAACGATGTATTAGAATGCCATTTCCCACCCGCTTGCTAACACTGGTTGTAAATTAAATGCAGTATTTGAATGTAACGGGTAAAATGTGTTATCTTGTGGGTGCCCTTTTGTCTAAAGAAAAGCAGCTTATTGTTCTGTTTTCCAAGTATATCAGTATAGAATATTGAATTGGTTCTTAGTCTATAAACTACCTTGTAATGTATTTTACTCTCTATTTTATAGTCTTTTTGAGAGGAATAATAATGACAATACCAGTAAGTTACAGTTTTGCCCATTTATTTTAATCTTAGAGCTCATAATCTCTTGAATTTGTCACCTTCTCTCCATTCTCACAGGAGTCTACGTCTAGGTATCAGGCATTATAATTTTGCAGAAGTGGAAATTCAGAGCAATGAAATGACTTCACCAAGGTCACACAAGATCAAATAAGATAGTATGTGAAAATGATTTTAAAATTGTAAAGCTCTTTTTGCAACTTAAGAAATGGGCATTTGAAAATAAGAAACCATTTGCATAATTGAATAAAAGAGAAATCATGCTTCTCAGCTGGAAAGCTGGGATCTACCAAAAAATTAAAATTGAAGTGTTTGGGAAATCTTTCCCCCTGCATTTAGGGGAATACTGCACTGAGACAGGTGCGCATCAGGACGTAGCAAAATCTTTGCTGGAATTTGGTCTTTGCAAAAGCTGGGTATGAATTTTTCATAGACTGCTGGAAGGGACCTGCAGCAAGAATTCTTCAAACAGTCCTGGCAGCATCAGGTTATATAAAACGCTGAAAAATAAGGGATGCAAAGTGAGGCAGTGAGGGGAGCACATAGTTTACATCCAGCAAGGGCCCTCCTCCATTTTGAACTTTTTTCTCAGAGCTGGACACGTAATTTTCAATCCAGGAGGTAGGTGGTGCAAGGGAACTTAACATTTTGTATCGCATGAATGTCCATACACACAAAAGACATGCATGATGCATGTACACAGATATAAATGCACATGCACACACTAATGCATCCTTCCCAATGGAAATGTGAACGCAGATCGGGAAAGTCTGTGTGTATTCGTGTTTCCTACTATATGTATTATATCCTTGTGCTCGTACTTTACCAAAGCTTTCACACAAATACATACAATCATACCAACTCACACATGCATACACAAATAGCATGAACATGTACACAGAATGTGTGCATTGGATAGTACATGCTTGTTCAGAGATTTGCAAAGGTTTTGGGATCAGTATAACTCGGATACAAAATCCCAGCGTGGTACTACAAAAAAAAAAATAAAATAAACAGACTAATTTCCTTTAAAAGGGTATATACAAAGCCAAATATTTTATTTTAGCAAATTAAAATCAAGGAATAAGCCGTAAAGATGATATTCGTGAAAAAGTTAAGTTTATCCCAGAATTTTACAAATATACAAAAATTCATAAATTTGTAACTTTGGTTACAAACCATAAACCTTGGTTTTTTGTTTGACAACATTCATTATTTCTAAATGGCTGAAAAGATTTTGTTATTTCCTTAGTAAACATTTACCAAGCTCTAACATGTACCAGATACTATGCGAGGTTTTGAGGAGAGCCTGGAATATTAATGAAATGCACAGTTATAAACCAATATGCCAAGTGCATGATAGCACTGTTTATAGACCATGTGCTGCTTGACAGAGGAGCTCCTCAATTTACCCGTGAGAAAGATGAGGTCAGGAAAGCAGACTCAAGATGCGATGTTCAAATTGTATCTCAAAGGCAAGGAAGCAACGAATTAAATTAAAAGAGGAATTGTAGGAAGAATAGTTTAGGTGTTGGCCATAGCATAAGCAAAACCACAGAGAACTCAAAACAACTGAACTTAAGAGTAACTTCAAGACCTTTGAAATTGATAGAGCATAGATGACAAACCAAAGCTGATCTGAGAGACCGGTATGAGACATGTAATTAAAGACATTGGTGTTTGTTGTTTGTTTGTTTTGTTTTGTTTTGTTTTTATGGTCTGTGGCCATGGCAAGTCCTTAAGAGGAAAGTGATTCAATCAGAACCACATTTCCCCATTGCCCTCTGCTATTTGGGATGGAATGGGATTCAGTTGGGTAAGTTTGAGATAAGGGGACACTTTAAGATTATTTAAATTGTTTGCTCCAGGAATGATGAAGACATGTCTTAATTCAGTGTTAATGAAAAGGAGAGGATGGATCTTATTTTTAAAATATTAGAGATTGGGGTGCCTGGGTGGCTCAGTGTATTAAAGCCTCTGCCTTCAGCCCAGGTCATGATCTCAGGGTCCTGGGATCGAGCCCCGCATTGGGCTCTCTGCTTGGCAGGGAGCCTGCTTCCCCCCTCTCTCTCTGCCTGCTTCTCTGCCTACTTGTGATCTTTGTCTGTCAAATAAATAAATAAAATCTTTAAAAAAAATTAGATTCAAAAATAGACAAAAATCAATGATTATTTGAATGGGAACATGAAATAATAGTGTTGAGTGTTTTGCTAAGGTTTCTAACATGAATAAATGAATCAAGAAATTGTCAACTGAGAATATACTTGAACACATGGCAAGGGAAAATACAGTACATAACAAGGTCTGTTATTGGGGTACCTCTTGTACACCTACATATAAATGGTTAAAGCCCAGAGGAGAGATCTGGGATGAAAATACACAGTAATGAGTGTATGATCTGTATCAAGGATGTATATAATTTTATTTGAAAAATCAGACTAAGATAGAAGTATAAGGATTATCATCATTTAGCCGATAGACAAAGAAAGAGGATCCTTTCAAAATGCACAGGTAGAATGGTCTGTAGGGAGACAGGTAGGGAGAACCAAGACTGTGCGTTTTGACAGAATCTAAGAACATTAACAATTTAAATATGAAGAGAATGGTTCATGTTCTCAAAAGCTATAGAGAGCTATGAAAAATGAAACCATCAATTAAACATTAATTTTTGTCTTTAGTGAGTGTAGTCTAAATAGAATATTGAGAGGAAAACAGACTAAAGAGAGGTTCATCAGAATGTAAGTTAACAACACGCAAACATTGGAGGAGAGCACTTATCTAGGAAGGTTAGATAAAAAGAAGGTTAAAACTCATGGTTATAATTCGATGCTTTGAATAAATACTACTGGTGAATTTTAGGGTAACAAGAAATTTGAAGGACTGAAGGACAAAATACAGTAGAGTATATTTATTGAGCTTTATTAAGTAGCAACTACTTTTCCAAGTACTTCATAGGATTAAGTCTATTATCTCTATCTTATAGATGAGTGGCAAATTGAGGCATAGAAAGATAAATAACTTGTCCCAAGTTACTCCTCTAGTAATTGGTAGAGTCAGAGCAACTGGGCTTCAGAATCAATATTTTAATTAAACTACATCAGTCATAGAAGTGTTGAAAAACACAGGGGAAAGAATTAAGCCAGCATGAACAATGTGTCGTGGCAAACAAGTGGCTGGAAAATGATGGGGTGAAGGGTACAGGGCAAGAATTTGATGATGTCGAAGAGAAGAAATAGTTCATCAACTGAGCCTTGTAGGAAAATGGAAGTAGGAGATCAAGATACACTTACACGAGCAACTTACAGGTCGGAGATAACATGCTTGAAAGCTTCACGCCTTTGGAGAGAGGGGATTACTCTAGCGTACTTTTATCTACTCGTGAAAAAGAAAGAGAAATTCTCTCTTCCTCCTTCAGCCAAATCTTCTACCTGTTCCTTCAATTTAATCCCTTTCTGATCTTTCTGGGGCTGGAGCCCTTATTCCTCTGTCTTCAGCGTCTCCCTCAAGACTGGCAACTCCCTCTACATGTTGTTTCCAGTTAGCGTTTCTCCATCTTCACAATGAAACTCTGCCAGTGAGGTGCGGCCACGCTGTCCGTCTATCACATGATGTCACATTATCTATGTTTCCTAAAACCACTGCAAATTGGTTTCCCATCCTCAGTACTTAAGCAAAATTTGCCAATGTCATCACTGACCTCCAGTTAATGAATCCCACGGACAATTTTCAGTGGGTAAATTTTTCAAAAAGGTTATGGGTGTTTTATTTGAGAATCATTTGACATATAAAAATGATAGGCTTCTTTTTCTGTCTTTTTTTTTTTCCTTTTGACACTTTAATACAACATATTTTGTTTTGGTTCTCAGTTCTTTAGCTACTAACCACTCTTTCTCAGGAGCTGTATTTATTCACAACTTCAGTGACAATGATGAATTGATGCTTCTCAAATTCTAACACTAACCCAGTCCTCTGTCTCCTTAATTCTATAACTATAGAAATAATTCCTTCCTAATTAGTGACACTTGGATATTCCACAGACATCTCACTTTCAATATGTACAAAATTAAATAATTATCTTCCCCCAACCAAAACCTATTTTCCTATTCATTCTTTAGTATTTCTTACTTTATTTAATAACTTTATTATCTATCCCTAATACTTAAGTCAGAAAAATCAGAATCATTCTTAAATTCTATTAAGATTTTATTTATATGACAGAGAGATACAGCGAGAGAGGGAACACAAGCAGAGGGAGTGGGGGAGGGAGAAGCAGTCTTCCCCCTGAGCAGGGAGCCCGACATGAGGCTCAATCCCAGGACCCTTAGGATCATGATCTGAGCCAAAAGCAGACACTTAATGACTAAGCTACCCAGGTGCCCCTTAAATTCTATTTTTTATCCTGAATCTAATCTTCTGCAGAAATATATCCTAAATATATCCTAAATCTGGTCTTCTGCAGAACCTTCTTCAATGAAGGTTCTCCCTGTGCTTATATGCATAAGAAATCAACTCTGTCTTTGATTTTCACTTGAAGTATTATTTCTCCATGGCAACTGTAATATCTGTCCTCTTTTATCATCTGGGATTTCCCTATTGGAACACATTTTATGTATATAATTACATATTGAATGTTTCTCTTTAACCCTTATACTGTAAGTACTTTGATGATAGAGATCAGTTCTGTTTTATTTAAAATCAGAGTGTCTAGCATGGAAGCTAGTATTTAATGGTTGCTCAAGAAGTATTTTTTTAAAAACGTGATAAATTAGGGGCGCCTGGGTGGCTCAGTGGGTTAAAGCCTCTGCCTTTGGCTCAGGTCATGATCCCAAGGTCCTGGGATCGAGTCCCTCATCAGGCTCTCTGCTCAGTTGGGAGCCTGCTTCCTCCTCTCTCTCTGCCTGCCTCTCTGCCTACTTGCGATCTCTGTCTGTCAAATAAATAAATAAAATCTTTAAAAAAAACATGATAAATTAATACGTGACTGAAGATGTAAATGCTTTGTAATTAATATGTAAGCTATTATTATTATTATTATTATTATTTTGCTGCTTATGAATTGTAACAGGACAGACCTATCTTAAGTAGCCTAATTTTCCATATGTGAAACATTTTGTTTAGGGGGTTATTAGTGTGATTCCTATAACCAGTGCCATTTTTTTTTTAAAGATTTTATGTATTTATTTGACAGAGAGAGATCATAAGTAGGCAAAGAGGCAGGCAGAGAGAGTGAGAGGGAAGCAGGCTCCCTGCCGAGCAGAGAGCCTGATGTGGGACTCAATCCCAGGACCCTGAGATCATGACCTGAGCCAAAGGCAGCAGCTTAAACCACTGAGCCACCCAGGCGCCCACCAGTGCCATTTTTATCAGTAGATCATGCGATGATGCCCATGACACTTAGATCAAAGTCTAAAATTTTGTGTGGACTGTCTTCAGTTCACCACTCAGATTTCATCTCATAATATTCTTCCTATATTCATCCTGCTCAAGGGCATATGGGCTTTATTGTTGCTGCTTAAACATAACCAAGTCTCTTCCATTTCTGGCCTTCTGAACTTGATGTTTAATTTGCCTGCATCCCACCCTTTTAGAAGATCACATGGTTTACTCCTCCACATCATTCTAGAGTTAGTTTAAGGCGTAAGTCTATTCTTTCTCTATTCTTTATTTCATTTATCATCATTTTATTATTTTCTCTTTTAGTGTTTACTCTGGGTTTCATTTTCTCTTCTTATTCTAATTCCTCAAAATAGAAGATTAGGTTATTGATTTAAGATCTTTATTGTTTTTAAAGGTAGGTATTTATAGGTACAAACATGCCTCATAGGATTATTTCACTGCATCTCCTAAGTTTTGGTATGTTGTATTTTTATTTTCATTCATCTTAAAATATTTTCTAATTTTCCTCATGATTCCTTCTCTGACCCATTGGTTCTTTAAGGGAATGTTATTTAATTCCCATGTGTTTGTGAAGTTTTCAAATTTGCTTCTGTTTTGATTTATGATTTCTTCCATTTTGGTTAGAGAAGATGCGCTTTGTGGGATATATTTTTTAGACTTTTAAAATTTATTGAGACATTTTTTGTGTCATAACATGTGATCCATCCTAGAGCAATTTCTATGAGCACTTAAGAGAGAATCTGTATCCTGTTGTTGTGGGTAGTTTCCTATTTTTGTCTGCTAGTGTTTATTTGGTTTATGGGGTTGTCATATCTTCTATTTCCTTGTTTATATTCTGTCTAGTTGCTCTATCTGTCATCAGAAGCGGGGTGCTTACATGCACAAGTATTATTGTTGAACTATTTATTTCTCCCTTCACTGTCAGGTTTTTCTTGCATGTTTTGCTTTGTTTATGTGTTTTGTTTGTATGCCTTTTTAGGTGATTATATGTTTATAATTATCTTTTGCCATAGTTAACATTTATCATTATCTAATGTCTGTCTTAGACTCTTTTACCAATTTTTGTCTTAAAATCTGTTTTTATAAAATAGTTGTATATAGCTACTCCAGCTCTCTTGATCTGTAACCCCTTCATTTTTAAGCTTTTAGCCTGTTTGTGTGTTCAGTTTTAAATTGAGCATATAGTTAGATCAGTTTTTAAATATCCATTGTGCCAATCTCTGACTTTTTTTAAAAAAAGATTTTATTTATTTATTTGAGAGATGGAGGAGAGACAGAGATCACAAGTAGGCAGAGAAGCAGGCAGAGACAGGAGAAAGCAGGCTCCCCACTGAGCAGAGAGCCTGATGCAGGGTTTGATCCCAGGACCCTGGGATCATGACCCGAGCCAAAGGCAGAGGCTTTAACCCACTGAGCCACCCAGGCGCCCTCCAATCTCTGACTTTTAATTGGAGAGTTTGATCCATTACCATGTAATATAATAATTGATAAGGGAGTATTTATTTCTGTTATTTTGGTACTTGTTCTTTTTTTTAATATATCTTATGTATTTTTCATTTTCCCTATTCTTCATTATTTTGTGTTAAATATTTTCTAGTATATCATTTTGATTCCCTTCTTATATTTTTACTATCTTAATGCATATTCTCAGTGGTTGTCCTAAGGTTTACAATTCACATTTTAATTTATAACAATCTAGTTTAAATTAATAGTAACTCAATTTCAGTGACATCCAAAAATTTACTTCTGAATACTTCCATTTCCCCTACCGCATGTTGTTATTTTCACAATTACATCTCTCTTTTTTAAAGATTTTGTTTATTTATTTTACAGATAGATCACAAGTATTCATACTGATTATATTTGTCTATATAGTTACCATACTAGTGTTCTTTTTTTTTTTTTCCCTTCCCTGTATGGCATTGAGCTACTATGTAATGTCTTTTGAACTCGCCCTGAAATGTTCCTTTAGTGTTTACATAGGCAAGGTTTACTAGTCTCTCCACTTTTGTTTATCTGGAAATATTTTCATTTCTCCTGCACTTTGATGATAGTATTGTTACATATAAAATTATTGTTTGGCAGATTTTTTTTCTTTCAGCACTTTAGATAAGTCATACCACTGCCTTCTGAACACCATGGTTTCTGATGAAAATTGGTTCTTCATCTGATTGAGGATATTTGTATGTGATGAATTCTTTCTCTCTTCCTGTATTCAAGATTCTCTTTTCCCCTTTGGTTTTCCAGTTTGATTACAATTTCTTGGTGTGGATCTTTTTGAGTTTATCTTGTCTGGAACTTATTGAGCTTCTTGAATGTGTGGATTCATGCTTTTCATAACATTTGGGAAGTTTCTGGACATTATTTCTTCAATATTTTTATGTCTCTTTCTCTACTTGACTTTTGGGATACCCAGTATGAGTATGGGTACAGTTGATGGTATTTCACGGTTTTCTTAGGTCCTTGTCATTCTTCTCCTCCCCTCTTCCTTCCTCCTTTTCCACCTTCTCCTTCTCCTCCTTTCCTTTCTACTCCTCAGACTAGATAATCTCTTGACCTATCTTCAAGTTTATGGACTGTTTCTTATTCCTGCTCAAGTTTGCTAGTGAAATTTTCATTTGAGTATTTTATTCATTAAAACCATTTCCATTTTGTCCCTTTTCATAATCTCTCTTTATTGGTAGAGATCACTTTTGTTTGCCAATGTCAAATGGCTAAAATTAAAATTCAGCTTTTCAGAGCTAATATTAAAATTCAGTTTTTTAGACCCTTAGTCCACTGATCAAAAAAAAAAAAAAAAAAAACCCTTAGCAATAATTACAACAAACTCCCATAGAACTATAACAACCGATAGAATCATTCCCATCTAGAACTGCACTGGGGCCAATATATAGCAACTAGCTACATGTGGCTATTTAAATTTACATTAGTTTAAATTAAGTGAAATTAAATATTTACGTCCTCAGTTCTAGTAACCATATTTTAAATACTTGAGATCCATAGGGGTTCGGGGACTGTCATACTGGATAGCACAGATATTAAACATTTCCATCATCACTGGAATTTCTACTGAACAATACTAAGCTAGAATATTTATTTCTAAATTTTCTGTCATCTTTCATTGTTTCACAGAAATGTAAAATGAGAAGGCAAGAAGTCAAGTCTTTCATTTGACCTCTAGGTGCCTTCTCATTTGACTTCTCCAAGATGACATGCATAATTCAGTGAATAAAATGACTTCTCCAAGGCCACATGCATAACTCAGTGGTGGAGACAATGTAGGATGCATTCATTCAGCAAGGGTATATTGAGTGTCAATTTGTGAAGTTTCTTTGGCTGCATAAACAACTTTATCGTCTCATTGCAGAAATATAATAATTATACTTGGTTAAGCTTTGGGTAGGCTTGGGCAGTTAGCTTTGGGATATACTAAAATGAAAGGCTGCTAAATGAACATATGGTCAACTCACCCCCAAATTAGTGAGTAGTATGTCTGCTAGTTCCTGGTGGACTGCTCCAAGGTGGGTACTGAGAGCAGCTGTAGTAGCTCTATTGGTTGATGGAGACTTTAAGATCTCCAAATTATTACGTTACAGTCACCTGGGAATTATGGCATTCTTATTGACAAAATGCACATTACTGTTTCAAACATCAGCTGAAAATACCCAGGAGCAGGTTTTAATGCATGACGTATAATTTTGTGATTATTTAATACTATATAAAAATAACAACAGCAACAATACTACACTCCACTAAGATTATCTGCAAAGACCTCTGCAGTTGTGCATGCCAGATGAACTTACAGAATTGAAAAGATAAGGCAATATTTATCAGTTAGGTAGGTATCAGCTGTATTTCTCTTCCTTCATATTACTGATTTAGAAGAAGAAAATACTTCCTCAGACTGTGGGGAAGTATGCTAACTAGTATGAAGCATGCCCTTGGAATCAGATTCTGATTTAAATCTTTGCTTTGCCTTCTCCTATCAGTCTAACCTGGGGCAAGCTATTTACTTTTTCTACGGATTAAATGAAATCATATACCTAAAGCTTATCATACAAGTTAATTTAATAGAATATTTTGAAGTCTATATAAAGAACATATAATATTTTGGATATTCCATCTTTCTCTAAGGTGAAAATGTGGATGTCTTACATTTTCTAAAATTGTTCTCTATATGTTGATAAGTATTTAAGTATGTTTGATAATGTGCTTCTCATTCACCTACAGGGAGGAATGAGATAAAGTCAGAGCTCTCCTTGGGCACCTCGGTGGCTCAGTCTTGAGGTTAAGCATCTACCTTCAGTTCAGGTCATAATCCCAGGGTCCTGGCATAAATCCTGGCATCCTGCTCAGTGGGGAGCATGGCTCTCCCTTTCCCTCTGCCTGCTGCCCTCCTTGCTTCTGCCCTCTCTCCCTCTGTCAAATTAATAAATAAAATCTTAAAAAGAAAAAAAAGGCAGTGAGCTCCAAAGAAATGGGAGCTACTATGTTCACTTACTTGTGAAATTTATCTGAATTCAACAACCACATGAGGATTTCCTAAATATGCTAGAATTCTGAATTCGTTCATTTTTTCATGTTCCTCCAATTTATCTCTATCCATCATCCATTCCGCCGTTCATAATGTGTTTCATTTCCCTTCATCCTCAATTGACACTGGCAATGTTATTGATCTGCTTCTTCAATTTCATCTTCGAACGAAGTCCCAAAAAATCTTTTAACAAATTGTGTATCAAAAGTGCAATTTTTGAAAGAAGAGCTACTAGTGGTTGAAAGGTAGTGAAGTTAAAGAATATATGACTTGATTCCCAAAAACAATAAACACATGACTGGGAGTAACTTTAAAAGCAATGCCATAGATCAGTTTTGTCCCATCAGTTGGAGTTAGAAATACAGATCTTCCTCACGTCAGTTGTCATCTGAATTTACGACACACGTAACACCTATTACAAAAATGGCACATAATAGAGCAGAATGTAAAATCTGATGATACTCACATTCTCCCCTTGGAAAAACTCAAGTATGTCCTACAGTGACCAAGGAAAACTATACACAGATGTTTATGACGAAGATAGGGTGTCTAATCTTGGTTTCACAAATACAGAACTGTAGACCTAAAATGACCCTGATAGAGGGCAGTTGCTTTTAGAAAGGTTTTGGCTGCAAGGTTAAAAGAAATAGGCGTGCACCATGGGTTTTATTAGGAAACACATTAATTTTCCTTTTACACTAATTTTAAAAGTATTATTAATACTGCTGTTCTTTGTATTTTTAGGGTTATCTTGGGACAAAATTTATCCCAAGAATAGTGAAGAAAATGTCAAGCATTATGATCCCCATTTTCACTTATTGTGTGTGCGCTCGCTATTGTCACTGTTTTTGTTTGTTTGTGTTTGTTTCTGCTTATTTTTATGGATTCGAAGAGGTAAATCAGAATAAAACACCATTAAGTCATCAGTCAAAATAATGATTCTTTCCAACATTTTTTACATTGTGTCTTCACCCATGAAACTTTTTTTTCCTCTTTTACAGCTCCACATTCAAACTTTTAAAGCTCAGTCCCAAAGCCACATACTTAATAATAAAAATTGCCTAAGCAAATAAGACCCCCTCCTTAGAGCTTAGATTCCAGTCTCTCACACACCCAAGACACACATACACACACACATACACCCATATGTATGTTTATCTCATATTTGCTATTTTTTTCAGCCTTTCTCATGCCCTTTAATCTTACATAGACTGAATTATTCTGGAAGAAAAGAAGTATTAGTTGTTTTTGTTTGTTTGTTTTGGGTTTGTTTGTTTGTTTGTTTTAAATCTCTGAATACCCTTTCTAGGACCTTACATCTGAAAGATGTTCAGTTATTATTTACTAGAGTGGCCGGGTGGCTTAGTCCATTGAACACCAGACTCTTGATAGCTCAGGTCCTGATCTCAGTGTCAGGACCCTCTTCAGGCTCCATGCTCAACAGGAACTCTGTTTCTCTTCTTCTCCCTCTCCCTTTGCCCCTCCCACTACTTGCTCTCTCTCTTAAATAAATAAATAAATAAATATTTTAAAAAATGATTTACTGACTTAAAATTTTGAACTGGAAGGACTATCTTGCTCTTTTGGGTTAGTGGTATTTAAACCAATTTGTTTGAATGTACGCTGGTTGGATTAAGCCCTTCAAGATTTTTCTCTTTTTGGGAAGGAAAAAATGAAACAAGATGGGATCAGGAAGGAGACAAACCCTAAGAGACTCTTAATCTCACAAAACAAACTGAGGGTTGCTGGGGGGAGGGGGGTAGGGAGAAGGTGGTGGGGTTATGGACATTGGGGAGGGTATGTGATATGGTGAGTGCTGTGAAGTGTGTAAACCTGGCGATTCACAGACCTGTGCCCCTGGGGCAAATAATGCATTATATGTTAATAAAAATAATCAATAATTTTAAAAAAATTATTTTTTATATTATAATTAATAATTTTAAATTATAAAAAAGAGTCCTTTCTATGGACTCTTTTTTATCAGTTATATCAAGACTTCCTTCTCCAAAATGAATATTGATACCTAAAACATAAAAGAGATAATGAAATAACCACAGAAATCATACAGCCCATATCCATCAGAACCCAGTTATAAGGAATGCATGTATGAATTATTATTTTCTACATGCAACTTAAATGCCAGCTTTTACTGAGTAATTGAAATTGAACTTGGATTTGATTCATTTCTAGGTGTGTGTATGTGTGTGTGTGTGTGTGTGTGTGTGTGTGTGTGTTGGGGTAGCGATGGTGGCAGTTGATGTTACTTCCAAGATGCCAGAATAGCCAATACAAATCCAAAGGATTGTGTATATACACGTTATACCACATCTTCTTTATCCATTCATCTATCATTGTAACTTGGGTGATTCCACTTCTTGGCTATTGTAAATAATGCTACAGCTAATGCAGGGATGCATATATCTATTCCAATTAGTGGGGTTTTTTTCTCTGTGTGAATACCCAGGAGTACAATTATTGGATCATATGGTATTTCCATTTTTAATTTTTAGGAATATATAGCATAACATACAGAGCTGTCGAATCGCTACGTCGTACACCTGAAACTAGTGTGACATCACATGTCAATTATATTCAAATTTAAAAAGCCAAAAAACAAAGAAAACCCCACAAAGGATTAAATCAGTCATTTGATATGGTACACCAAATAATGATGATATTTCCAAATGACTAGTATGTTTTGAGATTTGGGTTGCTTAATTTTTTTTTTAATATTGTAAGAGCCATACTGACAAAAACTGAGTTCCAACTTCAAAATGAGTTTATATTCAGTCTTCCATGGCACAGAGTTTCCTAGGTAGCAAAACTGTATCTTTCACATAACTTTAGTATAATAATAACATCAGAATTTTCTATTGTCTGTAAAGTATTATCCGTAATATTATGACATTCCAGCCATTTCCTACCACTTTTGAATTCCTTTATTGTTCTTAATGAAGCCAGTGCAAGTAAGCCTATATAAACATTAAGGGTCTTTTCCTTTCACCAAATCAGGTGAGGTATTACTTTTCATACTTTAGGTTTTCTTGTGGTTTTATTTAAATGAGGTAAACAAAGATTAATATAAATATTTTTAATTTTTAATTATTTTTAAAATTTTAAGTAATTTTTAAATTATTTTTTTCTAAATAGATACTGATACAAAATCCTTTCTCTATAATTCTGAAATACAAAAACTCTGAAATCCGAAAGTTTGATTTTGGCAAAAAATGTTACAAGAAGTACATAATATTACAATCTTTATTCCACTAAAAATGAATATTTGTTTGTCTTTAGAAATATCAGTGTGTTGGGGTTCCTGGGTGGTCAGTCAGTTAAGCTTCGGACTCTTGGTTTTGGTCATGATCTTGGGGTGGTGACTGGAGTCCTGTGTCAGGCTCCACACTCAGTGGGGGGTCTGCTTGAGACTCCCTATCTCTACCCTTCCCTCCTGCTCATGCACTTGCATGCTCTCTCTAATTAATTAATTAACTAATTTAAAAATACCAATGTGTTTTGTTATGGTACACTGGTCCATTGTGATAGAATATATGGCATATTGACTATGTTATCTTCTAAAATATTTATATGTATGGTCTCAAACGTGTATCAATAAGATTTCAGATAAGAGTTCCAGAACCTACATAACACTGACCAGGTGCAAATGGATGCTAGGTTTCAGTGACTTTTCTCCTCAGCTCTTTCTTTTTTCTTGTTGTTCCACAATGACTGATATTCCAATAACCAATCTCCTAGGTAGAAGGGAATCTTGAGTTGCATTAGGGAATGTATAGATCAATAAATCCATATTCACTGGCATCAGGTATATCAACAGCTTCTCTGGTTTAGTCCCAACATGGTTTCTGAGGATCTCATAGGCAAGCATTCAAATGTCCCCGGTAAAGTTACTAGTCAGTGTAAACTTTAGTATCTCTACAATGGCTATCAGGCAGGAAATCATTGTGAATCAGTAATTGATGAGAATTTAGGTAAAATATATTTGCCAACTGTAGAGCTGTTTGGCATTAGTGGGTATCAACATCCTGCCCCATTCATTTGCTTAATAAGTATTTGTTGTGTATCTACTGGGTGTCAGTCTGTGCTAGGTGGTTGGCCTACAGTGGTGAACAGGGAAGCTGGTTTCTGCCTTCAGGAATCTCTATTCCAGTGAGACAACAGATCACAGGGAAGTAAGCAAACTGACAAACAGTTGAATTATTTATTTTTAATGAAATAAAAATAAAATTGATAAGCAAGTAAGGTCATAAAAGAGGTAGTTTGATCTGAATGCATGCATGCATTCAGACTGATCCCTGAGACGTGAAAATGAACCTACCCATTCACTTGAAGACCTTTGTTAAAAAAAAAAAAAATACTCCAGCATGAAGAAAATCACATGAAAAAAAATCCCAATATCTGAGGTTTCTGGAGGAGCTCAAGCAGCCATAATGTAGTAAATTAGGAAGAGAATTATTATGAAGTTAGGTTGATGCATAGATCTGATCAAGATGCTTGCAGGAGCCTTCTAGAATAAAGTACCATGCGTGATTGAATCTTATTCAAAGTGCAGGGGAATTACTGCAAGCTTAGGAGTGAAGAGGTTTAATTTATATGTTAAGTACATATGTTTCAAATGTTATATGAAGTATTGGTGGGGGATAAGAATGGAATCTGAGGGATTTAAAATTTTTCCGTAATTGAAATGAAGATGGCTTGGATTTGGATTTTTGCATGGGGGACAGGAAGTGATGTATTTGTTATGCTATTTGGAGGAGATAAAACTGAGATATGGTTTGGAGGTGAACATTCAAGATAATGGTGATGGATTTGACATGAGGGTCATGTCATATATATCAAAATGATTACCACAGTAAGTCTGCTTAACATCCATTACCACTTAAAGTTAAAATGTTTTTTCTCATGGAATCTTTTAAAATCTATTCCTTTAGCAAATTTCAAATATGCAATATCGTTAACACTAGTCACCATGTTGTACTTTATTTATTTTATTTTATAACTGGAAGTTTTGACCAATTAATTATATATTTTTAAATGATTTCCTCCGTGTTCCAAAATTTCTCTAGGGCTTACAATTGACATCTTTTTTTTTTTAAAAGATTTTATTTATTTATTTGACAGACAGAGATCACAAGTAGGCAGAGAGGCAGGCAGAGAGAGAGGAGGAAGCAGGCTCCCTGCTGAGCAGAGAGCCTGATGCTGGGCTTGATCCCAGGACGCTGAGATCATGACCTGAACCGAAGGCAGAGGCTTTAACCCACTGAGCCACCCAGGCGCCCCACAATTGACATCTTAAGTTATCATAATCTACTTCTGTTTTTTATTGACTCAGTTTTAGTGAAATATATTAACATTATTTCTATGGATCTCCACTCCCTCCTTGCCAAATTTGAAGTATGATTTTTATAAATATTGCATCTACTTATATTAAAAACCCCAAAATACATAGTTAGTATTTAATTATCACTCTAGATGATCTTATCAAAGAAGCTAAGATAAAAAGAACAACTCTTGGCTATTGTCTGCTGAAATCCAACAAGCCCTTGAATTAGCATTAACATGGAGTGTAGCATATCCCCTACAGTTAGGCCAAATAAGCATCAATTCCTGTTCTGCCACTTAATTAGTTTTGATGTGGTAGGAATTATTAAACCCCTTCGTATTTAATTTATTTACATATTGGAACTAATAGTAGTACTTGCGTCACAGGGTAGCTGTGAGGATTACGTGATTTAATATGTATAAATTGCTTAGGAAAGTAATGGGCGTGCAGTAAGCTCTCATTAATGTTAATAATTATTGTCATTTCTCACAAAAGTGAAATTTTCATGTTTCATTTTCTTCAGTCAATGTCATTATCATTCTTTTTTTTTTTTTGCCCATGCTAAAGACTTGAATAACCAGTGAAGCCTCATCTTCCATGATCTCTCAAATTTAAATAATCTGCCTTAATAATTCCTGCTCATCTCCTTCTGAGAGTCACTCCTCTTTTTCAGTTTCTCCAGGATCAACGCGGTCCTTGGACTATGCACCTAGATTAGTAAAATGGGTTCTTCCTTCCTGCCCATACCTTGTTCTTACTAGAGCAGTTATTCTAAAGAACCAATATAATTACACTATACTGTTATAGCCCCAATAATGGGTCCATGATTAAAGGAGCGAGACTGATATAAAGCGAAAGTCAAGCAAAGCTTTATTTCGCGCCAAGCATCAAGAATCTAACCAAACACTCCTGGCCGCACCTCTTACAAGAGAGGGCAATGCTTCTCTGTTTCACAGACTAGCTTTTAAGGGCAAAGGCCATGTGGTGGGGCCTGGCCACGCACAGGTGACCAATGAGATTGTAACACACACAGGAAACTCCACAGTGATGCTAAGTGACCAATTGAATTACCATTTACCCTGGTAGACATTAGAACCAGCCTATTACACCTTGATTAGGATTGGCACCAAAAAGTCTCCCAAAGGGCAGGGGTCCCTACTCCTTGGTAACCAGGGAGACTGGTTTCTGGGACTTGTTTTTAAGTAAATCCCCTGGGGGGAAGGGGAGCAGGGACAGTTTAAGAGTCAAACAAGGTTTTTGTTTAACTTTAATGAAAGTCCCTGGCTAAAATATAAAAATATAATAGGTCCTTACAATACCTTGCTAGTTTGCCATGTTTTTTTTTAATTGCTTACTGATTAAATTTTATGCTTTTTGATACCCAAGACTTCATAATTTGAGCCCAACCAGTTTCAGGATCTGATTACATGTCACTCTTCTCTATATAATTTTCAATTTTTGTTAGTTCCCATAGTCATGACTTATCACTAGAATAAAATAACCAGTATAAGTGTATTTTTTCTTTTCTCCCTTCTCTTTTATTTTTTCTTTCATTTTATGTATTTATTTTTTTAAATACAAATGCCATGTTTCTACCAAGATGCACTAAAACACTGAAACAAGATCTCCATGGTTAGGTATGAAAAATCCCTGATGCCCCTGTTGATCAATGAGTGTGGAAATGTAAGGACCTACTCAGCAGGAGGCTTTCATTAAAGTTAAACTGTCCCTGCTCCACTTCCCCCAGGGGATTCACTTAAAAACAAGTCCCGGAAACCAGCCCCAGGTAACAAAGCCTAGATACAAGGATGGGTCAGGCCTGGTGGAGACATCTGATCAGTGGGGGGGATGCATACTGTTTCCCTGGTGACCAAGGAGTATGGGCCCCACCCTTTGGGAGCCTTTTGGGCGCCAATCCCAACCAAGGTGATAGGCTGGGTCAAATGTCTACTAGGGTAAATTGTAACTTAATTGGTCACCTAGCATCACTGTGGAGTTTCCTGTGTGTGTTACAATCTCATTGGTCACCTGTGCGTGGTCAGGCCCGACCGCATGACCTTTGCCCTTAAAAGCTAGACTGTGAAACAGAGAAGGGTCGCCTTCTCTTGAAGAGTTGCGGCCCCAAAAGTTCGGTTAGATTCTTGATGCCTGGTGTGAAATAAAGCTTTGCTTGACCTTCTCTTTATATCAGTCTCACTCCTTTAATCACGGATTGGGGCATAACAGAAAACCACCATTCTCGTGTGACTTTTTCTCCAATGTGTCTGAAGAATATCTTCTTTGTCAGATGTTAATACAGATAATGAAGAAAATAACACTATTCTCAAATAACTTTGTGAACTGTTTCAACAACATAGAATTATAGAACTGCCTTTCTACTTCTTAATAGCAGAATATGTTCTCTAATTTTCTTTGTTTTTAGAATGTCAGGTATGTGCCATATAATTTCAAGTAATTTTCCATTTTATGTCGCTATTTAAGTCCTCATAATTTTAGGACACTGTACACATGAGAGGAAGGGCTATGTCCCAGTGATTTTTATGTGCCACCCTTGTCCACAACTTCCCTACATATGCTGCCTAATCAGTGTTCATAGAAAGAATTAAAAAAAAAAAAAATTGTGGCCAAAGCTCTTCAGGGCTCAGGAACCTAAAAGTTATCTTCTGTGGGCAGAGATTCATTCTCCTGTGTGTCCCCAAATGTCCCTGTTGAACTTTTACTTAGGGTATTAATTCTTTTTATTGAACCCCCTTTTACCTAAAGATAAGACATCATCATCACCATCATCATTTTTAAGCTTCTAGTTTTAATTCCAGTATAGTTAACATCCAGTGTTATAGTGGTTTCAGTTTTACCATATAGTGAATCAACAATTCTATACATCATTACTCAGTGCTCACCGTAAGTGTACTCTTAATCCCCTTCACCAAAGATAAAACAACTTAATGAATATTGATGGAATCCCTACTCCACCCCAATCTTCATATTCATTCACACGACTAAATACATTCCCTATCTGAAGTATATCTTCTGGAAACAACAACTACAATTAAAAGAATTAAACCAATCTCGTATTTTCAGAAACTGTAGCTCATTTTAGTGGGCATTTGGAGTCTTCCATAGCATATGAATTAATTCTGTGCATTAATTTTTACAGAATCCCCTCTTTTTCAAGGAAAAAAAATCAACATATTAAATTTAAGTCAAATTCATGGTAGAAGAGATGGGATGAATATAAATTATTTAATAAATATAATTTTTAGAAACATTTTTCTTTTAGGATTAAAGTTTTATATTAAGTATGAAAATTCTCTAGCCATAACAAGGAAAATTATGTTCTCCAAAATTTATGTTTAAAAATACTAAAGGGGTGCCTACGTGCCTCAGTTGTTAAGCGTCTCCCTTCGGCTCAGAACATGATCCCAGGATCCTGGAATTGAGCCCTGCTTTGGGCTTCCTCCTTGGCAGGAAGTCTGCTTCTCCCTCTCCCATTCCTCTGCTTATGTGCCCTCTCTCTCCATGTCTCTCTCTATCAAATAAATAAATAAATTCTTAAAAAATAAATAAAACACTTCAATGAAGGGGTGCCAGGTGGCTTAGTTGGGTAAGTGTCTGACTCTTGATTTCGGCTTAGGTCATAATCATAGGGTGGTGAGTCTGCATGGGGCTCCACAGTCTGCTTGAGGTTCTCTCTCCTCTCCCTATACCCTTACTCCTCTCAAATAAATAATTAAAATCTTCAAAAAAGTATTTGGACATCATCTGAACTTGATACAAGAATGTGTTTTTTTTTTTGTGGAGGGCAAAATTTAAGAAATAATCTTAATGTAATAATGCTGCATTCTCTCTCCTCCACTTTCCATGCCCCCCCCCCATTTCTGCAACATTATCTTTGAAGTTTCTATTAGTCTGGAGTCTTATGACTCATCTTAATGTAGTTTAATGACTATGTACTTTGTAGCAAATTAAACCGTATTAAATGAGAATTTTAGGATGAAAATAATACTTCCATTTAAAATTAGCACATCTGATTTTTACATATCCTTAAATCTCATTATAAAAGCTTCATATTTTAGTTCCATGTATCTCATTTGAATGTGGAACTACGCACATTAAAAATAGAAAGATTGCTTTAGAAACCAGGGAATTGGATATGTAGGCACAAATTTAGTAGAGAATTTAAAAGGCACAAATATTTTTGGCATTTATTGCGCGCTGTTGGACTGCATCAATGACTCATTAAAGTTCATTAAAATAATGCTGGAGTGTAATGAACTATTTGAATGTTCCTATTAGAGACAGGATACAAATATACAAATTTTGTTCTTTTGCTTTATTTCTGAGAAATTCTGGACAAGTGCAATTTCTTTCCCTAACATTTATACTATAAGTCTTTGTTAAGTAATAAAAGATCACTTTTTACTTATGCCGATTAATCTAATGGACAGAAAAAAATTAGAATTTACTATCAATTGCCTAATTTATTTATTGAAGTCACTTGGAATGATATTGTACTGCATTAATCTTTAGATTTTCTTTTATTATTTGTATTGATTGGTAAATAGAAACAGATTGTAATTAAGTAAACACTATACATCTTAATATATTTTTTAAAGTTTCCAAATCTCTTGTCCATTTTACAGACATATTTTTCAAAATTGCTTTGAAAAATTAAATTTTGGGGGGGGGATGAATTTCTGAATACAAAATAATACAGATTGGGGCATCTGGGTGGTTCAGTTGGTTAAGCACCCAACTCTTGGTTTCAGCTCAGGTCATGATCTCAGGCTCATGAGATTGAACCCCACATCTGGTTCAGGTTCAGCATGGCGTCTGCTTGAGATTCTCTCTCCTCCCCCCCCCCATTTGCAGGTGCACTCTCTCTGTCTAAAACAAACAAATAAATATAAAATAATAATAATACAGATAAATTGTTGAAGAACTGTAAAAAGTAAATGTGATAAGGAAAATGAAAACCACTTATATTGAAATTAGAATCTAATATACAAGATAGATTCTTATTATTGATTTTTTATTTTCATGTGTTTTTATATATTTATTATTTCTAACTTTTATTTGCTAAGTTAGTTGCTAATATCATGTTAATTTTCTGTTGGGATTTTTTTTTAAAGATTTTATTTATTTGGCACAGAGAAAGAGATCACAAGTAGGCAGAGGCAGGTAGAGAGAGAGGGGGGGAAGCAGGCTCCCCGCTGAGTGGAGAGCCTGATGTGGGGCTCAATCCCAGGACCCTGAGATCATGATCTGAGCCGAAGGCAGAGCCTCCCGGGAACCCCCTGTTGGGATATTTTTCATATCCTGTTTGGTAGGTTTGGTTCATGAAGCATTGATAGATGTAGTACCACAATTATTTCAATGTTTTGTTATTACACAGTTGATTTTGTGCTGTTGCCATTTTACAGTGATGAGCATGATGAACGACAGTACCATAAAATGGAAGACATAGGTAGTCATTTTATTCTGAGGTTTTCTTAAGACAAATTGCATCTGGATTCCTGTGCTAACTCCTAAATGAAAAGACTTTTACAACTTCTTTTATTTGGTTTCTTCATCCAAATGTTTTACTTTAGGTAAGTGCTTAAAATAAACAGATTGTAATTAACATCTCTTTATCACTATCAATTATGGTCACTGTATAGACAATGAAGAAGTAAGAGGAAGAGGAGGAGAGGAAGGAGAAGTAGAAGAGAAAGAATTCGCATTGCTTCATCTTTCCTCCCTAATATAAGAGAAGAAGGTGAGAGCTGAGCCTCCTGGTGTGGGAATATCTTAGAATATAGTCAGGTTGTGTTTCCTTGTTGTCGTGGATTCATTGCCAAGAACCCTTGTTTGGGATCAAGTGTTGGAAATGTTGCTGTGATGAACAATGACCAAACCTATCAAATGCTATCCAGATCGTATTTCATTCTGGCGATTATAAAACTGAATCTAGGAGTCTGAGGTATCATGGTGTCAAAGAAAATCCTAGAGCTAAGAATCCAAAAAGCAAAACACCTGGGTTTTAGTTATCAATTTGACATTACTAAGAAGTAAGGATGTTATTAGTCGGAAGAGGCTTTGGAGGTGATAGGGTCACGAGAGTGGTGCCCTCTTAAGCATCTCATCCCTTCTGCCATATGGGTACACAGCACCTAGGAATCAGAGTGGGTCCTCACCAGCACTGTGCCTGCCAGCACCTTGATCTTGGACATCCAGCTTCCAAAAGTGTGAGACATACGTTTCTGTTATTTATGAGCCACCTCATCTATGGTATTTTATCACAGCATCCTGAGCAAACTTAACACAGAAATATTACATCCTTTCCATAGGAAGTTAAAGATCTAAAATTCTGTGTTCAAATTTACTAAGGCGGTATCTTATCTCTAAAACTGCTTTGTGATGCATTCTATAACATTCGAGATCCCTTTGGCCTATTTTGGGAAAAAGTATCAGTAATATCCTGAATTCTCATTTATCGTGTTGCCTGCATAGCATTTTGATGGAAATAGAAGGAAATCCACTTGCCTATTAACCCTGGCAACACAAAAACTTCCTGGCCTAAATAAAATATTCAATTAAAGGATTTAATTTTCTTAAGATTTTCTTTATTTTATAGAAAATTAAGAATTATAGACTACTATATTTGGCAGAAACCCTAAAATCACCCATTCCGTATTGTAAGGAAGTTAAAAATCAATGTTCAACATTGCTTAATTATTATATTTGCAGTTATATTGGTGTCTTCTTTTGATAACCCAAAAATATAAACAACAGTTTATACAAACTATACAAACAGGGAGTAGTATATCCATATGATGGAATATTATTTGGCCAAAAAGAAAAAGAAATACAGCGATATATGGTACAACATAGATGAACCTTTAACATGTCATATTAAGTGAAAGAATCCAGTCATAAAAGACTACATCTTGGGTGCCTGGGTAGCTCAGTGGGTTAAGTGTCTGCCTTCGGCTCAGGTCATGATCTCAGGGTCCTGGGATTGAGTCCCTCATTGGGCTCTCTGCTCAACGGAGAACCTGCTTCCCTCTCTCTCTCTGCCTGCCTCTCTGCCTACTTGTGATCTCTGTCTGTGTGTCAAATAAATAAATAAAATCTTAAAAAAAAAGACTACATCTTGTATGATTTCATTTGATGTGGAACAAACAAATGCTCAAATAGAAATAGTAAATTAGTACTCACCTAGAGATAGGGAAATGGGGATTGACTGCTAATGGCATGCGTTTCCTGTTTGGGCTGATAGATAGGTTGTGAAATTAGGTTATAGTAGTTGTTACACACTAAGACCTCTTTTTTTTTTTTTTTTTTTTTTTTAAAGATTTTATTTATTTACTTGACAGAAAGAGATCACAAGTAGGCAGAGAGGCAGGCAGAGAGAGAGAGGGAAGCAGGCTCTCTGTTGAGTAGAGAGCCCGATGCGGGACTCGATCCCAGGACCCTGAGATCATGACCTGAGCCGAAGGCAGCGGCTTAACCCACTGAGCCACCCAGGTGCCCCACACTAAGACCTCTTGAAGTATATACTTTAAATGGGTAAAATATATGGCATATGAATTAAATCTTGATAAAAACACCCAGGTCCCATATGTCGCTTCATGATAGTATTGGTGTCTTACTTTTCTAGTTCATTAAATTATGTTTGTGTGATTAGTAAAAGTTTCCATGGAATAGCAGTCCATGCAATTAGCCATCTTTATTTCACTTCTAGCTAAAGGTATTAGAACACAGAAGTTTTACTTATTGAGCTCTAGATTTTAAATGATTGGAACAGATTCCCAACTTTGCCACTTAGTGGTAGAAACTTAGATGTATAACTTAATCTTGATGAGTCTCACTTTTCTCTGAAGTGAATATAATAATAGCATCTAATGTCTAAGGGTATTTTCAGAGTCAAGTGAAATATTAAGTGTTTTGCTTATGGTGAATACTTAGTACCAAAGAGAGTGATGACATTTCAACATCTTGGACTAAAGATGATTAATATTTGCTTCTCTGACCCTCAGGTTTTCTTGTTGTTTTCATTTTTATGAAATTGAAAAACAAAGTATCTCCCAAATTATAAATACTATGGACCTCAGGGGATGATTATAAAATAGGGCAAAAATAAGAAAATCTGGGGGAGAAGATTACTGCAGGACAATGATAATTAACCTACTAGGGAATAAAGTCTCACTAACTAGCTCTCAAAATACCTGACAAAGGTATGAAGACTGAAAAGATGCATAGAATAAACTAATTGATCATTATTCCCCATCTTGATTTGGAAAGCCAATTTTAAATATTCTGCTCATCCTCATGTAAACAACAAACATACATAAAAACTTAAAGGAAAGGTGCCTGGGGAGCTCAGTAGGTAAAGCCTCTGCCTTAGGCTCAGGTCATGATCTCAGGGTACTGGGGTGGGGCCCCACATGGGGCTCTCTGCTCAGCGGGGAGCCTGCTTCCCCTTTTCTCTCTGCCTGCCTCTCCACCTACTTGTGATCTCTCTGTGTGTGTCAAATAAATAAATAATGTCTTTAAAAAAAATGTTAAAAAAAAAAACCTTAAAGGAAATGTTTCGTTTTTCCTAAGGTATAGATTTTCTTTTATTTTAGGCCACTTCCTTCTATGAATGATATTCACTTCACATCCAGAAAACTTAGGATTCCATGTGTATAAGCTTTATCCATTTAGCTCTAATTTTCTCCATGACTAAAATGAACGCTATTAACAGACCAATTAAAAGGATAAAGTTCACCAATGTATAAATTACAAGCGGCTGAATTAATATTTCCTTCAGGATTTCAACAAAGTACCAGTTTAAGAGTCAGACTCCAAGGACAGATTATAATTAAAATACCTGTTTTTTCCGGAAACACTAAGCTAGGTTTCCTTCTCTCAAATATGTGTTTAAATACATTGATATTTTTTAAAACATTATGGTAGGATAATGTCTATCCAAAGGACACTGAAACAAATGTGGCACCAGGACAGAGAAGTTCCCCGCCTACATTCAGGAAAAGGGGGATACCCCTCTTCATTGAGGATGCCATAACAATTTATAGAACATTTCTCAAACTCACCTACTGAATTCAAATTCTTTGTTTTTAAGCTATGGAAAACATCAACTTTTGAATTCTTAAACTTTGAGGTTAAATTTTATTATCAAGCTCTTCAATCCTTTTTCTTTTAGTTTTTTCTTTTTATTTAAATGATTTTCATCTAGTTCTTAGGATTATAATGCTTTATGTCTGTACACACTACTTCATCTCCAGGAGTTCCCCTGTGACTCAGTGTTACCACTAGTTGGTAATCAATATGCCCAACTACCTCACAGATTCTTTATACATAAGGGGATTTATTAATAAATTCCACAGGAAAACTGAAAACTTTTAATTTTTATGAAATCCAATTAATCTACTTTGGTTTTTTTGTTTTTTGTTTTTTGTTTTTTTATTCATCCACTGCTTGTATTTTGGGTGTCCTGTATAAGAAACCATTACTTATTCCAAATTCGTGAAGCTTTATGCCTATATTTTCCTCTAAGAATTTTTAGTTTTAGTTTTAACAGTGGAGTATTTGATCAGTTTTGAGTTAAATTTTATTATGGTGTGAGGTAGACCACAAACTTCATTCCATTACATGTAGATCTTGAGTTCTCACAGCACAATTTTTGGAAAGACTATTGTTCCCAAGTGACTTCTTGGCCCACTTGCTGAAATCAGTTGACCACAGATGTATAGGTTTATTTCTGTACTATTAATTCTATCCCATTGATCTATATTACTGTCTTTTCTACTATCCGACTTTATCAAGTTTGGAATGGGGAAATATGAGTCTTCCAACTCTGTACTTTTTAAATAATAACATATACATATTATTTTATACAATTTCTTTTTAAACCAATTAAAAGGAAAAAAGAAATGCATTTTTTACTATCACTGCTAATCACACAATATAATCAGTGTCTTTTTTTAATATGAATTTTAATTACTGTAATCACTGTTTTGAGTCAAAAACTTTCTAGTTAAAGATGGCCTTTAGTATTCCTTTTAAAGCTGTTCTTAAAGCAATGAATTATCTCAATTTTATTGATCAAATGATATTTTTATTTTGTCTTCTCTTTTGAAAGTTAGTTTCACTGTACAATAGAATTCTTAGTTAACGGTTTGGTTTTTTTCCTATCAGCAGTTCAAGTATGTTATCACATTGCTTTTCTGGCCTGTATGTTTTCTCACAAGAAGCCAACTTTTTTTTTTTAAGATTTTATTTATTTATTTGAGAGAGAGAGAGAGCCAAGCAGAGAGAGAGGCAAGGAGAGGGAAATGTAGATATAGACTCCACATTGAGTACAGAGCCCAGTGCAGGGCTCTGGGATCAATGTGGGGTTCAGGATTTGATGTAGGACTCAGGACTTGGGGCTAATTCCAGGATGCTGAAATCATGACCTGAGCCAAAGTCAGACACTTAATTGAGCCACTCAGGAGTTCCAGAAGCCAACCCTTAAATTTTGCTGACATTCCTTCCTTTACACATGACAATTTCACCGATCATTCATGATTTTCTCTCTCTGGCTCTTAGCATCTTTACTGCGATGTTTCTGATTAGGAATCTCTTTATGTTTATCTTATTTGATATTTATTGAGCTTCATGTTTTTAAAATCAAATTTGGTAAATACTCATCCATAATTTATTTGAATTTTTCACCCTGCTTTTTTTTCTCTCCTGTTATTCTGTTATTTCTCTCCTGTACTCTCATGATGCTTATGCTGATGAAATTAATGGTATACCTTGATAATTTGTTTCTTTTTCTCCATTCTACCCTTCTCCCTGTTTTTGGATTTTATCATTTCTTTCTTTTTTTTTTTTTAAGATTTTACTTATTTAGGGGTGCCTGGGTGGCTCAGTGGGTTAAAGCCTCTGCCTTGGGCTCAGGTCATGATCTCAGAATCCTGGGATCAAGCTATGCATCAGGCTCTCTGCTCAGCAGGGAGCCTGCTTCCTCCTCTTTCTCTGCCTGCCTCTCTGCCTACTTGTGATCTCATCGTCTGTCAAATACATAAGTAAAAAAAAAAAAAAAAATCTAAAAAAAAAAAAAGAAAATATTTTACTTATTTATTTGACAGACAGAGATCACAAGTAGGCAGAGAGGCAGGCAGAGAGAGAGGGGGAAGCAGGATCCCTGCTGAGTAGAGAGTGGGATGCAGAGTAGAGAGCAGAACCCTGGGATCATGACCTGAGCTGAAGGCAGAGGCTTTAACCCACTGAACCACCCGGGCACCCTGGATTTTATAATTTATTTCAAACCATTTTCAAGTTCATCAATTCTTTCTTCTACCAGTTCATTATATTTTTGAGCACCTATAGGGAATTTTTCATTTCAGTTATTTTGTTTTAAAATTCCAGAATTTCCAAAGTCCTTGTTTAAAATAATTTCTAACTCTATATTGATATTTTCTATTTGGGTTGACATTGACATCAAACCTTCCTTTTCTTTCTTTCTTTCTTTTCTTTTCTTTTCTTTTTTTTTTTTTTGGATATTCAATTTTTGTTGTTGTTATTGAGAAAAAATTTACATACAGGGAAATCAAAAAGTGTTAATTAAATATACAATTTGACAAATTTCCTTTACTTCTATATGTGTGCTTTCCTTTAGTTCCTAGAAAGATTTCTGATGGTTGCTTTGGGATCTGTGTTACATCTGACATCTGGGCCCTTTCACAGGCAGTTTGGGTTGTCGATTTTCTGTTTGTTTTTCTTTCCTGTGTATAGGTTCACAGGTTTTTGTTTCTTTTCGTCTATGCATTTTGTTGAAACCTGGACATTAAATATAGTGTCTGAACACTGTTACCTCCCTCCCTTCTAGGGCTGATTGTTTGTTTGCTTATTTGTTTTGTATCTTGGTTGTACTATTTTAGTAAAGTCTTTTTCTCCCATAGTGGGGAGCCTGCGGGGTCACTCCTCAGCACACATACACTTGGGTGTGTGTCACCCAGGATTTTCCCTCCGTTTTTCTGTTTTCTATGTTAGGTTCATTTGCTGTTTTCTCTGTCTGGCCCTGCACTGGTAAAACTACTACTGTGACAGAATTAGGAAGGAGAGAAAGATTTGAATAGACCTCAATAACACTATAGACTCTCACTATTTTTATCCAAGGTTCATTAGTTTTTCTTGCAAAAATCCTTTGTAATTTGTCACGCCTTTGTTCTATTTTCAGAATTCTGAAAATACTGTTCAGTTTAGAATTATGGTTGCTTCGATTAATTTTGTGCAGTTTTAATACTTTTGAGTCAGATACTTCCTAAATTCCTTACTATATCACTCCTGAAGCTCCACCTTCAAAAACACATTTTATAAACCCAGTATATAATCCCAGTATATATCTTCTTGTGTCTTGTTTCCTTTGTTCAGCATAACGTTGAAAAATTCCATCTGCATTTGTAATGTAACTGTAGCTTTGCTCTATGTAAGATTTATGAAAATTTTAACATAACCAGATGATATTTTAATCTTTTTTTAAGATAGATACCATATATGGCATCATCTAAAATAATGTATAGGTTTTGGAGTCACTCTGTTTATAATGACAGTTACTCTTCACAAATTAAGGAGAAAATATATTGCTTTGTCTTTACTTGTAGCCTTTTATTTATTTATTTATTTATATATATATATATTTTTTAAGATTTTGTTTATTTATTTGACAGAGAGAGATCACAAGTAGGCAGAGAGGCAGGCAGAGAGAGAGAGGGGAAGGAAGCAGGCTCCCTGCTGAGCAGAGAGCCGGATATGGGGCTGGATCCCAGGATCCTGGGATCATGACCTGAGCCAAAGGCAGAGGCTTTAGACCACTGAGCCACCCAGGCGCCCCGTAGCCTTTTATTTAAAAGCAATATAATGCAAATAAGCAAAGTGTTAACAGTTGTTAAAATTTGGTGGTTGTCTATACTAATTGTTTTGCTAACATTTTTTGCCAGACTGTATGTTTGAAAATTTTACAATAATGATAAAACTTGAACAACCCCAGATAAAATACTTAAAATACAAATAGCATATTTATTCTACAAAGATACTATACTTAACCTCCCCAAAATGTGAAAATCATGTGTGAGTCAACTTCATATCCTTTCAAGAACTCAAAACGTGATAGCCTAAGTTTCATTCTTTTCAACTTTCTATCCAAAATACAAGTGGACACACATATATGCACACACACACACACACACTCATCCCCTTGAAAACCTGGTCAGATAACTGATAACCCTTTTCTTGCACCTCAATGAGGCAGCTAGACAGTTCTGAAACATGAAACATGAATTTGGTCTGACATTTCAGAATAAATATCACAAATAACTTCATAGGATAGAAAAAATGGTTTTCATTTACCTAGTCTCTAGGAAATTTACTACAGAAATGATTTTCTCAGACAAACAAAGAAAACTTGCTTCTTTTGATTTCACACATATGCAACATGAATAAAGACCACAAAACACAGTTTTTCAGAGAGATGATTCAAGTAAGATTTATAAATCTCTTTTTCTCACCTTCATTCTTTTCCTTGGGCTCCGATATTTCCTGAATTACTAGGAACCAAAATTCTGATTTCCCCCCACCCACGTTGGGTAAGAACAATCATAAGCTAGGTTGTCTCTCGGGATTTTTTCCCAGAGTAGGAGGAAGTGAATGAATTCTAAACGTGAAGATAAAACCATATCCAGCTAGACCATATGGGAGAAAATAAACCAAATTTGATACAGATCTGTGGGACTAGAACAGACTAAAAAACCTAGATTAAAGAGCCAAATTCAGCCAGGCTGGATGTACAAACATACAATATAATCCTTACTCCATTTTCCAATCCTTATTCATCTTTGTGTTTTCTGCTTAGTTTTCATAGGAAATCTTCCCCAACACTTACTAGATGAGCTTAATGTATACTTCTGTTTACTCTGCCAGTTTCTTATATATCTTGCATCCTAGCATTTATTACACTCTATTTTTATTGTATGTTTGTTTTTCCATCTTTCCATTTAAAATATTTACTCTGTGAAGTAGATACCATGTGTCTTCAAAATACAGGTCAGTGTTTGCTGTCTAAAGAGCTCTTACCGTATGTAGTCAACAAATATTTACTGAATCCCTACTATGTGCCTCTTATTCTCCTAGGTACTGGGTAAACAGTTCCAGGTCTAGCCTTTAAGAAACTGGCGGCTTCCATGTTCAGTCCCTAGAGCCGTGACTCACCTAAGATGTCTGACCACATGGCTAGAGGGATAGGTGCAGCCACTAGGAGGCACCCTGAGCCATTTCAGCCACTCCAACTGCATAGCCAGCCAGGGCGTAAAGATGCTCTGGGTAGTTGAGCTCCAGTCAGACCTATTCATTCAACAGCACATTGCTCTGAAACAACTCTTCCTCAGTGAGCATGGTCCAACTTACATCTAAGAGTGAATAGATGGGTATTATTTAGTATCTCTGTTCTGTGGGGTTTCTATATGACGATAGATACCAGAAACACCAAATCCAAGGAGGAAAGGATTAATTCTGCTGGAAGGAATGGATGTAGAGAAATGAAGGCAGGATTGAGAGACATGTAGAAGATGAAAACACCAACGTGGTGATTAAAGGGACCGAATGGTGGAAAATTCTGACTTACTGATTTTACATGTGATGAAAGATAATCACACTGGCTGAAATGTAAGAGATTTTTTGTTTCAATTTAGTCAGTCACCAAAAATATACTTTTCAAACAACTTTATTGGGATTAAATTCATGTAAGATAAAATTTGCCTGTTTAAATTGTATAATTAAAATTTTGGTTCATTTACAGTGTACACCCATCCCATAACCCAAGTGTAGAACATTTTTATCTCCCCCAGAAGACCAATATTGTTGCAGCCATTGTGTAATCATATACCCCAATCTTTGTGCAACCAATGATGTACTTTCTTGCTCTCCAAATTTGTCTATTATGAACATTTCATATACATGAAATCATATAATATGTGGGTTCAATGAGTTGTTCCTTTCATTTGGCCTAATGTTCTCAAGTTTTACCTGTGTTGTAACATGTATCAGTACTTTATTCACATTCATTGCCAAATAGTATTTCAAGTAATATTGTTTGAATATACAATAGTTTCTCCTCATCCAGAGGAGATATGTTCCAAGACCCTTAGCAGATGGCTGAAACTACAGATAGCTTTAACGCTGTATATATATATAAGGAATTTTTTTCTACTCATACATATCTATGATTAAGTTTATTTTATAAATTAGGCATAATAAAAGATTAACACCAATAACTAATAATGACATAAAATAATTATAATACTATGCTGTGATAAAATGATATGAATGTGCTCTCTCTCACTCACTCTCTCTCTCAAAATATCTTATTGTACTGTACTTATCTTTCTTCTTGTGATGATGTAAGATGATAAAATGCCTATACAATAAGATGAAATGAGACAAATGATGTAGGCACTGTGACATAGTGTTAGTTTACTCTTTCTGAAATTGTAGATATGCAAGACTCTGCTGATTGTTACATTTTTTTTCTTTGGGAGTAGACCCTTACTATGAATGGCCAGAGCTATTTTTCATGGTTTCAAGCACTTAAAAAACTCAAAAAGTAGAATTTTTTTAGGGTAGCAAGTGAGAGAGTTTTGTCAGCCAAGGGAAACTATTCATCTCCTCTAAAATCTTGGCAGGTAGGCAGTAATCTGTGTCTATGTGTGAGACAGACATTGGGGGCAATCTCAATTATTGTTGTAACATATTTTCCACCCACCCACGCATCCCTTTCCTCAGACCAGAGTTCTATTTGGATAAATATATTGGAAAACTGCTGTTTCCAAATAACAAGTGAGTCTTTGTTTATTTCAGACAGAATATTCTACCATAAAACTTGTTGACAGGCCTATGGGCAAAATAAATAAGTTTATTAGAGCTGAGGATAGCAGAGGTGTTCCTGATCTTGTAACAACTCAGGAGTCAATCCTCTGGATTCTGCTGTGGTGAAAGCCTTGACAAGGAAGAGCAGGGACACAATTTGGTTTTCTAGAAACAGAGTTATTTCCTGAGAGTGTGAGGACTGTCTGCTGGGCTTCCTCACACCTAGCATTAGAGATGTTCTAAAAAGGAAAATATTGAGAATGAAAAATGTCAAATTTCTTATGCATAATTTTATATTAATCTTCTTATATTTAAATGTTATTCAGTTGTGTGGTGCAATACACACACACACACACACACACACACACACTTACATAGAAGCCATGAAATCAAGAAACTGGCTTGTAGTCCTGGCTGGAGGTCTCCATCTTGGGCACAGTCACGCTGAACACAATAAAAATAGAAAGTAATATACTTAAGAAAACCCAAATATGTAAATAGAATTTGAGTTTCAAAAACATAGCGATGGCATTTGAAAGTCTTAATTAAATGACCTATAGAGAGAGTATTTCTTTTCTTTTCTTTTTTTTAAATATTTTATTTTATTTATTTGTCAGAGAGAAGTAGAGAGAGAGCACACAGGCAGGCAGAGGTGGAGAGAGAAGCAGGCTCCCTGCCGAGCAAGGAGACCCTGCCGAGCAAGGAGACCATGCAGGACTCGATCCCAGGACCCCAGGATCATGACCCGAGCTGAAGGCAGCAGCTTAACCCACTGAGCCACCCAGGCGTCCCTAGAGAGAGTATTTCTTAAAACAGAAAGGCAAATCAGGAGGCTACTCCCCTCCTGAGCTCTGGGCTCTCCATGTTGCCTGGACCAGAGAGACTAGATGGAGGGGGAATATCTTCCAACACAGTCAAGGGAGGGTGACGTCACGGGAGCTCAGAAAAGATTTTCAAGAAGAAATCAGTCGTTGGTATTAATGCTGCTGAGAGCTTTTAATGAGGACAGAGATGTGATCATTAGATTTGGCAACCTGGAAGGCATTAGTGATGTGGACAAAAAAGAGTTCAGTGAAGAAATGAAATAGAATTCTAGTTGCAGGGTATTTTTTTAAAAGATTTATTTATTTATTTTAGAGAGGGAGAGAGAACATGAATGGGAGTGGCAGAGGGAAAGAGAGAATCACGAGCAGACCCCTCGCCGAGTGTGAAGCTCAACCTGTGGCTTGATCCCAGGACCCTGAGATCAGGACCTGAGCCCAAACCAAGAGTCAGAAGCTACCAGTTTCAGGGGATTAAAAAAGACCAGGAGGAAGGCCGTGGAGATAATACCTATACATAGTGATTCCTGTACAAAATGGAAAGATTTGTGGTTCAGGGGGATTTTTTTCTTTTTCCTCTGATAGGATCAATAGCTGTGGGGGTTGACAGTAGGTTTCCTCTCATGCAAAGCCCATCAATTTTGAGTGCACAGAGTACATTTCTGTCAGCCCCTGGCCTCTTTCAGCACAGAGGAGCGTGTCCCCTGGTGCTGCATGTTCAGAGGGTGCTGGTGGGTCCGGCTGGGTGGTCTTCAGAGTACGTTGCTACAAACTCTTGGTTGAGGACCTAAAATCCTGGCAAGGACACAGGTCCACAGGAGCTAAGTGCCACTGCCCCTTTGGGAAAGCTTTCTGTGTTCGTGTGGAGGCTGCCAACCTATCTCCATACGTGGGAAATATTTTCATGTTGCATTGATGCAAAGCGTAGATAAGTTTTATTTCTTCCATCAATTCAATACCAGAGAGAGCTCTTTGTGCCAATAGGGTCAGTGGAACCAAAAAGCAATTTCCAAAGTCAAAATATTGAGTCTTCCGTTCTACACCTTCTCCGTGTTAAACAACCTCTCCTTCTTTCCTTCCTTCCTTCCTTTCTTCCTTCCTTCCTCCCTTTCTCTCTTTCTTTCTTTCTCTTCTTTTTATGGTTACTCCTTAACCTGACCATTGCTCCAACCCAAAGCATCCAAACCACATCACTACCATTCCTCCATCTTGATTTCTTTTTTTTTTTTTTTAAGATTTATTTATTTGACAGAGAGAAATCACAAGAGAGGCAGGCAGAGAGAGAGGAAGGGAAGCAGGCTCTCCGCTGAGCAGAGAGCCCGATGTGGGACTCGATCCCAGGACCCCGAGATCATGACCTGAGCTGAAGGCAGCGGCTTAACCCACTGAGCCACCCAGGCACCCCTCCATCTTGATTTCTTATTCCCACTGATCCTCCTTTCACTCCTTCCTGACAGTCCTTGTTTTGGTGATCATTGCCTCCCTCAGTCTGTTTCTCCTTGATATTTTAAACCAATTTCCCAGATCTCTTTTCATAGAGCAGCCTTGAAGGCTTTGACGTTCCCTTTCTGACTCTGTCATAAGGAAGCAGGGGGGTGGCTGTGGGACATATGCTCTACACATCTCCTTGTTGTTATCGAGGTAGAGACGTCCTTGGAGCGAAGTGCCAGGGAACATGCAAGTTTCTGCATAGGTGATCTCACATAATCCTCACAAAATCCAGGGAGGAAAATGGCAACATTTTCATCTACAGAAGAAAGAACAGACTCAACTCTTTAATGCCATGAGACCAAAGTTAAAAAGCTTGTGGGTACCAGACGAGAATTCAAATCCATGTTGTCTAATTACTTCCCTGTTTACTTCTCCCTATTTCAACAGTGTTTTCCAGAACTATGTGGCCAGAATGTTCATTTACAGAGATATCTTCTTATAAAGTGAGCTTTTCACCTGTCTGGCTGTTTCTCCCAGTGCCACACATCTGTCAATTCTCAGTTTGGGCTAATCTCTCTGCAAACTTTTCTGACACCTACCTTGAGACTACATCACTTAATCCTTTCCCTAACACCTTATCTTCTTCTTACTGAGAGGTACCATGATTGTAATTTGTCTGTGCCATCCATGGAGCATGGGTTAAGAACAAATGAACAGATACCCAAGTACTTGGAGAAAGGGATGAATCTTTAAAAATCTCAGACTGGATCATGCATATCAACTTGGGGCGTCTGCACCTGTAAGCCAAGACCTGCCAAGTTAAGGGGTCCCGAGGGAACTATTTCCCTCTGACCCTACAGCAAGGGTAGCAGTGCCCTCTGACCCTGGGTTATTTTTACATCATGAGGTCACACAGGAGTGAGATCTTGCAGGGTCTCTGCCTGCAGCCCCTTCTCTGTGCCCTGCCATTTCTGCCTCTTTGGTCACCTCCCTCCCTCTCTAGGAGCAACTGAGAAACCCTCCAATCTCTTAAAGTGAGCACCGCCAATTTTCCCAGATGCTATTTGCTCCTTCTCAAGACTTCTGCTCCCTTATTACTGACTCTTCCTATGGTTCTTGAAGTTCCCTGGGTCCTTAATATCTGCCACTTTCCCCTTTTCAAGAATCTCCATGCTGTCACTCACACGTAGTACCATCTTGTCTGAAACATTTTACCTCGGGCCCTGAAGCTGAGAGTGCCTCTCTCGTAACTGTCTCTGTGAGTGATTTCAGTCTGGCTCTGGCTCTGGCTTGGCCAGGTCTTTCTCCATGAGGAAACAGCCTCCTTGAAGTTGACAACCGGTTATCTGACAACCCCTGAATCAGGGGAATTAGGGCAACAAGGCACTTTGTACTTTAATAAGTTAAAATTCTGAACCCTTCCAGCCTGGCCTTTGTCAGATGGCTCACTGTGGAACGCGAATAGTCTTCAGGTCAACTCTTCCCTGCAGTGTTTAGGAGTTAAGGTTTGCATTTCAGACATTCGTGGAACATCAACCCTCTGCCCTTTGTCTTTGCCATTCCTCCGGGAAGCATGGTTTCCGTTGGCACATGTCTGTTTTAAGAGCATTGCGTCATACATACTCTATATTCAATTGAGACCTTAAGAATATTCTTGTGTTGTTTCTAGAGTTGGAGACCTCCTCTACCTCTTTTCAATATCTCAAAGGCTTAACCACTGTGATCTTTCCCTCGTTCTTAGGAGGTAGCCCTGCAATCCTTTTACTGGTAGGTCTCTGTCTCAATTTTTGAATGAAGTCAACTTCTTGGACGCAGTAGTAAATGGTGTTAAGGATTGTAGGAATGGGGTGCATATGAACAGGAAAATGTTTGGGGGAAGAATATGGATCATCTGATGGGCTGTATTCTCTACTTTGATGTGGAAAAGTCACCCAGCAAGGCATCTCTTGCTATTAATTAATGATGGCCCACCTCAAACAGAACCTTAGCTCTTCCAGGAAATTATACATTACTCTCAACAATGTATTCCCTGACTGAACATTCCTCTGTCTTTAAAGTTTGACTGACCCATCTCTTCTTTCACTGTCATTTGATGGTTAACTCCTTAACAAAGGGTACATGACCCATTAAGTGGGAAATCTCTCACCTTTCATTTACTAAACACAAACCAAGCTCTGTGATACTCATCCTGTCTTTTTTAGTCTTGGTGCAATAGATCAGTAATTCTCAGACTTGAGCAGGCAGCTGGAGGGCTGGTAAAATCACTCATTGCTGGTCTCCACCCTCAGGGTTTCTAACTCTAAAACATTCCCAAGTGGTGATGATGACGCTGGTCTACAAACCACACTTTCTGAGAACCACTGTGGTGGAGAACATATCCCTCATTGTCTGTGACACAAAGCCTTCACCTGTGCTCTGGGCTCCAACCTCTTCCCACTATGAATATTATCAAGATATTTATCAAATAATGTCATTCTTTCCAACTCCATAAAATTATACACATACTAAAGTTTGAAACAAACTTTTCTATGAACCCATGCCCTTCTAACTCTCTCTTTCACAGCTTAACTTCTTGAGAGGCCTTTCCAACTTAATGTCCACATTTATTTATTTCCCTCTTACCTTTCAACTCATTGCAACATGACTATTTCCTCCGTCCACTCAAATGAAACACACCTTGGTAAATTCATCCAAGACTTCTAGTTTGCTAAGTTTAAAGAACATTTTTTTTAAACCTTTCTCATACTGCTTTTTCTATTTTTTTCTATCATGCCATGCACTTCCAGTTTAACCCATGTGAAAACAACACAGACAGCTGTCCCCCCTTCCTTCTTCCTTTGTGAATATCTTCACAGGCTTCTTCTATATTTAGCCATTAAATTTGAGAGTCCTAAAATCTTCCCCCAAGCCTTCAACTCTTCTCTGTAATCTCTTTCCAGACAATTTCATGCTTCCCCAAGATTTTAATTACCACCTTGATGCTGATTACTCTCAAACATACCCACGCAAGAGCTCTCATGTGTTTTTCCTTATATGTATAGCTAAAGGTCTACTGCTTATCTCAACTTGAATAACCATATGCACCTCAAACACAACCCTAGACCCCACTGTCTTACCCTCTGCTCCTACTCTGCACAACAGATTTGCTTCATCCACATTGTTCCATGTATCTCAGAGCGGGGCTTCACCATCCAGTCAGTGATGCAAGTTATCCACCTAATTGCTATCTTTAATAGCTCATTCTTACACTGTGTTTTCAGTTCATCATATACTCCAATTAACTTTACATTTTTTAACATTTCTCAAATCGTTCTACATCAGTATTGATAGAATTTCAACTTCAGTCTTTACTTCCACAGGTTTTGTTTTCTTGTGTTCTACAGTCTGATAGTAATTTTCCTAGTATGAATTTTCATTCATCTTGCTTAGAATTAACTAAAATTCATAAATCCTAGGACTGCATGTTTTGATCAATTCTAGAATATAGTTATTATTTATTTGTATATTTCTTCTGTATATTCTCTCATTCTGGATTCTGCTTAAATGTATAGTGGAATCTCTCATTCAGTTGTTCCTTTTTTTTTTTTAAAGATTTTATTTATTTATTTGACAGAGAGGGATCACAAGTAGGCAGAGAGGCAGGCAGAGAGAGTGAGAGGGAAGCAGGCTCCCTGCCAAGCAGAGAGCCCGATGCAGGGCTCGATCCCAGGACCCTGAGATCATGACCTGAGCCGAAGGCAGCGGCTTAAACCACTGAGCCACCCAGGCGCCCCAGTTGTTCCTTTTTTTTAAGATTTTATTTATTTATATGAGAAAGAGAGGTAGAGCAGGAGAGCACAAGGAGGGGAAGAGCAAAGAGAGAGGGAGAAGCAGGCTCCCCACTGAGCACAGAGTCATGACTCAGCTCAATTCCAGGACCCTCAGATCATGACCTGAGCCAGAGGTAGACACTGAACCAACTGAGCTACCCGGATGCCTCTCAATTGTTCTTTTGATTCTAGGACCCAGTTATACTGTGTGTGTGGCACAGGCTATCCCACACCGTAAAGTAATGCTAGGGACACCAGTTGGGTGTTATACAATTCAATTCAATTCAACTCAGTTCTGACACTATCTACTCAGAGATTGCATCAGGTTCCACAGGTTAAGGACTCACTCCTATAAGACTGTCCCCCACAGCCTCAGATGCCAGTCACAAACCTAGATTGTCACCTGTGCTTCTGACCTACTGCCTTTGTATCAGAAGCTCCCAAACCCTCTCCTTAGGTTCAATTAATCAGCTAGGATGGGTCACAGAACTCAGAAACATTTTACTTACTAGATTACTAGTTTATGATTAAAGGATATAACTCAGGAACAGCCAGCTAGAGGGGATGCACAGGCCCAGGTGCATGGGAAAGGGATGGAGCTTCCAGGCCCACTCTGGGCACACCAGTCTCCATATATCTTCACATGTTCCCCAATTTGGAAGCTCTCTGAACCCAGTCTCTTTAAGTGTGTATGGAGGCTTCATTACCTAGGCTTTGATTGGTTTAATAACTGGCCATCAGTGATTAATTTAACCTCCAGCACCTCAGATGGGGGGACTGAAAGTTCCAACCTTCTTATCACATGTTTGGCTCCACCGGCAACTGGCCCCCATCCTTAGGTGCAGTCTAAAAGTCACCTGATTAACAGAATAAAAGACATCTTTATTGATCTCATCATTTAGGTAAACCCAAGTGTTTTAGGAACTCTAAGGCAAGAACCTTAGATGAAGGCAAAATATGAGAAATATCCTTTGGTCATCTCTGAATGACCACATTTGTATTTCTTATAGATTGTAACATTGCAGTTGTCTATTTCTTTTATCCCTCCCCCCAATAATCCTTATATTTTGCCTTTGATGTTACATTCTGAGTTATTTATCCTGTTCTATACGCTGGTACACTAATTCTTTTTCATTTACGCCTAATCTGCTCATCTTGTGACTTTAGTATGCGTATTATTTCAAATATTAAAATTTTAATTATTAGAAGTTCTGTATTTTTTAAAAATATGCATGAAGCCTTCGGATAGCTTCCTGTTCTATTATTATCCTCTTATTGCTTATACGTCTTACTTAAATATATTGAAATTTTAACATTTTTCATCTGAGAAATCTGCTTTGTATAGGTTTTTGAAATGTATTTTGTGATTATATTCATTTATTTTTGTTCACTATCATTCATGAAGGGGTTTCTACTTTGTTGATCTGCTGAGCATTTTTAAAAATTATATGCTTGTATTTAATATGACTTTAGTTTTAGATATGGTTTTAAAATGTTGACTCTGGATAGGAGTTGCATCCAATTCTATAATCACTATGGCATTGCTAGCCTGGCACTTCTTTAAACTTAATTTTCAGTATTCTGTGTGGGGGGACAGGGCACATTGTTAATATGTCTTCAGTTAGAAAATCCAGCCTGGGTTTGGACATAGGAATCTCAAAGAATTCTCTTAGGAATCCTGTTTTCTTCTTATTTAACTAGGTAGAATATTGAGACAGGTGCACATCGCCTCTGTTTACATCTGCATTATAGAGATTTTTTTTAAAGCACTTTCCTTATTGTATTTCTTGACACCAAAACAATCTTTGATACCTACCGAGTGTTCACTAAATACTTGGAGGATAAATATTTAATACTGAGTAGTCACCACTGATGCAGAGAAATTGGGTCTCAATTGCTTGCAGAAGGAATGCCCTGATGCCAAGGGCATGGAGACTTCACAAAACATCTCAGAGACTCAGTCTGGCAGGCTTCAGAGTCAGAGGCTTTTTGCCATCTGAAATATTTATGAGTGGCTATCACAGCATATAAATATGTACAGAAAGTTGGCTATGGATAATAAAATATAATGGACAAATCTACAGTTTGATTAGAAGAAGTGAATACATCTATCTCGACTTTTCTAAAGCAGAAAAATGGATCAGTACCATTAGTAGAGTTTATGTTAGCGGACAGATAAAAATCAAACAGGCAGATGATATCGTTTATGATTAAAAAGTAGTTTTAAAATATCAAAGTCTTTTCCTGTTTTAAAAAAATACAACACCCCCAACACACACACACACACACACACACACACACACACACACACACACACACACGAGTTCCTTAAAACGAAGTCTGTATTAAGTCAATAGTCAAACTCATGCTTACTGTATGATACTAGAATTCATAAGTTGTGTTAAATTTTTAATAATTAGGAAACCCATTTTAGAGTAGTTTACATTTTTTTCAAATTTACCACTCATATCAACCCAAAGATAAAAGGTCAACCAATATCTCTATTTTTACCATGGATGTGACTGGGACTTCTAGAAATTAGGAAACTGTACCAAGGTCACACAGATATTTCAATGTCTAAGTTGACACTCAAATCTATGCCTGACTCTAAACTCATATTCTTAAACTATATTCTATACTGAAAACTGTGAAATGGAGAAACGTGATCACCTTCTGCAGAATTTTTGCAGAATCCCAGTATAAAATGAAAACGCATTGCAAAGGATAGTCAACACAAACCCATTGCTTTTCTACGTATAAAGAAGAGCTGATCAGGAGCTCCTGGGTGGCCCAGTCGATCAAGCATCCAATTTTTGATTTCGGCTCTGGTCATGATTTTGGGATCCTGAGATCAAGCCCCACTTGGGGTTCTAGGCTCAGGGCTCCATGCTCAGTGGGGAGTCTGCTGGAAATCCTCTCTCTCCCTCTCCTTCTGCCTCTCTCGCCCCCTCCACCTTCCCCTGCTCATGTGTGTACGTGCACGTACACTCTTTTTCTCTCTAAAAAAAAATCAATCTTTTTAAAAGATCAAATAAAAAATTAAGAATGGCTAGTTAGAAGGACTTTCAGAAAGAAAACCATTCACAATAACTATATACACATACAGAGAAAAGACAGTTTTCATGAGAAAAATACTCCAAAATCGTATGGAAAGATGAAAGATTGTTAAATGACAGATTCTTGAATGTTATAAAAATTTTTGAACTTATCAAATAGGAGCTTTCAAATTAATATGTATTAATATTTTTGGCCTATTTCTATATAAGTGTCGGTACAATCTGACAGAGACAACTAGCCCTGAGCATTTAAAGCAAAGGGATTCAATGCCCAGAATGAGTTACAGGACAGCTAAGACAGCCACCAACAGGAGAACGGAGAGTTGTAACCTGAGGTTGGCAACAGGAGTCCACGTACCTGCTCTCAGGTTGGAGCATAACAGGAAGGGGTAGTTTTAGGGGAGCCGGGGAGTCGGACACCTCTGACAAGCCAACAAGTAGATCCACTGGTAGTTCAAATGCTGCAAAGCAGAGAAGGAGGGGAAGAGAATCAGTCAGAGAAAGACAAATGCCATATGATTTCACTTATATGTGGAATTTAAGAAACAAAACAAACAAGCAAAAGGGGGGGAGAGAGAAATCAAGAAACAGACTTTTTTTAAAAGGACTATTTATTTGGCAGAGAGAGAGCACAAGCAAGTGGAGAGGCAGGCAGAGGCTCCATCCCAGGACCTTGGGATCATGACCCAAGCCTAACTCAGCTGCTTAACCCTTTGAGCCACGCATGCACCCCAGGAAATGGACCCTTAATTATGGTGAGCAAACTGATGGCTCCCATTGGAGAAGTGGGCAGGGCTGACCTGGGGGATGGGAAGGGGTGAGCTTGCCATGAGCAGCAGGCAATGTATGAACATGCTGAATCACTACATTGTGGTACACCTGAAACCAGTATTGTGCTCAATGTTAACAAACTGGAGTTAAAATAAAAATTTTAAAGGACAAAAAAAAAATTGCAGCCTGCAGTGTGGTACTCTGTAGTACAAACCCTGCGTGCTTTTTGTTTTGTTTTGTTTTTGTTTTGTGGTGCAAGTGTCTGACTTAAGCTTTGATGGCTGAGGCCCCCACTTCAAAGAGGGGCTGTCTGAAATCAAGAAGCACAGCGCCAGCCACAGGACTGGATGAAGATCCCGCCTGCCGCCCCCTCCCGCACCTGCCCGGCCACCTTTATTGTCAAGATACCGGTTGATTTTGATAATTGACCATTTGGGTCACTTGCTTTTTTTTTTTTTCCTCTTCTGTTCTCATGCTTTAAATTCCTGCTGTTATGTTTTAAATTCACCAAAAAAGATGAACCCATGAAACCGTAGGCTCCCATCCTCAACCCGGATTAAAGTAGTACCTCAGGCCTGTGTGCGCTCTCTTTCTCTCTCTCTCTCTCTCTCCTTGAACTCACTGTGTGGCCCCAAGTAATTTCCAGGACTTGTAGTAACGCTCCCCTACTCCTTTTCTTCTTCTTCTTCTTCTTTTTTTTCCCAAAGTATTCTGATGTTATTGTGGAAGATGTCTTGGGAACCTCAGAAACAAAAAGGCCCGTCCGCCACGACCCTGCTTATTAATAGACTGACAGCCGCACCCTGCAGAATGCCTCTTCCTGGACCCTGAATGCAAGGCAAGCAGGAAAAGTCCACAAGGTTGGCAAACCACTTCCTTTGTTGTATGATTTTTTTTAAAGATTTTATTTATTTATTTGACAGACAGAGATCACAAGTACGCAGAGAGGCAGGCAGAGAGTGAGGGGAAAGCAGGCTCCTTGCTGAGCAGAGAGCCTCATGGGGGGCTGGATCCCAGGATCCTGGGATCATGACCTGAGCTGAAGGCAGAGGCTTTAACCCACTGAGCCACCCAGGTGCCCCTGTATGATTTTTCTTAATATGAATATACACACATATGTAATTGTCAACATTCAGCATCTACGATTGAATGTCCTTTGTGCCTTAAAATTATTGGAAGTGTTCTCCTCTACCATAATCTATTTTTATGAAAAACGTCTTTTTAATGATTATCTTTTCTCAACGTATCTCCTTTAAAAAAACAAAAACAAAAACATTTTAAGCTTTGTAATAATTTTAATGGGTAACCCCCGGGTACAAAAACTTTGATTATTTTCTTACTGATTAACGAAGGATTCTTGGGTCTCAAGTAATACATTTGTTAAGGCTTTTGATAGGTTTTGCCAGATTGTCTGTCATAAGTATTATAAAAATGTCCACTTTACATTTTAAGATTTTCCTCCGAACAATCCATAAAGGACAAGGAAAGCAGCTTCTCCTTCTACATATCTCAGAACTTTGCACCATTTAGGGGAAGCTTCTCGTCAACAGTCTCTCATCTAATGCATTGTACATCTTGCCTTCATCATCACCAAGACCTCGATATGGCGGAACGATTTCAGGAATGGCATTTAAACCTCATCGTTTGGAAAGACAGTTGATAAAAACGATGCCCTCTGGATGGAATTCACCTCTTGCTCTTCTTACTTGCCTTCCTGCTAAAGATATGTGAGTGGGATTAGAAACCGTGATGGGCAGTTTTATCAATTTTTTCCGTATCTAGCAGTGGTCAGTGAGAGTGCTGTTTGCACCATATCCAGTGGCTACAGTACCCCATGAATAAATGTGGTCGTTCCTAGAGTGAAGGTAGGAAGCAAGTTCCAAAAGTTTTAGTTGCCCAAGATTACATATTTAGTTTAGCATTAATATTAATATTGTATGAGTGCTTTGTACCAAACATCATATGTAATCTTTCCACTCCCCTGCAGAGTGTTATCCTCATTTTACAGACATCAAAACAGAAGTTTGAAAATGTTGAGAAACTTGCCTGAGGTTAAGCAAAGCTAAAAAGTAGTAAGCCGGTTTCCCAGTTTGTATCGTTTTTCTTCAAATTCATGCTGCTTCACATGGTGTAGATAACAGTCACCGATAAGTGAGGATTTGCATATATAATTTATGATTTTATATTTAGTTGCTCCATTGTGCAATTCTGTTTGGAGGGAAAGAGCAGAAAGCATGGAAGGGTATCATGAAGTAAGTGGATAAAACAGAGTTTAATATAAGAAGAAATTCTATATTCCATGTCAAGATGTCACTAGCATTACTTTAGTTCTAAATATTTTCTTTCTTCTTAATCCTATTGAATCCAGGATTTAAGTAGTACCATAAACGCACATTTAGAGATGCTGGTCAAGGGTGAATTTTCTTGCCCATTGTCTGTTTCATGCCAAATGTTAGGTAAGGTCTCTAGTTTTGTCACATATCTGTTTAGAAGTCTTTGTCCCCTTGCTAGAAAGGAGATTAATTTTTTTAATAAAAATATTATGGATTCATATAGATGTGTTTTTAATTATAGCTTACCTTTCATTTTCTGTGTGCACTTGGTCAAAATATTTAATCTCCTTGGGCCTTAGTTTTCTTTTTGAAAATGTCATGGACTTAAAGATAGCAGAGCAAATCCACTATTACTCTATTCAGCATATTTCAAACACATAAAAAACAAAACAAAACAAAAAAACCAGAATAACTTAAAAGAAAAATTCCTAAAACGATACCACAAATTATGAGTTACTTCTGCAAATTCTCCTCATGGTTTTCTCAACATGAGGAAGTTTGCTGAGAGACAACAAACATTTCTCACACCTCCCATAGAATGGGATGTGAATAAAAGTAAGGGTCTCCATTAGGAAGTGTTGGTCCAGTAAATCAAGTGACTGGAGCAAAGATGTCTGAGACTCAGCAAAACATGCAATAAGAGTAGAATATGCCTAGGGGGTGCCTGGGTGGCTCAGTGGATTAAAGTCTCTGCCTTTGGATCAGGTCATGATCCCAGAGTCCTGGGATTGAGCCCCACATCAGGCTCTCTGCTCGGTGGGGAGCCTACTTCCTCCTCTCTCTCTGCCTGTCTCTCTGCCTACTCGTGATAGCTATCTGTCAAATAAATAAATGAAAATAATCTAAAAAAAAGAAAAAAAAGAGTAAAATATGCCTCAAACAATCCATTGGCAGAAGCAAGAGACCTGCAATTTAAACAACGGTACCCCCATTTTCCAAGACCTTCTCGTGACTACTTAAGGAGAGGTAGCTTGACTGGAATTGAGGTTGGTGTATCGGTCATAGTCAGTCAGGAAAAGAGAAACTACTCTTTGTGTTCCTGGGCTTTAACACTGGAGAAGTAATGTTGCCATTGAACCTAGGTTTCAATAAAGCTGATTCCTTTAATTTTGAATCTAGAATCTGATGGATTCCTGTCTCACGTTGAGGTCTTTTATCCATTTTGAGTTTATCTTTGTGTATGGTGTAAGAGAATGGTTGAGTTTCATTCTTCTACATATAGCTGTCCAGTTTTCCCAGCACCATTTATTGCAGAAGATATGAACAGACATTTTTCCAATGAAGACATACAAATGGCTATCAGACACATGAAAAAATGCTCATCATCACTAGCCATCAGGGAGATTCAGATTAAAACCACATTGAGATATCACCTTACACCAGTTAAAATGGCCAAAATTAGCAAGACAGGAAAGGAGAACCCTCTTACACTGTTGGTGGGAATGCAAGTTGGTGCAACCACTTTGGAGAACGGTGTGGAGATTCCTCAAGAAATTAAAAATAGAGCTTCCCTATGACCCTGCAATTGCACTGCTGGGTATTTACCCCAAAGATACAGATGTAATGAAAAGAAGAGTCATCTGTACCCCAATGTTTATAGCAGCAATGGCCACGGTCGCCAAACTGTGGAAAGAACCAAGATGCTCTTCAATGGATGAATGGATAAGGAAGATGTGGTCCATATACATGATGGAGTACTATGCCTCCATCAGAAAGGAAGAATACCCAACTTTTGTAGCAACATGGATGGGACTGGAAGAGATTATGCTGAGCGAAATAAGTCAAGCAGAGAGAGTCAATTATCATATGGTTTCACTTATTTGTGGAGCATAACAAAGAACATGGAGGACATGGGGAGATGGAGAGGAGAAGGGAGTTGAAGGAAAATGGAAGGGGAGATGAACCATGAGAGACTATGGACTCTGAAAAACAACCTGAGGGTTTTGAAGGGGTGGGGGTGGGAGGTTGAGGAACCAGGAGGTGGGTAATAGAGAGGGCATGGAGCACTGGGTGTGGTGCAAAAAAATGAATACTGTTATGCTGAAAATAAATAAATAAATAAAAATAATAATTAAAAAAAAAGACCTTGGATTTGTTTTCCTGAAATATTTGCGCTGTAGCAATATAGCAGAGCTGTCAATTTTTTAAAAATGCCTTTTTTCTATCCATGCTTAAAGTGGAAATCTTCAAGTCCCACACTTGTCACTTTATCCCCTAAGATCCTCAGAGTGTTCAAAAGCAGCCTTCCCACTCCACAAAACTTGTACATTTTGCTTCTACTGTAAGTTTCTAAAATCTATATGGTATTGTCAAATCTTACATTCCATAGGCATTCAATTCCAGGCAACTTCAAATAGTATGTTAAGAACTGTTTACTGATTGGGGCACCTGGGTGGCTCAGTGGGTTAAAGCTTCTGCCTTCGGCTCAGGTCATGATCTCGGGGTTCTGGGATCCAGCCCGCATTGGGCTCTCTGCTCATCAGGGAGCCTGCTTCCCCCTCTCTCTCTATCTGCCTCTCTGACTACTTGTGATCTCTCTCTCTCTCTGTCAAATAAATAAATAAAATCTTAAAAAAAAAAGAACTGTTTACTGATGATTATTTCTGAATGTAAGGCTCATAAACAGTTCTTTAACTTTTATCACATCATATCGTATCATCAGAGAAAATTTTCTTTCCCTTTAGCAGAATTCCCAAATACAAACTATGACTATAAACCCATGCCTAAATAGTAGAAATAATCACATTGTAGTGATCCCAATAATCGCATTGTAGATCCCAATAAATGGCATCTACATTTCATAGCAAGTAAGTGCCATTAGCTATTCAAATGACTACACGTTTATTTTCTGTGAGGTCACACTGGAAAAATATTCTCTGTGAGAAAAGGGACTTGATCTGTTTTACTAATTTTTTTTATATATGTGGAAGCCAAGGATAACACTGTATTCTTTATCTAACACAAACCATGTGGGTTTTGTATTGTTTTTGTTGTTGCTTGTGATTTTATTAAAGCATGGGGCCAGGACCCATGGGCTGAAAGAGCTGCCCAAAGCCATGTTTGTTTGTTCGTTTGTTTGTTTTACATTTCTTGATCCATTCCCTTGGCATTGGGAAAATGATTTCATTTCTCTAAGTTGGGCCCTTTTCTGTAAAATAGCAATTTTAATACCTGAAACTTAATAGACACAACTGACAAGTACTGTGTGAACATAAGAAATATACATATGATTCATTGCATCTTCACTTAATAATTGGTTTGTTCAGTCTAAGCCTTGAGGCCTGAAGTTGGCTTCTTGGGTCATATTATAATCGTTCCTGTCTTGTCCAATTTTCTGCTGACCCAGTTCTTTACCTACATTTGTTTGTGAACCGTTCTTTCCAGGCTGCCATCTGTTATACTTCGACCTCTTTAAAAGTTTCATGCATAGATAACTCAGCAGTGGAGAGAAACATGGACACAGCTATCTACATTTTGCATTCATTAGGTATTTACTATGAGTCAGACCTATTTTAGCATGAGATAGATAGAAATATTTGACACATATATATTATATTTTAGCATTATATATATTTGCTCTCATTGGATTATAGACATTATATCTATCTATATCTATCTAGATAAATGTATAAATAATATACAACATTTCCATAACATAATCTTTTGAGAATAGGGTCCCCCGGGTAAAGGTTTGTAAGTAGAAAGGTGGAAGAGCTGAAATTTTCTGTCTGTTTTCTTAACTACCAAGTATACTGTCTTTTTTAGGTACTAAAATTGATTTTCCACATTTTATATAATTTATTTTCATATAGAAGCTATGTTTCTTCAAACTTCTCTTATTTTCAGTGACTAACTGTTTTACTCTTTTCCCTTAATTCTGACCTTGAATTTCTCTAGAATGACATACCCCAAATTCCCTTCTGCTCCACAAATTTTAATCACAGGTAAGAGGCACATTTTCCATGAGTTCCTGGTCCATGCCACCTTTGTCCTTGTTGATCAGGAAAGGAGTCTGAGACATCATTCTTAAGTCATTATTAGAATCATCCCAAGAGGATCTTTGGTTTTCTCTGGTCTGGTCTTACGCCTTTGCTCTCTGACAAACCCAGCTATTAAAATATCTCTAATAAACCTACTTTTCTCAGTAATTGAATTCAAGGAGTCAGACTCCCGCTAAACCAAATTCATAATTTCCTTAGCCAGATGACACTTATTACTTCCCAATGAGAAAATAATTGTCCTTCTCAGGAGAACCTCACTGTAGATAAGCTATACAAGATGTCAAACCATGATCCCAAGTTGACTGGGTGAGTACAGAAGTAGATCAAGAAGAATCAAACAGTGGAGATGAATGGCTTAATGACATGTCAGTAAAAGAGCCTGATGTGTCCATGTCTACAACTGATAACCGACTATTGTAGAAACCAAATAGGGGGAGTGAGAGCTATCTAGCCCAACACCAGTGCTTTTCTCTCCCTCATTTTATGTCCTCTGCTGAAAGATCCCTTTTTATAGAAACATTGTTTGTTTAGCTTTCCCTAAACTAAGATATTCACTGGGCTTTTGGGGAGGTCTGTTTTATCTTTGCTTTGTGATTGAGATAATGGGTCTCTAAGTCTTTAAGAGAGCTTTTGCAGCACTAGGGTGAGATTACTGACTCTGTGCTCATTGTCAGTCCATTACCCCTTCCAAGGTGTCATTTACCAAATACCAGATGACATACTTATGTTGGGTATCTGGCTGTTTTTCCCGAATCCCACGGTCTAAAATGATGCATTTCAACACAATGAAATATTTGCAGCTTTGGCTCTTTCTGGATAAGGAGGGGTGATTTTCCGTCATAGTTTTGGCCCCAATTTTCTGAGCCTTGTGGCAAATTACAGCTATGTTTGCAGCTCACTTTCTCCATGGAGAAAAAGGAGATTCAACCAGATAGGCTATATCTATTCTAAACTGACTTGTGTAAGTCAACTTGGTATCCTAGGGACTCCTTCAGGGAATCAGAGTCAACATGACAATTTGATAATAATTAAAATAAGAACAAATAAAACTGTGTCTGCTACCCAGACAGGGTAAGTATAGAATCTTCACTAAACAGACAAGAAAACCAATGGTAATGTGTGATTTTTCCAAAGGTGGCATTGTTTGAAGAAGGACCACCAGAATACAAATTGTCTGATCCTAAGGACCTTGTCTCACCATTATATTCCAAAGAGTTCCTCCTTCTAAGATCAAATGGAATAATTTGGACACATAAATGACTACAGCATTAATCCCATCCATTTGCTCAAATCAATAATCAGATATTTAACTTGTTCAATTCTTTTTAGACAATAACACAGTCTGAATGTTCCAAAAGCTAAACCAAGAAAGAAAGAAAGAAAGAAAAAACAATTTTTAAAAAATTAAATGAAAAATATTTCATATCCCCCATAAAGACTTGAGAAAATATAATGTTTCTGCTGAAAAGAAACTCAATACATTTCAGATTCAGCCTGTTCTTAGACAAAGCCTGTTCTTAGAGAAAGGTGTTGTCCATCAAGTGATCCGACATTACCAATGAGAACACAGCCAAAGGACAAATTAATCTGACTTTTCTAAGAGTATAAAATCAAGTAATCCATATGAACATAGGAAAAAACATCATTCAGTTATTGATGTCAAATAATTCGGGGCACCTGGGTGGCTTAGTGGGTTAAAGCCTCTGCCTTCGGCTCAGGTCATGATCCCAGGGTCCTGGGATCGAGCCCCGCATGGGGTTCTCTGCTTTGCAGGGAGCCTTCTTCCTTCTCTCTGTGTCTGCCTCTGCCTACTTGTGATTTCTGTCTGTCAAATAAATAAATAAAATCTTTAAAAAAATAATAATAATTCAATTGATATGGATGTTAAAAACATGGGGTAATTAAAACTACACATATTCCACATCTTAGAAACCGTCAAATCTTATTTATGTTTGAATAGTAACATTTGAAAAAAAAATTAAGTCAAAGTCAATCAGATACTAACTGGAGTAAATAATTTTCTATTTAAAAAAAAAAAAAAGGATCCTGAAAGCTTAGAGTAGTATTTTGCAAAAGTTTTTTTTTTTTAAAGTCATATTTTGTGTTTCCAAGTGGAAACTGTTGCTTATAAACAACTTTTTTTTTTTTTTTTTTTTTTTTTTAAGAGAGAAAGAGCACAAGTAGGGTAGGTGGTGAGGGACAGAGGGAGAGGGAGAATGAGAATTCCAATCAGGCTCTGTGCTCAAGGTAGAACCCCACATGGGACTCCCATCTCACACCCCTGGGATCATGACTTGGGCTGAAATCAGGAGTGGGACATTCAACCGACTGAGCCACCCAAGTGTACTAAACAAGCAAATTTTTGAAAAATAGAAAGATTTGATAATAATACAACATAAAGTTTATAAAATGTTTTAAAATGTTTTCCATACATTCTAATATGGTCCCTAGAACAAATATACTAAGTAGATGAGGAAAGTGAGACTTCTTCCTGATATGGAAAAAAGGTTTTCCATGTCATTCTTTGCTGTGATTATGCATTTAGCTGTAGACATTCTTAGCCTTCTGGTCAGAACACTTAATTCCTAATTATAATTCTAGAACCAAACTACAGATAGTCCTTTGTGAAGCCTTCTTTGGATTTCCCAGAAAATTTATTATATCTGCACTTATTTATCATCATTTCATGCAAATTCAACCTCTTATTAATGTATCACACTGTAATTATTGTATTAATATTTTTATATTCATTGATACCACCCCTGCATCCAGAAAGTAATTAAGTTAGTTTATGCAAATGCATTGAATATAAAACTTTAGAACATTTGAAGCATGGAAATGGCAAGTAAAATAAAAAGGGAAGTGATGAAAAAAATGCTACTAAAATAATAATGAAAGAAAACTTACTATAATGACCTAATATGTTTGCTGAAATTGGGTCACAAATTATGCTCATGCAGTGAGTGAGAGGAAAGATTTTTTTAAAAAATCAATTATGTAATTTATTATATTCAAAAATGCAGGGGAAAAGTGCTCAGGAAAAAAAAAAAAAGAAGAAGAAGAAGATCCTTTGTAGGAGTGAAAGCAAAATTTCTCTGAGCTCTCTGGCACTTTTTTTGGTTTTGTGTCTCTCTCACACTAGATCCAAACTCTGAGTTCCTTGAGGCCTGGGTGAGTTCCATTTGCCTATCAGAGAAGAGATTGATATTGCTAATTGTCTCTCCCTCAGTGCAGCAGAGGTAACAACCACCCTGTAAAAAACCCACAGCTGACTTTAGCAAGACCCGCTGATCTCAGGCTGTCCCTCTCTTCCTCTTTAGTACTAAATTCTCCTGTTCTGTATGAGGGTTCCTTGACTAAGGACTTTACATGAATTTTTCTTCTTTGCTTGGCTCCATCAGCTTGACTCCTTGATTTTTCTGTCTACTGAGCTTCAGTTTCACTCATGGACGCTACCATTTATTTATTTATTTGAGAGGCAGAGAGACAGATAGACAGAGAACAACAGGGGGAGGGGGAGAGGGAGAGAGAAAAAAAAAAACTTTAGCAGACTCTTTCCTGGGCTCAAAACCTGATGTGAGGCTTGATCTCAAGACCCTGAGACCATGACCTGAGCAGAAACCAAGAGTTGGATGCTCAACCAACTACACCACCCAGGGACCCCCAGGGACATTACCTTTTAGATAACACTTGGCCTTAAACCAAATCCTCACTTACCATGAGCAGGGCTAGATTATGACAAATGTCTATGAGTAAGTTCAGCAAAGTGCCATACTCCTAGCAACTAGCCAAATGCTCATCATAATACTAGACATTTAACAAAAGGTGTTGGCCATTGGTTCTTTCTTTTTTTTTTTTTTAAAGATTTTATTTTTATTTATTTGACAGAGATCACAAGTAGACAGAGAGGCAGGCAGAGAGAGAGAGAGGGAAGCAGGCTCCCTGCTGAGCAGAGAGCCCGATGCGGGACTCGATCCCAGGACCCTGAGATCATGACCTGAGCCGAAGGCAGCGGCTTAACCCACTGAGCCACCCAGGCGCCCCATTGGTTCTTTCTTTAAAAATTCTGTGAATGCAAAGAAGAGATTATTGGTGAATTTTCAGTGACATATCATTGTTATCATGTTCTCTTTGAGGTCATATGGTCATATTTCATTTTTTTCTTCCTTAACATATCTGTTGATGTCTTTTCTACTTTTTTTTAAACTGCTGTTTCTTAATGAATTTTAGGAGTTTCTTACATACTATTTTAGTACTTATATTCAATTAAACCTATTGCATTTATCAATGGCTTGTCTTCTTACTTGCTCGAGGGTATCTTTTTTCCCTTTGATGGATCAGTTTTCCATTTCAATGAAGTCAATTTTATCTGTCTTTCCTGTATAGTGTTTTCTGTATCCTGTTAAAGAAACCTTCTGTTCTGAGAATAGTTATTCTTGAAATTAAACGTACTGCAGAATCACCCAAAGGGACTGTTAAAATGAAAACTGCTAGACGCCATACCCAGAGTTTCTAATTCACTAGGTTGGGGTGGGTCCTGAGAATTTGCATTTCTAACAAGGTCTTCATCCAAGGTGATGCTCTTGCAGTTGATGATCCAGAAATCACCCTATGAGAAACTCAGTCTTAGATCATTAGGATAAGTTTCTACAGTACAAAGCATATTTACATTTAGTGTGTTACTCAGTTGGGTATCTATTTATCGTTGGTGTGAAGTACACATCTATTTTTTGTTCCTATATGTATACCAGTAGTCCTAGCAATATTTATTGATTGGATATGTATTATTCCCTAATTTGAAATGTCATGTCTGTGGATGAATATATAAATTCAAAATAAATATAGGTATCAATATATATTATAAATAGAATCTCCCTAATTTTTATGAATATTTTATATTGGACTTTTAATCTATATTTATCAGTGATACTGTTTTACAATTATATTTTTTAAAGATTTATTTGCTTACTTTTAGAGAGAGAGAGAAAGTGTATAAGCAGAGAGGGTTCAGAGCAGAGGGAGGGGAAGAATTTCCAGCAGACTCCCCACTGAGTGCGAGCCTAGCATGAGGCATCATGACATCGATTCCATAACCCCAAATCATGAACCAGCTAAAACCAAGAGTCAGACGTTCAATTGACTGAGTCACCCAGGCACACCTTCAATTCTTCTTGTATTCTCTTAATCCTATTCTTATTTCAAGGTTATGTTTTTCCCATAAAATGAATTGAGTAAATCGCCCTCGTGTTCTAAAAAGTATTGCATAAGAGAGAAAAAAATCTTCTTCTTGAGTAATTATTAAAACTCTATATTAAAAATACAATTTTAAATAAAATAGATTAAAATTAATGTTCAAGAAATCATATTGATAATAAATAAATAAGGAAGACAAGGGAGCTCTTACAGAAAAGACTAGAAAATCATCATTAGAACATTACAATAATAATTGCTTCAGTGTAACCCATCAGTGGATTCTATAGTTCTTGAGTAAAATTTTGAGGAACAGGACTTTTGTGAAGTCTAAAATTATCTCAGGTACTTACTAATTATGACTGGGAACATAGTAACTTTACAGAGGAGAAAAACAATATGCTCAGCCTTAAATAAGTGATCAAGATAAATATCAGTAGGAAAAAGCTATATTGACATCATGTACTTCCTGACATGACAGAGTGAGAAAGGCACATCACTTTGCTGGACTAGCCAAAAATGCATAAATCCAACCTTATTATGAGAAACATCCAACAAATATAAATTGTGGAATTGTCTCAAAGACTTGATCAATATTCTTCGGAAATGTCAAGGTCATGAAAAACAAGAAATAATTGAGGTACCTTCATAGATTAGAAGAGAGTAAGGAGGCATAAAAAATATGAGACACAAAAGTACATTAGCAGAAAAACTAGCAGAATCTGAATAAAATTTGGTAATTGATGTACCAATGTCAATGTCTTAACCTTGACAAGTCTACTATGATTATGCAAGATGTTAACATTGGAGAAAATCAGATGAAGAATATAAAGAAATTCTGCCATACTTTCATGTAAGTTTAAATTTTTCTGTAAGTTTAAAACTATTTAAAAGTGGAAAACTTAAAAGAACAGCTGTTTTATCCAGAGGTCTTTGGTGAGGAAGAATTTTGGTTACCATTTTAATCACTTTTTTAAAAATCCCCTCTTTTGACAACACACAGTTTTATTTTGAGGTAATTTCCATCTAACTGTGGGGCTAAAAGAACCATACAAGGAACTCCCACATGCCCTTTTCCCAGGTTCACCATGGGTTAATTTGCCACATGTACACTCAATAATAGATATAATTACTTTTTTCTTCTCCAATCTACCGTGTTCTTAGAGATAGCTCTTAGGTCTCCCATTACGTTTATGGAGTTATGTAATTAGCTTTATCCAGCATCTCACATCTCCTTTGTCACACATCAGTCTCAAGGCCACACATCTCTTTAAGAGAGCCTGCACAATGTGGCTTTCACCACGAGTAGTGATGAAAAAAGTGTCAGTCTCACCTGTGACTGTGGAAGGGAGAAAGCAGGTAGTGGTGGAGAACAGCCTTCTCTTCTATGCAGCTTTGTTTCATTCCTTCCCCTCTCTGTAGCGCAAACCCCACAGCACCACCATCCTGGTACCAGAGGTGGGGAACTGACATAGATGGAGAGGGAAGCAGGAAATCTGTGCCGCCATCTTCCTTTTTATTCTACCCAACAAATAGGTCTTTTATCTTTCCAAAAGCCTGGTAATTAATTAACTGTTCTGGTACCAAGCACTCCATTCAGTGGAATCACCTGATTAAGTTTCAAAGGGTAATGGATAATCCCTTGCCTTCAGTTCTAAGTGATCAAGCTAATAGGAAAGGCTACTCATAATGATGGTAATAATATTAAAAACAATAGTAGTAATTTACATTTATATAGTTCTTACTATGTGCCACACTTTAAGTCATTTATATGTATATATATTTATTTAAACTCACCAAAAGCTTATAAGCTAACTACCAATGATCTTCCCATTTCACAGGCAGAGATTGAAACATTTAGATAATGGATTCCAAGACGCATCCAAACCACATTAGAGGCAAAGCTTCCAACCTAAGCTCTCCATCTAGGTCTAGATCCTGAGCTTTACCTGTAATGCTGTACCATCCCAGAAAGTCAGAATGTGCAGAGATTGGCCAGGATATTGGGCTGATGCATAGATATGCCATGCTGAGCATCTTCTCATTTTCTTGGGATGGAGAATCACGGAAGGGATTATAAAGGGCAATTTCATGATAAATTCTGCATTGGTGAAGAATCACAGCACCAGGGGATAATGACATGAATGTTGTCCCATCAAACATTACACTTCATCGCATTTTATTTTCCATTTTCAATTAGACTCAAAATGGAAAAAAAAAAGTTGTGGCAAAAGTGTGCAAAGTGGATTTAAATGGGGGAAAAGTCTAGAGGCAGGGTTATACCAACAGTTCAAACAAGATATCAATGGAAACAAATTTCATGGTCAAGTGGGAAAGGGCTTAAGGAGTGCAGATGAAAAAAGCAAATCAGAAAGTGGTAGCAAAGAAGAAGAAGAAGAAGAAGAAGAAGGAGGAGGAGGAGGAGGAGGAAAAGTAAAAAGGAAAGAAGGTGGTGGCAAATTGATATAATGGTTAAGAAATTTGCTGAAGTTCACACACCATGTGCTGGTAAACCAGCTCTCTGGGGCTGCGGAAGGGGCTAGAACCATGATGTGCGGTCTGTTAGTTTCTGTAATGTAAACATGTCCATCACGGTTAATTTTAAGATATCAATCTAATAAAATTCAACATGGAATTGGAAGAGATGCACATGATGGGCTTTCAGAAGAAGGCTGGTGGGTGTTGAGTGCAAGCTGGATGTGAAGCCAGCTGCCATGACGGTCACGGTTGCAGATGTCATCTCTTCAGCCCTGTCATCCTCTGTGTGATGTAGCCCTGGCACTGAAGTGGGTGGTTGCCACAGTTACAGGCTTACGAATGAGCTCAAGTTCTCATCCTTTCTAAACTTCAACTTCCTCGTCTTCAAACTAGGGTTAATGCCTACTTCAGGGAGTTATTTTGAAAATTAAATTATAAAACACCAATAGGAAGTCCGGTGTTTGGCACAGTGAGTCCCAGGGAGCACATTTTAGTAGTATTATTGTTTCTCTTCAGGAAGCAGGAGAGGATAGAGATCCTGGAAGAAATAATTCAAGTAGCCGGGACTATGGAGGACCCAGGTGATGAAGAGCATGGAGTCTGGAGCTACCGTGTTTACACCTGAATTCTGGTTAGATTACTTGCTAGTTTTTTGACTGTGGGCCATTTATGAACCTCCCTCTGACTCAAGTTCCTCCTCTACAAAATGGAGGTAACGACAGTATCCACCACATCAAAGCATAGTGAGAAGCCACAAGTTAGGGTGATAGAGTGAACCTAGAATGGCACCTGGCACAGAGTTAAGACTTTATACACGTTTACGTACTTGTTTTTATTTGAAATCAATGACAAGCATTGATTATTCTTAATATAACCTATTCAAGACAGGGCTTCAATTTCTAACTCACCAGTGGCCATTAAAAAGGTAACTACTGCTTTTCTGGGTGAGGAGCTGAGCTGAGCTGAGACATGCTGAAGACAGGAAGGAAAACTCACATTTTTTAACAGAATCTAAGAGTGGAAATTTGGACAAGAGAACAAATATAAATGTGAAATTTCTGGACCAAAATACATTTTAAGGAGTCATTCCATGACTCTAGGACCTCAAGGATACATCAAGAACACAAAGAGAATCAGAGTGGAGGAAAAAGTATTTAGGATCATGCAAAAATGTCTTTGGAGGAGGCCACAGCTGGACTCTACATCTCTTCCCTGGCCTGAAAGGATGCAGTGGGTGCTGGGTCAGCTCCAAAATTTGGGGAGCTCAGTGCAAAGTGAAAATGCAGGGGTCTCATACAAAATGCAAGAAAAAAGTTATTTCCCTTTCTTTTTCAGTCCCCTCCTTGATTCATTATAGGGATTCACATTTGCTATTTAATGCTGCACTCCCTCGGGTATAGGGATACACCCATGTATGTGCAAGTGAGCCCCAGGGCTCTGCCCTACCCCCCCCCCCCCAGGCTGTACTTGAAGTGCATGTGTTAAAGTCTGTTCCTACAAGCACCCATGCATAGACTCCTGCTGGGGTCAGAGAACCCACGTCAGGGAGGAAGGGAGGTGGGGAGATGTGGCACCTCGCTTGAGTGGGCCCCAAGCCCCAGTGTGTAGTCCATTATCCTATGTAACTTCACTTACAAAACACAAAGAAAAAAATTAGCAAGCATTTCAAGAGAGCACTGACCCACAGACCATTGCCTCCTATGTATGGAGCTCTGTTTTAGCATGGTGCCCTGTGCAACTGTACTGGTCATGCATCCATGAAGCAGGCCTAAGAAGGTGTGTGTGGGAAGAGGTCAATCTCCTTCCCATGGAGCCTACTGGGTGTGTGTGTGTGTGTGTGTGTGTGTGTGTGTGTGTGTGTGTGATTAGGGGTTGTCTACTTCCTTCCCATCAAGACTTGTGAGGATATTTTCTTGAGATTCCTTGTCTTTGGGAGAAACTGAAACTAGCATCGACCCATGACTGATAATTCCAGAACAAACTCTGGAGCAGGAGAGGGGTGCTCAGAGGTGACCCAGATCTTGAGGTGCCAAAGTCAACGTGTGCATCTTATACTCCACCAGTGGGCCACGTGGACAAGAAAACAAGGGTAGGGCCATTCTCTCTCAGAAAGGCAGATCTTTGGGGAATTCAGCCTCTGTATTCCTGAGCCTGAGGGAAATGCCCAAGTGGGTAATGAGGAATTTCAAGCAGAAGTCTGGGCTGCAGAGAAGTGGGAACCTGAAGGAGAAATGTTCTGGGGATGGACACTTCAAAATTACCTACAACATCTACTAGAGAAAGTGTCATCTTCCAACATCTCCCAGCATCAGCAAGGTCAAACCCAGCCTACACAGGAAACATATGGTCTGGTTAAAAGTGTAGACTCCAGTCAGGTTCTGTGGAATCAGATCCTGGCTCTGACATTCTTGAAAAGGCAAGAAAAAGCTGTGGGGCTTATGCAAACTATTTAATTTGTGATCTCTTTTGCTTCAGTTTCCCCTTCTAAAAGGTAGCTGTAATGTTCCAGTGACTAGACCGTGAAAAAGTATTGGTCAAATAAGATCTTTTCTTCCTCCAAACTCCTACACACTCTTTCTGAAAGCTTTTAAAACATTCTCATTAAGTAATATCTCAGCATTATTAGGAAGATACTAGTTCAATTAAAAAGTGTAACAACCATAGATTCTTCTCTTGCCCTATTTTTGTATCTGGAAGATGATAATCCCAAGGCTGTGCCTGTGTGTGTGTGCATGTTTCTGTGAGTGTAAATCAGGATTAGTAAAGTATAATTTAGGTACAGAAAAATCACCCTTTCTTAGTACATGTTTCTGTGAATTTTGTCAAAAGTATAATTTTATGTGACCATCACCAAAATTAGATATGAACATTTTCACTACCTTTAAAGTTCCCACCTGCTTCTTTGCAGGACCTGGAAAGTATGAATGTGCTGTTTGTATTCACCACTGGCAAGTACAGATCAGATTTCTGACCCTCTTGTTTCGGCTTTTCCAGAAAATCACATAAATAATCATATAGTAAGTAATCTTTTTGCATCTGGACTATTTGACTTAACGCAATGCCTTTTTGATGCATTGTGTTGCACGGATGTGTCCGTGCCTTGTTGCTCCATCCCACTGAGCGCCATCTTGTTGGATAGATGGACACTCACTGGGCTTTGTGACGGAGTGATCACAGGACTCTGTTATCTAACCCTGTGAGGAATCTTCATGGTATCCACCCATGTTTCTATCCAGGGTTAGAGTAATATGACCCTTACTGAAACAGACAAATGCAAAGGACACTTTCATTCTAGTCCATGAGTTGTACATTCATCCTAATGCTTTCCCAGCATTATTTTTTTAAGATTTTATTTATTTGAGAGAGAGAGAGACAGAGAGACAGAGACAGAGTAGGGAGAAGCAGAGGAGGAGGGAGAGGGACAAGCCAACTCACCATTGAGCATGGAGCCCTACACAGGGCTGGATCCTGAGATCATGACCTGAGCCAAAACCAAGAGTCAGATGCTTCACCGACTGAGCCACCTGGGTGCGCCTGACAGTGTTACTTTATATTCTATGACTTCCCACGTCCCTGGAGCTCATGGAAGTTATAAACTATGCAGGAAAGGCCAGAGATTAGCCACTGCAATGGTACCAATCAAGACCAACCCTTCAGGAGGTGAAGGCATTCTGGAAAATACACAGTTAAAAATGAAAATAGTGGTAACCATAATTTACCATTATCAGGGTTCGCCATACGTTTGGCATTATACAATTATTGTTCCTACTCTATAAAGTTTGATCTTAATGCAAATATTAAGCATAAACTTGTTTAATATATTCCAGTTTTACAAATGGGAAAATTGGGTCTTGGGACTGTAAGGTCACATTGCTGAGATGGCCCAGATTGAAACGAGAATTTGTTTGGTTAAGAATGTTACCCCTCAAGCCCTTTTCCATTCTACTGTTTTCCTGCCAAATAGGAAGACTGGGACTGTTTATTCATGCCATTGCTTTTTTCATAGCATCCCTTTTCTTCTTATGGCAAAATAGTAAAACACAGCCAGAGCAGAAGAAAGCCAAAGGGAGAGGCACCTGGGTGGTTCAATCATTAAGCATCTACCTTCTGCTCGGGTCATGATCCCAGGGTCCTGGGATCGAGCCCCACATCAGGCTCCCTGCTCAGTGGGAAGCCTGCTTCTCCCTTTCCCACTCTCCCCTGCTTGTGTTCCCTCTCTTGTTGTGTCTCTCTCTGTCAAATAAATAAATAAAACCATAAAAAAAGAAAGCTAAAGGGAAAAACACGTAGTGGCTCTATATCTACATATGCAGGCATATATATATATACACACAAACGCATCTATGTTGTACATGAGTCTATGATCACATACATATATGATCATAAAATCTTATACATCTATGATTTTTATCCTATATATTACATTTTATTTTTTGTCTTGAACTATTTTTCAAAGCATTGGGATACAAATACTTAGTACATTCATACTTGGATACATGGTAATTTTTTTTAAATTCACAAAGAACGTTTGGCAGAAATTTATAAACTATAGAGAATGGTCTGTTTCACAACCTCTCCCTCACTGCCCATTTCAGTATTAATTCTAACGTTCAAAAATTGATTTTAAAGCTGTTGTAAGCAGACAAATAATCAGTGCTCAGCACCCTGTGACCTGAACATTAGTTGGCGTGATACCCTTCGCTTCTTATCTTGGATAATGCTAAACACTTCAGCTCGAGGTGGGATTTTTGTACACTTCCAACTTGTCCTCACATACAACCCCATTATTCCTTGACGGAGTCAACTTTCATTTCTGAGAGAATTTAAAGTCCTATTGAAATTGTTATCACTGGGCTGTGGTCTGTGATAATTGATCATGTTTTATTTTTATTAGGTTACTCCAACTCAATACTTCCTTCCAAATATTTCTGTATCCTATAAAACATACAGATGGAAGGGAGGATGTTCTTTTATTAAACACATTTTTTTGTGAATCTTTTCGTTACTGTTCTTGGGGGATAAGTCATAAACTAGAAACAATATGCTCTGTGGAATTTATACTGTGCTGTCTGTATTAGTTTATCTGCCACCAGGAATTGTGCACATTTAAAAATAAAAATGAGATAAAATGAATCTACTGACAGCAAGGTTCCCTATTTTTCCCTTTGATAAGAACTGTTAGAATAATTTAAATTAGGCGGTAAATCGGAACGTTTATCCTCACATCCCAAATACTCCTAGAGACTGAAAGTTCCTTGTTCTCCAAGTTTGCATCTTTGACCATTCACGTTCATCATGTTAGATGTTTCCTAAACTGTAAATGTGTAAAAAATGCATTTTTGCTTTCAATAGAGTTAAGTTATTTATTATTTAAAATGCTAGGCAAGATTGAGCAAAAGTTTCTCCTACAAAAACAGCTCAAGAAAGTTAAAGAGACAGAAAAGTTGCATTTGAATATATTTTGTGCCTTTGAAGAAAACAAATCTTCACGCATCTGGGGACTGAGGCCTGTTCTGTGGTGCCAAAGCAACCTGATATAGGGGTTCCCATTCTGCACCGGCCGGGGGAGGGAAGCGGGGCGGAGCTTGGAGACCTCTAGCTAGAGAGCAGTTTCTTCATCTGGCTAATAGGTTTAATGAGTGTTATCCTGTGCACTTTATAGGGCAGGTTTGAGGCTTACATTTTTAAATTTATTATTATTATTATTATTATTGTTTTTTAGATTTTATTTATTTATTTGACAGGCAGAGATCACAAGTAGGCAGAGAGAGAGGAGGAAGCAGGCTCCCTGCTGAGCAGAGAGCCGAATGCTGGGCTCCATCCCAGGACCCTGGGATCACAAGTCAAGCGGAAGGCAGAGGCCTTAACCCACTGAGCCACCCAGGCGCCACAGAGGCTTACAATTTTTAAAGTATGATAAATATTTGAAAGTAAAAAAAGAAAGTCTGTAAGAAAATGTGAGCATCATTGAGTCCGGGGATGTTTTCCTGGTTTTGTCTTACATTTAAACAAGCATAAGCAGATTGTTCCTGTTCGGACTGATCTTTTGAACATTGTCCAGTAGTGACCATCGTCCCTGAAACATGAATGACTGGAGAACAGGTCTGTGCCCTGCACTGGGAGCTTTCTGTTTTGTCCAAGTCTCTTCCCCAAGAGTCCCAAGTTCCTCCTCATAAATGAAGAGGTTCAATTTCATTTTCACCTAAGAGCTGTCTCATCTCTGCTGAAGGGTCTTTGACTCATAAGCCTGAACATTACCACCAACCCCTGAAGTTGGTTGGTATTCAGCAGTGGGAAGTCTTGGTACTAACCTCTTGGACTAAATTTAATGGGGAGGAATGGTGGAGAATTACAACAACCAATAGTTTAGCTGTGTGCTGCTCCATGCGTGGAGCTGTACTCCGACTCCCTTATTCGCCCACATTCGGAGGCAAGTATCGACATTTCTGTGGAAAGGAGACAAAGCTGAGACTGAGGCTGTGGAAGTGGCTTGTTGAAGGTGACACACACAAGGGAGTGGTAGAGACTGGAGTAAGCAGAGAAGATAGGTCTGCAGTTGACATCTTTCTCTTTGTCATGTTCCCTCCTACTGCTCCTTCGTTCACCTCTATTGTAGAATCCCATTTTTGAAAGGATTTACCACAACTTGCAAATAGTCATTTAATTTTCTACTCAGACACTTCACAGAAATTTTGTCTCCAGTTATCCTAACATTCTAGCAAGACACATATTGTACCCCGTTTTTGACTTGAAGAAACTAAGATTCCACTAGATCAAGGAACTTGCCCCCAAATTACATCATAGATAAATGGTGACACAATTTTGATATAAAGTCATCTGACTTGAAATATCATGTTTATGTGCTGGGCCACATTGCCCTTCCCAGAGCCCACTTGCTCCGCCTACTGGCTGGTCTCCTGCATCCCGCTCCGCCCATTGGCTGGGTGTCCTGCATCCCGCTCCGCTCATTGGCTGAGTGTCCTGCATCCCGCTCCGCTCATTGGCTGAGTGTCCTGCATCCACCTCAAGCTTCCTCAACAGTGTGGAAGATAGTAAGGAAACTGCTGTGGGGTTAGACGACATGGCCCCACTCTTGTTCCCCATCTTTATTATCAGGATAATGAGACTATCTGTCACATACGGTTTCTGAGGAGATTAAACGAGTCATATATATGTAAATCTTTCCAACAGTGTCTGACATATACTAATCACTCAATAAATGATAATTATTATCTTAATGATATCATAATTATTTTTTTCTTGAAGAATTAGTACCGGGGGTAAAAAAAAAAAAAAAAAAAAAGAATTAGTACTGGGGGTAATTACATATCTATTCTTAAAGATAGTTTTTCCCCCTTTTAACTCTATTCACTAAATAAGACCTGTAATAGTTAATTTTTAATATGAACATTTTTAAAAGATGGTTCTTTTTATAATTTTATGCATTTCAAAATGGATTATGTTTCCAATTTGAACAGTTACCTTCACTGATACCATTAAATATTAAATATATTTTACAAATAAATATGTACCTTTGTATGATATTCTTAATCATAAAACATTCATTTTGCCAAAAATAACATTAAGTATTAATACCATCAGTAGTCAATATTTAATATATGTGCATCCTACCTAAAGACGAGATTATTTTCATGAAATATTTATAACACTTTTCACCTGTTCTGTATGAACCATGTTAGAGACCTGGAAGTTAGAGTTGTCATCTATTTCTGGAAGGTCTGTGGAGACACAGCTGTATGTACTGAGTCACAATCATCCTGCATTCCTTTTTATTCAACTTTCAAACCTTCAGCTCTAAATATCCCTGTTTTTGCACCGATGTAGAGGTTCCTTTGCTAGATTCATCTAGCAAAATTTGTCAGATGATCCTCTGCATTCCTGTAATCTGCTGAACTTATTTGTAATTATTCATTATTTATATAATAATTATTTATTATTTATTATCAGTTATATTTCTTTATAATGATTCCAGCACACATCATGGTAGATCATGCTGTATTGTCAATTCTAAATGCAATTTTTTTAAGTACTTGTTTTTATATTTTAACATCTCTGAACTCAAGACATGTCTTTTAATCCGTGCCATCTTATATTGCTGTCAGTTAGACATCAGCCATTATGTAGGTGTCATGATCTCTGCATGCACAAACATCTAAAGCAACAATATTAGAATTTAAGAGAAATGCCCACAATTGAAGTGTGGACACATGTTTAGCCCCTAATATCAAATTGACTGTAAGGAAAGGATGAGAGAGGTACAATATCAAAAGTTTTAGGCAACACTTACAAAGAAGGAGCCGACGTTACAAATCTGGCTGAATGGCTCTCAGTTCTCATGAATTATTTTAAAGAATTTAGTAACACCAATCAATACTTCTGTTGAGCATAGAGGGTGGCATTGACTGGGTCAACACAGGATTGACAGCTCGGTTGAGAAGTGACTCTAAGGGATCCGACTTCAAATGTGAATAAATTTTAAGAATAATTTAACCAATTTTATTTTGAATAACTCTTAAATAGCTCGCTCAATAGGGATAAAGCAAGAATTCCACGTGAGAAGGGAAATGTCAGAGTTGCATTGGCAGCGTTTTGTATTTCTTGGTAGCACCAGACATAATGGCACATGCTATGGTCAATAGCATCTTAGCATCAGTGAACAAGTATCCAAACATCTGCTCCTCCTAAGAAAATGTGTTCCTCCAGGTCACCTTTCCCCCACCATGTGATACTCACTCTTGCATCCAAGTACTTTTTTTTTTTTAAAGATTTTATTTATTTATTTGGCACAGAGAGAGATCACAAGTAGGCAGAGAGGCAGGCAGAGAGAGAGAGGGAAGCAGGCTCCCCACCGAGCAGAGAGCCTGATGCGGGGCTTGATCCCAGGACCCTAAGACCATGACCCGAGATGAAGGCAGAGCCTTAACCCTCTGAGCCACCCAGGTGCCCCCATCCAAGTACTTTTGACACAGAGAGAAAGGCATTAATCAAATCTAAGAATAAATATGTGAAATTTTGTTTTTGTGTATATGACTTGTCTCCTTTAACTGAGGCATGGACTCCTTAGGTCATTCTTTGATTTTTGCATTGGGAATTTTTTGGGTTCCTATTGTGTCAGACATTAAAAATATAGGGGGAAGGGTGCCTGGGTGGCTCAGTGGGTTAAACTGCTGCCTTCGGCTCAGGTCATGATCTCAGGGTCCTGGGATCGAGTCCCGCATCAGGCTCTCTGCTCAGCAGTGAGCCTGCTTCTCTCTCTCTCTCTCTGCCTGCCTCTCTGCCTACTTGTGATCTCTCTCTGCCAAATAAATAAATAAAATCTTTAAAAAAAAATACAGGGGGAAAAACCATTAAAATGTAGATCAAAGAGCCTATGATTTAGTGAGTAATCACATACACAGAAAGATACACGAGAGCCTGTACTGAGTGCTGTCACAGGGATGTGTTCACGTTTCAGTTCGAGCGTACAAGATGGTGAAATAAATTCAGCCTGGAATTTTAGGGAAGATTTTCTAGAAGGGCTTAAGCTGCAACATGGGTGAGCTGGATGAGTGAAGTAGGGTGGTCCTTCTAGACACATGGAGCAGTAGCTACAAAGCAAAGTGAACAGGAAACCACCAAGAGTCCAGTACGACAGAGAATCAAGTGCCTGTGTCCAGGAAGTGAGAAGCCATATGGGATGTAGCTGGAGAAAAAAGAACAAGTTCATGTAAACTTTTATGCCATGATAAATCTGATAAAGTTACAATTCATAAAACTATTCCACAAATGATATAAAGCAAAAATGTGCACAAAGTTGACTCCCTATTAATAAGGGGAAGAGGCTTGTGGGCTAACTCATGGTCTGAGTGGCCAGTGCCTGGATGGAGCTGCTGGAGGGATATTGTTCTGGAAAGGCTGATGGAATGGATGAAAAGTCTGGGAGACAAAATGGCTGGGATTGATCCCCCCGATAATAATTCATTGTACATCTCCCCAGAGACCATTCCAATTTATTTGTTTATCCATTTGCTATTTTCAGTAACTTAATATCATCGCTCATCTCCAACATATGGGAGTTTGACCCTGGAGAGAACAGGTAATTTATTTTTGAATTTGAGTAGAAGATTAAGAAAGGGGGTTAGCGGTGTTGACATTTGCATGCTGATAAATATGTCAGTAAACGGAGGAGAAGTTCATTACCAGAACATGATCCTTGAAAGTGTCATATTGACAATGCCGAAGAAAATCACCGCTGCATGAACCAGGAGTCAGCAATCACGTTAGGTTAGTTAGACCACAGCAGAAGTCAAAGACCCTTCCACATTTATTTTAATTCATTCTCTCTCCGTTATTTTCTCTGGTCTTCATAATAGAGGCTGGTATTTACATGTTGATCTCCCCATTAGAAAACAAGCCCTTTGAATCATGCCTCAGCTGTTAATCAGTTCTGTATTTCCCCTCAATGTCATCTCTGCAGACAGTGTTAATATGATAACTTTTGAAATTATTTGGATTTGTTGCCGTCTCCTTGTAGTTGAACCATCTAACATGTCCTAACTATATGAACGTGGATATGATATGTTATTATCATGCCTGGTGTAGTTATTTTACCCGGTCCTTATTCTAAATATGCTTATCAAGATACTTTTAAGTATGTCATGACTTAAGTATAATGTATACATCATGATTTTAACGGCTTTGGTGTGGCATCATATGTTTATTGTCTACTTTTTTTTTAAATGATTTTATATTTGAGAGGCAGAGACAGAAAGAGCAGGAGCAGGGGAAAGGGAAGACTCCCCACTGAGCAGGGAGCCCACTGGCATCTGCGGACCAGATGCCAGTCTCGATCCCAGGACCCTAGGATCAGGACCTGAGCAGAAGGCAGGAGCTAAACCGATGGAGCTACCCAGGCGCCCCTGCCTATTGTGCTCTTTATATTTTCTTACATGCCAAGCAGAGATTGCTTGCTGGTCAACAGTCTCTCTCTCTCTCTCTCTCTCTCATCATTCAGGAAGTCTATATTCCTTATTTCTCTAGCATTCGGTTTTGTGGCAGCTGGTTTAATGCAGGTATACACAACTTCCAGGCTGGGTCCATTAACATCAGACTCAGTACTTGGAGGCAGGTGCGCAGAGTCTTAGAGCCTTAGAAGTCGGGTGCTGAAGAAATGTTCCGTGAGCCTCAGTGTATTGTGTGGAGTAGGACATGAGTCCACACACCTGCTGATCAGGAACACCCATGTCACAAGGTTCCATGAGCCAGAGTCAAACTTACCTTCAACCACCGAGGCAATGGCTGGGTTTGTGAGAATAGCGAAGGAGCCCTTACCCACACTGCTGAAAGGCTTGACTGGAACTAAAAAGCCAAGGAGACCCAGAAGAACAGCAACCCAGCTTGCCAGGAAGGAAGATCGGCCAATCCCAGGAGAAGACAGGAGTCTAAATCACAAATACACAGAGCAGAGGCAAGTCTGGTGCCTATGTCCTGTGTTGTTGAGTATTGTGTAGGACACGTGGATTCAGGGCTTCAAGAAAGCAAAGTCTCCTTTGTGTGGGTGGCTGATTCATGGTTCAAGCACAGTCATATGGAACAAGATGAAATTGTAGAAACAATTCCAGCCTGAACCCAGAGAAGAGGACTTGTTTAAGAGTAACTCAGAAAGGGGCACCTGGTGGAGCCCTCAGCTGAGTTCTGACTCGGAGTGTCAGCTCAGGCTGTGAGCTCAGAATCCTGAATCGACCCCCACCTCCAGTCCCTTGCTGGGCTCTGTGTTCAGTGCAGAGTCTGCTTAAGTTTCTCTCTCCCTCTCCCTCTGCAGCCCCCTCCCCGCTGTGTGCTCACCCTCTCTCCAAAATGAATAAAATAAATCTTTAAGAAAATTTTTTAAAAAGTAACTCAGAAAATCAAGTTCCCTGTTTACCTGGCTGAAGCTTACCATTGCTATCCAATTCCAGAGAGAAAATGGAGTACAACCTGAAATTCAGATGGAAACTGGATCCGGTCATGTTGGACAGAGGGAGAGAGGAAGAAGTCAAGGAGGTTTGCATGCAGCCCCAGGGCACTGGGGCTAGCTTCATGCACACTGGCCTCGGGAAGATGGCAGAAGACCATTGTCAGACTTTGCCCTTGGCATCCTGACCATTGAGTCTTTATAGGCCACAGACTGGGAATAGCAGGATGCACAACTGTTGGCCTTTGAAAACTTAGATAGGCAAGCAAGACAGAGAGGAATTGACCTGTCGAAGCACATAGATGGAATTTTATCCATTCAAGTATTAAATATCCACAACTTTGATATAAATGGACTTTGTATTATCTGCGAGATACCATTAAGTCGATCCCACTAAGACTGGCTTTTATTGTAAGATGTGTTTGAAAATAATCAAAACCCATCATACGGTAAGGTCATACAATGGGTCATTCTATTAATCAAAGATTACAAGGTAATTATTTTTATAGTTAGAGCAATGGGAGAGAAATGGGATAAAGTAAAAGTCAGAGCCAAATTAAAGGTTTAGAAATGCAATCTTAGAATGTTAAATGAAGCTGAAACAAAATAGAGCTGAAATAAAAACTGGTTCCCTAATTGTTAGAAATGAAGGGGGTAACATAAAAATCACTCTAGGTAAGTCTAAAGCTACATGTCCTCATGTGGGGGAGGAGGGAAATAGAGGAAAACTCTTGCAAACATTGCTGTTTCCCTCTTTAACATTACTGAACTGAGTACAGTAATATGATATACATACTCTGGAATAACCTTGTCTTCTGGAAAAAATAACAGGACCCTGGGACAAAAAAAACAACAACAATGGATACTTATGAAAAATACAGTACAATTCAATATCGATACAATATAATATCAAGACTAGCATCATCAAAAATGTAAAACTTGTAAAAACTGAAAAAATGCTAGAAAATATAGTGGATGTTTCCCTTGAAATAGAAGTTGATGCTCCAGGTGCTAGGGGACTATAAATAGTTGAAGCTGCTAAATCATAGAGAGAAGAACAAAGTGTACACAGATTAGGGAGAAACACACAGGAAGAACTTGCAAGGCAGGACAGGAGTCTCCAAACTGAGTCGAAATAAGAAGTGAGGGGCACAAACACTATATACAATAATCCCTTTCTCTGTGGCTTCAGAGTGTGATAGTCAGCTGTCTCGGTGTACTTAGTATTTAGCTGTTCTCACTTGAATGGCATAAAAGTATTAATGTAATGGGAAAAATGTGAATAAATCAATTTGACTTCAATGTTATATTGACCTCAATCCCCTATATACTAACTGGATATGAGACAATTTGTATTCCAGAAACATGCATTGGAGCAGAATAGACTGTAAGCCCACTAATACATGCTTCCTATTGCGAGCATCCAAATTTTTCATTGTTAGATGTAACTCATGCACCCACACATTTTAATTTCACATATTCTAATACTTTGAAATCTACGACAACGTACCAGTAGACATAAAAGTGGTCTTGGCTCACAGAACAGCATATGCAATCACAGGACCTGGAAAAAACCAAGGCATGATTGATGCTATAGAGATCATCAGTTACAGAAAGGGAGTGAAATGGAAGGAGTCCAGACGAAGTTGGTATAGGAGCATTCTGTAGACACTGAAAAACCTTGGGCGGTTTCTGCAAAAGGAAGTGATGTGACTGTCCCAGTGGTTTAAGATGCTGGCTCTGATGGCAGAATAGACGGAGGGACAGTTAGGGGGCTGTTGCCATCGTCAGACGTGAAGCAATGGTGAGTGTGAAAACCAGAAAAGTCTCAGGGGAGATGGCAATTTAGTGACAGACAAAAGAGATGTGGGGGAGACTAGAGATCACAATTTAAGTCATAGTCCATTGGGACTTCTTAATCTATTCATTATGACATAAAAATTCCCTGTTTTCAAGGAGAAGGCTGGTTGGGTAAAGAAAACAAAAGGGACAAATTGTGCTGAGTTATTAAACAACAAACTCCTACTAAGTGCTCTGGATTCACAATTTGTAATGCAATTTCTTCCATTACTTTTTAAATATTTTTTTAATTTATTTGAGAGAGTGTGTGTGCATGTGTGGAAGCACAAGCAGGGGGAGAGAGGAGGGAGGGACAAAGGGAGAAGTAGACTCCTACTCAACGGGGAGCCCAACACGGGGCTCCTGATCTGAGCCAAAGGTAGACCAACTGAGCCACCAATAGGACCTGCAATTTCCTCCATGATTAACACCATAATCCTAGAATGGAAATTCTTAATAATGCAGAAAGCTCTTAAGTTTCTCCAAAATATTTTGTGACATGAGTAGCCATTGATGAACATTGCCTAGATCCATTACCCCATCAGAAGTTGCAAAATCGTGATACATCAATCCTTCACTTTTCATCCGTGATACTTCTAGAAACAAGAAACTTCCTATAATTGGGAAGATACCCCACTGCACAGTTCATACAGCTATTGTATTGTATTGTTTATGATTTATTGTCTTTTTATCTCTACTTTTTATTTTCTAATCTTTTTTTAAGGCTTTATGTATTTATTAGACAGAAACGGAGAGCACAAGCAGGTGGAACAGCAGGCAGAGGGAGAGGGAGAAGCAGGCTCCCTGTGGAACAGGGAGCTCAACTCCAGGTTTGGTGGGGAGGGGTTCAAGGCAGAGCTCAACTGGGGGCTCAGCTGGGGGCTGGGTCCCAGGACCCCGGGATTAAGACCTGAGCCAAAGGCAGATGCTTAACAACTGAGTCACCCAGGCTTCCCTTTTATCTCTTTTTAAAAATAACATGTTATTTCTCCAGCATACTTAACATGATCAGTTTTTTTTAACTGTCCTTGTGGATTCATTTTAAATGTTTTCTGTCTCATTTCATTTACTCCTCACTTTTTTTTTAAAAAATCTTTGGGTCAACAAGAAGTTTTTTGAAATTGGTTTCCAAGACCTTTTGACATGACCTTTCTACTCATTGACAGCTTCTGGAATGACAAGGTGATCTAGATTTACCCTGTGTTTATCCTCACTCATTTCAGAGGGAAATGACATTTTAGAGTCTGAACCAACTCTCATTTAAAAAATAAATCATTGAAAACCACATTTGAGTTGGTACTATAGCTCTGTTAACTCTAAGTTTTCTACGATATTTATTTTGCTTGATAAAAATGCAAAAGTAATGTGTAGAACAGTACTTCTTGGATGGAAAAGTGAATTGCATTATGGAGCTATGCTTGATGCTTTTATTATTATGTAAGTCAAAAACTTATCTCATTATTGAAAAACGATGTGTTACAGTTTCCACTACCACCTTTTTCCCTGTACTTTGAGCCCAATATTCTGTATGATAGCTGATAGGGAAGATAAGGAAGTCTCATTTTCTTTCTTTCAAAACAAGTAATATTTAAAATCTAAAAAATTTTTGGTAGCCCACTCAACTTGCAACAGGTAAATTATCTGGGTAAAGAAGCCCCTGGAGGGGGGAAAAAAAAGTAGATACTTACGAAGTAAAAATATCATAGATTGGGCTTTATGTAGTTTTCCTTTTTGAGTTTGTTATTCATGTTAAAACAGATGATAGTAAAATACTGATATGCTTATAGTTCAAAATTCACAGAAACAAGAAATCATCAAGTATCTTCTAAGCGCCTGCTAATTATACAAATGTAATGCAGATAGAGTCTTGTGAAATATTTGTGTGCTGTTATGAAAAGAAATTATAAATGTGGACATGTGAACAAGTAATTATGCTCCCTTGTTATGGAGAAGAATAATTTATCATGAACTGATTATTCTTGCAGGTATTTTCAGAGTAATTTCCAAGTAATAAAAATAGTGCAAGAATATTACAGAAGTGAAAATTAACCTCAAATAAAGACCTCCCGAAAAGCAGCTGGAGGTCTTTCCTAATTCAAGTGCATGGCCAGAGGTTATCAGTACACAAATAGTAGACACTAACTAGTTGGATTTTTTCAAAGCAAATATTTTCCTGGGCTGGCACAGTAGAGATACATATTTTATGCTTGGGGCATGGATAGAATAGGTTTAAGATCAAGTTGATAGATTGTTACGTTGAGACACTGCAGATGGCCACAGGATTTTAATGTGAAACTTTAGGATAAGAAAAGCAAAATCAAGAGTGTTTAAAATGCAATTATCATGAACTCAGAATCTCAATTCTCACACCCTCTGCTAAAATGGCATAATATGATTTTTAACATTACCAAATTTGTATGTGACTCAGCACTAAAAGAGAAAGCCCACACCCAAGTGTCGGACCATCAGTAATTGAAACTGTGCTTTCTTTTGGGGAGAAATGTTCATTTTCTTGCAGTCCCTAAACACAAATTGAGAGAAGTGACTGAATCCCAGTTTCACTATTTAGGAACCTGACAGTGTTCTCAAAATGACCTCCAGATTTAAATTCTCTAGCTATACTGGTCAAAAGACAAGATCCTTCTCCCCCTCCCCTGCCCTTACCTATACTCACTGTAACATTCTTTTAAAATAAAATGGAAATGGAATATTTTGCTTTCCCCTCCATTACCAGTTGTAAAGCGTGTGCAATCAGAACAAATCAAGGCATGTTAGATGAGTGGGCAGAGAAAAGCTCAGCTTCTGCTTTTGCAAGCGCACTGACTTAATAGTCCTCCCAAGTCATAGCTTACTGTGAATCGGTAATAAACAAGCCTGCAGACAGCTCTATTTAAAGTGCTAGATGTACAACATGGAATCAGAATTCCAACATTTGATTTTCATCTCTGCTTCTTCCAGAAGAATATTTCTGGGAATGTTTCTTAACTGTTAGGGGCCTTTTTACTCACCTGTTAAATGTGCATCAAAATATGTTCCACATAGAATTTTGGTAGCTTTTGACACTGGGCTGAGCCCAATGGCTGACGATATAATTTATAAAAATATTCTCTGGGATCATCTTCCTGCTCCCTTCCAGGGTTCAGATGAAGAAGGCTTCATCTCCTTCACTTGCTATTTCCCCTGACCAATAATAGGAATAACAGTAGTTATTATTCTCTGGGTACGTATGTTGTGCCTGAGTGTTCTAAGGGTTTTGCATGGGTCATCTCACTCCAATGGAAGGTTCTGTTATTATCCTCTTTTTACAGATAAAAAAGCTGAGACTCAGGGAACATAAGTAGCATATTCAAGGTTCCCCAGTGTTAAATGAGAAAGCAGGGCTTGGATCCAGCAGTCTGAGAGGAAGTCCTGGATCTCCACATTTCAGTATCCCACCCAAACTAGGGGGTGTTCATTGCACGGTGCACTCCTGTTTCTTCATGTTTACTACCCTCTGCTGTACTTCTCTACCTGCCTATTCCTGTCTCTAATCCTCACCTCCTCGAGGGAATGGACCATTTCCATGTCCATCTACAAGACATGGCACATAGAAGGTACACAATGCGTGTTTTAAAATGAAACAGTGCGTGTGCAAGTTTAGCATGAAATATAATTTGATAAGAAAGAGTTGAAGAGCAAAACCCAACAGACTGTCTCAGGAGCGGCAGGTGATGATGGTGTACATGGCAGGGAATAATAAAAACACTACCCACGAAGGAACCACGGGAAACTACTTTGAAAGCTATCGACCTTGTATGCTTCTGCAACATCCTCATTAGAGGAAAACCTTGGTAGGGCAGGCATGTTTTCTTATTTATTGTTTTATTCCTCATGCCTAATAGTAGAGAATGTTTTCCAAAATGACCTAAAATTGAAGCATTTCTCTTTTGTTCAAAATTGGGAACAGCGTATCATGCCCAACCCTGGAATTCATATATGTATAGATAGATTTTGAGAAGTTGATACTAAAATGCATGTAAAATGATAAATGTGCCAGAACAGTCAAGGTAATTTAAGAAAGAATAGGAAATTTGGCTTTCCTCCCTACAAATTATATATTAAAATGTTATGTCAATTAGATGAGTGTGATGTGGTATAGGTTTATTTGACCAACAGGTCAATGAAATAAGAGATTGGGGAATTGAATTCATGCATATATAAAACTCATATATAATATATATGTAATAAGTAATATAATATCTATAAATAAGTACAATTCTGAATAGTGAAAGATTGTTGAATAGATGTCCTTGGATTAGTTGGGTAATCCATTAGGTAAAAGGGAAATCAAGTTAGATTACTCCCCATAACAAATTCTAGATACATTAAAAAAGAATGTGTATAAACAGAACAAAACTAAAGAAAAACAAACCAATAAATAAAAACCTGGAAAACTGTGATAATAAAGGTAATATGTTCTGCCCTAGAGTTATCAGCGGACACAAACTTCTAAATCCCATGTGTTCTGTTACTTTTTTATGCCTCACAGCACATGGTATTATACCAACATGGGAGGGATCTCCTTAAGTCATTATTCATTTTGATACTCTCAGAGTGAGGTGAATTGAAATAAAATGATCATTCTCGGGCGCCTGTGTGACTCAGACCATGAAGTGTCTGCCTTTGGCTCAGGTCATGATCCCAGGGTCCTGGGATCAAGCCCCAGATCAGGCTCCCTGCTCCATGGGGAGTCTGCTTCCCCCTTACCCTGCTGCTCCCCCTGCTGTGCTCTCTCTCTCTGTCAAATAAATAAATAAAATCTTTGAAAAAAATAAAGTTTACTCAAATTTATCTTTGGGTTTGAATTTTGTTGCTCTGTTTAGACCTGATACAAGTTGGTCTGTTGGGTTTTAGGATGTACTGAAAGAGCTAACTGTTCTTTTCACCTTTTGCTCTGGCCTAGATGATGGGGCAGTATACTTTGGACATTATCAAAACTTAGGAATGAAACTCAAGTTGCTGCCAGCAGCCTAGGAGGGAATGCCAAGGCATAGTTTCAGAGTGGGTTTTGTTTGGTTCCTGGGGAATGAAATATAAACTATTATTAATTTCATCTGCTTTGAAACACAATCACATTTCAGCAACTGAACCACACCATCTTTTGTGCTTCAGTTAACTCAGATGATATGAAAAAATCAACATGTGTATTTTTATTTTAGCATTAATATTAGGCATCATTATAAACAAAACCATGGGTGTTCACAGCAAAAAGTTTAAGCAGCAATTAATGAAAGATAAATAAAAATCGAATACATTTTGGAGGATAAGAAACATCTGTAGCTATTTTAAGGTGTAGGATATTATTGGATATATTGATCTGAAATATCTGGGAGAAAGATTTGTTGGCTAAATTTTGCATGAAATATTTGCATTTAATAATAATCCTATTGTCTTGGAGGTCTACTTTCTATTTATCTCTCCAGGTTCTCCTTAGTGGTCATGAGCTCCCCTACGCTAGGGTCTGGTAGCACACCTGTAATCACATGTCTCTCCTGCCTCATCAGTTTCTCTTTATTGGCTCCCTCCTAATAGCTTATGCACATAAATAGAAATCAATCCTTATTTGAGTCCCAGCAAATATTCTTTACTTGTTTACATGGAAAAAATAAACAAAGTGTCTCTAGATGTTCTCATGTCCTGACCCTTCCTATTCTTTCGCCACTGGATCCATATCACTGTGCAGTTTCTAATCTTATCATGGTTACCAATGACCTGCTTGTTGATATACCTATTCTGTACTTTTCTCACTTGACTTCATAGAAAAATGTCACAAAGTGATCACTTCCTCTTGGCTTCTGCATTTCATACAGCATCTGATTTTCCCTTCCTTCAGTGGTTTTTCTGCATTTGATTTTTTCTTTTTAAAATTTCCTGACTTTGCCTCCCCGCATTACCTCTAAATGTTAAGATATTTGAGGACACAGGACAGGTCTTCCTACTTTTATTTATCTACAAATTATCAAGTAACCGTATTCAGACTATGGTTCTCAAATATTCATTTCCAACCATACTACTTCCCTATAACTCCAGGCCTATATTCATGTATCTTCATGTAGATCAATCTGCCTTTTTTAAAAGATTTTATTTATTTATTTGACAGAGATCACAAGTAGGCAGAGAGGCAGGCAGAGAGAGTGAGAGGGAAGCAGGCTCCCCTCCGAGCAGAGAGCCTGATGCGGGACTCGATCCCAGGACACTGAGATCATGACCTGAGCCGAAGGCAGTGGCTTAAACCACTGAGCCACCCAGGCGCCCCTCAATCTGCCTTTTTAAAATAGCTTCTTCTTTGCTTCAGTTGGTCAAGCCAAAAACTAGAATTCTCTCTTTCTCCATGGGCAATCCATCTGGAAGCCCTGTGAACTTTATCTCCAAAGCATATGTTGAAGTAGACTACTTCACTCCAATTCCACTCTACCGTGCTGCCCAAAGCAGCTGCCATCTTTCATTAGGACCTCTATGATAACCTCCTAATCCTTTTTCTGTATTCATCCCTCACAATATACTCATGACATTCATTCCCTTAAACCTCTCCAACAATTTCAAAACTTAGTAAAAACCCTAACACTTTTTAAAAAATATAACTAGATGTTATTTTGCATATCATCTTCTTGAGGTAGCCTTCCTGGTCATTCAATCTACAGTGCTACCTGTTCACTTGTTACTGTCTCACTTTACTTCCACTTACACTTACTCCTAAGAGCATTCTACACTTTCAGTTTGTTTGTTTGCTTGTTGCTTGATTGTTCTCTTTGTTCACACAAGCACGAAACTCCATATGAGATCCGAACCTCGCCCCTCTTGTTGTCCCTGGATTTCCACTGACTTAGAAAGACATCTGACAAAAGGTTATTGATGAACAGATATAATTTGAAAGAATGAGTAAATTCACAACTTTTAAAAAGGATGTATTTATTTTAGAGACAGAGAATGAGACAGACAGAGAGGAAAAGTGAATGGGGGAGGGTCAGAGGGAAAGGGAGACAGGGAATCCCAAGCGGACTCTCCGCTGAGCAGGGAGCCCAGTATGGGGCTAGATCCCAGGATCCTGAGATTATGACCTGAGCCAAAATCAAGAGACTGATGCTTAACCTATTGAACTATCCAGGCAAACTTAAATTCATATTACTATTTATTTGTCATCTCTTCCTCCAATCTTTGATCTTCCTGAGAACCTGTGACTTACATGATTCAATCTCTAGTAAACTCTGTGTAGCAGGAGGAAATCAATATATGAATGAATGCTTGAATACATGACAAATCTCTAACATGGCCTCTATCATCAGATATCTCCATAGTTCTGAACAGTGAGATCTAACTACAAAATAACCTAGATTTATAGCATATGATTAAGAGAAAAGAATAGTAAAGAATTTGGAGGAAAAGTGACTCTTTGCTTTTACCAGAGAACTGTTTATAGACAGGAATTGTTGACAAAGGGAGTGGGTAATATCTAAATGAGTATAGGGAAAAGGATAGAGTTCACAGATGTGAAGAAGCAAAGAGGGAGTGGAGACATTTGGGGCCAGGTGGATGATGGCACAGGCTGCTGGATCATGGCAGAATGTATTTCCCAGGTGGTTTGAGAGATATTTCCACCACATCTTCTTACATTGTGACATTAACATTTCTTCCAAAAAATAATGAGCTATTTCCCCTACTCTTGAAATTGGACAGACTCTTGTGACTACCTCAACCAACAGAGAACAGTAGATCTGATGCTACTTGAGTTCTAAGTTTAGATCATAAGAGCGCCATACACATTACACATGTACTTTGTTCTGTTGGATCACTCACCGTTGGGGCTCAGCAAATCATGCTGTAAGCAAGCCCAAACAGCTACATGGAAACTCTGGTATAGTTGTTCTAGCCAACCATCTCTGCTAAAGCCAGTATTAATTCTTAGATGCTACATGCCTCAAATATTTGCCAATGGGCGGCAGGTTATAAGGAAATTTAATTTTATTTACATTTCTTTTTGCCTTTGTTCTCCATATAACTACTCCATCAAAATATAGTGATCAGACTCAATGAAAACATAAAATGAAGAGCATCTAGAAAGATACACAATTTGCATCTCTCCCCAGCAGTCAACCAGAATTCCAAGACCACTCTGGCTGAGACTGAACAGAATAAAACAAAATAACAACAATAAAGAAACTATGCTCCATACTTTGGGGGTTCAAAAATTTCCTGTGGGAACACATAAATGATTTGAGAAATTATGGGGTATAATTTTAAAATTTTACTCTATGGGATACTTGGGAGATATTTTGTATTGTTGGATGTTTTCAGATTTGGATTATTTAAACACATATTTGTTTGATGACCATGTTTTGGTAAAATCACTGATCTGGATAATACTAAGGTAAGAAATAGGAAATGAGGTGCCCCTATGCACCTGGGTGGCATAGTTGGTTGAGTGTCTGCCTTCAGCTCAGGTCATGATCTCAGGGTCCTGGGATGGAGCCCCGCATCAGGCTTCCTGCTCAGTGGGGAGTCTGCTTCTCCCCTCCACTTGTGATCTCTCTATCTCTCTCTCAGACGAATAAATAAAATCTTTAAAAATCTTTTAAAAAATGAGAAATGAGAGTCCTTACCTTGTGTATGAGGTGGCTGTGGGGAAAATGTAATTGAAGTAATATTCTTGCACATTGAGGTGATTTCCAGAGGCAACATGAAAGAGAAGCCTGGGAGCCTGAGTAGGTTATGAGTCCTAGCATGTTACCAAAGGTCAATGGCAAGGTTGAAAATATGAGCTTAAAAAAGTGAATTCTTCTGATTCTCTGCTGAGTTCTTCCTTCTAGAGTGTTATTAATAGTTCTCACTGACAATAGAACTGTTCAACTCTTTCAATTAAAAAAAATAACAAAATTGGGACACCTGGGTGGCTCAGTTGCTTGAGCATCTGCCTTCAGCTCAGGTCATGATCTCAGGGTCCTAGAATGGAGAGCCTCAAGCTTCCTACTCAGCAGGGAGTCTGCTTCTTCCTCTGCCCCTACCCCCTGCTCATGCTCACTCGCTCTTTCTCTTTCTCTTAGATACATAAAAACAAAAACAAAAAAACAAAAACAACAACAAAAAAAAACCTTTTAAAAATTTAGGGGTTCATCACTGACAACTCCTTATCTATAAAGGAGATTAAGGAATTCCCACTCCACCATTCCATCCCTCACAAGAAGGGCTGTCACTGGGGCCAAGGACTAACTTGAATATTAGTGTTAGGGACTTGAGCTTTCAGGAGAGTGATTAAAAGTTCAAAAGCTCCATATGTCTTGAAACATTCACCCTTTTAATTTGATCTTTTGGGTGATATGTCACACTGCTCCTACTTTTTATTTTCCCATCTGTGATACTAATGAGTTAAAGTGGGGCTGGGCTCTATTTAAAAAGCTAAGTGGAAATTAAAGGAGAACTCCAAAAAGGCAAAGTGGGAAGGGTTCCAGTTAAGTGACTTTAAAAGTCTGAGGCCTCACTAGGCAATAGTGTATTCCATTATTTATTTTTATAGTCTTCAAACTAAGGGATTTATGAAGTCAAGCATGGAGACCAGTATGGCCATATTAAACTGTTAATTTAGGGTCTGTGTGCTTGGCTCAGTCATCCTTGAGAAGATGGCTAAATAAATACATAATACATTTTGTATCAATAACTGATACAAAACATTTTATCATTTATACAATGCTTCTACATCTGTTTTTACAGCTGCTGTCAGGAAAGTCTATGATTTATAAGTTATTCTCAGTTTACAGTTGAGAAAAACGTGTTGAGAAAGTTTAAGAGACATACCCAAGGTCACTAAACTGACCAGAGATCACAAATTCACAAAAATCAGCTCTTCTATTCCTTTATTTTATGTTTTTTTTTTTTTTATGTTGGAGAAAAGACCAATGTGGCAAGTAGACAAAACTGCCACATATAAAAGTTATATTTACAGTAGAAATGTGATAGAAATTACATTTTCAGGCAAATTGAAAACTAATACATATGAAGACGATCCTGTATTTTAAGTCAACAGCTTATTAAAATTCTTAAGATAGAAGTGAGAATCCTTACATGCACTGTGTGAGGGTTTCCTAGGTTAAGTTAATCATATTTATGTATTGCAATATTCAAAGTTCTCAAATTGCCCACAAGTAATTTAATACATCTGACCTGAATGGCTGCAAGCACTGCCAAATGCATTTGTGAATTTGCATTATCATCTAGAATATAATGTTACATAGAGCCAGTCCAAATATTGATTGTTTTATTTTGTTGGTTTTTTTTTTTTTTTCTTTCTACAATTCCCTTTGAATGTCAAACAGATGGCCAGATTTGGGTTAACAATAAAGACCTTTGAAGTGTTAGTTAAGAATACCTTAAAAGACTTAGGATATCCATTGCTTTAAAGTATACAATGTAGTAAAACAAAACAAAGAGTTGTTTTTCAAGAATTCTCCTGAGTTACCAACCTACCCTAGTTGTGTACAGTCTATCACATACAAGTTTAGAACTCAATTAAAAAAAAATCTCCCTTCCAAAGTTTTGTTGTGACACTGTTTCTGTAACTTCCTCAGCCTGCTGTGCAGAGAGGAAATATCCAAGGCCCATGGTTTTATTAAGTTATGGAGAAGAGAGATAAAAATGAGTAAAATTAAAGTGGCTCCAAAGTGTGAGGCAGAGAACTGGAGATAAGGAAATTATGGAGAGAAAGAGTTATAGGAATCTACAAAAGTTCTCAAGTCATTGTCTGAAACTTCACAAGACTAGTCAAAGCACAACTGCCAAAAAAGAATGATTGCAGGTAGATATTAAAATGAACAGTTTCTAGAATTCACCCAGAGGAAGGGATCATTTTAGCTCTCCCCAGCCAGAGTGCAGAGACCTCAGTGTGTACTTGGGCCCCAGTAGAAGCCCACGTTGGATCAACCTCAGTACAAAGGATAACCTCCTTAGTAATATGGAGTAAGACTGCTAACAACTTGTCCTGAAAAGCTTTAGAAAGAAACCTCAAAAGAATATGAGAACACAAACCCACACTCTTTTTTTAAAAATTTAATTTAATTTAATTTTTTTCAGTGTTCCAAAACTCATTGTTTATGTACAATACACAGTGTTCCATGCAAGACATGCCCTCCTTAATACTCATCACCAGGGTCACCCCAGCCCAACCCCCTCCCCTCCAAAGCCCTCAGTTTGTTTCTCAGAGTCCACAGTCTTTCATGGTTTGTCTCCCCCTCTGATTTCCACACACCAACACTCTTTAAAGTAATGCAACCAACTAAAGCACTTAAAAAGATACCATTTTACTTATCCATTCATCCGTTGAAGGGCATCTTGGTTCTTTCCACAGTTTGGCAACCGTGACTATTGCTGCTATGAACATTGGGATACAGATGGACCTTCTTTTCACTACATCTGTATCTTTGGGGTAAATATCCAGTAGAGCAATTGCAGGGTCATAAGGAAGCTCTATTTTTAAATTCTTAAGGAATCTCCACACTGGTTTCCAAAGTGGCTGCACCAACTTGCATTCCCACCAACAGTGTAAGAGGGTTCCCCTTTCTCCACATCCTCTCCAACACATGTTCTTTACTATCTTGTTAATTTTGGCCATTCTAACTGGTGTAAGGTGGTATCTCAATGTGGTTTTGATTTGAATCTCCCTGATGGTTAGTGATGATGAACATTTTTTCATGTGTCAGTTAGCCATTTGTATGTCTTCATTGGAGAAGTGTCTGTTCATGTTTTCTGCCCATTTTTGGATGTGATTATCTGTTTTGTGTGTGTTGAGTTTGAGTTCTTTATAGATCCTGGATATCAGCCCTCTGTCAGTATTGTCATTTGCGTATATCTTCTCCCATTCCGTGAGTTGCCTCTTTGTTTTGTTGACTGTTTCCTTTGCTGTGCAGAAGCTTTTGATCTTGATGAGGTCCCAAAAATTCATTTTTACTTTTGTTTCCTTTGCCTTTGGAGACATATCTTGAAGGAAGTTGCTGTGGCCGATGTTGAAGAGGTTACTGCCTATGTTCTCCTCTAGGATTCTGATGGATTCCTGCCTCATGTTGAGGTCTTTTATCCATTTCAAGTTTATCTTTGTGTATGGTGTAAGAGAATGGTCTATATACACTATGGAGTATTATGCCTCCATCAGAAAGGATGAATACCTAACTTTTATATCAACATGGACAGGACTGGAAGAGATTATGCTGAGTGAAATAAGTCAAGCAGAGAGAGTTAATTATCATATGGTTTCACTTACTTGTGGAGCATAAGAAATAACATGGAGGACATGGGGAGATGGAGAGGAGAAGGGAGGTGGTAGAAATTGGAAGGGGAGATGAACCATGAGAGGCTCTGATAAACAATCTGAGGGTTTTGGAGGAGAAGGGGGTGGGGGGTGGGGTGGGCCATGTGGTAGGTATTATGGAGGGCACATATGGCATGGAACACTGGGTGTGGTACATAAACAATGAATTCTGGAACACTGAAAACAAATTTAAAAAATAAATAAAAAATTTTAAAAAGATACCATTTTTAAAAGCTAATATTTAATTAAAATAATAAATAATAAAAAATTATAAATTATAAAAAAATAAAATAATAAAAATAATAAAAAGACCCATACACATGAGAAAAATCAGTCAGTTGAAACAAGCAAAATTAACAGATATAATGGTATCAGTAGGAAGGACTTTAAAACAGATATTATAAATATCTTGAAAGGTATAAGGAAAATCCTGAAGGTATCAAAATAGAATATATAAAAAGAAATAATATAAAGTAGAATAAAATAGATAAAAGAATATATAAAAAGAAAAAATAAAATTTTCTAGATATGAAAAATGTAGCATCTAATATGAAAAATATCTTAGATGAGCTTAACAGACTATTAGTGACCAAAGAAGAAAAGTAATGAACTTGAAGACAAAGCAATAGACATTAATAAACTGACACCCAATGATAAAAGATAATACATGGAAAATGAATAGAGCTTCACTGACTTGGGAGATAATATCAAGTGCTTTGATATATAAACACTTGTGTCACAAAAAGACAAAAGAGGTACGAAAAAAAAGTTCTTTTAAGGAATAACAGCCACAGTTTTAAAATTATAGGACTACTAAGGCACACATGCATAATGTTAAATTAAACACATATTGGATAAACTCCAAAAAGCTGCAAAACAAGAGATATCTTTTTTTTTAAGATTTTACTTACTTATTTGAGAGAGAAAGGGAGAGCAAATGTGAGCAAGGAGTTGGGGGTGGAGGAGAGGAAACAGAGGGAGAGAGAGAGAGAGAATCCCAAGCAGACTCTGCACTGAGCATGGAGCCCCACACGGGGCTTGATCTCACAACCCTGAGATCATGAGCTGAGCTGAAACCAAGAGTTGGATGCTTAACTGACTGAGCCACCCAGGCATACCAATAGGAGACAGCATATTAAAAACATCTAAAAGAAGAGTGATGAAATGAAAAATTTTTAAAAAAGGTCTGAGTGAAAAAAGATATATTATTTAGAGGGAAACAAGAATATGCATTTTTTATGGATTATCATAAACTCTGTGAAGTCTGAAGAGAAAGAGATATTAAAGTGCTGGGAAGAAAAAACCATCCAACTAGAATTTCATACACAGGAAAAACATATATCAAAATGAAGGAAAATATTTTTTTTATACATTAATTCATTGTTAATGGACCTATAGTAAAAAAAACTTTAAAGATAACTCTTCAGGCAGAAGGAAATTTACACCAGATAGAAAAGACCTACATGAAGGAATAAATAACACTGGAGATGGTAAATATGTGGTAAAGATAAACTATTTTTCCATGTTAATTTTAGTCCACCATCTTTGGCATTAAGTTTGGCTTAAGTTTGAAATTTAAAAGGATCCTTCTGAAATCCCTGACTAATGCATGTAATAACCTCGGGAAAGGAAAGAAATTTCTAATCATGTCAAAAGACCTTGTAATAGTATACACTTATTATATTATCACTGGAAAATCTTTTAACTTTTATGACCATTTTCATCATATGCAAAACAGGATAAGATTAGCTTTGCCATGTGTCTCCCAGAATAGACGTGAGAATAAAGAAGTACAGTCAAGGAAAGGGATCCTTTAAAATGCTTAACCAATACAAAATTCTCAAATTGCCAGTCCTCTACACATGGTAAATTAGGAGATATTTTTATGTAGTGAAATTTCAAATACGCAAACAATGGATACTATCCATGGGCTCAGAGGGTGCACAGTATGGCAGGACATATAGTGATTAAGCAGAAACTTCACTAATAAATGTCACAGTGGGTGGCAGGTGGACACAAGGGAGCTTATTAGACAGTGGACATAATACTGAATTGGGATTCAGGCAAACAGAGGGCTGGCAAGATTTTGCTAAAAATTAATGATATAATGCCAGGAAGTTATTTTACCAATGAGGTTCACAGTGAGTAAAATTTCTCAGCAAAGATCCCTCTGGGTCTACATGTCAGGTGGTTTAATTATTTTAAAACATTAATATGATAACTTGAAGTTATTGGTATTGCCTATTGGTTGTCAAACCCTTTCATGGAGGGGGATATATTTTATTTTCATACATTTAGACAAACATTTTTAAAGTAACATGCTTAAGTGGTTGAAATTAATAAATGATGTAGAATGGTATAAAATGCTAGGCAAATTTATATGTATATATAACACGATTTTATACTTTATTTAAATATTTTTATCGATATATTAGGGAGAGAGAGAGAATGAGCACACGTGTGTGCACATGAGCAGTGGGAGAGAAACTTAAAGCAGATTCCCTGCTGAGTGCAGAGCCCTACCCGGGGCTCAATCTCACAACTCTGAGATCATGACCTGATCTGAAACCAAGAGTCAGATGCTTAGCTGACTGAGCCACCCAGGCACCACTATATTATATCTATCTATCTATCTATCTATCTATCTAGATAGATAGATAGATATTCAAATCCTATACTTTCTTCTTTTGTGTAATCTTCTGTAAATTGATTCTCCTCTCTCAACACTTGTTTCCTTGTTAATGACAATAACCTCCTAGATTTATCAAGACAATTAAGTGATCAAGATGATTGTTCTTTGTAAACTATAAAGTTCTAGGGAAGTGATGCTTATTACTACTATGAATATATTTTGATCCAAACAATAGTTTTATAATAATTGATGTCTGTGCTGTCCCTTTATTCATTCTCAGATTTGACTTCTGCTTTTCCTTGCTCCACTCTGGTCTGGAGGGTCTGCTGGCCCCTAAAACTTCTATGAATTTCTTTGCCAACTGCATTGTCAGGATCCAAAAACAACATAGGAGAAGCCAGGGCTCTCCCCAGGCCTTCCCTTTCCCTGTCCAGCTTTCTTTCACTCTGTGGCTTGTCTAGAGTGGCTATATGTCCCCTGTGTGTATGTCACAGTCTGGAAGGCTCATAGGTGGAGGCTGGGCCTTGAAGGGCATGGCGGGAGAAAGGTTTTGCCATGAAGAAACCTAAAAACCAGAAGAGATCATTTATGAGGTAAACCGAGTTATACTTTTAATTACTAGTACACCATTAATTCTTTTTATGTATTACTTTTTCATGATATTTTTAGATTCTGTATATAAGTGATATCATACTGTATTTGTCTTTCTCTGTCTGACTTATTCCACTTAACAGAATACCCTCTGGGTTCATCCATGTTGTCATAAATGGCACGATTTCATTCTTTTTTATGGGTGAGTAATATTCCATCTGTTGGGTGGACACTAAGGCTGCTTCCATAATTTGGCTATTGTCAATAATGCTGCAGTAAACATAGGGATGCATATATCTTTTCAAATTAGTGTTTTTGTTTTCTTTGGATAAATTTCTAGGAGTGAAATTACTGGATTATATGGTATCTCTATTTTAATGAAACAAATGAACAAACTTTTTTTTAACTTTTTATTTTTTATTGACATATAATGTGTTATTAGCCCCAGGTGTACAAGTCTGTGAATTGACAGATTTACACACTTCACAGCACATACCTTCCCCAATGTCCCTAACCCCCCCCAGCAACCCTCAGTTTGTTTTGTGAGATTAAGAGTCTTTCATGGTTTGTCTCCCTCCCGATCCCATCTTGTTTCATTTATTCCTTTCCTACCCCCCCAAACCCCCCACGTTGCCTCTCAACTTCCTTTAAGAGAGAAAGAAAGCAGGAGCAAAGGGAGGGGCCGAGGAAAAGGGAGACAGAATCTTAGGAAGGCTCCAACGCTCAGGGCAGTGCAGTGCTCCACACAGGGCTCGATCTCATGACCCTGAGATCAGGACCTGAGCCAGAGTCGAGAGTCAGATACTTAACCAAATAAGCCACCCACCAGACAGACTTAAATGCAGAGAACCAACTAGAGGTTGCTAGAGGGGAAGTGTGTAAGGGGAAGGGCAAAATAGATGAAGAGGATTAAGGGGTAAACTTCCACTTATAAAATAAGTAAGTCACAAGGAGGAAAATACAGACTAGGGAATATAGTCAAGAACATTGTAATAACATTGCATGGCGATAGATGATGACTGTATTCATCATGGGGAGCACTGAATAATGTGTAAAATTGTCGAATCATTATGTCATATTGAAACTAATATAACACTATATCAACTATACTTCAATAATAAATTTTAAATGAGATTTTAATGCCAGAGGTTTTCAACAAAAAATAAAAATAGAATCACAGCTTTAAAAATATCTTGCCATTAATATCTAAGATTAAAAACCGCCTTTTTCAGTATGTTTTTTTAAATGTTACGCAAAAAAAAAAAAAAAATACTGTTATTCTAAGTAATCCCCAACAGGCATGTTGTTTAAATGCTGGGTTTGGGATTTGTCTTAATTCATCAAAATCTTTAATATTATTACCAATGGTTTTAATATCTGAAGCACATTATGGTGAAGCTCCATATCATTAAATGCTTGGTTGCCACGTTTTCTTCTGTAAGTAATAATTCCACGGTTTTAAAAAATGTCCTTACACCTAAAGGAGGTTTCTGGAGGGGGGGGGAATACCAGCATGGCTCTCTTAAGTACAGTTATATAAATTTAAAAAATTATGCCATATGCAGTTAAGTTACTTTAAAATCCAAGGACACATTGGAACTTTGCTACAATATGAGATGCAATATGAAATTTAAAAGAACCTCTGTATCAGTTTGAGTTAGAGTACGTCCTCAACTTCTCTCTTCCCCCATGCCTTTCTCCGTTCTTCATGGTAATCAGCCCCGTTTTCCTCATTGCACTGTATAATTACTTGGTGAAAAAATGGTCCCTAAGCCAGTGCTAGGCTTCTATAAAGGTACAGTATCTGTCCCACTCATTGTCTTCACCATCTGAAACTTTAAATGCAACTTAACTGGGTTGTTTGTTTTATCTCAACTTAGGGAATCTTTGGCTTGACTTTGAGATATTAATATTAGTAATGTGAAACAGCCCACACAATTTATTACACACTTCAACAGATTTTGAAATTGATGAGCTCAAGGAAGTTAAAAATATATTATTATTGTAAGCCTTATCTAGTCTTTCCCGTGCACGTCAAGGAGACATTCAGGGAAAGGGGTGCCACCTTTCCCAAATTATTTGACCTTGACCAAACCTATATTTCGCAACCTGGGTTGGAAATAATGCACTATACTACACTAGCCACACTGTGTCATTAATCAAGCAGAAACAATGTCAGCACAGACAAGGACCTCAGAGTATATTTTGAACAATGATGTTATTCCACAGGAAATGTAAATGAGGCATAGAGGAGGGAAGAAATTCTTTGATTAGTTAGTTGGTTAACTCATGGATTAATTAGGTAGTTAACTTATTCACTTATTGTCCATTTAGCTACTGAGCACAGGGATATCCCAAGCACAATATTAATTTAATCTACATGGAAAAAAAAAAAAGGAAGAATGATAAAGGCAAAGCTACAGCTCAAGAGACAATTTGTTGAGAGAAGTCTTCGGAATGGATGGGGCACTTGAGTTTGATCTGAAGGACAGGGAAAGTTTGCCAAGTTAAAAAAAAAAATATATATATATATACACACACATACATATACATATCTTGGGCACAGGAAGAAAACAGAGAAGCAACAAAGTAGACTGAATATTTTGAGATTGGCAAATTCCATGGGTTGTGAGCCAAGGAATTTGAAGTACCCTTTGAGCACCAGGGTACCATTGAGATGATTTAAGGAAGGGGATGTTGGGGAAATAATTATGGGAAGGATGTGCTGATAGCCCAGTAGAAAATATATTTAAAAGGAGAATGGCTGTAAAAGACTGTTGGTAGAGGGATTAAATACACTTTAGCTTTTAACAAATAGATGCAGACGTTGATAGGTACCCAAGGCAGAGATAAGCATGGCAGGAGCACGCTCACGGAACTTTAAAACTCTCTGGAATTCTAAATCACTGTTAAACATTTGAAACAGACTCTATTTAAATAACATATGTTCCCCACAATTCTGTATCATGCGCTCCTTTCTGGTCCAACAGCCAAAGAAGCGTTAAAATTCTTTATCAGTTTTTGGTTATGTGTTTGGAAATATGGCATAACTGAAGAGTTTGTGATTTAGATGCAAAGAGGGTGCCTACCTAAAACGTTGTCGAAGCCAAAAAGCAATATTGGGATAAGGACTCGGTCCTCATATTCTACAGGTCATTCACAAATCTGGAAAAACAGTGTGAGCAACACAGTCAAGGTAAGCATCCTGAAGGAGGTGAGACGGAGCAGAAGCTGGAGACCAATGTAGAATCTGACAGGATAGATTTTGCAATCTGGTGTTCAACTCTGAGATTTTTGTTTCTGTTTATAAAGAAAATAATATTTACTTTTCTTATCAGACTTACCTCATAGCATTGCTCTACAGTTTAAAATTAAATCTGGTAATTTATATATAAAGTGTTTTTAAATATCTGCCACACAGATGCCATTTTTTGGACATCTCTAATATAAGAAACAGAGTGGAAAGGCAGTGGTTTGGGGGAAACGAATGGTCACAGTAGAGTTAAGCAAAGGTATTTTCTTTCTAAATCCCTTTCTTATTCTTATCCTTTTCTCCTTCTCCCTCATCTGCTGTCTCTTTACTCTCTAACCTTTATTTCTGTTGTCTCTCTTCATTGTGTACTACTCTATGCCAGGATCAAAATTACCTTGGTTCCCATCTTCCAGAGACCACAGAATACGTTCTAGGGAAGAAAACCACGTGAACACCTGTAAAGACTAGAGTAGAACAATGTGTGTCTTGGCACAGCAGTGGGGGTGAGGATGGAGGGGTGGAGATTTGCTTCTCCTAAAGGAAGAAGATAAAAATATTAAACATATTTGCCTGCAGGGACATCTACATCTTCTCCAACTGCAGCAACACTCCACACGGCCAAGCAGGTGTCTGTGATTCTGTGGCTCTCTTAGTTGACTTGGCATCTTGAGAAAGGGAGACCACGCAGGAGGGAGAGAGCCTTCCGCTGGAGGAAGCCATGAAATCATGTGCATTTACACAGAGTTATAAGGCGATACTTGCTGTGAAGACTTTCGAATTAGCTTCATCCCCTCTTCTACTACGATTGCCCCTGTGGTATGAATTTCCCAGGTATGACAATATAGCCACAATGCCGAAACTTTATTCTCTAATCCTGCCATGTAAGACACAGGAGGAATGGTAAACTGAGTGTGATCTGGTTCACTCACTGATAGACTCATTAGCTGTTTTATAAGAGGTCACAGGTGATAAAGGACCACATCTGCCACCCACTTCTATCCTGATCTAAGTCTCTTTCAGCCAAGCTGTCTAGTTAGAAAACTGCCATCCACAACCCTCCTCCTCATTTGAACATCCAATTTTCATGCAAGCTTGCGGTAAAGATTTCAAAATATATTTTCTGTTTATATCTCATGTATAAACTGGGAACTCTGGTTGTTAATTAAGTCTTATACAGCATATTTTTAGTAGAAATTATTTTTAAATGTGTTATTGGTACGAACTCGTTACAGTTCTATCCGTGCCATCTGATTCAATCATTGGCAATCACTGCATCTTGAATGAAGGCAGGTTTTGTGCGGTAACACCTCTAAAATTAGCAGGGAGAGAAAACTAGCAATATTCAGGAGGAATTTTCTCTTCACACGATACTTTACATTTTTAGAGGTACACGTTTCCTCTTTAACAAAAATCAGAAATTGTGTTTCTTTATAATTCATACCACATTATGAATGATTAAACTGTTCTTAAAAGATACAGAAATGTTCATAAGCTTTCTGGGAGCAGGGTACTTATTCATATTATCCTATTTTTGGTGTGGCAGGGATCTAAGGATTCATTTCTCAGGATTACAATAAGAATGCTTGCACAGTTTAAGCAGCCCACTGAACATTTTGCTGTCTCAATTTCTAACCTCCAAAGTCTTTATTACTTTCTAGTTTTTCTTTCTATATAAGAATAATATAATTTACATCATAGCCTTTGTGGATGGGAATGTAAATTGCTACAGCCCCTATGGAAACCAGATAAATAAATTCAGCATAGAACTACCATATGGCACAGCAATTCCACTTCTGTGTATTTATCCAAAGGTAAGGAAATCTTTATCTCAAAGAGATCTCTGCATCCCCACGTTCACTGCAGCATTCCTTACAACAGTCAAGATACGGAAACAACCGAAGTGTTCATCAAGGGATGAATGAATAAAGAAAATGTGTACACAGATGATGTAATTTTCAGCCAGAAGAAAGAAGAAAAGCCTTGCATCCGTGACAACGTGAATAGACCGGGAGGGCGTTAAGCTAAGTGAAGGAAGTCGGACAGAATGAGACAAATGGTTGCACAAATATGTGGAATCCAACAACATGAAATGAAACGAAACAAAAAGAGCAAAACAGGGCAACACTCCATGGAAATGTAGAAAGAGCGGTGGTTGCCATGGTAGGTGAGGGGCTTGGCCGGGTAGGCAAAATGGGTGACATGGGTGGGGAGATACAGAGTTCCGGTTGTGGAATGACTTGCTCATGGGAGTGTAGCCTGCAGCATGTGACTCTGGGTCGTAGTATTGTTAGTGCATATTTGAAGTTTCTGGGAGAGCAGATCTTGAAAGTTCTCAACATAAGAAGGTTTTGTTTGTTTGTTTGTTTGTTTTGGTGATTTTCATTGATGACAGATGGTGACTACACTTACCGTGGTGATCGTTTCACAGTGCATACATGTGGAGAATCATTTCATTGTGTGCCTGAAATTAATACAACATATGACAATTACATGTCAATTAGAGGGGAAACAAGTTTAAAACGCAGCCACAAGCCCAGGTGTGGAAAGAAGTGGACGGGGACTGAGGTTGGCAAGGGAGACGGTGCCCCGGGTGGGCATCCCCTGGCTACAAATCAATGAATCCAACCCCACCCAAAACATGAGGTCTACTGGCATCATTTTCCAAAGGAACCCAGCTCAGTCTGAGTGCCTGCGTCCATTTCCAAGTCCACTCATCTACTGACATTTGCCCACAGTCCTCAACCCCATCCATCTTCTTCAGGTGCCTGGGGGACCTTAGTACTAATCCACAATGCACTGTTGAGGAAATCCCCTCCTGTCCCATGACTTCCATTGTCTTACTTTCTTACCTTCTGCAAATGGAAGGCTTGAGGAGCTTGGTTCTCCATATGGATACCCAAAAGAAAGGTTTCCCACCACCTCACCCTCCTCTCAGAGACAGTGAAAGGAGGAATGAGGAGATATTTGCAAAGCCCCCCGCATGCACCTGTTTGCAGAGGGAGAGAGAGTTGCTATACATGTATTAAGAAGATCCCCCGCCCCCAGCCAAAGACGTTCTGGAAATTTCATGATTGAGTGTGGCACGGGGCTATCTTTTGAATATTCTACTTACTTGGCTTCTGATTTCCTTTTCTTAGGTGAGCCTTTCTCCCTCATAAATCTTTACGTCTGAAAAGAAAAGGAAGAAAGGAAAAGAAAGAAAGGAAATAGACCTCTTAAAACATAATACAAATAAAGACATTTACTCCGTGTCTTTGAACCCTTAGCTGAGGGCAGTTATGTTGGAGGCTGATAAGGGAAAACTTACAGCAGAACAAGGATAAAGGTCCATCTATAAACACATTAAATACAGGATGATATAGAAGTCGTCGAGTATCTTAGCTTAATTATATTCATTTGCAAGTCTGTATCTGTGCATGTCCTAAAATTCCAGGCCAGAGACAAAGGGGCAGTAAGTAGAGCCAGGAGCTCCTGAGCCATCTGAACCTCCTTGGAACCACCAGCCCTACACCCTTCGTGACAGGGAACAAGAGATGCAGACTATAGGGAAGGGAGCACAGGATGGAGAAGATAGTACAAGAGGGCAAAGTGCAGAAGGGAGAGGAGAAAGATACAAGGGTGTAAAGGGAAGAAGAAAGTGTTTTCCAGGGTGCCTGGGTGGCTCAGTCAGTGAAGCGTTCAGCTCAGGTCATGATACCAGGGTCCTGGAACCAAGTCCCACGGTGGGTTCCCTGCTTAGCGGGGTGTCTGTTCCTCCTTGTCCCTTTGCCTCACCCTACTTGTGCTCTTTCTCTCTTGCTCGCTTTCTCTCTCTCAAATAAATAAATAAAATCTTAAAAAAAAAAAAAAGAGTTTTCCACTTAAGGTGGAGAGATAGCACCAGCCTGCAGAAGGTCAGCAGACGCTCCCTCCTGGCACCCCCTGGAGAAAGGAATAGGCCACTTCACCGCTCCTAGGCTCGGTGATCCCAACTGTAGGGAGACAGCTGGCTTTACCCTTCAAAGCTATCATTATGTGCAGACGCAGTAATAAGGGCACATGCTCTTTCAGGCTGTGTCTGGCTACCTTCCATTTCAACCAAAACTCCCATTTACCCCTGCACGTTTTATGCTTGGAAATCCAGGCAGGATAAGGTCTGGTTAGTCTCAGACTGCAGTGTGGGCTATCCACTCTCCATTCCATATTCCATTCTACAGCTTACTCAGGAGTCAGGGACTAGGAAGGGGTTCATTTCTCTCTCCTGCCTCTCCCAAGAAAGAGGTTTTTAGTTACCGACGCCAGGTCTTCTTCCCCTCCTACAACTCATCTATCCCCTCAGATATGTGTCATAATTTAACAGTTAAAGATTTTTCTTTGTAAATTATTATGGCAATAATTATAGACAAGGGGAAAACAATTTCCAGCATTAAACTTTCATTCCAATATATTCAAGAGTCCTCCAACATTCAGAGTAATTAAAATCTGAAAAATGATTTGCTCGGACAGTCATGGCCCCTACATAATTAAAGGTATTTATTTATTTATTTATTTATTCATTTGACAGAGAGAAACACAGTCACAGAGGGAACACATGCAGAGGGCATGGGAGAGGGAGAAGCAGGCTTCCCACTGAGCAGGGAGCCTGATGCAGGGATGGATCCCACGACCCTGGGATCATGACCTGAGCTGAAGGCAGATGCTTAATGGTAAGGCCACCCAGGAACCCTGGTATTTATTTAAAAGCCAAAATGAGTGATTGGTAGAGATTGATAATTAATTAATTAATTTGACAAATATTGTCTTCTTTGTTTCTTAAGTCCCACTACTGTTCTGAGTTATTCTAACTATATAGTCAATGATATTTTTTGCAGCAACTTTCTTTAAATGATTTCCTGAGCTCTAATGACCTGCATGACATTTTCATTCCACTTATGTGTTCTCAGGGAGCCGTCCCACCAATAAGCTTGCACGTGAACATAATTAGGCAGAGAGTTGGACTTGTCATCTTCTAAAGATCTGAACTAATGAATTTAGATGACATCCCATATTTCTTTGACTCCAGAGCCTAACCATGATCTTGTACTTGCACACGTCTCCCCATCTCTACACTGGATTCCATGGCTCATTCTTTCTCCAACTTAATTTCTTCACTCCCTCCCCCAACTCCTTTGTCCATGTCACCTTCCATCACCACCTCAATTACAGCATGCCCTCTTCCCTAGATCGGGATATTTTCACTGCTCTTAAATTCAGGAAACTGGATACAACTTAAATATACCAAACAGAGAACCTTAAATTAGGGTGTCAGTTAGAATCCCCAGCAAGATTTATTTCAAAGAAGAAGTTACCTAGTGCCATGTGCTTATGCCTTCATGATGATTACTCTGACTTCCCAAGTGTCTCAGCATGACCTGCCCTTCTCTTGAGGTTAGAGCTTTGTTTGGGTCTTAATTTTATTGACCTAGGAACTGACATTTAAATCCCCAAACTCTTTTCACCTTTCTCCCAATAGAGTGAGAGGCCAAGAACAGATCTGATGGCCTGGCAGATGATCCTCAACTCTTGGGGTGAAAATATACATGAAAGCAGTCCCATGGCATCACTATACCTTCCATTTCTGCAATCTCATTATCTTTTAATGTCTTGTATTTGCCCACTATGTGGCCTCTCAGAAGACACATCCATAGTAATGCATGCCAACTTTCCAGTCTTCAAACTATGCTTTTATAACACATTTCCATATTACACATTCAAAAAATATGTATTTAAATTGTCTCAAGTCTGTCAGAGAAATGGAATATTGAATGTCTTTCCCTAATAGTCCTGTACTAGAAAGGGTGCTGGGAAGATGACAGCCCACGGTTCCAGACAACTTTAGGATACCTTCCATAACAAAAACCTTTGGTCTGGATGAATTCAAATAGGAGTTTCAATGTCATTTTGGAAGCTCAATCTCCTATTTCAATATCCTCTTGTTTTTTCAAAGGTTGGTGGTTTTGTTCAAAAACACAATAGAAAAATTCTCCAAATTTCATGAGAAAAACCAGAAGAGGAAGCTGATGTTAATTCTTAGTTTTATTAAGAGTGTCAATTTAGATGACAAGGGTGTGGTTTATGAGGGTTTCCCCACAAATTCAAGTAAAAGAATCTAGGAAACACAGATACAGAACACAGTATGAAAGATGAGAGAATCTTTTATGTTCCAAACATACGGTATTGTAGAAAAAATAACATGTTACTTCAAAGGACACTGTTATTTATTTTCCTGAAATAACAAGTGTATGAGAACTTCAGCCATATTATGTATGATAAACTTAGGAAGGTTGTTATTTAGGTTTAGGTGGCATTCTGCTGGCCTGGATGTTATTTGAATTTATATTTTTAGTAATCTCATCACATAGTATTATAGAGAATAAATTCTGAAATATGAAATTCACAAGAGGTTACCAAAATCAACTTCTGTATTATGATTCTACGTTTGAGGAAAGTATTTCAGTTAGTAAGCATCACATTGATTTTTACCTAAGCATAAAATCCAATACTATAAATCAGGAAATATTCTTAAAACTGAAGAACTAAGTCTTAGGAGGTAAATGTACATTATTTTATCCAGAATATTTAGAAAAGAATTGGAATTTGCCATAAAAGTCTTATATTTCAATGTATTCAATATGAATAAAATAGACACATGCTATTTTAACAGAAAATAAATAAAATTGTCCTTTATTTCAAATAAGGCAAATATAGTAACCATATAATGTCCTCTACTTTTATATACAAACAAGAGCCATGAATCAGATTACTTAAAATACAGAACATTTAAATTCTCAAGGGCGCTGGAGTAATTCAATGCTGTATGGGATTAGCTTTTTGAGAATGTGTTGTATAGTCCCTAAGGGTACCATACCTCACTAAATTCCAATTCCTAATGCTCTCATTTCAATTTTGTCAGACATAATAATAGACCCTAAGCTGGGAATATGCTATTTAGAGCCATATATAAATATAAAAGCGTACCAATGTGCTGTAAATTATAGATGTATTGTATAGGCAGAAAATGTTTTCACCTTTAATATAAAACATAATTGAAAGGCAGTATTTATATACAGTAATCCAAAGAGGAGGGAGAAGAAGAACTTACTTTCTGGAAAGGAGCAGAAATCGTTTCCTTTTGTTTCCTAAACGAAGGTCAAATATGATTCTCCTTCTTGGGCTGGGCAATCAACACCTACATTACCCCTTTGCCTGTGAAAAAGCAGTTCTGTGTCTGGGTCTTTGTAGGCATTTTCCTCTCATTCCTCCTCTTAGTCGGCAGATTTTCAGGAAATCAAAATTAATAAACGGGGTGGATTTTCAATTTTTTTATTATCAACAAATCCCCTTCTTCTTTTGTCTCACTGAGAGAGAGTGTGTGTGTGTATATATGTGTGTGTGTGTGTGTGTGTGTATATATATATATATATATATATATATATATAATGTTTGTTAAGATTCCCTGCCTAGCAACAACCATAAGAAATAATAACATGCTATTATGGATTGAGTTTGACCTTTGGAGTGTGTTAGATTTACACTTGACTTCTAACTTGGCCCTTTGATGCCTTAGTAAGTTTTAGCAAGTTGATTAACCTACTGGATTTTCAGCTCAATCTATTGCTGCCGTTCACCTCTACTATGTAGATCATGGTGGTCTCAGAATTAGATAGAAGATGGCTGTTATTGTCAGCTGCAAACTTTTCTTATTTGTTTTTCCTCTTTTAAATTCATACCTTTCTGCAAAACTGAAATTCCAATAACTATATTTCTGGTGTTAATGGTTTTTTGTTTTTTTTTCCATTCCAGAAACAGCAGAGAGATTGCACCTCTTATTTATCTCTGGTGATCTTATTGTAAAAATTTCCGATTCCCATTGTTATAAAATGTTGTTATAAGTATTCCAGATCAATTTTTTTATAAACGTGTTTGTAGCGGTGGATGAACTCCTGTCACTATCCAATGTTCACTCACAGGGCTGGGCAGGACATGCACGGTCCTTCCATTGCTCCTTCCTAAGAACTTGGTGAACTCTAACTGGGGACTCATGTTCTGGGATTCTTAGAACAAACACCAATGTCTTTTTTGGATTTGGAAGCAGTATCTAACATCTCCTCTGACTTGGGATGAGTTTCTGTTTATTCTTCTACTTTCTGAACCTCTCAGTGTTCATTAGTGTTCAACTCTGGCACAATTTTTTTTCTTTTTCTTTTCTTCAGAGTGAGAATGGGGATAGTCAGAGTCCCCTTACACTTACATTCTGTGAAAAATACTTAGCTCAGGAAACCAAGGCAGGAGGCTCAAGTGAACACACTGGTCATTAGCCTAGAACATCCAACTTATGAGCACTTTCTTATTGCCTTTTTTACTATATAATAATGCTTGTTCAATGAAGAATGGTTGGAAATTATAATAAAGCTTAAAGGAAGATATTATCCATATCTCAATCTCCAAAGTATCACTAATGTGTTTAATTTTTCATTTCATTCTTTTCTAATGTGTATGTGTATAATTTTTAGGAAATGAAAGGTTATTAAAATTATTGGTTACTATTTTCATTGAATAATTTTCATGACCTGCTTGCCACATCAATAAGCAAATCTTTGGCAGTGGATAACAGTCAGATGGAGTGATGGTATTTCATTATATAAATGTGTAAAACAAAACGTATAATTCAATAAATATTTTCAAAGGACAGATGGCTTTTCCCCTAACATAATGAAAAAGGTAGTGAATAATTGGTATTTAAAATAATAAAAATATATCATTCATAGTAAGAACCAAAAATTACAAACTACTATGTACAGGATCTATTTGTGGAAAAATAAAATAACTCTGGTGGAAGAAATTAAAGAAAATCTAAATAAATGAAGAGGCACTCACTGCTCATAGATTAGATGGTTTGGTATTATTTAGACTTTATTCCTTTCCAACCTGATCTATTTATTGAATGCAACACCAATTAAAAGCCAACTTATTTTGCAGTTATCAGTAAAAAAATTGAAGTTTATTTATAAAGGCAAAAGACCTAGACTATCCAACACAATATTGAAGGAAGAAAACAAAGTTGGAGGATTCACAATACCCTATTTCAAGACTTGCTGTAAAGCTGTGGTAATCTTGTTTTCTCAAGCCACTCTCCAAAAAAGGGAACCAGGTTTCCTTGGAGAAAGGGCTGAATCATGACTAGGATAGGAAACACAAAAGATGGTTCTGGAGTATCTTGCAGTGTGCTTCCAAACTGTAAAGGTTATCAAAAATGAGAAAATCTGGGAAACTGTTACAGTCAAGGAGAGCCCAAAAGTAATGACAAGATGCAATGTGATATTCTGAATGGGGTTCTGTAAGAGAAGCAAAGAACTTTAAGGGAAAACTAGGGGCATAAGAATGAAAAATGGATTTTAGTTATTTAGTTATTAATAATGTATCAACATTTGTTCCTAAATCCAAAGACAAATATAACATTCTATTGTAAGGTATACTGGAACTTTGCTCTCTTCATCGTCTTACAGATACTAATCCCATCACGAGGACTCCCCCGTTATGACCTCATCTAAACCTAATTATCTCCCAAGGGCTCTACCTCTACCTCTTAATATGGTCACATTGTGGAACAGGACTTCCACCTATGGATTTTGTAGACACAGTTCAGTCCATAGCAGGGAATGGAAAAAGAGGTTCTAGTTTGATAGAGGATCAGGAAATTCTTTTGTTAGGAGGTGATATATGAGTGAAGTGTGGCTATCTTGGAAAAGAGCATTTAATCAGATCAGAGTTTTCTGTCTTCCCTTCTTGCCCTCGGCCTTTCCATCCTATCTCTGCTGATGAGCTTTTGTGCTTATTCACTCTGACTGAATTTCTCCTCCGTTAGCTCATTCGTTCATAACTGTAATTCTCAGCTCAAATATTACTTCTGCAGAAAGACTATATTTGAAGTATAGCTAATGTGGACCCTGAGAATTGCTATATACTTTATCATCCTGTTCTTGGCTTCATAGAATCTATCAGAATTTGTAATTATGTTGCTCATTTGTTTAGTTGTTACATCTATCTCTTAGGTTAGACACAATTCATATGAGCACAAAGAACGTGTTTGCCTCATTTCTGGAGGTATTCCCAGGACCTTTAAAAGTGTGTGTCATGTGAGGGGAAGGTACTCCATAAATGTCTCCTGAGTAGAGGAATATTTCTCGTGATATTGTACCATAAGAAGGAAGTTCTGCATATTTTCATTTTTTATATTTGTGGCCCATTGAAAAGATCCATCCTATATTAGATGTCTTGTATTGCTTGACTGATTAATAGTAATTTCTACATCTTCCCCTGGATGCTCTCTCTTTAAATGAATGTCTAAATGTAATTACTTCAAATATTTATTCGAGAGTCCTATTTTTTATTTTTTTAAGTAAAAGGACTTCTTTATAATATTTTCTATGTTGCCAAATATTACTGTCAATTCAAGTAATTTGAATTGTCATTTAATTAGTGATAGCTATGCTTATTCCCTTAACATGACTTTTGGTCCGTATGCTACAACATACCTCCTTATAAACATTTTCTCTAGAAGAGATTTTTTTCTTTACCCCTAAAATTTTAAAAACATTCTTTCCTGTATCTTCTTGAAAAAAAAAATTCAAATCATCTTCTAAAAGCATAATTTATCAGCAGGTTTCCTTGTACTGGAACACAAAGTTCTACCCACCCATATACTGCTTTCAAGAAGTAAAAGGAAATCTTTATAAAATGCGATGAGAAAGTGAAAGATGCCTGCATGAATGCTGAATGTGTATTTGTACATTTACAAAGAAATGTTTTTGTGTATTTTGTATCAATATATATCTCTATGTCTATCTACTCTATAATGTAAATAATGATATTGGAAATAGAGAATGGCATTTTATCTATTTGCTTATCTGTAGAGCCTTGTAGGTTTTTCACTGTGGAATAAAGTAAGAATTACTTACCTTACAAAGGTATAAAATACATGAATCTTCAACAAAGATAAGATTAATATTGGATATAGTTATGTTTTACGATATATATTTGTGACTATAATATTATTTTAGCATAGTCTGCCAGAAATTTAGAAACTCTTGTCTCATGTTACCTGAACTAAATATTTCTTTTTTTTAAACCAAATATTCCATAAATGTGTAAAACTTAGTGAGGAAGGACCAAGACTACATAATGAGTAGTAATAAAATTGAGTCTAAAATTATATTACCTGTACTGCCACAAATTTAAAAGCCATATGCTCATGAAAACTGAAAAAAAACAAAAACAAAAACAAAAAGCTGTAATGGAACCAGTAAGATTCAAATATTGCTTTAAGAAAGAAGTAAACAATGAAAATAACAACAGAAATAACTAAAAGTCTCAGCAAAAAATGGTATTTATTAAGTGCTTTTTAGATGACAGATATGACTCTACTTACTCTATATGGCATCATACTCTGTAATTCTTCCAACAAAACTGAGATTTATAGTGTCACCATACTATTTTGTATAAAATAAAAATGACCCTGAGAGTTAAGTAAAAATGCCCAAGATAAGATACTAATGCCATAGTAATGCCATAGATAGTAATACTTAAGTCCAAATAATGTGATTCTAGTGCTATTAAAGCCTTGCACATGTTTCATTAAACATTTTACTGACATGTAATATACACACAAATCATAAATACACACAAAGTCAACAAACTCGTAAAACAACCAGAAATAAAGTAGACAGCTACCAGCACTCCAGGAGCTGTCTTCAGTCCTTTTCTAAATTACTCTCCTTTCTCTCAAAACATGACCAACTATCCTGACTTCAAACAAAATAGCTTAGTTTTGACTTTATATGTTGACTTGCACAGTGCTTATTTCTTTCTGGCCAACTTCTTTCTTTCTTTCCCCATTTTGTGTGTATCAGTAATTTGCTCATTTCCATTATTGTGTCACAGCCCTCTACCATGCCTCTATCCCACAGTTTATTTATTCATTCACTATGGATGGACATTAGTATTGGGGATATTATCATCAGTACTGCTATGAGCATTCTGTAATATGCCTTTGGATCATATATATATATATATATATATATATATATATATATATATATACATACATATATATACATATATATGTACATACACACACACACACACACACACACACACACACACACACATTTGGGGGTTATATGCCCATGAGTGGAACTGACAGATGAGTCACATGTAGATATTCGATATAATAGATCATGTCAAATAGATTTCAAAATGTCAAGATTTACATTACAAACAGTAGTGTTTCGCTTGTGTCCTCACAAACACATGATACTGTGAGGCTAATTAATCTTAGAAAATTTGGTGGGTAACTAGTGACATCTTATTTGGTTTTAATTTGTATTTCCTTGTTGACTAATGAGATTGAATATCTTCCCACATATTTGTTGGCAAATTGCATATTCTTTCTGTGACATGTCTCTGCTCTAGTCTTTGCTTTAATTTTAGTTGGGCTCTTTTCTTTTTATCAGTTTTTTAAAGTTCTCTATATATTCTGAATCTGAATCTTTGTATGCTATAAATATTACAACATTAAGTTCACTAGTCTTTAAGTTTTCTTTTACTCTTTTAAAGCAGTGTTTTGATGAACAGAAATCTTTAATTTTAAGTGTTTTTAGAGTAGTTTAGGTTCACAGCAAAATTGAGTGGAAACTACAGAGAGTTCCCATAAACGCTTTATCTTCACACATGCATGCACGTGCACACACACACACACACACACCCCTCCCCAACCATCAACATCCTGCATCAGAATGTCACATTTGTTAGAGTCAATGAACTTACATTGACATATCGCTATCACTCGAAAATCCTGATTCCTGTATGACATTCTGGGAAAGGTGAAACTAGGGAGACAGTAAAAAGACCAGTAGTTGTGTAGGGGTAGGGAAGAAAGGAAGAACAAATAGGTAGAAAACAGAGGATTTTTAGGGTAGTGGTTTTTGAGTCTTGTTTGAGTGTTTGGAAAAATGTCTACTCAGGTTCTCTACCTTTTTTTTTTTTTTTTAAGATTTTATTTATTTGACAGACAGAGATCACAAGCAGGCAGAGAGGCAGGCAGAGAGAGAAGGGGAAGCAGGCTCCCTGCTGAGCAGAGGGCCTGATGACAGGCTGATCCCAGGACCCTGGGATTATGACCTGAGCTAATGGCAGAGGCTTAACCCACTGAGCCACCCAGGTGCCCCTCTCTACCTGTTTTTTAATTGGATGTTTTTTACTATCAGGTTGTATGGTTTATCTTAGATATTAACCTCTTATTAGATATATGTAAATTTGTGCAAACACAATGGAAAACAGTATGGAGATTCCTTATAAAATAAAAAGTAGAATGCCTTCATGATACAGCAATCCCATACTTAAAGGAAGTAAAATCAGAATCTCAAAAATATATATGCACTCCCGTGTGCACTGCCTCATTATTGACAATATCCAAGATATGGAAACAACCTGTTTCCATCAACAAATGAGCAGATAAACAAGATATGTATATGGTGTTTACAACATGAATGGGCCTTAAAGGATGTTGTGCCCAGTGATATAAGTCAGACAGAGAAAGAAGTACTACTTATATGTGGAATCTTAAAAAGCTGAATCCATAGATACCCAATGGAAATGTGGCTATCATGGCAGGGTAATAGGAGAAATGGGAAGATGTTGGTTAAAGATATAAACTTCCAGTTGTAAGATGAACACATTTTGGGTATCTGTGTACAGAATGGTGATTATAGTTAACCATAATGTATCGTATACTTGAAAGTTGCAAAGAGAGTAGATCTTAAATGTTCTCACCAAAACCAAAGAAAAAAATGAACTGGTAATTATGTTGAGGTGATTGATATGTTAGCTGGTAGTGGTAATCATGTTACAATATGCTGTACACTTTAAACATACGCAATGTTTTATGTTCATTTTGTCTCAATGAATCTAGATGAAAACAATCACCAAAAAAATGAGTCTTATTGTACTGGTAAATACTTCCAGTATAAAAATGAATAGACGTGTGATAGTAGACATCAATCTAACCTCAGGACTTTGGTTTTTATGAACTTTTTATAAATTTTATAGTTTTTTATACTTCTGAGACATTATATATGTCTCCTGAAATATTATTTTAAAAAATATTACTTTGACTAGTCATTTTTTAAATATAAAAACAACCCCATATTCATGGGATAAATCCAAATTGACAATCATGTATTTTTAAATATTAATTTAAATATTGTGGTAATTTAAACTAAGAATGTGAATTATCCATAATATGTTCTCATATATGTGAACACATCTGTATTCTTATTTATCTTTATGAAGTATTTATAGAGAAATTTTTGGAATAACATTCATGGACTATGAGAAACGCTTCATTCTCCAGGATTAAGTGTTTAGTGAGTATTTAATTTTAACTTTAATTATTATTTTCAATTGCTAGATCTTTTCTAAAGTAGTGATATATTTTTATTCAAAATAAAATTTTTGTGTTCAGTTTAAGGCATACCTTGAACTGGTGAATTCTTCTGCTCTGAGCTCTAACCAAGCTCCCTGTTCTTTTCTGAATGAAAATTCTCTGGACATATATTTACTGTCATATGCAGGGCAATATTTTGACTTTATTTTTTGTGTGCTTTCTCTTCTCCTAAATGGTGAGACTCTCAGTAAAGAAATAGGGTGATCTTTCAAAGGGGAAAGCCTTGGAGACTTTCATAGTCCCTAACATTTTGATTCAATACATTTATTGAAATGACGCAAAACTTAAAAAAAAGAGGCCGACAATCTCAAACATAGGCAGATGGGCAACTATTAAAAATCCCAATGCTCAGGACACACCTTAGGAGGTGTGTCAATTGCTCTGGAGGAAAGAGCAGACAGCCATATATTTAAAGCTCTCAAAGTGAGTCCAATGTGAGGTCAAGAATGAGACACTGAAGTAGACAGAAAATCTCCTGAAATATCTGATATAATTTTTTATCTAGAAGGGCATCAGCTTCCAGTAGCTTCTTTTTTTAAAATATTTTATTTATTTATCTGACAGACAGAGATCACAAGTAGGCAGAGAGGCAGGCAGAGAGAGAAGGAAGCAGACTCCCCGCTGAGCAGAGAGCCTTATGTGGGCTCAATCTCAGGACCCTGGGATCATGACCTGAGCCGAAGGCAGAGGCTTTAACCCACTGAGCCACCCAGGCGCCCCACTTCCAGTAGCTTCTAATGAACCTTTATAAAGTGATGCATTTTGTTCTGTGAATAGTCTTTTTCTTCTTCTTATGAACATGATACAAATTAAACATAAATAATATTTTAATATAAAATTGTACATATTATTTGTGTTCACAGGAAAAAGAAAGAGAACACTGCTAAGTACAAAATATACTAGACTTAAGTAGAAGGACAAGGGATACAGGTTGTCAAAATGTATAGTCATGTCTGAGGAAGTTTGGTTGAATTTGGTCTAGAACAATTCCTTGCTAATGCCTAAGGGATATCAGAATTCAAGAAATAAATTCATTCCAACTAAAATTTATATAATTCTCAGTAAATACCTTAATTCTACTTTAAAAATTTACCTTAAGGGTATTCATAGGGAGTAGAAATAACAACAATAGTAATAGGTATTTAGGGAAGATTTATTTTCTATCAGGGACTATGCTGAAGGCTTATACATATTTAAATTCAATTCTCACAAAACCTTTTGAAGCAGTTATTATAATCTACGTTTTTAGACAATCAAACTAAGATTCAGAGTTTAGGTAATTTTCCTAGTGTAACCCAACTTAAAATTGGCATTAAAAGAACTGAATGTTCATCTGTGTCCAGAACTTATCCACAATGAGTTCATTTTCTTCCATCTCAAGTCACTTGTGATGGTGAATCATAATGTAAATGAATGCATTGTTCATTTATTTTAATAAACCATTTTAGTAAGGAAGAAACATACTTTCCTTCTATCAGTGAGCCCTAACAATTAGCCAAACTAAATTTGGAACAAAAGGTTTACCAAGTAAGCATGGAACCGTTATAAATATGTTGAAAAAAAGAATTTTTTTTCAATTATTATTGATTGTGAAAGAGATTCTCCTTTTAGCAGGCTATGGAACTTAAACAGCTGTACGTAAATTAGTGAAAATTTTTCCATAAAGCTTATTGAGAAAAGAGCCATCCCTTCCCATCCTACTCCTCCCAATCCCCTTTGGCTACACAGAGGTATGCCTCAAGCAGGCTTAAATCTTGAGTCTACTGTGCCATGGCTTCTGGAACACCGATGAACACTCTAACCACAAGATTGGGTAGATGGCTGTTTATGCATGAGTTATTTTCACCTGGCTATGGCAAGGAGAATGTCATTTATTTTTGGCATTATCACAGCGCTTGGTTCATAAGAAAAATTCAATAAACATTGAACTTATTGGAATTTTTGTGGCTTGAAATTAATTTACTTAACTTGCATTAAAGCCCGAGGCTGTTTCATTTGTTAATGAATTTGTGTATGAATTTCTTAATAAGAGGAAATACATTAAGGCCATGCTTAATGAATGGGATGTAATAACTATAACATTTGTTTTATTCAATTTCTGCTCTTTGGCTGTACTTTCCAAAAATAAAGTTTCTTGGTAAAACTATCCCTCATAGGACTAGTCCATTACTAAAAGGATTTTATAGACCTTCTTCTTTTTAAGTTATGTTTTAAAATTTTTTATATTTTTTAATCCTTTATCATTTTTTTAAGTAATCTCTGCACTCAATGTAAGGCTCAAACTCGTGACTCAGAGATCAAGAGTTGTTGCTCCATCAACTGAGCTAGGCAGGCCCCCCATGTTTATTTTGTTATTAGAAATGTTTAGGGATTTTTTCACATAATTTTATTTGGTACTTGTACTTTAAACATAAGACTCGCTAATTTTTTTTTTTATGTTTATAATAATAGAATGAAACTTTGTGACCATCAGGGAAGCACTTTTTAAACAGCATAAATGCAAGACATTTAATTCAATACCAAGTAATCAATAATCATTTAATGTTAAAACCTTCAGACATTTCAACCTGAGTGACTTTCTGATGGTCAAAAATAAGCATGATGACTGGAAATACAATTGCCATCTATCCCTGTCATTTCACTGGTAGATAGACCAAACCATCCAGTTCCAAGAGTTACACTTAAATTAAGTAAAAGTTGATATATTTACTTGGATTTCCATCACCTCTGCACATCCCTGCAGACTGCCTTGAGGCACCTTAATGAACTCTAATGCTCACCTACCCAGACCCAAAAGCATGAATTAAGAGGATTTCCAACAGCATTATTATCTCCAACAAGATGTTCTGTAAGTTTTCCAAGTCCATTTGAAATCCCCAGAGCAATAGGGGATGCTAGTTAGAATAGCAGCTCACACTCCTTTGTGTAGTCCCTCAATTCGACCATTGTCTCTTGCCTCCAGTCCCTGATTGTTTCGGTTACAAAACTTCCATGTTAATGGAAACCTTAGTTAGTATTCAGTTTCCTTCACTAAAAATCAGTCATCTCCATTCTATCTCGTTTTAAAGCTGTTTTCTAATTTTTATTTTATTTTATTTTATTGTTATTTTTGGTATCAAATTATAGTTGACACACAATGTCACATTAGTTTCAGGTGTCTCCATTCTATCTTAAGACCAATATTTTTAGGTGATGGATCTGTTACCAGAACTTATGGGACTATTACTCAATTTCATCAAGTTAACCCTGGGAAACTCCTGTAGGGATACTGTTTCTCTAAAATCAGACCATAAGCTGGAGAATATGTAAAAGGAACCCAGTAGTTTACTAAATTGACTCAAGACAATTTGCATATGTTCAGAAGGGATGGAAATCCAAGTACATATTTCTGCCACTTTTCTTTAATGTAGGTGTAATTCTTGGATCTACATGATTTTTGTCTATCTACCGGGTTTGTGATACAGGATAGTCGATACTTATATTTCTAATTGTTATGCTTATTAGTGGCCAACAGAAAGCTCTAGGGTTGAAATGTCTGAGAAGTTTCATATTCAGTGATTATCCTGGATTACTTTGCACTTAATTAAGTTGTCAGCATCATCATATAAATTATTTAAACAAAAAAATGCACCTCTGAAGATCATGAAGTCCTGCCTTCTTACATGATAAATTTCCTCTTTGGACCTCAAAATGTAAAAAAGTTAATCCACTATATACGTAAAGTGAAGGTGAAGTACAAAGGAGAGAGGGAAAGGGATTAGGAGAAATCTGAGTTCTTTGAATGAATACTGTTTGCCTGTGCTTTGCATAAATCATGAAGTTTCTCCAAGTTTGATATGGTTTCATTTCCAAAGGCACATAACAATGCACAGAAAAAATACGTAATTCACTCAAGATCGCATACCTAAGAAGTGAATGAAATGGAATTTTTATGCATAGCTCTTCAATTTAAATCCTACCTCCATTCTGTATATTTTCTTAGTGTCTTTGATAAGAGACAGAAATAAAAAACTATTTAGGGTTAGGCATAAGTGTAAGCATGATCAAATTAGACATGGAAGATAGAACTGAAATTTAAAAAGGTGATTTTCTTATGACTTGTTTTTGTTTCTTTTTCAACAGTGCCATCTTTTTAGGTTATCCATACATTAAGGTATTTTTTTTCCAAGTGAAAATCAATTTTTCTCTTACGAAATGTGTCTTCTCTGGTGGAAAAAGCACTGGTCTATTTCACAGAAATCCAATATTCTAATATTGTGTAAACTTAAGTGTGATAGTTTACCTCCTTGGTGAGCAATTGCCTTTTTTTTTTTTTTAAATGGGGGAAATAATTACTGTTCTGTCTACCTCACTGGTTTGTTATGAAGGACTCATGAGCTAATGCATATGAAAGCACTCTAAAGAATCATAAATGTTGAATGCATGCAAGAGATATTTAATGTCATTTAATGAATCATTAGACCACAAGTCCCTCCAAAGAAAGAGATACAGTATTTTAGTTTATTTATTTTGAGGACTGTGCAGCGCACAGAAATTGACTAGTACAGCGAAGTTATTTCAGAGGAATTTACTGAACGAATTGCGAGGTAACGTTATACATACTTTATTAGGTGAGGAAGAATGCTACACACAGAATCTAATTCATTGATAATCCTCACAACTACCTTGTGAGGTGATTGATGTTCATTCATTAAAATACAAATGGAGACAGCGGCTGAAAGCATCCAGCATCAAATTCATTATTTAAACATCAACACAAGGTACAAAAATATAGCAATTTGCCTACAAAAGAGTGAGAAGAACTAACACTTCTGTATACAATAAAACATCACAGAAAAGAGTATTGATTCTCCAGCCAACCAACATGAAACCTGCCAGGATATCTCCTTGCATCTGGTCTCCTGGCTGCAGAAGGGAACCCAGGTGCAAAGCAGTTCTTGGCAAAATCAGAGAGTAAGTTCTGAGGGTTGCGAGAGCCAATGTGATATGACAGACAGGATACTAGGCCAAGTTTAGGAAATGTCACTTGAGATGATATTGGAATGGTATTAAAACTTAGAAAGAAGTCACTTAAACCACTGAATTGAAGGCATTGGGAAGGGAGTTTCCTCCGGTGATTTTCATTCCCCATACATCTGCTTAGCATTTTATTATATATGATGATGTATTCACAAAGTACTTTACAGTACTGTCCCACAGTACTCATGTACACATGTATTTAGGTATTTTTTTAATTTATTTTAGTGAGAGAGAGAGAGCAAGCAGGAGTGCGAAGGGTAGAGAGAGAGAGAATTCAAGCAGACGCCAAGCTGAGCCTGATACAAGGCTTGATCCTAGGACCCTGTGATGATGACCCGAGCTGAAACCAAGAGTGAAAGGCCTAATAGACTGAGCTGCCCAGGCACCCCCATGTATTTAATTATTATTACATGATAAAAATTTTACATTCAAGTTACGTAATGTTCTAAACAGTTCTTTGGAAATTTGAAAAATGAAAAGGCTACAAATTGTTCCTGTAAAGAGGGAGTTTTTTGTTTTGTTTTTGTTTGTTTGTTTGTTTGTTTGTTTTTCTACCTTTTTCATGCCTGGCCATGGGTCTTACTTTGGCCAATGGGACATTAGTATCTCTGGCTAAAGCTTGCAGGTTAGGGCTGGCCCTCTGTTGTCTCTGGGGATTTTTCCATCATCATGTGTATAACCCTGAGCTAACCTGGAAGATGAGAGGCCATGAGAAGGGAGGCTCCGCTTCCCCAGACAGCCCAGCTTAGGGCAGACATTCAAGAGCCTTCCAGGGGCGCCTGGGTGGCTCAGTGGGTTAAAGCCTCTGCCTTCGGCTCAGGTCATGATCCCAAGGTCCTGGGATCGAGCCCCATATCGGGCTCTCTGCTCAGCAGGGAGCCTGATTACCCCCTCTCTCTCTGCCTGCCTCTCTGCCTGCTTGTCATCTCTATCAAATAAATAAATAAAATCTTAAAAAAAAAAAAAGAGCCTTCCAGATCAACTACACCAAGGATAGCCAACTTAGACCAGAGAAACCATCCAGCTTACCCATAGAATAAGAGCTAATTAAATGATTGTTGTTTCGAGTCATTAACTTCCAGGATAATTTGCTTTGTGGCAATATTAATTGATAAAAGTCCTATATTTAAAATAAAAATTAACGTAGGTTATTGGATGAAACAGCTGAATTTCATGTTGTTGAAGTGACTTTCTCAATATCACCTAGCTAAATAATGGAAACATTGAGGTTTAAAACCATATTTGTTTGAATCCATATGTTTTGATTAATTCTTCACACACCACTGACTCCAATCTGGCCCACCAAGTGGTCCCAAGTGTAGCACAGAGCATTGAGTCTTTGTGACATCTTCTGTTAGTCATTACATCTGGAGCTCTCCCATTCAACTTGAAGGCATACAGAACAATGAAAAGAATGGTACTGAGAGAGACAACTATGGTAATTAATAATACATAATAATACAAGTGCCATAATGAAATCATACATAGTGTGCTATTGCTAAAATCTAGTGAATTTCAGAAAGTACCATGAAACCCCGCTCGAATTTGTATTTAACCCAAAATGCTGTTTTTAACACTCAAAACTGATCCTGGAATGATGCATTGTGCAAAATGGAAAATAAAATTGACTCCTAGAGATTTTTGAAAGCAAAATAAAAATAAAGTGCTTTCTCATCCTGAGATATTGATGTAAACAGTCAGAGGCTATATTCCCCTCTGCCCTGCTGGGTGGTAAGTAAAGCTCAGACGTAGAATTGATGGATGTTTGTTGTTATTGACTGATGCCCCAACACTACATTTATTAATTCACGAGTTCCTATCACAACAGACATCCAAACTTAATTAATGCTAGTGATCATGTATGGCCATGGGTAAACGTACTGCCAGCCTTCTCAACAGTTTCACCACTAACTCAAACTGTTGGTGTGCCTTTGGGTTGTCCTTTAAATTTTCTGGCTCTCAGCTTTATTATGTGTTTAATACGTATGTCATGGATCTTTAAAAGCTGTAAGTACTGAGACATTTGTACTTGCTTTATTAAAAACATAAACCTTTTATGATGAGTCTAACAGCAGCATAATGACCTAAAATCGGTTGCCTCAAAATGTTCCCTTTGATTTGTCAGAGAGTTTTTTTTTTTTTTTAAGATTTTATTTAATTATTTGACAGACAGAGATCACAAGTAGGCGGGGGGTGGGGAGCAGGCTCCCGCTGAGCAGAGAGCCTGATGCGGGGCTCAATCCCAGGACCCTGGAATCATGACCCGAGCCGAAGGCAGAGACTTTAACCCACTGCGCCACCCAGGTGCCCCTGTCAGAGAGTGTTTATGTGAATAGACTTTCTAGTACTTTGCTTTGCTCCTATGCCATCCGCTGTCTCCCTTTGTGTCCGTGCTTCTGCATCCTATAGATGCTACCTCATTGCTCCCAACTCAGGAAAACTGCTGTCTCTAGTAGTCAAGAATATGACTGAACAGATGATGTAGACAAGCAAATCAAGAATTGCTTACAAATACCCCTAGAAACAACCATTCTTGCAACCCAAGTTGGATCTCACGATCACAAAATTTCTCGCTCTTTCTCTGTCTCTCGACCTAAGCTGATGTGAGCAATTTAAAAAGACCTGTATCCATGAAGCCTGCTAGCATCATTGTGCTGCCAGGAAGGAGACCCAGTCCTACAGGTATACATACAGGTCATAGGAAGAGAGAAAGCATCTTTCTTTCCTTATGTCCTGCTTCAGAATCAAGCTCTCTACAGAGTGATTGACAGTTGAAACCTTGTTACTCAGAAAAACCTCATCGTGTTTCAAGGGCATGTGCCAGACACACAGATGGAAAGGCAATTTCAACACGTGACAGTACATTTCCTGCAGTTGGTTTTCCTTAATCTAAGGCACTGTCATGTGCACTGGCAAAGCTCAGTTCATACAATGCTGCACCAGGCACAGTGCATTTTCTTTTTACATCTGTCTTTCAGTATATATATAAAGGCTCTCCCATCCAAATCTGATACCCTGCAAGCAACTGTTTGGGCAAGAACACACACACACACACACACACACACACACACACACACACACACACCATAGAAGTTAAACACCCACACAAAGTTCTCCAATGCAATCATTCTTAATGTTAGAAACATAATCATTTTTAGGCAAAAACAGTATGTCCACCTTTCTATGGTATTAATCCTTTTATATCTCCTTTTTTTTTTTTAAAGATTTCATTTATTTATTTGACACAGAGAGAGAGCACAAGTAGGCAGAGAGGCAGGCAGAGAGAGAGGAGGAAGCAGGCTCCCTGTGGAGCAGAGAGCCCGATGTGGGGCTCGATCCCAGAACCCCGAGATCATGACCGGAGCCGAAGGCAGCGGCTTAATCCACTGAGCCACCCAGGTGCCCCTTTATATCTCCTTTTTATAGAAAGGCGGGAGGTAAAGAATTAGTGCCACTTAGTTACTTAAATTCTCTATGCCTCAGTATATAACTCACTTTTTTTGTTTGTTGTGAGGACTTAATGAAACAATGCATGCAAAACATGAAGTATTAGTGCCTTACATGTATCAGTTACTAACTTTTATATAAATTAAGTAAAATAATGAACAATTCACATTTTAAATTTTAATTATTATCTATTTTACAAGTCATAAATTAATTAGCAACTTATTTATGGATACTTATTCAACATTTACTCTGGGCTATCTAGACAGAGTTGCTTTTATTATTTTTGGTGACCTTTGCAATTTGCGAGAATGCGCAGTAATGTTTTCCTCTCATTTTTGTATTTCTTCAAGATGAATTATGGAGACAAAAATACTTATTTTAAAATATACTCCTCTGAACAATAACTAAGTAGTCTGGCTGCTGATTTGTCTTGCACTTTAATCATATCTGATTACTTTCCTTACAAATATGTTCTTACAATTGTTGGCTGCAGATTCTAGGACAGATGTGGCCAACTCACTTGTCAACACAATTTTAGACTAAGCTTATATTTCAAATGTTTAATTGCTTATGAGGTTAGAAGGTGCCAACAGAACACTATTGATTTCCAGATTGCAAATTGGAGGTGATAAATTTGGTGTCTGAAAAAAAAAATAAATAAAACAACCCGACTCTAAATTATGTAAATGTAACAAAGAAGCTGTAACATAAAATCAAGTTTTTAAAAATATCATTATACTCTTCACTGTATTTTCAGACCAAATCTAAAGCAAAGGCCTTACAAATACTGTGGTAATATGACCAAATCTTTATAAACTTCAAGGCTTGCGTGCTCATTTTATGTGGCCTACATTCTTATATTATAAATCAATTTGACAATTACACAACAGATACTAGATGTGATGTTATGAATAGAAGTCTCTATCTCAATGGCTCCAAGTTTCACTGCACCTGAAAAAGTCACTTACCTTGAATATTTTTACAAATGGGAATTTTAAGAATAATTTAATTGTCGAATTACATCTTTAAGTATTTTACATGTAATTTGTAAGTCATATTGTGATAAGATAAATCTATTAGGTTTTGGAGGAAAAAAAGATTTATCTGTAATGTATAGGACTTTTATTCATTTGACATTTTCACAACTGGTAATTACATATTGACCACTAAATATAACCATAGGGAATGAAATCTTTGAGCAAAAATATAAACCGACATTTAATGAACTACTAATCTTTTCTTTATGCTTCAGTGTGGTTAAATCTTCCCAACACCTCTATGTGGTTTATATTATTATCTATGTTACTGATTAAGAAACAGTGGCTCAGAATATAAAGTGAATTTCCGAAGATCACACACACACACACACACAAACACACACAATTTCTCTTTCTAGCAAAATGACTGGCAAAATAACTTGAAAACTCTCCTACTAAAAATACCTTGGGACACTCGATAAAATATAACAAACAGCTTCTTACAAACATAGATAACCTTGCAGAAGGATATGAGGTAACCTCAGGAGGCCACAGAGAAACCAGAAGAATGTTGTTATCCTTCAAACAGATGCTACAATGTTCCTAGGAAGGTAATTGGCCATGGAATATCTTCAGTTATCCAGGACCTAAAATTTTTAGGGCCAAGTTGATATGGTGATCCAGATTTTATTATGACATACATGATGAGTTAAACTGAAACCTGTTTCTCAGTCCAGTGTCCTAGAAGTGCTACCATATCTCCAAATAGAAAATCTGGAAAAAATCTATTCACCATCACTGGGAAATAACAAGGAAGCCAAAGTTAGTTCACAGCAAACTTAAGAATACATGTACGTAAGCCAAAGACAAACATATGATTTTTTATTATCAGCAATATCAAAAAACATCATAAAGTAGTGTAAAATTTTCCTTCAGACATTAAGATATACTAACCAAAATGCTCATTGCATTCTCTAAGTTTGCTTCTGACTTTCAAAAACCGAAACCAAAACCTAATATTCTCATCTGCAATATCATTTCTTCAAAATTCCAGATGCTCACCATCTTGACTCTTTATCAATGATCTTATTTCCTATTTCCTAGGACAAATGAAACTCCAGGGGAAGAAGCTGACCGACCCTGCATCCCAAACTTCTCACAGCCACACCTTCCTACTCACTTGAACTCACATCCATATATTCTGGTTCCTTACACCTGCTACTAAGGAATTATTCACTCATAAGCAAGGGCAAATTCTCCAGTCACAACCTATATTCCAGGAGATCATCTATTTCTCATTTTCTCCCAAAGGTATCACTCGAAAAATTCTTTCTATCTCTTGCATTGTCAAGCTCTTCCTTTTTATTGTAATATTTGTAATAACATACAATGTCCTGTAATGGCTCTATATAATCTCAGGAAAAATGTCTCATTCCATTTCATATTCCATCTGTTGCCCACTTTCTCCATTTATCTTTCCATGATAATACCTCTAGAAAATTGTTATTGATGACAATTCATTTCTTATAATTTGTCATCCTGCCAATATTTTTCTTTTTAAGAAACTAATGAGTGCTGAATTAATAAATCAATTAGACAAATCTCAAATCAACCTTTTTGACTGAAGAAGAAAGATTGACACATATGACAGATTTCTGTTTGAAGCATTATCTTCCTTAGTGATTCAGTTATTTATTTCTGTTTGGGAGGAACTCAAAATTCAGTGACTTAAAGCAAGAAAAAATTATTCTTCAAGATTTTATGGTTTAATTCAGTCATTTTTCTGGTGGTCTCACCGGAGTTTGCCATGGAGCTGAATTAAGCTCGTAGGTTATCTATGGGATGAACAAAGCCAGGACTATAGCTAGGGTGCCTCAAGTCTCTTCCATATGTCCTCTCCATATAACTAACTTGGGCATCCTTACACATTAGTGGTTTCAAGGCAATGGTATAAACTTCAACATTTCAAGGCCATGAAAGTACATTTAAAAATCTTTTAAAACCAAACTTCAAAAGCCAGACATGATAAATTCAGCCATATTCTATTAGTCAAATCAAGTCACAGATCTGACACAGATACAGGCAGAGGAAAAAATAGTATCAACTTTTTGATGAGAGAAGTAGTAAAGTTTCATTTAAAAATCACAGCTAAGCTTCTGGTACATCACTCTTCTGGTTTCCCTTACATGTCACTGACCATGCATTCTGAGACTTTTTGTTTGTTTGTTTTCTGGTTCCTTCTGCCCTCCTTGACTTTTAATGTTGAAATTTCCCAGGACTGAATCTTTGGAATTTCACTGGATTTTTTAAAGTTAGTTCACAATATGATAAATCAAAATTTGTAGGATATAGCTTAGAAAATATTTAGCAGAAGATTCATAGCATTAAATGCATATATTAAAAAGAATGAATACTGAAAATCAATTATTTAAACATAGATAAAAGTTTTAAAAAGAACAATAAGTCAAAGCCTAAGAATATAGAAAGAATTACCAAGATGAGAGTAGAATTTAATAAAATAGGAAAGCAATGTTCAACTGAGAAAACAACAATCAAAAGTTAATTCATTGAGGGGCACCTGGGTGGCTCATTAGATTAAGGGTCTGCCTTTAGCTCAGCTCATGATGCAGAGGTCCTGGGATTGAGCCATGTATCAGGCTCCCGGCTCAGGAGAGATCCTGCTTCTCCCTCTGCCCCTCCCCTTGCTCCTGCTCTCTCTCTAGCTCTCTTTCAAATATATAAACAAAATTTTTTTAAAAAGGTAATGCATAGAAAAGATTAATAAAATGATAAACCCTAAGAAGATGAAAGATGAAAAAAAAAAAAAGACTATGCTGAAGGAATTAGAAAAGTGACAGTAATACAGATCATACAGACATCAAGCAGTTAAGAGGACATTGTGAGGGCGCCTGGGTGGCTCAGTGGGTTAAGCTGCTGCCTTCGGCTCAGGTCATGATCTCAGGGTCCTGGGATCGAGTCCCGCATCGGGCTCCCCTCTCTCTCTCTCTCTGCCTGCCTCTCTATCTACTTGTGATCTCTCTTTATCAAATAAATAAACAAAATCTTTTAAAAAAATTTTAAAAAAGAGGATATTGTGAAAATGGAGCTAATATATTTAACAATTTAAGTGTGTTTAGCAAGATTACAGAAAATAAAGGCAATATATAAAAGTCAGCTGTATTCTTATATACTAAAAAAACAATAAGTATTTGAATACAATACCATTTATAATAGCACTAGAAATTATTAAGTACTTAAACATAAAGCTAAGAAAATAAGTGTTGAAATTTTATGCAGAAAACTACAAAACACTGATGAAAGAAATCAATGAAGACCTAAATAAATGGAGATATATATATGTTCATGGATTGAAAATCTCAATATTGTCAAGATTAAGTTTTTATTTCCTAATTTGTTCCATAGATCCCAATCAAAATCACAGAAAAGTAGATTTAGAGAATTTGATTCTAAAATGTATATGGAAAAAACAATGTAGAGTAGCCAAAATATTTCTGAAAAGAAAAACTAAATTCAGAGGAAATTATACTACCTGATTTCATTACTTCCTTTAAAGCTAAAAGAATCCAGAATTGACCACAGATAGACACATAGACCATTGAAATATGATAGAGAACCCCAAAATAGAAAATAGACATATAAGCAACTGAATTTTGACAAAGGTACAAAAGCAATTAAATGGAGAAACAATGATATTTCAACAAAAGGTATGGGAACAATAGGATGTTTGATCCAAATGTATGTCTATATGGGTCATTTTTGTAGTCTATTGCTTTACTTCTGACTTCTGATCAATTTTCCATTCTTACGATTTTGCCTTTTCCAGAATTAATAAGAATTGAATTATTCAATATGTGGCCTGTGTCTGAGACACATAGTGTCTGGCAACTGTCTTCCTTCAGTTAGGAAAATGCATTTCAGATATTCATATATGTGAATCAGTAGATAGTACCTTCCCACCAATGAATTTCATGGATGCTTCATAATTTGTCTATTAACCTGTTAAAAGAATTCTTGATAGCTTCCAGTTTGGGGTGATTAATGAATAAAATTGCTATAAATGTACGTTTTTAGTTTACTTGGAAGAACAGAATACATAGAAGTAGAAATCTTGGATTTTATGGTAAGTCTGATAAGAGTGATACATTTATGTTTAATTTTATAAGAGACTTCCAAACTGTTTTCCAAGGTAGTTGTGGAGTCACAGAAGAAGTCGTGTGAAGTCGTGCTGCAGAGCAATTCTGTGGGCATCATAGGATCCCCCAAAAGTTCAAGATTGTTGGCATCAGTTGTATCTGAAAATAGAGGGGTAAAAATGGACTAAAATTTCAAAAAACTGATTGGAGTCTTAAGATGGAGTAAAACTCACAGATTCCTTCCCCCTCCCCCCGCACACACATCTTGTAAATGAGCAATGACATCTTCACTGTGACAGAAGACAGACTATCTTTTGGAGAAAAAAAAAAATTAAAAGGTTTCATGTTGAGGAAGATGGTACAATTCCAAAAACAAGGTGATTAAGTGAATGTCATATGCTGCATAAAGAATTTGAGTCTTGCCTGAAGATGACCCCCAGATAAGGCATTGACATCAGTTTCTGCGAGGAAACCTTTAGGGAGATCATGTGTAAGTAAAGACAGAAAAAAATCCCTCCTATACACTTAGAACTTCCAACTAGCTTTCAGATAGCCCTCTTAAATATGATGAAGGAGTCACAGATCATCTGGTTCTAATAAGAATAACATCAAAACAAGGGTGCCTGGGGTGGCTTGGTTAAGCGTCTGCCATTGGTTCTGGTCATGATCCCAAGGTACTGGGATTGAGCCTGGTGTTCTCCCTCTCCCTTTGCAAGCTCTCTTGCTTTCACTCTCTCTCAAATAAATAAATAAAATCTTAAAAAAAGAGGATAACATAAAACACACTAAGAAAAAAATCTACTTTGGGGAAAGAAGGATGATTCAGGAGGAAAAAAAATGAACACAGTTTCCATGAAACAGGAACAGGTTGTTTTGAATAAAGACCCTGAGAAAACAGGAAAGAATAATTGGAAATTAAGGCTATATAAGAAACATAGAAAACTTATGAACTACCATATTCACTGAAGCCATTGAGAAGTTTCCAGTCAGAAGATAAAATTTATAGGACACATAATGGGCCTGATGAATAGAGAAGGGATTTACACAATAGGAGGATAATTTAGAGTAACTGTGTCATAGCCGGTGAAGCTAAGCTAATATCAATATCAGCAAAAGCTATTACAGCTGAGAATCATCATAAAATAACGATTAAATGTAAAACTAACTATTGGTATACGAATCCTTCAGTACAAATACCACTCTACCATTTTCTAGCCATGGGACTTTGACCAAGTTACTTAGCCTTAGTTTCCTCACCTATAAAGTGGACATAATACTACTTCATAGTAGTCTTTTGAAAATTAAATATATATGAATATTTTTATTTTGAGGATCAAATATATATAAATATAAATATGAATAACATAAATATATAATTGTATAAATATAATATATAAATATATATATGTTTGTATCTAAGCTACTAAAAGCTCTTAGGGGAAAACTAATGACATTTGGAGGGAAAATAGTGAGCAAAACATAGTTTGTTTAATACACTAAGGTGAATACAATATTTTTCTAACAAAAATTGTAACTATTTTAGAAAAACAGTGTGTGAGTGTGTGTGTGAGAGAGAGGTTGAGAGAGAAAATGATGAGGATGAGAATTTGGAGGTGTTAATGGAAAATTAAATTCTCATCTTCCACACTAGAAAGATAATAGATAAAAGCTAATCCTGAAAAATCAATAAGCACTTGTATATGCATGTTGGTTATCAATATGGAGGTGAGCACTAATGGAATCAGCTAAAAGAGTCTGAAGCATTTGTTTCTGTACAGAGTTAAGTGGTTAGAATCTGCTGTTGTTTTCATAACCAGCCTTGTAGAACTAATTGACTCTTTAAACTTCCTACATTACTTTGATGGAAAGTTAAACCATTTTTAAAAATCAATACTGGTATGAATAAATGCCCAAATTTACATACTTTCTGATATCTCCGTGTCTTTGCACATTGTTTTCCTCTACCTGTAATGTCTAATTTCTTGAACTTTTTTTCTGGCCTTTTTTCATCAGTAAACCTGAGTAAACTCACATTCTGGTCTAGGAAATCATTACTGAACTACCCATGCAGATTTGATAGCTCTTTTATTTGCTTCTTGACTGCACTTTGAGCATTCCTCCCTGGTGCACTGCATTGAAATATCAATTATGTACTTGCTTCCATTTCTAGGCTGGATGCTCATGGTAAGGACTGTATCTTAATTGTCTTTGTAGTTTAGGCCTCAACACAATATAGCAAATACCTAATAATCGTTTTTTAAGTGAACTCAAGTAAATAAATCCTATGGATTAATGTTCTCAGGGAACTTTAACTTAGTGCTGAATAAAAGGAATGTCTGTAATATTTTCTGGTTGGTTTCTCATAATAAGAAAAGAAGTTAAATCTGAGTTAAGGGTGTATATGTAATGGCTTAGTTATAGGTATTATTTTGCCTTGCCACTATTCCTATACCAGGACTACTAATCATAGAATTTCTGAAAAATGCTTCATATTCTTCATATTTTTCTGGGAAATGAAGCCCTTCTTCTCACCCCTACCTGCCTTTGCAAACACACACACATACACACACACACACACACACCCCACATATACACTCACACTCACAAAACTTACATGGTTACTGTGAATGTTAACTCATTGTCAAGTCATGACTTAGAATTGCATGATTTATGGTCAAGGTACAATATTGCTGATCAAGTAAGTGGTTCATAGATGGGAATGTAACTAATTCTGAGACCATTGGTGTTAATCCTCTGAAATTTTGGAACTGAAACTGAGGAAGGAAGTGAGTCTCTCTAAAAGTGTCTGAAGCTATGTTGTGTAAAATTCAATAGTTTCTATCAGCTCTGTGTTCCACTACCAGAACCAAAGAAGTGGAGAAAATCTACCTTCAGATAGAAAGTAAAGAACAAAGCATGTGTATGAAGCAGAAACCCAGAGACCAGAAGGTATAGGGTTTCTTTTTCCATTTACTCCTAAGACTTTATTCTTATCACTGGACATCTTCAAACACCTTGGAGAGATTCCTTTTTGGATATAAGTTATTTTAAATTTGATTTATATTACTTCTAGCCAAAATACTACAAACTGAAATATATTTTAATTAACTGACACTTTCATTAATTTTTAATTCATTAATTTTAAAAAGAATTACACATGAGAGTTGGGGAAGACAGCACCATATGAATTATGTTAGTGGTTTAGAGATTTAGGAGCTGGCCTATAAAAATAATTAATTATATGTTGAGTCTGGACAGTATTTGTATGCTATTCCCTGGTCTTTCTTTCCATTTTCTGAAATTTCAGTAGAAAATTTTTAACATATATAGCTTTGTCTATGTTGTAACAGAAGTAATTTTAGATGGATCAACTTTAAAATTTGGATTGAGTAGAAAAATTTGGGTTGGGCTTTTCTTCCCCAAGTCCATATGGGCATTGGCAATGGTGGTAACCAGAAGAAGAGAATATGATCCACTGTGGAAAGAAAATCGAAAATAGTTCACCAGGATCAGAGGCACACCGTGGTGGCCTGATGCAACCTGGGAGTAGTTAATGCCGAGGGACCTGAGTACTCTGGGGGCTGTTACAAAAAATGTCAGAAGGAAAATTTTTGAGATGAGCAAGGTTTTGACCATCTGGTAAATAAGTATTGATGAGAAATAATTAGAAAAGAAAGGAAGAAAGAGGAAAGAAAGAAAGAGAAATAAATGCAGCAGACTTATATAGTTCTCTCTTGCTGTGTAACAGACTACCACAATGTTATTGGCATAACAAAAAACTAGTTTATTATCCCACAGTTTCTGTGGGTGAGGAGTCCAGGTGTAGCTTAGCTGGGTCCTCTGCTCAGGTCTCTCAGAGGAAACAAAATATCAGCTGGTTCTCATTTTGAGTTCGTGGTCTTCTTCCAACATTATTCAGGTTGTTGGCTGAATGTAATTCCTTCTGGTTGCAGGACTGAGTTTACGGTTGTTGTTTGTTGCTGCTGTTAACAACATTCGCTTTCAGCTCCTAGCAGCCTTATACTCCATTCACAAAATGGTGGTATGCTTCTTCTTAAAGGAAAAGCAAGAGAGAAGGAGATAAAGAGAGGGAGAAAGAGAGAGAAAAAAAAAATAATTCACCATAAAATTCACTCTCCTACTGGGGAGATGTGAGCAAGAGATGGAATGATTTCTCAGAAACACTATTTGGCAGAAGAATACATATGAAAACTTGAAGAATAAAGAAAAAGAGGTCTGTGTTTGGGGGAGGGCAAAAAAAGAACTCTGTTTCTGTTATGTTAAAATTGAGATGGATATTACACATTCAAAAAGAAATGTCAAGTAGATGAGTTTGGAGGGTAGATACATCACGTGTACAGACAGGAATGTAAAGGTCAGTGGTGTAAACATGGTGCTTCAAGCATTGCAAGCTATCCAGGGAGAGAGTTTAGAAAGAGAAAATAAATATGCTTCCACAGACAGAATCTTAAGGCCATACAACTTTGAAAGGTGCTGAGAAGATAAGTCTAGAACCAAGGGCACTGAGAAGGAGAGGTAGAACTAATACCAACACAATATGGTATTATGGAATCCAAGAGAAGATGCCATTAAAGAAAAGATTTATAAATGCATATAATGTACATTTACAACAGACAGGCCCTGATATCTTTAATGAAGGGATCCCAACAGAACAATAGAAAAGGAGCATGTTTGTAGGTGTTTGCAGATTAAGTTAGAATGAAGATATAGAGACAGCCTCTCTCTGTGTCTTTCTTTCTTTGTGTGTAGAACTGCAGGATGGGACACGTGGGTGGCTTGGCTGGTTGAGCATTTGACTCCTGGTTTCAGCTGAGGTCATGATCCCAGGGTTGTGGGATCAAACCCTGCATAGGGCTCCATGCTCAACAGAGTCAGCTTGAGGATTCTCTCTCTCCCTGCCCTCCCCCTACTCATGCTTTCTCTTTCTGTCTTTTAAAACAAACAAACAAACAAACAAACAAAGAGATCTTCAAAAAAATAAGTACAGGACAATTGGGCTTTACTTACAGAAGGATATAGATAATAGAGACACATTTTATTACTAGTATTCCCTTCCTGTGAAGGTTCATTGAAGGTAGTGATAATATTGTACTACATCACTCATTAACTGGATAAATATAAGCAATTTTTCCTAATGTTCCATGGCCAGTTTATACAAACATAAGGTAGAAGTATTAAACACACCCATCTTGGCTTGCTGTGAGAAGCAATAGTATTAATACATATAAAACACTTAGCACGGTGCCAGATACATAAAAGGAACCCATTAATTGTAAACTACTGTATTTTTTATTACTACATCTTTGCATTCCCATACTCATCCCAATACCTTCATGTATAAATATGTCCTATATAAATTATTATGAATTTGTAACTACATGACTTATTGAATACCTTTTGCCTGTGGATTCAGTTTACAGAGGAACCCATTTAGTCTGTATTCAAGGCTGAGGTAATTGTTGTAGAACTCTAAAAACCGACTCAAAAATCATTGGATTTAAGATATAAAATAGGAGGAGTTATAACATGTAAAATACACCTCACTAAAGCTGTTCAAAATCAGCTTAAATGAACAAGACCTATTTCCTCTGCAGATGTAACTCGAATTATATATGTATTAAAGTAGGGTGAAGAGTTGACCTCTTGCCCATGTTCCAGGCAACCAGTTCTGATGGAAGATGACTGATATTCTCAACACACTTACTTTCCTTGCTTAAAATTCAGTATCTGTTTAAAATATTTTGGGGCTATTTAAGTAGAATATTTAATGACCAGTAATTTGTACAGATTATTAATTTTTACATCTTAATAAATGGGTTCTATACATTTATGCATCACAAAATATTATTTCAAGATACAGCATGATCATCTTTCCTAGAGGAACTCATTCATAATTTTAAAGTAAAATCTAATGGAAAACATTAAAATTACATATAGGAGTTGGAACTGTAGTAATGTGTTTTATAGCTCCTATGCTCTTAAAGTTGGCAAAATCCTTCATGGCAAACTAGGGAGCTTGGACACACTGAGTTTTCTTTGCATACCAGTTTTACTTAGCACTATTGTTGGTAGTATTCTTGGGGCTACACACCAAATAATGATTTATTTAGAGCTCATTCCAAGAAGGATTTAAAGTGGTTTTGCCCAAATTAATGGAACATAAATTCTGTTTCTGAATGACATACTATTGAACCATTCTATATGCCATTCTCTGAAGCCATTTCGAAAGCTTGAAATAATTTCTAAAGCAATGTACTTATTTGACACACTGAATAGTTTTGGTTGTAGTAGAAACCTCTAAAGTATAATTTTATTTTATTTTTCTGTGAAAAAGGCAAATTCTAATAACCACTTACTCCTCAAGCATTACATCACACTAAATATTTCTTTTATAAAACTAGAAGATTTAGTATTGTATAACAGCAGTATAAACTACAGTTTAGAAACCCGGCTTTGAGATAAGCACAAACTTGTGTTCACAAGCTCCAGTTCACCATGAAATAGCTCTGTGAGCCTGGATAAGTTATTAAACTTTTTTAGTCTCTTTGTAATATACTCCTTGCAGGAACTATAATACCTAACTCACAGGATCATTACAATTATTAGTAGCAAAGAACATAATGTACAGTAGTTCACACAGTGTAAGGCACAGAAAAAGTGCTCAATTAAAGTTAGCTTTAACGATGATGGCAACAATTAAGAAAAAAGACTAGTCCCCATTTCCAACTTAATGATATGAGGAAACCTGTATTTATTTATGTATCTATTTATTTTTTAAAGAATTAAGGGAGTAAATCTCCATCTCTGTAGCAGCTTATCAACAATCTCAATTTCCCCAAAATAATAATCTTTAGCATTTGGTATTCTTCAAATATTGAAGAAATATGGAAAATCAATTTTAGACTCATGACAGAGATTATTCTGGGCCTTCTTCACCAGATGATATTTTTCAACTTTTCAGTTGAAGCTTTTCATGTAAGAAGATAAAAAGACCAGCAAGGCACCTGGGTGGCTCAGTTGGTTGGGCATCAGACTCTTGGATTTGGCTCAGGTCATGATCTCAGGGTCTGTGATGGATCCTCATGTGGAGCCCCACAGCAGGCTCCACGTTCAGCAGGGAGTTGGCTTGAGTTTCTTTCCCTCTGTCCCTCCCTGTCCCACTCACACATGCACACTCTCACTCCCTCTCTCTCCCAAATAGATACATAAATCTTTAAAAAACAGCAAAACAAAACAAAAAAGTCCAACAAGGTCACAGCAGTGGTCCAGAACAACATGTGTTCTAAATAAATTTTTGCCACACTCTGGCAAAAAGAAGGGGGAAATGGAGGAGAATAATGGTGAGTAATGGTGGAAAGTGGTAATAATAAATAGTAATGCATTTCCATCTTAATCTTTCATTCATTCCAATTCATTTAATTTTAATGTACTGCTCACATATTAAGGGAAGGCTAATTTACTCACTGGTGTTATCACAAAAACTCAAAACAATTAGATGACCTTTTGCTTTGATTTAAAAATTAATTTATTCTTAGCATGATTCTCATGACTGTTATAAGTAAGTAATTCATAAGATAAAATGATATTTTCCACATCATAGCTGAAAACTCACCTACACAAACAGATACACCTACGTCAGGCTAATTAGGTAAGTTTAGCCAAATGAGACAAAATTTTAAATTTTTTAGTTTGGATAATATTTAGTGTGATGCAATGCTTGAGGAGTAAGTGGTTATCAGAATTTGCCTTTTTCACAGAAAAATAAAATAAAATTATACTTTAGAGGTTTCTACTACAACCAAAACTATTCAGTGTGTCAAATAAGTACATTGCTTTAGAAATTATTGCCTCTAACTCTTTGAGGCAATCAAATAAAAATAAAACTGAACCTACACTCCTCTTTAAAGACATTTTAGTTTTAATTTTTTCCTTCTTCCTTGATTTTGTTACTCAGAGTGCTACTGTTGTTACAATAACGGACAGAGTAAAATCCTTGAGAACATGAGTAGGTGTGAATCTCAAGGAACAATTGGAGAGACTGACCATTGATGGGGGAAAAGGCATTGCCCCAACTGAGAGATAAAACCAGAAAATTAATGTACAGAAATATTAGTATATTCACTGGTTAAGGACTTCCCATCTGATGAGCTCTCTTTTCTACTGAAGTTGTACTTCATCATCATGAAGTCACATAATCATATATCTAAGGAAAATTGATTTATGTTTTGTTTCAGCCACTCACTAATTCTGCAAATAATTACTGAGTGTGTATAGTATGTATTGGGTACTGTGCTAATCGTTGGTGAAAGAGAAATGTAAAGTAGGAACTTGTAGCCAGTAGGGAAGACTGACACTAAGGAAATCATCATCTAAATAAATGTGCAATTAAAATTTCGTTTACAATAGGATGCATGCAAAACTTCTTTGAGTAAGAGAAACTTCATGTGAAGCATGAAAATTGGGTAGCAATCACCAGTCTTGGCTCTGGCCAAAGGAATCATATGTGAAGACTGCAAAGCATGAAAAATCCCAACAAATTCAATGGAGGGAAAGATGCCAAAATGAGAGTGGGTGGGTTGGCGGGGAGCATGATAAGTGGAGAAAGGACCTGATTGTGGTTTTGGTGCTTTCGGATCATGCTCGACTCTGAAATGAATGTCAAAGGCTGGAATTTTTTCTTACATTGATCCTAATGGGAAATAAATTAGGGATTTATTTGTCTTACAAAACAGGAAGTCTTGGACATGACAACAGCTCAATAAAGTCATTACAAATGCAGGCTTGTTTGCTCTCCATTCAACCACCTTGAGTATGTAGGCTTTATATTTGTACCTTATGACTGAGAATGGGTGTTCCACGCCAGTATTCCCATGCTCTATATGGCAGGCGAGAGGAGGGATAAAATGGTCAATAAAGCCATGAGGTTTTTCTCTTTTACTTGAGGGGAACTATCCCCCAGTGATTCCACGTTCAATTCATTAATCAGAAACAGAGAAGGTAGGCTTGGAAATGGGACAATATACATCTCCAACATTTATGGCAGGAGAAAAAAAGAAGGAAGAGGTATGAGAAGCTTTGGGTACCCCAATTTGCTGCTATTATTCCTTTTATTAATCAATTCCTTTCTTCCTAGAATGACATGTTATGTGGAATGCCATCCCCTCCACTCTAAAGAAGCCAACTCCAAAGTTTCTGGGGTTTTAAAAAAATATTTTATTTATTTCTTTATTGGAGAAAAGGGGGGAGGAAGAGTGAGAGAGAGAGAGACAGTGTGTATATAGAGCATAGAGCACTGAGATCATGACCTGAGTCTAAGGCAGACACTTAAACAACTGAGCCACCCAGGCAACCTCCTGCAAAGTTTATCACAGGATTGCATTCAGCGTGAAATCCAGAGTCTTTGTATTATGGACAGTTCTCTGAGTAAGGTCAAGATCCTGCTCCAGAAGGATCCCTTGGTCTTTTCAGTACAACAGGTGAATCAGGTAGTTGAGGTTATGTAGGTTGAGTTGTCCTCAAAATCGTCACCTGCGAGGTGATAATCTCTTGTAGAGCAATTCTTCTTACATAATATGGCAGCTACCTATAACGCTGTCCTATCGGTTTGCCTTCTGAACCCAGAAATGATTTTAGAAACACATTTCCATGTCTTTCTCTTCATACCTCCTCCTCCCTATGTAGACAGCTCAAATGACATTCAGTTACTAGCCTTCCATATGTCTGTGATTTAATTATAATTCATCCTGTCAGGGAGGGATGCTAAATCACAGAGGTCTGTCAGAGCATGCTGGCACAGCAGGAGAATTTTCAATGTTCATCTTTTCTCTGACTTCAAATTTATATTAATGGCCATCATTTCTCGGGAAGCTTTCCTAAGTAGTACTGGCCACCAAGAATGAACGAGAAATAAGCTATATATGGCCTCAAGCAGGGAACGGCTACTGTTAAGCCACATGAACACAAACTTAAGATGCTCCATTCAAGCCTTATATGACAAAGACTTTTCTGTCTCATCAACTCATCACATATGTCTCCTCCAACTTATCCTGCCTGTACAGGACAGTTAGCTGTCCTGCCACAAAGAAAGAAATTCAGAAATAGAACAACTTTGCATGAAACAAACCAGCTAAAAATACATTAATAGGAATGTCACTGAGAACAGACATTTTAAGAGCCTGAGCATTTCTTTGAACTGAATTATATCTAACAGAACATGAGAAAAGGCATTTTTAAAGCCAAAATAGAATGTGTAGCACATTTAGACAGGAAAAAAAAACCAAAAAACTTGTCAAGATAGCATGTTAAGGGGCACCTGGGTGGCTCAGAAGGGTTGGGCATCTGCCTTCGGCTCAGATCGTGATTCAAGGGTCCTGGGAGTGAGCCCCGCATCGGGCTCCCTGCTCAGCAGGGAGTCTGCTTCTCCCTCTCTCTCCCCAGCGTCTCCCCCACTTGTGCTCTCTCACTCTCTCTCTAAAATAAATAAATAAATAAAATCTTCAAAACAAATAAAGATAGCATGCTATGAGGTACCACTTACCTGAATTCTCTTACTTGCCCAGTTGTTGACTCTGATGGGGCAAATCTGGTCCACAGTCAGGTTAAATATGTTTGTTCAGGATTTTATAAAGAATAAGGATTTTCATTAGAAATCAACGAAGCCATACCATACAGCGGGGATGATACAGAGATGTCTATTCTTCTGTCCGTGTACACATGCACAAATGTATTGAAACATGATGATCTCCACAAACTCTACGGTCACCTGAACAGCGATGAAGATCTCTGGTCAGCGTGGACACAGGAACATGCCCAAGTGATTCTTTTCTCTCCATGGCCTACTGGCCCTGTTGCATGGCCCAGATGATTTCTTCCCTAGAAAATCAACTCTGGGTTGCTGTTTGTGTGTTGCCTCGCCTTAAATGTCAGTTTCTACTTGAGAATTTTCTCACATTTTACCCAACACTACTTTGTCAGGAAGGTTTAGTTGCCAGTCACCCTTCATAATCTGGCAGTCGCACTGAACAACGTGGACCTCAGCCTCTGACAGTCTTTCTGTCTATTTCTGTCTCTGTCTCCCCTTCCCATCGCTGAATGTGCTCTTTACTTCCGTGCACTGAGTTTTCAGTCGGTGCCATGACGAAGGAAGGAGAATTTTCATAATTTCAGTGAGAGGCAATAGTCATTTCTAACCGGGGTCAGATTTGGCAAGGATTTTTCCATTGAACAGAAATGTGGATGTTATGATTCTTTCTGTGGAAACCCACTAAACATCTATTTCCATGATTTTAGAGCATTTTCAGGAACATTTTATTTTTGTTTTCTGTTATTAAATGTTTTTCAATTTATTCTCACATATCCTAATAAATGAGATGCATTACACATTGCTCCTAAGCAGACACACTAAAGTATTTACCATATCCCACTCCTAGAGTCTGACGTGGGCCTTGTAAGCATTAAGGTGGTCATTAATGTTTATTAACTTGCAATAAGGTAACAAATTTGATGGACATAATATGATGTGCATTCAATTTTTCTCTTCTCATGAGAGTTGAATTTTGTAAAGAAAAGACTGAGATTCCAAATATTAGATACATGTCTTAGGTTAAATTAGGTTTCTCAATTTAACAACAATAAACAATGGAGTTTTAAAATATATGTTCCTTTTTTCTCTATTTTTGAGTTCTTTATTTTTTTATTTTTTTCTCCCCATAGCACATACCCTCCCCAATGTCCATCAAAAAAGTAAATAAATAAAAAATAAAATAAAATATATGTTCCTTCTTTTTTGTTTGTTTTTAAATTCTTGAGCTTGCATCTTTTAAAAAACTTTATTGAGATACATTTAACATATAAAATACTATATATTTAAGGTGTACAGCTTGATATTTTGATATATGTATACATAGTGAAAAGATCACCACAAACTAACTTATCCATCACCTCTGCATAGTTATCGTGATTTTGTGTGTGTGTGTGTGTGTGTGTGTGTGTGTGAAGATTTAATTTGAGAACTATCCCCTTAGCAAATTTCAAGTATACAATACAGTATTGTTAACGATCATCATCAGTCTGTACATGAGATGTTCTGAACTCATTTATCCTTCATAACTCAAACTTTGAATCCTTTGACCAACATCTCCTCATTTCTTCCTACATTCTGCCCCTGGCATCCACCATTCTATTCTCCGCTTCCATGAGTTTGACTATTTGACATTCCACATGTAAATGAGATCATGCATTATTTCTTTTCCTGTGTCTGGCTTATTTCATGTTTCATAATGTCCTCCAGGTTCATCCATGTTCATTCATAAAATATAGTTTTTATAACTAAACCTCTTTAATGATTTATTTTTTTGAATAGAGAAACAATTATCAACCCTGATTAAACAGCAAATGTTGAAGATTTCTAAAACTTGATTGATATAGGTCGGAATAACATTTCTAAAGCTTCGCTATTGAATTATTTGCAGGAGAGAATAAAACCATACCCTATATACTAAGTGCAAGTATCAGTTTTCTTTATTTCTTCAATTGCGGGTTATTTCCAATATTGTATCTGTATTTTTAGTAATGAAATAATATTTTTAAGTTATTAATTCCAGGTAAAGTAAATAACAGAAAACAAAAGTAAGCAAATGTTTTCATGTTACTATTTTCTTATCTCAGATATATGAATTTCATATTTTTGTGTGTATTTTGTCTGGATGTAGGACATCTGGTGTGACTCAGAAACCTCAGGTTTCATGTAGTTTTTATTTATGTGTATCATATTTCTGCATAACATTGAGAGTATCCCTGATTGAGACACTTGGAATTAAAAAGATACATTTCCTCTGATCAGCTTTCCTGTTGAAGTTTAAATAAGAGCTTATCAGAGAAACCAATGAGAAAAGAGCATTTTGGGCTATAAAAAGGGTGAGAGATTTATGACAACAGTATTCAAAAGTGGACCAAAAAAAGACAAGAAAGGAGCCCCATTGTAGTGGGTGCCTTGCTAAAGTCTTTGGACTTTACCCTTTAGATAGCACAGGGTCTTTGAAAACTTGGAGAAGGGATTCCCATGATATTGTTACCCTTAGACTCATCTCTCAGTAGCAGTATGGAAGGTGCACTGCTCATGAGATGGAAAGATAGGTACAGAAACTATTAGGATGTTTTAGATGAAGAGTAATAGCATGGTGACAAGAACTAGAATTCAAGGCTTTTCAGAATATGGACGTGACAGTCATGTAGGTTTTCTTGAATACAGGCATGTGGAAGACAATGATGCCTATAATGACTGCTAGATTTTGGTTTGGCATGTGGTATAACAATTAAGAAAAATAAGATGCTTGGAACTGAAGTAGAAAACAAATTCAACCATGTTATCCATTCCAGTTTCTATTAAACTCATAACTGAGTTATAGAAACTCTTGAATTTGCAACAGATGACAGAGTGAAACATATCATTGTGTTGATGAATATCTTTTCTCTTATACTTTTGTTGTACTCACGAGACAACAAAAGATGGCAATGACTTAAAAAGTAAAAAAAAGATCATGAGGCTAATCTAGTGAAATAAGGCTTAGTCTTCATATCACACAACTCAACCTTCAATTGCAGATCTATCCCCTACTATATGACTTCAAAAGTTTTATAACTTAATCAGAATTCAGTTCTCTTGTATGTAAAATCAATAAAGTTATGGTAACCTCATGACACGGATGTAAGGATGAAATAGGAAACCTCAGTGAAATCATCCAGCCCAGGATTATACACATATAACGGAACTTAATAAATGCTAATTTGCCAAAAATAAACATAGTAATGGATTTATGCTAGGAGATATTTATCTTAGAGCTTCATGAATTCGAGCGTGAGTGAAAATAAACAGAACAGGTTCCATTTATTGAGCAAATAGTGTAGGCTAATAATTCTAAGAGATTATTTCTCTACATTAATTCAGAGAAGCCTCACAATGGCCCTGTTGAGATCAATATTAATACTCTCATTTTACCAATTTTTCAGATTATAAGTATTCCAGTGCCGGGTGGGGGGCAGATCTGTCTAACTCTAGACCAAATCTGAGAACGATTTCTTACCTCAAAAATATGGTTCTACCATGTATATCCTAAATATCAGTACAGAAAAGGGAAGAAGTAGCAGTATTGGGCAAAACACCCTGGAAATTATAAAAAGTTTTAATACCAATGGCCCTATGTTATTAATGTTATTCTACTCCTTAAATTACTGGCTTATCAGTGACATCTAACACAACCAAACTAAAACCAACTAACGAATAAATCTTTTTTTTTTTCATTATGGAAAAGACTTAAAACTGACCTTGTAACTGAGTATCTCTGAGAGTTTTATGAAATTTTGTCCTTTCCCCATCATCACTATTCCCCATCTTTCTTTCATCAGTAACATGATTTTTAAAGACATTTATTTTATGTGCTGATGATGCTTCACCTTTCCCCATGTTCCCCATCCCACCATGTAATCACTCTCAATACTATACAGAAATCATCAAAAGGAGGCAGAAGAGAAATAATCTAAACTCCACGATGTTTTCAGTGGTGCCATTCTAGGTAGATAAAGCCAAAGGAATGAATAGACTTCACAGAAACACACACAGCATTGGGAAGATAAGAAATGTCTGCTTTTAGGTCAAAATGTTTACAGGTAACAGCTGTCCCCGTACCAGCAACGTAGGACTGTTTAAAAGATACTGACTTTGGTGCTCAATTTATACTACTGACTGGTTGTGTTCTTTGGATCAGTTGCCATGGCTTTTTGAGTGCTAGCTTCCTCATCTGTAAAAATCAAAACACAACAAAACAAACAGTGAAGTGAAGAAAGATTTTAATAACTATCTTACAAGATTATTGTGACTACTGTGTAACATAAATATATATCAAACTTTTGACATGCATGGTTAAAGGGTTTTTTGCATTAAAATATCAATCCCTTAAAGGAAAAAGAAAAAGAATTACTTCAATGAGTAACATGTTTGTTTCCACAAGGTAATTAAAATATTTAACTATAGTGGGGCATCTGGGTGGCTCGGTGGGTCAAGCATCTGCCTTCGGCTCAAGTCATGACCCCATGAGCCAGAGATGGAGCTCCATGTTGGGCTCCCTGCTCAGCAGAGAGTCTGCTTCTCCCTCTCCCTCTCCCTGCTCATTCTCTGTCTCTCTTTCACTCACTCATTCTCTTTCAAATAAGTAAATAAAATCTTTAAAATATTGGACAATGGTGACAAAACTTAAATTGTACCATAGTCTCTTTCCGGGTTGTGTCCCAAGAAGGCAAAATAAGTAGTTGAAAAGTGAGATTTAGTTCATCTGATCAATGCAAAAAAAATTTCCTATATTGTTTAATTCACTCAGCGTGGGTTTAGACTCAGTTTCTAAATCAGTGTTGTTAAGCTGTCAATCCATAAAGTAATCTATCCCTCCTCTTGGAAAGACATTGTCCTAGTCTATGTACCCAGTCAACCAGGCTACATTTTTCCAGGTACAAAAGGTGGAATCCTTCAACGTACCCACTAAGGCCATAGTCCTAATGCCTTACAAGGACAAAAGCCCTCTGCATCCTAGCCTCGGTCAGCCTACCTAGCATGATAACCTGAGACCACCCCTCCAAACACTGCCCTCATACACCCAGTGTTGTTGGCACCCTAAAGTACACTGGTTTTTTAAATGATTCTTTCCCTTTTCCTTCCTATCCTTGAGGAGTCCAGCCCTTGGCTCAAATCGAGTCTGCGATCAATCATAGACAATTGCAAGGTATTGTTCAGTGGAACTCATGGAGGAAAAGCTGCCCTCCCTCACCAGACTCAGTGTACAGCCAGTCCATTGCTGTTTCTACATTGAGAATTGGTCAAGGACTCACTCTTTCCCCAGGCTTGCTTATGCACATTCACAGGCATATCTGTATTCCTACCTCACCTACTGCCGTTGGACGCCATCTGATGGGCGGGGAGTCCACTGAGGCACTTTTTAGGCACCTGTGCTTAAATTTCCTTGGGGGTCCTTGACTAAAACACTCTTCTCGTCTCTTAACTCAGTACTTCTCCATCCTTAGTCCTTCCACATCCCCTGACCCCTAGCCCTAACCCTAGCCCTACCGGCCCATAAAAAGGAATTCTTTTTCTTACTTCAAACTGGCCTCCTTGTTCTCATTGACACCTAGAGACTAGCTTCTTATTTGCCTGGAAAAGTCTTTTGTATGTGGCAAGACACAATAAAGTATTCTCTTACTTGAGTCTTCTCTCCTCTAACTCAGAGGAAATTCAACCAACCCCTACATTATAAATGTATTTTTGTCTTACACATACCTCTACCTCTATATTATTATCATTTCTCATATGCTTTTAAAATTGCATGCTCCTTGCTTTTTTTTTTTTTTTTTTGCCTAAGAGACCATGAGGTTTTGGGAAAAATAAGCTGTCGTATTTATTTCCCCACATAAACTGTGACAATGTGTGACACTTTAGGTGGATAATACAAATGTTCAATGAGCCAACCTTATCAAAATCTAGCAAATGTTTCAATATCTGGTTCTTTTTTTTTTTTAAAGATTTTATTTATTTATTTGACAGAGAGAGATCACAAGTAGGCAGAGAGGCAGGCACAGATAGAAAGAAAGAAAGAGAGGGAAGCAGGCTCCCCGCTGAGCAGAGAGCCCAATGCGGGACTCGATCCCAGGGCCCTGAGATCATGACCTGAGCCGAAGGCAGCAGCTTAACCCACTGAGCCACCCAGGCGCCCTCAATATCTGGTTCTTATAAAGATATGTATGTCTTGCTTTGCTTTCTATAGTTTTAAAAAGATGTTTAGGATATGGAAATAACATTATGTAACACCTAATAGCTCACATTATCACAAAATAAAAGGTTTAAAGAAAAATAATTTCCCAAATAATAAAGGCTTGCATCATTAAATGTTATTTCCTTTTAGTTTTAAGCATTTATTCAGGGAATGGTATTCAAATCCTATTGCCTCAATTCTTTTTTTAATAACTCACTGATATGTATTTAGATAATCATCAATTTATATTCACATTTACTTCCTCACATAAATATGACAAAAATGTTCTTTGCAGTTTAAAATATCTCCAGTTCTGAACTGTTCATAAATACTCCAGTTGCTACTTTTGATACAATGGACTGGTTATAAAAAGTAAAATACAATTTTTATGTTATGTAGTTATGAAACGAAATGGAAATAATTTACTCTTAGAGTCGTATATGCCCGCGATTCAAAAAACACTCTCAAGTATTAAAATGTCATTCCACTTAAATTTTTACAAAATTATATAGTCCCTAAAATAAACTGATCAACTGATAAAAAAAAAGCTAGTTAGTTTAAAAATCTATTAAGAGATATCAAAAAAAATGACCCAAAATGTTTGATGTGATTGGATATTCAGTAATATTCTCATCTGACTGTGGAATTACTTCTAAAGACTCTTTTCTTCTACTTCTAGGATGTGGCCAGGTGGGTTATAATCCAGCCCCAGGGAATCATAGCAGGAAAAAAAAACTAGGTAAATAGGAAATTCTCATTGTTAGGGGAAAAGTGGATGTCTGAGAAAGCTCATGATGAGTTATCTGAAGAATGTGTGTCCAGTCAGCTTCTGGGATGGAGTTCCTCTTCTTATAAGAAACCCCCTTGGATCTGCTATTAATGAAGCCCTCAGATTGGGGGTGGGGCAGGAGGAACAACCCCTTTGACACTCTTTACAGTATTAGTCCAGAGGAAAGAAAAGCTCTCCATTCAGATGTAGGGAACACACAGAGAAAGAAGACGGTCAATTATTCTACTTAAAAAACCATCTTGTAATTTGAATGATTTCTTTATTCTAATGACCACATCATTCATATATTGTTACCCATCAGTTCACCTTGTTCTGGGCATTTAAGGCTTTCCTATTTTATTTGAAATCACCTTGCCTTTTTAAACAGTATTTACAGATTCTTTTTTTTTTTTTTGGAGACTTACAATGATTATAATAATTATTAACAACAATCAAGTGTAATATAAAAATGCCTGGACAAGGAGTTGTTTCTGAGTGAGATATACTAGACACTAGGAAGTCATTGCATCCAATAAATACAGACAGGATGAGCAAAAAAGTTAAAAAGAAAAGAATGCATTACATCATGCAATTGGTTAAAAACATTGAATGGTCTTGATGAAATCCCAATAGTTCATTTTTGCCCTTGCTTCCCTTGCCTTTGCCGTTGTTCCTAGGAAGATGTTGCTGCGGCTGAGGTCGAAGAGGTTGCTGCCTGCGTTCTCCTCAAGGATTTTGATGGATTCCTTTCTCACATTGAGGTCCTTCATCCAAAGGAAACAGTTAACAAAACCAAAAGACAGCTGACAGAATGGGAGAAGATATTTGCAAACGACATATCAGATAAAGGGCTAGTATCCAAAATCTATAAGGAACTTAGCAAACTCAACATCCAAAGAACAAACAATCCAATCAAGAAATGGGCAGAGGACATGAACAGACATTTCTGCAAAGAAGACATCCAGATGGCCAACAGACACATGAAAAAGTGCTCCACGTCACTCGGCATCAGGGAAATACAAATCAAAACCACAATGAGATATCACCTCACACCAGTCAGAATGGCTAAAATTAACAAGTCAGGAAATGACAGATGCTGGAGAGGATGTGGAGAAAGGGGAACCCTCCTCCACTGTTGGTGGGAATGCAAGCTGGTCCAACCACTCTGGAAAACAGCATGGAGGTTCCTCAAAATGTTGAAAATAGAACTACCCTATGAGCCAGCAATTGCACTACTGGGTATTTACCCTAAAGATACAAACATAGTGATCCAAAGGGGCACGTGTACCCGAATGTTTATAGCAGCAATGTCTACAATAGCCAGACTATGGAAAGAACCTAGATGTCCATCAACAGATGAATGGATCAAGAAGATGTGGTATATATACACAATGGAATACTATGCAGCCATCAAAAGAAATGAAATCTTGCCATTTGCGATGACGTGGATGGAACTAGAGCGTATCATGCTTAGTGAAATAAGTCAATCGGAGAAAGACAACTATCATATGATCTCCCTGATATGAGGACATGGAGAAGCAACATGGGGGGGGGAGGGGGATAGGAGAAGAATAAATGAAACAAGATGGGATTGGGAGGGAGACAAACCATAAATGACTCTTAATCTCACAAAACAAACTGGGGGTTGCTGGGGGGAGGTGGGATTGGGAGAGGGGGAGCGGGCTATGGACATTGGGGAGGGGAGGCGAACCATAAGAGACTATGGACTCTGAAAAACAACCTGAGGGTTTTGAAGGGTCAGGGGTGGGAGGTTGGGGGAACAGGTGGTGGGTGATGGGGAGGGCACGTTTTGCATGGAGCACTGGGTGTTGTGCAAAAAGAATGAATACTGTTACGCTGAAAAAATTAATAAAAGGGGGAAAAAAAAAAAAAAAAAAAAAAAAACAAAAAAAAAAAACATTGAATGGCCATGGTTGCAAAGAAGGCTAGATGACGTAAAATTCTAGATAGGGAAGAGCTCTCTCTTGCTGAACTGAGGTGGTTGGCCATTTTCATCCCATGGAGAACTTTCCTCTGGTTCTGGTGAAGGCCAAGGATCTGGTTCCATGACTATAACAGACGGGTTTTGCTAGGGAAAATAAACAACTGTGGGCCTTGCCTCAAGCTGCAGGGGCTTGTAAACTGAAGACCAGGAAACTCACACTTTCTTCGCCCCTGCTGTGTTTTGCCAAATGCTGGTGCCAGGTATGAATAAGGCAGTTTGGAAAACAGAATGAAATCCTCTAGTTTTCCGATGCTTAAGGGACAAAATGCCACAAACAAGTTGCCCCCACACAGAATCTGCCAGATTTTTAACCTGAACAGGAAAGCAAGCTAAAAAGAGCTACACTCAACGTATCTGAAGGGACAAACCTCCAGGCCAGATGAGAGGGATATTACATGTCAGGAGGAAGCCAAACAAAAATGAACAAAAACAAAAACAAAAACAGAATGGAGAAAAATCCGGGCATGTCAGAGTACGAGAAACACTATCTTTTTAGCTCTCTGTGTTTCCATTAACTTTGAAACTTTTTCAGTCATTCTTTATTCCAATGTCTTTCTCCGCCCCCACCCCCACCATTTGTAGGATTCCAACAGCAGATGGTGGACATATTCTGTGCCACATGTCACTATGTCTATTTTATTTTCAGTTTTTAATGTCTGTGTTCAAGTTTGCATCGTTTGTATCGTCAGAAAATCAAGCTCACTCTCTGTTGTTGTTTTCTGCAGTGTCCGATCAGTGCTTACGCCAGTCCAGGAGATTTTTTCATTCTAGTGACTGCTCTTTTCAACGCCAGGTGTTCCATTTGATTGGCTGCGTATGTCCCATGAATTTGCCTACATATGCTTATAGGAGTATATTTATGATGCTAATGTCATTGAAACATAAATCTCTATGTACATATAGATTTTTAAGAGAGGGAGAGAGAGAGAGCACTCATGTGCATGGGAAAGGGAGAGAGGAAGAGGGAGAGAGAGAGAGAATCGTAAGCAGCCTCCATGCCCAGTGTGGAGCCCAGCGTGGGGCTCAATCTCAAAACCCTGAGATCATGACCTGAGCTGAAATCGAGTCAGACACTTACTCGACGGAGCCACCCAGGCACCCCTCAGTGAATATATTTTTGATAGTTATTTTAAAATCCTTATCCGTTATTTCTGTCACCAATTTTAATTGTAAGCCTACTTCTTTTGTCTGATTTTCCCTCACTTGCTTTTGGGTCATAACTTCTTGCTTCTCTGTATTTCTAACTTTTGACTGAAGGCTTACCATAGTGAATTTTGACCATTTAGGAGTAGATTTTATTTTCTTTCTTTGAGTTCTGCCATACTTTATTCTGCTTAGCAGTTCATTCTCTGTAGGTAGTTTGTTGCTGTTTTGAAGCTTTTATCGGTCTCCGTTCTTGCACTCATTTAGTCCTATTGCTGAAGCACAGTCCTCATGGGAAATCTCCTGGATGCCCTGGGTGTTTAAGATCGCTTTACTCTTGTTACTCCAGAATCAAATATTTCTCAGCAGTATGCAAGGTCTAAAAACTGTGCTTTTACAGTGCATTAGTACCTCTTTGCGTGGCCTTCTGAAATTCTGAAATTCCCCCTCTGGAATCCCAACTCTGGAAATACTAAACAAGTTAGCATTTCACAGTAGCATCAAGGGTCTTCAGTTGTATTTCTAAGGTTCTTTGCTATAGGGGTCCATCATCTCATGTTTTCTATTCCATGTAATCAAGTCACCTCACCCTCTGCAAAATCCAGTCTCTTTCTCCTTAACTCGGGGAGATAGCTTTATTCAGCCTGTGGTCCCCTCCCATGCTGCATTCCAGAAGTGCACCAAGGCTGGAGGTTGGGTTGGTCACAGCCAGCCTCTCTGTTTTATCCCCAGAATTCTCCCTATTGCCTGCGAACAAAGTCTTAAAACTTCATTTCATAGGCTATGTTCGGTTCATATTTGTGCATAGTGTAAGGGCAAACTCAATCCAAGATGAGGACAGAATTGAAATTCTGATTCCTTTTTAATGCTCCACCTCAGCTTTATCAGTAACTCTGTAAATAACAAGACTTATTTTTTTCCTAATCTGGACCATCAGAATTTTAATTTAAATTGTTGAGATGTGTCAGCTTTTTGTACTCACTGAAATGAATTCTATTTGTGCTCTGTGAGTTTTATTTTTAAGTTTTTATTTAAATTCCAGTTACATAACATAAAAATAATATTCGTTTCAGGTGTACAATATAGTGATTCAGCGCTTCCATATACCACCCAGTGCTCATCACTACAAGTTCTCTCCTTCATCCCTATCACCTGTTCTCCCAGACTCCCACCCACCTCCCCTCTGATAATTATCAGCGTGTTCTCTTTAGTAAAGAGTCTGTTTGGGGGTGCCTGGGTGGTTCATTTAAGTAGCCAGCTCTGGCTTTGGCTCAGATTGTGATCTGAAGGTCATGAGCCCCACATAGTGCCTGCACTCAGAGGGAAGTCGGCTTGAAGATTCTCTTTCTCCCTCTGCCCTCCCCTTCCTCACATACTCTCTCTCTCTCTCTCTCTCTCTAAAATAAATAAGTAAATCTTTAAAAAAGGAGTCTGTTTCTAGACGTGGGTGAGGATGTGGAGAAAGGGAGCCCTCTCACATTGTTGGTGGGAGTGCAAAGTTGTGTAGCTACTATGGAAAACAGCATGAAGTTTCCTCAAAAAGTTAAAAATAGAACTATTCTATGATCTAGCAATTGTACTAAAGGATACAAAAATACTAACTCAGTATTTATAGCAGCATTACCTACAATAACGGAAGCAGTCCAACTGTCCATTGACTGATTAATGGATAAAGAAGATGTGGGGGGGGGGGCGCCTGGGTAGCTCAGTGTGTTAAGCCTCTGACTTAGGCTCAAGTCATGATCCCAGAGTCCTGGGATCTAGCTGTATTAGGCTCCCGGCTGAGCAGGGAGCCTGCTTACCCCCCACCACCCTGCCTGTCTCTCGGCCTACTTGTGATCTCTCTGTCAAATAAATAAATAAATAAAATCTTCAAAGAAATAAAGAAGAGAAAAGAGAGAAAGAAAGAAAGAAAGAAGTGGGGTGTGTGTGTGTGTGTGTGTGTGTGTGTGTGTGTATGAAACTTACTCAACACCAAAAAAAAGAATGAAATCTTGCCATTTGAAATGACACAGATGGGGCTAGAGACTATTAAGCTAAGAGAAATCAGTCAGAGAATGACAAATACCATAGTTGTTTTTTTTTTATATAAAGGAGTCACATTTTTAACCCAACACTGTGCTCTACTAAAATTTGTTTTCATAATATCAATACAAAAATAAGTATGTAAGCTCTTTTAACTGAGTTTACAGCATTTACAATAAAGCCAACTACTTAATCTCTTCAAGAAAAAATTTCTAAAAGTGTTACTTGGATTTTGAAAAAAAAATTAAACTGTTATTAGAATGAATTATTTAATTTATTTCAGGTGTTTAATGACACTAGTATCATTTAACTGTTTATGAAGTCTCTCTTTTGCTAATAGACCCCAAAATAACAATCTTTATTTCTACTCACGACAATCCAAAATGTACAAAATTTGCTCAGGCATGCCTTTAATTTAAATGCAAAGGTATGTTTCATTAAAACAGAATGTAAATGTATCTTCTGAAATTCTACACGTTAAAAAACTCTACATGTACATCTTTTAGGACATCTTGTTAAAGCGTCTACTAATTCTCAAGGAGATGCTGATGATTTTCAGCAGGGTTGTGTCTGATGGTTTTTGTATCATCAGTAATAAACACTATAGCTCCACTATGAAAGGTAAATTCAAATTGTATTTTGTGCAAGCTATAGATCCATTATCTGCTCTCTTGAAGAATAAAATTTCAATTCTTATTTTTATTAAATATTTATTTTTTTGATGACTGCTATTGAAAGCTATAGTTCTCTTATCTAAAGCTTTTATTGTAAAATACATAAACAATTAATAAATAAAAAGCACTGCCAGACAAGATAAATTAATGTATACTTCCACTGCACATTACATGAGCTTCTAGGTTACTCTCTATAGGTATCTGGATGTACCACTAAGCTCCTGCTTGTTGCACATGCTCTCCGTGTTATTAATCTTGAATTTTCCTTATTTTCCTCTGACTTTATTGACATGAAAGCTTAGTTTTGCTGGAAGGCTAAGACATAAGCTATGGCAAAGCTGGCTGGTACATGTGATATCTGGTAGGCCATATTATTGAATACTTTATTACTGCCCAAGACTGGAAAGAGTTCTCCATCCATAATCATTAGTGTCTGAGTAATCTGCTTTTTTTTTTTTTTTCCCTAACATGGAAGCCAGCTGTTCCTGTCCATGTTCCATGGACATGTCCTGTTACATGGAAGCTTTTCCTGTCTAGAAAAGAAGGTATAAGTTAGACAGCCTGTGAAAGTTTCCTGAAAGCAGAGTTGAGTTACTATTGGTCATTTGTGTTCCAAAGAGGAAGTCCTTTTACTGAACATAGATCTGATGAATGAACAGATGGCAAGGAAGTTCTCCAAATCCACCTTAGCTTACTTAAATGCAACTTTTAATTATAATATTTTATGTTAAAATTAAAAATCTGGAATAAATTATAATAAAGATGGACTACCAGTAGGATAGGTCTACCAGAACTTTCCTTGGCAAAGTAGGCATATAGTCACCCTGTCTTAGAGATGCCCCCTCATCCCCACTTAGCTGCTAACTCAATTGTTTGAGCTATTTTCTTGGATTTCTGTTAATTTTTCTATTATTCTTAGACCACCCTAAATTCTTAATAAATGCTGAATCAGGGGAAAATACTTACAGCAAAACTTATATAGCTTCAAAATGTATGAGTACTATATGACATTTTAGGGAGTCATTTAATTAGCAGCATTAATGTGCACTCCAATTTGCATTTCAAATGAATCCCCAAAACACATATGCAAATTAAATAAGTCAATAAAGTAGTTTTGATGTACATCAAATGGTTTAGGTTAAAGAGAAGAAAATAATAGTAAGATAAATAGTCCTTAATAATAGGGGTTGTATGTGTGAAATAGAATTTGACCAATATACCATGCACGTAATTAGTGCCATGTATTTGGAAAGGAAAAGATTCAGTGTGCATAAGGACATTAGAGGAAGGTTTATAGAAGGGGCTTGGTCTGGGATTTGAGAGACAAAACCTTTTTAAGAAGACATTATATGTACTAGAGAAGGTACACGATGTCAGGATGGGACTGTGCCTGACATGTGCTGGAGATGTTGGTAGAATAGTTCCGCTGAGGCACAGAAGTACCCATAGAAGAGCAGATGGTGGAAGTAACCAAAGTCAGGTAGTTAATGCCCTTGAAAAGCAAGTCTACAAGTGGAGACTTCAACTTGTTGAAAACGGTGAAAATACTATGAAAAAAGAATAAAAGTTCTAAAACTAGTTTCAGAATAAATTTGAGGAAAGGGTTATTAAATTTGAGCTGGGTGAAGGATTCTTTCAATTGCAAGTGTCAGAAAACCAGGCTCAAACTGGCTTATGGAGTAAGTGAATTTATCAGGTTATTGCAAATGGAAAACCTAGAAGCAAAGCTGTCTTCAGGCATGTTCAGTAAAGGAATTAACTGCAATTCCCTAACATTCCGTGCCCTGATCTGTTGTCTTGACTTTTTAATTGTGTGACTCTGTACATGGTTACAATACCACTGCCAGTAGTAATTGGAATTATCAGGTTTGTTGTCTTTATCCAACTAGTGACCTTTACATCAATTGGTCTAACCTGAACCATAACTATGGGCATGAAAATCCCATGTGTTCATTGGCATAGGACTGGGTTACCATATATCCCTAAAACAACATTTTGGCAAAAGAAGATTCCACTTCTTGGCTTCCAAAATTCAGGGTCCCTTGTTTTTGTTTTTGTTTTCTTTTTTAGAAAGAGAGAGAGCAGGAGTGGGGGAGGGGGCTGCAGCAGAGGAATAGGTAGAGGGACAAGCAGACTCCCCATAGGGCATGGAGCCCAATTAGGGGCTTGATTCCCAGACCCTGGGATCATGACCTGAGGTCAGATATTTAACTGACTGAGGTTAAGGCACCCTGTCAAGGTTCCTACCCAAATCACAAAGCTATACTCTAAAAGTAAACCCAGACACTATTCTTAGGAAAGGACTACAAATAACGAATATCCACCTCTTCTATAAGTGATGGGAACAGACTATGTTCTGATTTTTTTTAGTATAGTCTTATTTTTTAGTATAGTCTTACTTACTTACTTTAGTATAGTCTTACTTTTAGTATAGTCTTACTTTTTAGTATAGTCTTTTTTTAGTATAGTCTTAGTATAGTCTTACTATAGTATAGTCTTACTTTAGTATAGTCTATAGTAATTATAAGTATAATTACTTATAGTAATTATAGTTTGGCAGCTATACATTTATCTGAAATAGTTAAAACTCGTAAGAATAAATGTATATTTATTATACATTTAACGTATATTATTACGTATAATGTATATATTACATATATATACGTATATATTACGTATAATGTAAATTATACATAAAACGCATACCAAACTTTCAGTCTTGAAACTATATGATTTTATGATAAAGATGACTAAAAATAAAATTAATAGTTTCAGAGATTTTTATGGGCATGAAAAAAATTAGCTATTTTCTAATCCAAGACACAAATTTTAATTAAATTCCAGTAACATAAAACAGGTCAATGAAATCTTTGGCATTTTCACTAAAACACTAAACACTTTGGCATTTTCACTAAAACACTATGACTTCCCCATATGACCAAGGGTACACTATCAGGGCATTGCTTCTTAGTATTAGAAAAATAGGTCTTGTAAAACTTCTTTCTTCATCTACTTCATTTTTAAATATAAACCCAAGTAAAATAGAGAATGAGAAGAAATTGTATGAATTTGTAAACAGTATGACAGACATGCTTATGTGTAATCACATCTAATTCACCTAACAACCTTACCAGTCATTGCGAGGGAGGTAACTATTGCACAGAGTAAGGCTTTATAATTTGCATGTTTCTCATGAATTTGCAAGTGGAAGAGCCAGAGTCTTAAGCCAAATAGGATACCTGAGAAGGCAATTCCTATCCTACTTGTTGCTTTGATTTAATTTCTGGTTTTCGATGGATACATTCAAAGTCAGCAGGGCTAATTTCTTAATGAAGAATGTCTAGGTGATTGCCTTCTGTGTCTACTCTTTGGTACATGTCTTCCAATAAGTAGAGCTGACATTTCTTATTTGCATTTTCTTCACAGCAGCATGACCACGCTTCTGCTGTTGATAAAGGTATCAGTTTAGACCTGCTTTTCCCGTGGACAGATCCGGACTTGTGTGTAATGAACAAAACAGTGTTGAATTGTTATATCTATGTGTCAATACTCCCTTACTTTTCCCAGCAATCTTTTCATAGATCCCAGAATTCAACTGACTTCTTTACTCTACAGTCAAATTAAAGATGAAAAGGCCAACATTTGTTGCTAAGAGTAGTTAAGAGTCTGGTTTATAGTCACAACAAGAATTAAATGACTGATCCGTATTTTCCTGAATGCAAATTTAAACAGGCTATATAAACCAGGGAGTAATAGTAAATTGGGAAGAAAAAAGAAAGGATATAGTTTGCTACAGAGGAAGGAAATTCTCAGAGGGGAAAGGCTGAGAATAGGAAGATCTCTCTTGCCTCCAATTATCTCTTATGCTGGGGAGATAAGCGGGGGAAAAAAATGCCAGAGTTATGTGTCTCTTAAATTTAACTGTCAAAGTCAGACTACAGGAATTATTTTCTTAATTTAGGGTTTGTCTTCCTTTCCGTTATACAAATATTTTCTAGAACGTACAAAATCTGCCTTTTATACCTCTTTAAAAATACAAACTTTGTAGAGTGTTATTTCATAATAATTTCTGTCCTGAAATTATTGGCTGTGACATTTTTTTTCCATTTTATTTATTTTTTCAGCGTAACAGTATTCATTCTTTTTGCACAACACCCAGTGCTCCATGCAAAACGTGCCCTCCCCATTACCCACCACCTGTTCCCCCAACCTCCCACCCCTGACCCTTCAAAACCCTCAGGTTGCCCCAACCTCCCACTCCTGACCCTTCATTTTTAAAAGAAAATGAAGAGAGGTTTAATAAATTAATTTTTTTCCACTTAAATGCCTCTTCTGAGGAAACTAGAGCTGTGTGTGTGCCCTACGTCTCCCACTTTGTGTTTCCAGTTGCTAAGAGGAAACAGGAAGAGTTTCTCTGGCTACCAGGATCACCTAATCATCTCCAGTAATCAAAGGATTTGTAAATGTCAGTGCTCTTGTTCACATACTTCCAGCTGCTAAGACAACTGCGATTACTTTGAGTGCTAAGTTTTTTTTTTCTTTTCTCTGACCTCCAAACTCTAAGTGTTTGAAGACCCTTGGAGAACTGAAAGCTGGAAAGCTGGAATTTCCCCCAAGGAAGTTGCTCAATTGAACCCATTCAAATGTGTTTATATCCCTGTTAGTTGGACCACCTGCTGTGCCTTTAAAACACAACTTCTCTTAAAGTGCTTTCTTTTGTCTTTAAAGTTGGTTGAGTTCTTGACAATTAGAGTAGAAAATTACAGCCTCTGTTTTCTAATTAAATAACAAGCCCAGTTTAATTTTTTTCAGCAGATGTATACTGAATTCAATACCCCCTATGTATCACATTGTCTAAGATAATGTGCTCATGCAGTATGCGGAGGGATCTTTTCTATGTTAATCAGGTTTTTATTATTTTAAGGAACTTAGGAACCTTCTGGACAAAAAAACTGACCAGTTCAGCTGGATATCCTATATTCAAGCTGACAATCAGGTAGTTTGTATACAATAGTTATAACCATCCAAACCGTAGTTTATATGTGCAAATACATCATATGAAGTGGAAAGGGAATTCGAGACACAACTTTGTTTTATTTGGTGAAAGGGGATAATTTGCATGTCTCATTATGTGGTGTCATTACTTCTAGAGAACTTATGATAGTGTCACCCAGTGAACTGGAAAAATATCTATTAATTAGAACAATATGCCCACAGTCACACTGATATGATAATCATAGTATAATAACCATGTAAAGTATAACCAATTGACAGCGTATTTGATATGGAAAGAAGGCAGGGTAAATCATTGCTTATTGGCAAACAGGCATAGAAAAAGTTTTCTCAGATCAAACTAAGACTGTTATCTACCCTAAAACAGGTGAGATTAACAGACGTAAGGAAAAAAAGTCGCATCCATGCTAACCATCATCCTCACAGCAGATCACCACTGAGATAACCTCAGTATACCTTCCTATATGAAGGCAACTACTTGGAAACAGGTACATTCATACAGCAAAGAGCGGGAAAGTAACTAGAAAGTCACAGACTGAATGACAGTACCAACAGAAGGAGGAGGAGGATACCACACTGCAGGAGAGAAGACTCAGGGTTATTTCCAAGCCATTGTTTTTTTGTTTGTTTTTGGTTTTTTGTTGTTTTTTTTAAGTTTTATTTAAATTCCAATTAGATAGCATACAGCATGATATTAGTTTCAAGTACACAATATAGTGATTCAAAACTTCCATACAACACCCAGTGCCCATCACAACAGGTGCATCTTTAGACATGTTCTATTATTGTATTTGAATTAATACAGTACCTGGTGTGAAGTCATATTGGATTCAAGGTGTGTTGTTATCTTACCAGGATATATTGCCCAAATATCCCAAATAACTAATGGAGGGAATTGTGATGAAGGATTCATTAGCATGTAGCAAGTGGCTACATTGGTTATGGAAAGTAAATGAAGAGTATTATGAGTTGGTTGACTATTCAAAGGTTAAGATGACCTTTAACTCCTCAGAAAAGGCTGAGAAAGCTGCTTGGATACCAACAAAGGGATATTCTCCTGCAGCCACTTCAGATGTGACAGGGGGAAATAACAGAGAAGGAGAAACCTCTCAAAGATACAGCATTCTGCTTGACATGGTGACAGCCTAGGGCAATCGACTTCTCTCTCTTTGGAGTAACAGGAAGCCTGTTTTTATTCAGGGAAGAAAATGAGCAAAGTGTGTTGCCACCAAAAAGGTGGACTATGGTTTGCCAAATATTTCCAGCTATCTGTTCTCTGGAGATACAACAGAATTTCACCTCCTGGAACCTATTGTGTAGAATGGGACCACATTAGTAAGTGATTAGTAGACAAATTAATGACATATCATTTATGGGACATTTTAATTGCATATCCCCAGTATAGGTCAGAGCATTTAAGTGCAATAGAAGATCATTCATCCACATTTTTACTTTTTCTGTCTAGCATATAGCCCGTGTTGACATTCAGCATAGTGATTGCTGCTCTATTAGGTTCCTAAATGATGACAAGCATATATCTTCTCCTAACCCTTATGGATAAGAATTTATGAGAGATGAATCTTTGTTATTTAAAAAATATAAGTTGTTTATCCAGTATTAAGTATTGGATTGATTGGATTAGGTTTTTGAGGTTGCTGGTTGTTTAGTGAAACACAGCATAGGCTGACCCTAAGTGAAGATATCCAGTTATTTTTGTTTTCACCACTGCCTATGACAAAGCCCCCGGGGTGGGGGGGGACTTCTGTTGCTTGTGTTATCCTCAGTCTCCCATAGTCGAACCTGAAACTTTGAACATCTTGCTGATTTCTGTTCTCCTTCATCTGCTACTGATAACTTTATCTTTATCATGACCAGTCCTTGGAAATTTCTTCCCATTGAGTCTTTCTTATCCTAAATACAAAGATTCTACTGTTTCAGAAGCTTTCTCTTAGCATCCCTATGACAAAATTTCTTCATCTGTAAATAAGGGCAATAAAAATTCATCTTCTGGGGCACCTGGGTGGCTCAGTGGGTTGATGCCTCTGCCTTAGGCCCAGGTCATGGTCCCAGGGTCCTGGGATCGAGCCCCGCATCGGGCTCTCTCCTCAGCAGGGAGCCTGCTTCCCCTCCTCTCTCTCTGGCTGCCTCTCTGCCTACCTGTGATCTCTGTCTGTCAAATAAATAAATAAAATCTTAAAAAAAATTCATCTTCTACAGAGTTGTTAGGGGGATTACAAAACAGATATTAAGAATTTAGATATTTCTGTTGATGTTCTCACCACCATCACTACCTTACTGTCAGCATCTTCATTATCTTCGCAATCAATGGCAGACATGGAAAAGCTTCAGATGATTTCTTGTACCATGTTCAGAACTACTGGAACAACTAGGCCTTCTTTCCTTAAGCTTTTCACTCAGATATTGCGATTATTCCATCCTAATTCAACCGATTTTGCATTTTCTCTAGGTTTTGGGTTATAAAGGAAGCACAAACTTCATATGTTTCAAGATACTTCCAAACTTACCTATGAATTTCCATTCATATTCTTGCCTATTTCTTTGGATTTGACTTGATGAATCAAAGCCAAAAGTTGTAATTGTCATAGTCACTATGTCAGAATTCTACCCAACACCGTTATGACTCTCATTCCCCCAACACATGCTTGGAAGTTAAACTATTTTCTCCTTGAGGTGGGAAAATGATAGTGTTATCAGGAATTCTCAATTTTATAGTTTGAGAACCATATAGTCTGAGACCTTCCGAGTTTCATCTCAATATACCATGTCTTTCTTTTTGAATTAAAAATAAACACACCAAATAAAAAATAGCATATCAAAAGCACTACCATTTCTGCCAAGGGCTTAAAAATACACATTGAAATTCAAAACTGAGAAGTAATTTCTTTATCAGATTAGATCATCACTTTTCCTGGGGCAATACATGCACTGGTTTAATGTGTGAGAGACCATGGAAAAGAGAAAAAAAAAAGTGAAAAAGTAACACTTCAGTTTACAATCTTCAGATTATATCTTACAAAACTAATAATACTTAAAAAGGTTGTGGTTTGATAAGAGACCCTTAATCTCACAAAACAAACTGAGGGTCACTAGGGGGTGGGGGAGTAGGAATAGGGTGGTTGGGTTATGGACATTGGTGGAGGGTATGTGCTATGGTTAGTGCTGTGAAATGTGTAAGCCTGATGATTCACAGACCTGTACCTCTGGGGCAAATAATACATTATTTGTTAATAAAAATGATTAATTTTTTTAAAAGGCTTTGCTTTGGAAGGGGAGTTTGGTGTTCCTGGCTAGGGAAAATATTTAATAATCTGTACCAACACTTTAAATTTGGTGTTGTTCATTGGGAAACCTGCATGCTGACAAAAAAAAAAGTGTCTACTATACTCTGTTTCTAATGTATGTATCTGACTTCACTCCCTTATATGCTGGCTTCAGGTACAAGCACTTCCAACCACTCATGGACAGCCTTTCCTATGTTTCGTTTCCCTTCCCTGAAAGAGAATGGAAATTGGAGCCCCAAAGCTTCACTGGTTCTTGTCTTATTTGTTTAATGACTGATTACATATTTTTTGCCAGAACTAATGCTGTATCTCACCTGTTTTGTCTTTTCATACAGATACATGTTTATTCCATTATCTAATTGTCACATCTATTTTCCATGTCATTAAGTTATGTATTTTAAATCTCATAATGGACTCAATAAATAGTTACTTACTATTTTTGCATCCTTAATGCAGAGATGAGGCCTTTTATACTGGCAACCCAGAAAGTATCCAAATCCCTCCATTAACATTAAAAATGCCCAAATATATTTGCCATTGGAACTTCCCAAGCAACACTAGAAAAAGCATTTAGAACATATCATATACTAATAGAAAGCTACCACCAAGAAGAATTTTTCTTTTTATTCATTTTTTTGTTTGTTTTATGTTTTGTTTTTTTGTTTTTTGCCTAGAATATAATATGAATATATTTCAAAAATATATCCAAAACTTTAAACTTTTATGATCATCCTTTTGGTAACTTACACTCTTCATATTATGGGTTTTCAAATTTCTGGATTCTCTTCAGCCAGGCTTTCTAGATTAATGGAAGAGTTCCATAGATAGGTCCTGCTGTAACTAATGACAGCTATAAAAATTAATCCCAAAACTGCTTCTGTTGGCACATCTATTAAAAGCCTGCATTTTTGATGATAGCCCAACTAAGTTTTTCTCCCATAATTGGAAATGTGATGACAAAATGGCTTAGACAACATAACTGCAAATTTTCCCCCTCCAATAGCTCTGCGTCATTTTAAGATTATAGGCAGAGGCAAAGGGAAAAGCGAGGATGCCAATGTTTCAGTGGCTTTTTGTTTCATAAAAATGAATTGTGTGTGCTTCAATGTACATTAAAAGAATAGCCCAGCTGTTATTTGCACACATTTCATAAAGGGTGACAGAAAGTTTTAAAAGTATGAAATTACCTGAGAGTTAAAAACAATCCTGTGAATTGATGATAACTAGAAAAAAGTTTCTGGCAGCACATCTCTGGTTAGCAACATCAATTCAGCCAAGATCTGAAGCACAGAACTATTATGGAAAGAAATACAAGTTGATGAAAGGAGCTTTTTTTTTTTCCCCCTAATAAACCAAGCACTGTTTATAGGAAGGGATGATCTAGTTCTTTCTCTTGAGGGAGATATTCCAGAAAAGGAGACTTTCCCTATCCATGAACTACCCCCTTCCATTTGCCTGGTAACAAGAGCTCATACCCAGCTCTTGGTATGGTCTAGAATCCCTCCCTGCTTCTGGAACATATTTTGGTGTCTCTCTGTCTGAACAGAGAAGACACCTTTCCATAGAACATGAATAATTTAGAGAGCACCATGAACTTTTCAGTTTCACAGACTAAATTAATTCTTCTTCATCTCTGCTTCTTCTCATCAGGTTTCACAACTCCAAATTTGGGCAAGTGAGTCTGAGTAGAGAGTCTGGGTCCTATACTTGTTCTCTATGGCAGGGGATACTGGAAAAGCAAGAATAAGGCATTTCATTTCCTGTTGAGGGAGAGAGGACTTGTTGCCACTGAGTTTCATAATACAGAAGATTTTCTCTGCATTGGAAGGAGTTCAGATAACTCAGCAACCTCCATCCCCCAAATGACAAGTGTCAGGTAAAGAGGTTTAGAAAATAAGCTCTGAAATTACTCAAACTTAGGTTCAAATTGTAGCTCTTCAGTTTGTTACTCTGGGAAAACTCTATGTCCTCTCTGACCATCAGTTCTTCAACCGGTAAAATGGGGAACAGTCTTCTCTCATCTGTGAATTCACTGTTATGTTTAAAAGAATGTAAATAAAGTGTATAACTGCGTTTGAAATGCAGTAGATACTCAAACATTAGGGACAACTGCTTATAATGATACAAAAGGCTCTACTTTTCTCTTGAGATTTGAGGGGGGATGTTGGGGATTGTGATAAATGGCAATAAAATCCTTAATGCCTAAGGTGCTGAAAGAAATGGGAATCATTTGGGGGAAGTTCCTCCTTAAACTAGCTCCCTTCCACCAGAATCATATTCAAATGAAACAAAAAGGCCACTTGGGCAAGGATGCTGGAAAATGGCTTAAAGTCAAGAATAATTTTTTCACTTGTTCAAAGTATCAGTAGCAGCCTTAGAACTGAATGAAACCAATGCCCCTGGCCTTGGGATGGTTTGCCTTATACTTTCACAACATATTAATTGGCTTGTGTCTAAAAGAATTAGAATGGGTCTGACCATTCATTGAGGATCTGACATTTGCTAATATTTTTATGCACTGGTAAATTATTAGAAATTCTTAAAGTTTAAGTCATCCACATCTTGATATTTATGAAATGCATTTTGTTATAAAGTGATGTTTCCTCAAATTGACACTGTTTTGAAGAACGAGTTTGCTGTTAAAATAAATTATACCCAAACTATAAAACTGGGTTGTACAACACTCAGCCTGGGGCTGCTGTGTCCTCAGTAAGAACCACCATTTAATTTTACATGGAAAGCCAAGAGACTTGTCCACATGTCGCTACTTCCTGATTACTCGGACGTGAACATTTTAGTGGATGAAATGCAGTATTGCTGATCTCACTGACATCAGTCTACATATATTATTACATTATTATATCTCCAAAAGCACATACACTAAGTTGTAAAAAATTGCATTTAATTGATTTTAATTATTAGTATTTGAATACATAAAATTTTTATAAAACTTTATTTATTTATTTGACAGACAGAGATCACAAGTAGGCAGAGAGAGAGGAGGAAGCTGGCTCCCTGCTGAGCAGAGAGCCCGATGCGGGGATTGATCCCAGGACCCGGGATCATGACCTGAGCTGAAGGCAGAGGCTTTAACCCACTGAGCCACCCAGGCGCCCCTGAATATATAAATTATTATGCCAATTCTTATTAGACTTGATTCAGAAACGTTTGCCAACATCTTCAAACACTTTATATACTTGTGATTTCTGAAAGAGCTGTCATTCTAGTTATTACAGCCAACTCATCTTCAGTAGGGAGTTAATAGTATTGCTCAATTCATTAATAACTACATCCAAAAATTTTCTTTGTCTTATTGTTTTCAGTCTTCCTTTGTTCACTTTCCATATTTGTTCCACTTTATTTATGCACTTTTCATATTTGTTTTGTGCCCCTCCTTTTTACTCTGCACAGTATAAGAGTATCCTGATCTATGTAGGTGTTCATATATGTACACACAGCAAAGTACTTATACATTTTGAATATACACATGGTATAAACACAGGTAATCATTATCAATATCATCACCATCATTGTCATTAAACGGGGCTTGCACATTGCTCTCTATCTGGGGCTTTGCTACCTTAAATGAAACACAGTCTCTCAAACATATTTCCTAATATTCTTAGTCTATGCTACGTACAATACACCAGCCCTAATATTCTTAGTCTGTGCACCAGCTTTGTCTGAATTTAAACAAGTTTCTTACCCCTTCATGGCCTCATGTGATCATTTGTAAAAATGCAGTAACTGAGATTTATGCCTCACATGCTTGTGCAAATAAGATTATTTAATGAACACATACTACTTGCTAAGCAAGGAGTCCACAAGGGACTATGTAGTGTATGTAGAATATAATAGAGTCAGCAATTTCTCAATTCTAAATTTCATGAATTTGATGATGCAGATTCTTCATTCTATCTCTAATCTCTGTATCAAACCTTAATTATATTATGTTCATGGAAACTAGCCTTACAAGAACAGTCTCCTGCCACTGCTTCTACTCAGGCAGGAGTTGTCATATTTTGGATTTCGCAGTTAATTAAAAACTAAAACTGTTGGGGTATCTGGGTGGTTCATTTGGTTACGGGAGTGACTGGATTTCAGCTCAGGTCATACTCTCAGGATTGTGAGATTGAGCCCTGTGTAAGGCTCCCCACTCGGTGTGAAACTGGCTTAAGATTCTCTCTCCCTCTTCTGTCCCTCCCCTCTACACGTGTTCTCTTTCTCTGAAAATAAACAAATACATCTGTAAAAAAAAAAAATAGAGACTGTTATATATTTTCCATATTTATAATTTTTTCAACTAATGTATTTTCCACTTGCACATATTCGAACTACCACCTTCATCTCTGATGTTCAAAAAAGGACCAAGAAATAAAGGATAGCCAATTTAGTTTCTGTCTATAAGAGCAGAAGATCTAGTAGGCACATATAAAATTTTTCATGTGTACAGGTCTCTGGAATAGAACTATCACCTGTATAAATACAATGATGGGCTCAGTGCAAAACTAATAATGGATATTCTATCATGGACCATAGTGTGCTCAAACTGATTTGGAAAGAATAACAAATTAGTAGTAGATATTATGCTGCTGAGATGTCTCTCATAGTGAAATTTCATCTAGGAAAATGTCATAACTCACATGATAGCAGTCTTGCGGGGGGGGGGAAGCACACATATCTAGCATATTTGATTTTCATTTTTTTTAAAGATTTTATTTATTTATTTGACAGTCAGAAATCACAAGTAGGGGGCGCCTGGGTGGCTCAGTGGTTTAAGCCTCTGCCTTCAGCTCAGGTCATGATCTCAGGGTCCTGGGATCAAGCCCCGCATCGGGCTCTCTGCTCAGTGGGGAGCCTGTTTCTCCCTCTCTCTCTGCCTGCCTCTCTGCCTACTTGTGACCTCTCTCTCTGTCAAATAAATAAATAAAATATTTAAAAAAAAAAAAAAAGAAAGAAATCACAAGTAGGCAGAGAGGCAGGCAGAGATAGAGGGGGAAGCAGGCTCCCCGCTGAGCAGGGAGCCTGATGTGGGGCTCGATCCCAGGACCCTGGGATCATGACCTGAGCCGAAGGCAGAGGCTTTAACCCACTGCGCCACCCAGGTGCCCCTGCTTTTCATTTTTTAAAAATAAAATTAAACGTTCTAATTAGGAAACCACATAATGGACCGCTAAAATTCTAGTAAGTGAATTAATTTTTTTTTTCTATGTTGGTATACTGGGCACTTGAAAAGAAATCAATATAGCTTTCTCAACAAAGTAACTGAAAATTATCTAAAAACATCCTGACAATCCACTGAGAGCTCTTATTGTTAAAAAAAAAGTCAACTAATGTTGTTTAAAATAATATTGAAAACACCCATAAAAGATTAAATTCTGGCCTGTCAGCGTGAGGAGTTCCGCATATCCACTTTCCAATAAAACTGATGAGAATTATTTTAAAAAGAAAAAAAAAAGCATTTAAAGCTTTTGGAAATAGCCCTAATGTCATAGAGCAAATGAAGCAACATCTACTCAAGGAAATATACAAAAATACTATAAGAAAAGCAGGAGCCTGATACTTGAGCCAAGACTATACCCTCTTTCTTCCCTCCCAGGTAGCTTCTTTTGTCTCTTTATATCTGTATTTTCAAGGAGTTTATACATATAAAATAATACACAATACACACTTTTGTAACTGGCTTCTTTAACTCAGTAAATTAATTCTGAGATACATCCATGGAAGAAATATCATTCACTCACCTGTTTTCATTGTTGCCTTGTGTTTTATTGTGTAGATAGGTCACATTCTGTTTATTCTTTCACTGGAGCATTTAGCTTGATTCTAGATTTCTGCTACTGTGAATACAAGCTCCTATCAGCACTTGTGTGCAAATCTTTATGTGGATGTATTTTTTTTTTTTATTATTTTGCTTAGGTACATTGTTGGGAGTGAAATGACTGAACTGTAAAGCAGAGGTAGCTGTATGTCCAAACTTAAAAGAAATTTCCCAAAGTTTTCTAAATGGTTTTATTTTACATGTGCATAATTAATGCAATAACTTGCATAATCAATGATGAAAGTTCCAGTTACTCTAGATTCTGAGCAAAACTTTCATATTTTATTTTAGTCTTTTAAAGATTTCAGTCATTCCAGAAGGTGTATATTTCATTGTGGTTGAAATTGGAATTGGCTTCCCCTGATGACTAATTATGTGGATCTCTTTTTTTTTTTAAGATTTTATTTATTTATTTGACAGACAGAGATTACAAGTAGGCAGAGAGGCAGACAGAGAGAGAGGGAGGAAGCAGGTTTCCTGCTGAGCAGAGAGCCGGATGTGGGGCTAGATCCCAGGACCTTGGGATCATGACCTGAGCTGAAGGCAGAGGCTCAACCCATTGAGCCACTCAGGCGCCCCAGTTATGTGGATTTCTACATGCGTATTGGCCATTCATATATCTTTACAAAGAGTCTGTTAAAATACTTTACCTATTTTGTAAGTTGGGCTGTTTGTCATCTTATTATTGAGTTGCAAGAATTCTTTATCTATTTATGATACAAGTCTTTTTCAATATGTGTTGTAATATTATCTCCAAGTGTCCTGTTTGCCTTGTCATTTTTAATGGTGAAAATCAAAGAGCAAATCTTTACAATAGTTTTAATAGTTTTTTAAAAAATATTTATTTATTTATTTGACTGAGGGAGATCACAAGTAGGCAGAGAGTCAGGCAGAGAGAGAGGAGGAAGCAGGCTCCCTGCTGAGCAGAGAGCCCAATGCAGGGCTCAATCCCAGGATCCTGGGATCATGACCTAAGCCAAAGGCAGAGGCTTTAACCCACTGAGCCATCCAGGCGCCCCCGTGGTTGTGGCTTTTTAAATTTTTATTTTAATCCAGTTAGTTAACATACAGTGTTATACCATTAACATGATTTGAACAGGAAAAGAATCTATTACACTTTAATTTGGGGGAAAAACACATTGGCTGGCCTGTGCCAAAATCATTTGAGACAGAATAATAGTTAAGGGGTTGTTCTAATAACCAAGCGAGAGAAGATAGGAGACTGGAAATGGAGTGTTGAGATAATTTTGAGAGATAGATAGGAGACCAAATTGGCTAAATTTAGTCATTGATTCATTGCATTCATTAGGCAAAGGAATGAACAAAGGTTGTTGTGCAGGTATCGGGCTTGAGTAAATATGTGAATTTTTCCAATGTCCAACAATATAGAAAACAGAACAAGACAAAAACTTGAGAGGGAAAGTTCATTGCTTTATCATGTTTGGGATAACAATAACATATATTAATGTCAGTGATTAAATACTTGATAGCCTAGTCAGGAACATAGAATAATACACATAACTGTACATGTAAATTTAGGAAGTCTTAAAATTATCAGTGGTGTTGCATTCAATAAGAGAACATATTTTTTAATTGTGTTATGTTAGTCATCATACAGTACATCATTAGTTTTTGATGTAGTGTTCCATGATTCATTGTTTGCACACAACACCCAGTGCTCCATGCAAAACATGCCCTCCTTCATACTTATCACCAGGCTCACTCATCCTCCCACCACTCTCCCTTCTAAAACCCTCAGTTTGTTTCCTGGAGTCCATAGTCTCTTATGGCTCATCTCCCACTCTGATTTCTCCCCCTTCATTTTTTTCCTTCTCCTAATGTCCTCCATGCTATTCCTTATGTTCCACCAATAAGTGAAACCATATGATAATTGACCTTCTCTGTTTGACATATTTCACTCAGCATAATCTCCTCCAGTCCCATCCATACAATGGAAAATTACTCAGCCATCAGAAAGGAAGAGAACATATGATTATATGGGGGAAGATTATTAGTATCCCTTTGCTTGAGTGTTAGAGCACCCTGAGCTTACATACATTATATCAATCTGGTGGTGTTTACTTGTCCATTCACACTTACTCTGTTAGTCTATGGTTGAGTCAGAACTATGGCTCCTCATCATTATATTCCAAGTCATGGAACATAACAGGAATTTATTATTATTTATGACACAAATAAATAGTGAGTAAATGAATGAATACATTAATGAATCCATGAATAAATAAGATGTGAAGATTTCAAAACGCCCTTATGTCCTAGCCTCAAAAGTCCCAGAGTATTCTATCAGTCAAGTCATAATTTTCACACCTACTCATTGTGAGTCCAATGAAATAGAGTCCTTATATATTTAGAAAAAGGAAATGTCACTATCTAGGTGATAAGCATTATCATGATGGCTGGAAAGTGGTTTTCTGGCTTCCTTGGCAGCTGTCTCTGAAAGGCAAGTATGTTTGGCCATTATTCAATGATGCACCTTTCAGTAAGTGATTACTTCAACCAAAATAAATACTGTAAATCACTTTTAAAATTCACTGTACCATTTCTCATTGATTTTATGGTGTGAGATAAATATACGATATAGAAAAGCTTGGGTTAATTATCATAGAACGAAATCTATATGCCAAAGAAATAGATCTACAAACATGGAAACTTCATTTACAGTGTTGTAATTACATGCCCAAGGAAAAAAACCTATTACACTGAATATATTATATTAAGAGGTGAATAAATATCTATAAGTTGATAAAATGAGAAATCATTGCATAAATGAAGTAATTATATCTAAGAGCTGGGGCATGCCAGACCAGACAGTAGCAACCAAAATTCCATACTCCTAAAAGAAGGAGTATGGAATTTTGGTTGCTACTGTCTGGTCTGGCATGCCCCAGATCTATATATGTACTACATATATATTATATGTAAGTAAATGGATGCAAATCTTACATGATTTTTTTTAAAGATTTTATTTATTTATTTATTTATTTATTTGACAGAGAGAGAAGTCACAAGTAGGCACAAGTAGGCAGAGAGGCAGACAGAGGGGAGGGGGAAGTAGGCTCCCTGCTGAGCAGAAAGCCTGATGTGGGGCTCTATCCCAGGACCCTGAGGTCATGACCTGAGCCAAAGGCAGAGGCTTATCCCACTGAACCAGCCGGGTGCCCCAATCTTACATGATTTTCAACAAGCCTTTTCCATGTGCCCTCCCACTCTCTACTAATTATGATGAAAGCTTTTCAATAAGTATTTTGTGTTGATTCTTAATCCAGGTAATTTGCAATATAGTCTATAAACTCTACCAGCTCTCAAAAGGTTGATTTCCAATCTGTAAGGAATTGAATATACAAATCAGAGTGTTAAGAAATTTTTACAGAAATTTTCATTTTTGGTGATGAAGTTATCAGTTCTTTAGTTTCATTATAGTTTACAAAAGGATTGGAATGCAAAATTTTGAAATTGGACATAAATCTGTTTCTTCACCACAGACAATGTGAAAAGAAACATCTAGTCAACAATTTATACATTAAGTGCCCTCTTGTCTTTTTCTTAATGGAACTTGTACTTCTTGTTCTGAACAAATTGTACACTCAGTAATTGCTTTTATGATATTTCAATGTTGGTAGCACATAATTTTATTTCTATTCTTACAATTGATGCATTTTATTCCATTGTATATTATAATATATATACTATAATTCCTCTACTGAATGAAAATTCAGTTTCTTTCTTTTTTTGAATAATGCAATAGAAACCCTTCCATATATATCTTTATATGTACATGTGATCTGTACTTAGGACAGATTTGTAAAAGGATAATTACCAGCTCAATATATGTGCATAATTAAAGTTCAAATGTATAATGACCAGTTTTCTTCCAAAAAAGTCTTGTTTAAATGTCTTTCCTTTCTACTTCTGAGTATGGCAAATTAGTTTACAAGAAAGAAAACTTTCCACCAGGAAGAATGAGAAACCCAATAGAATTTTAAAAATCTGATAGAGGGCACTGAAGGGAAATCAAGGCAGTCAGAAAAGTCAGGAAGTCATTTCATCTCTCTGAGAACATCCAGGACAAACAACTCATTGATGGAATTCCTCACATTCTACAGACACATTTCCTCTGGCGATACTATCTGATTCATCAATGGGAAAAAGAGTATAATATGTATTTTATTCTTTTCCTGGTAGTCATGATTTTGAGTCAAAATGAAAACTAATGTTCACCCATAGCTCATTAGAGTAGAGAATATGGTATGAATCCAGAGTCTGCCACTTACTAGCTTTTGAAGAGTTGGTCAATTTCCTTCCACTCTTAAAATCTCATCTTTCTTCCTTTAAAAAATGTAGATCGTGACATCTAACTCACAGAAGTCTTAGGAACAAATATGAGATTAAATTTTTAGCCCCAAGAATAGTGGCCACTCAGATATTAATGTACTTTCTCATCAATTTTCTAGTTTCCTTTGACTTTGTTAAAATGATTTTAAGTCTTCTTTCTCTCTGCAAGGCAGTGAGCTGCACATCATTGCTTTATTATATCAACTGCTTAGGAAGGAATAATAAGTTAAAATGCCTGCCCGGCTTAGATGCTTTCTCTACAAGAAGGCTGCTTACTCATTCTTGGTCGGATGTCTGTTTCTTGGGTCAATAATGGATTCAGTCTCCCCTGGGTTTAGTCACTTGCCACAGGTCGGAGGCAGCTTGGGCTTTGATGCTAGTGGTTCAATGCACTGCTTTCATGCTCTGATTCCAGGTAGAATTCCTATTTTTCTGTCATGGCCAGCATGGCAAATCATCCAGGAACGTGAGGGTAAGAGGATGGTGAAAGAAAAAGACTTGAGAGACAAAGAGATGGGGGCAGGAGGAGCACCGAGGAGGATGTCCAACAGTGCCGACTTTATTCAGGGCAGTGAGGCGTTATATCGCCAACAGTAACTTGTTCAGCTGGTTACAAAAGAATTTGCTACATGCAGGAAAAACCTCCGGACTTCCCCATTACTTACTTCTCAAGGTCTAATTGCAGATCCTCTGGTTTCTTGTGAGACTAGTGAGAAACGAACGAGGTGCACCTGCAGGCAATGGCTGATGTTAGTACAATTGTCCCGTATTGATACAGGAAGTAACAGCAAACCTGAAAGTGATTGATGAACTGTGCTGGAACAGCAAGGACCAGTTAAGAGTTTATGACCCCAACCAATTTGCTCTCATTTAACTGGTAAACATGTGGGAAGTCATGTTGGCGAGTGCACAACACATAGCACAGACCCTTTCTCAGTGCTACTCAACTTTTCCGTCCTAAGCCTTTTGTTAGGCTATTCAGACTTTAAAGGAGACACAAGTCAGGGCCTGGTTTGGTCCTCGTCTCAAGCCTTATTTTTTGCTTTGTAATCTTGATTGTAGAGTCAAAGAATATGTACACATCTGGAGGGTTACACACATACATATATTTTCCCATGTGCTGCTGGTAAAGTATAATGGACGTTTCTCCAGCCCCCACGAACCTAAGGACAGTAGGAAGCTTCAGGGGTCTTTGCAAACCCTCCTAACTATTCCCTACCCAGGAAGGCCTGTTGCCCTTGCCTTGCAAGTCCCCATCTTCTGTTAAAACCCTTTAGTTAGACAGTGGTTTCCTAGGATCCTGAGGCAGCATGCATTTGTTCCCAGAGAATTAAAGAGGTCACAACCTATCCCACTAGTCTATCCCTCGGCAAGTTATTGCCTTCTGACTTCTTATTTCCATTTTGAAGCAACACACACATACTGGCCCTTTGCACAGACCCTACTGAAAGGCACTGGCATGGTTCACTCATTGGTGGACACAATGAAATTGGCTCAAGGAGTAAAATCATTTGGTCTGTTTTTTAATTCCTGTGCTTCCAATGGCTGTCACCTTCTTTAATATACCCCTCACAATGTCCTTTCTCCCGCCCTCAGTTCTACAAGCTCAGTTGAGTTTCTTCCATTCCTGTGAACACCAGCTTTCATTCCTATCTCATTCCAGAGAATCACAATACTTGCCATTTTGACCTAAAAAAGTCAGTCAACATTCCCATCTTCTATCAGCAAACTGGAAATAAAAAAATCCTTTTTAAGTTGAAATTGTGCACTACACGGTATGTATAAAAACCATACTTTGCTGCTGAATTAGTTATAGCTGCTGACCTGCTGTAGGCAAAAGAAGGTTATCAAGTAAAGATGTCACTTTCTTTTCTGGTCTTTCTCTTCCACTCTGTAATACTTTCTGTGTTCACTGCCTATGGTCTCCAGCAAGCTGCCCTTAAGGATTTCTGTTTGCTTTGATTTGAAATGAGGAGAGCACTGTAGATGAGCATCTTTATGAAGCCCTATCACAGAGGTTGGAATTCAGACAATGGAGAAAAATTACCCAATATTACCCTCTTCTGAACTCTGAGAAATAGTTCCCCAAATGAAGGTTGGAAAAAAAGTGCAGAAATCATTTGAAAATATCCTGAGTCAAAATGTGAAGAACAGTGTAGTCTGTCCATTGCAGCATCTAAGTTAGTTTTATTCGTTAGTGTCTTCTGAGTCCCGTCAGTTTCCTTGTGGGAGGCAGTAGGGACCCAGGGCAGGAAAAAGACTCTGGAACTGACTGCTGCCCTAGAATTCCAGCACTTCCACTCATCAGCTGTTTGACAAAAACCATCTCCACACCTCTAGGGCTTGGCATCTGCATTTTTAAAATACGATTATATGAGTAGCTATACAATATAGGGCTGTTTTCTACAGAGAAAATGAGCTAGTGCGTGTAATGTATATAAAACAGTACCAGGCACATAGAGAGGGTTCTGTCAATGTTAGACATAATTTAGCAAAATAAATAAATAAATAAATAAATAAATAAAAAGGGGGGTGTTATACAGAATTCATTGATTGTCCGGTTCACTAATATTGGTCATTTAATATGATTCACATTGTAAAATATTGGTTTTTTTTTCCCAAATTGATATAATACATGAGGAAGGAAAATGGATATGAGAAGATGCGTTAGAGATAATATGCTGTGCTATTATTTTGTGTGTCTGCATGTTGCAACATAGAGTAGGACTGCTACTTGCATGGGCTTGCAATGGGCTTGCATGTCACTTGCATGGGCTGCACATTTCTCTCATTTGCCTACACTGTCTTTGTGCATTTGAAAATGTGCACCACACACATATGTCTATTTATATGGATGCAGGCAAACAAGTCTCAAGACAGAATGATTTATTTCTGTGACCCTTTTTTCCTTTAAAAATACCTGTGGAATTCTACCCTGTCAGGAAATGTTCTACACGGCGTCAGATTCAAGGACGTCCTCATCTGACCCTTCCAGAGTATCTGTGCTTCTATGATGTTTTGCACAATTCACGTTTCAGTTGGCAATGCCAAAGAAGCTTCACTTACAACCGACAGGCTTGTTATTACACATTTTATTTTATTGTAATCTTCTGATCCATATTCATTTCTGTAAGATGATGTATTGCTCAGTAACAAATTTTTAATATATGGACTCCTGTGTGACTCTCAGCTGTTGATGGCAGTAACTTTTATTAGCATCTAGACAATTTATATTACGTCAAGGTATAGGGTGGATATAATTCCCCCATACTTCTTGGACTCTAAAAGTCTTGAATATTCTGTACTACTTAAATAATTTTAAACAGGAAGGCGAAGTAATAGTTCACCCCCACAAAAGAATAATAGTAGAAATAGATGTTATATATATGCATTTGCACACACACACACACACACACACAAATACGTACCTAAAACATTTATGTACGGATATATATGTCTGTGCAAGTCTATATATTTACATATGAAACAGACTTGGTGCTTATGCATGTCTAGGTGTATATATATAATAGTTCAGAAATAATAGGCACAAATAATAAAATGTAGCTTTTTAAATTTTCACCAAGGGAATATGTTTTGTAAAAATCACCGAGGTCAAACAACAGGACCTTACTAGCTGCCTGTCAAGCCCCCTCGAGCTCTCTTCAGTTCCCTAAGCATCAAGGATAACTGCAATTCTAGTTTCAAAATCGTAGATTAATTTCCATTTTATTCCATTTTTTTTTCCCCACTCTGTGAAGCTTCAGAATTTATACCCAGCCGTGCTGGGGCAGGGGACCACATGCTCAAGACCCCTCCGCTTCCCATTCGTGTCTCCCCAGTCCCTGAAGATCACAAGAGCTTGGCGGGCTTCTTGGTTCCCCAGCAGTACTTTTCTGCTGGGGTTGAAGTTCAGATGTGTACTTCACTCTGAGTGAGTACACTCAGTGTGTACTTCACACTGTGAGCCCTGCACTCAGAATCAGCAAATACCCTCTGAAAAATGCCCCCCCACGCAGCCAGGTGACTCCTCCCGGACTCTCCCCTCCCACGCATCTCAGTCCTCTCCCCTCTTTCTTTCCTCTCAGCTCTCCAATGCCGCCGCACATGATAAATAGCGTTTTATTCAGTTTTTTTTTGGTTGTTCCTGATGGGAGCCTTGTTCCCTTATAAGATACTTTATCTTACTCAGAAACAGAAAACCAGAATAAAATATATGTAATATAATTTTGAGAGCTACATTCTATTTCACGGTATGAACATTTATTTACAGCTGTGGTCAGAACGAGCAATGATAAAGGAAGATAAAACTAACTTAAAGAGGAGGTGATGAATTCAGCATGGCCTGAAGTAATTAACTGAAATATTAAGATGGGCAAAGAAACGTGGTGATAAAATATTGATTGTGCTGGATTCTTGATTAGAGATAAAATAAAATTCCCTTTCTCTTTCTTCCAAGGCAAGGAAACTCTAAATCTACTGATGTTGCTAATGAATGTTTCTGCTCAGGTGTTTTTCTCCAGGGTTAAGGCAGCACTCCCTGACGATCGGGTACAGCTATCAACCGTAATTTTAGTCCACACTCCTGTATCAGGGCTTGGGAAGAATTATATTTTGTTTTAGTATTTAAAATTTTAAACATGAGATGTCACCTGACACCTGTTAGAATGCTATTATCAAAAAACAAGAAATAGCATGTGTTGGTGAGGTTGCAGAGAAAAGAACACTGTTGTGCACTGTTGGTGGGGTTTGTAAATGCAGCTACTTTGGAAAACAGTATAGAGGTTCCTCCAAAAATTTAAAATAGAACCATCATATGATTCAGCAATTGCTCTTCTGGATATTCATCTGAAGAAAATGAGAACACTAACTCGAAAAGATATCCACACTCCTATGTTCATTGCAGCCCTATTTATAATAGTCAGAATATGAAAACAACCTCAGTGTTCATCGATGAATGGATGGAAAAAAAATGTGGTGTGCGTACAATGGAATAGTATTTAGCCGTAAAAAGAATGAAATCTTGCCATTTGAGACAACACAGATGGACCTCGTTACGTGGCATAAGTCAGACGGCAAAGACAGATACCATATGATCTCCCTTAAATATGGAAACTTAAGAAAATAAAAAAAACAAAAATTAAAAAAAAAACAAGCTCATCAGTACCAAGAACAGTTTGGTGACTGCCAGATGGGGCAAATGGGTGAAGGAGTAAAAAGGTACAAAATTCCAACTATAAAATAAGTGAGTCAAGGAGGCATAAAGTATAGCATGGTGACCGTAGTTAATAATACTGTTTTGCATATCTGAAAACTGCTAAGAGAATAGATCTTAAAAGTTCTCAGCACAAGAAAAATAATTACATAATTGGGTATGGTGATGAATTTTCACTAGACTTATGGCCGTGATCATTTCCCAATATATACAAATACCAAATCGCTTTGTTGTACACCTAAAACTAATAAAATGTTTACGTCATTTATACCTCAATAAAAATAAAAATAATTTTTAAAGAGAAGAAAAAACAAACTAGTAAACTCACATTCCAAGATGCTATTATCAGAACTTGTCAACTATTAGAGCCATAAAGACTGGTATGTGTTCTAAATGAGAAAAGAACATGTATAATATATTAGTTATGGATTTACTGCTTCTCATCTCCAGTCATACTCCTTTTACTCACGATGTAACAATTGTTTCTTTCGCTTGCTATGTTAATATTTAAGGTTTTTGAAAAGAATTTTATTTATTTATTTATTTGAGAAAGAGAACACACATGAATGAGGAAGAGAAGCAGAGGGAGAAGTAGACTCCCCACTGAGTGGTGAGCCCCATGCGGGACTCGATCCCAGGACCCTGAGATCATGACCTGAGCCAAAGGCAGAGGCTTAACCCATTGAGCCACCCAGGTGCCCCAATAATTTCAAGATTTTTTCTTTGCCAGCTGACTAGATCTTCAGTTTTTTCCCTAGAGAGTGCTGGGCAGTCCTTGCAGGAGGGAAGGGTTTTGCTTACTGGTTCTAGTGTGGCCATGAAGCAGGCTCCTGAGGTGCAACAATGACTCCTTCAGAGCTTGACTCCTGTAGACGATCAGGGTCACCAGCCTTCCTCTCCTGCAGCTCGTGGCTTCCTCAGTGCCCAGTGCCTACAGCACGGATGACTTCTCCAGCACCAGGTTCTGGCAGTGTGGGTGTTTTCTCCAGCACTCAGTTCCTTCAGTCCATAGCCATCAACAGTGCCCGGTGACCATAGCTTTTCCCAGAAACTCAGAGGCTGACCACCCTGGTTTCCTCAGGACTGAAGAGATCCATGGGATATGGGACTTTCTCTTTTAAAATTGGGACATTCTCAGACACACCATGACAAGTTGGTCATCCTCTGGACAAGTCACCTTCCCCACATGGTTCAGTAGCTTCTGGAGAGACAGCTTCCCACACTCAAGTTATACTCAGGCTCTGACAACATGGAATTCAGTGACTTCTCTGCCATCAGGAAGACCACAGTTACCACAGCTGTGATCTCCAGTAAGGTCTGGATCTCCGACTTGGGTTTTGCTCGTGGGGGCTCTTCCTCCAGCACACCACCTCAGCCCAAGACGAGTGGCTGCTGCTTACATCCACTGTTCCTGTATTGTTTAGAATTCTCTTTACTTCTTATAAGTCAATGCTTCTTAACTCCAATCTCCTGTTATAGTTAACGATGCTTTAAATGAAATCTTCCCCATTCAAATTTCTATGCTGTGTCTGTTTCATATTTATACCCCAACTGGCACATATGGCACATTCAGTTCCTAAATAGCATTAACACATCACCTGGCACATAATGGTGCTAAATACACACTTGTTTATACGTTAACATATGTGTTATATTGGTATAAAAATTATGCCAGTACCTCTTTCACAGAATTGGACGATAGAAATCCATTGGGAAAACATTTTTCATGAAAAAAATAGAACTTTTTCTAAGCAGGTGATATTAAACTGGACAGAAGAATATAAAAGATTTCGATCCTCTAACATTCTAGAAGCACCATGGCCATGAAATTTGGGTCAAAGTCTGAACTAATTAAAACTTCCTGTCTGCATATATTGGGGAGTAGAGGCTTCCAATAACCTATGGTTGTTGTTCGTATTTTGGGGGATGAAATTAAGAATAATTTTCCTAATTAATAAAATTTATGACCTTCCTGGAGTAACCCAGGTTTGCAAAGCCTAAAATAAGATTTACATTTTCAAAACTGGAGGGGTAAGCTTAGGATTTGGAACATTACCGCTCCTATCGGTGAGAGTTAATTACAACATCACAATATAGAAACCATCACCTTAATGAGTAGTTTAAGATTAGGATGTTATGAGAGAAACAGGTCATACTGATCAGGGAAATTTAATGCTCCCTTTGAATTATTTGGCCCCTCTAGAATGCACTTAATTCCTTCAACACTCATCATTGAGCTTGCAGTTCTTCCAATTTTAGTATATGTGCTGCCGAAGCGAGCACTGAGCTTGCAGTTCTTAACAAGGAGAAGCATATTGATTTTTTTTCTATCACTACTAATAGATTGTTCTGTATTGTTACAGTTATTACAAAGGTCTGCCCTTTGGAGATGTCTTGAATTATTACTGTATTCATGCTGTCTTTTCTTATATTTGAGATTATGACTCAACATCATTTACTTCCACATATCAGATGTTATTGTCTTTTGTGGCCTGATGTTTTGAAAAGCATTGCTTTGTAAGTTTGGTCCATTTTTTTCACTGTATCGGGTTACAGTGCATATCTGGTCTCTGTTCTTCAATCTTACTTGGAAACTTATTTGGAAGCTAGTCAAGATTTTTAACTCTTATTATATTACTGGAGGGTTGGAAATATGGCTTTAATTTTAAATCACTTTTCAATTTATACAAACCTGATACTGTTAGATTGAGCCACACATTCCCGTGAATGGAGCAAAGCAACCTAACACCCATGAGTAGTGATTCAGAGTACAAATCACTTGGAAGGTTTGATTAGTAAACCTATCTTTCAAGCAAGTTTTTAAAATGATTGTACATGAAGCTGAAGCTAGGCATATGTCCAGGAAAATTTGCACTGAATTTTCTTACATGCACCTCAAGAGGGACCTCCCTGCATTCTTCATTAGGGAGATGGAAAAATGAGTTCAAGATCCAACACCAGGGGCATCTGGGTGGCTCAGTGGGTTAAAGCCTCTGCTTTTGGCTCAGGTCATGATCCCAGGGTCCTGGGATCAACAGGGCTCTCTGCTCCACAGGGAGCCTGCTTCCCTCTTCTTTCTCTGCCTGCCTCTCTGCCTGCTTGTGATCTCTGTCTGTCAAATGAATAAATAAAATCTAAAAAAAAAAAAAAGATCCAACACCAGCTCAGCCATGAGCTACGTGAAGTTCACCATCAGATATTTTCAGGACTTACTTTGGGGGGATATGCTTTTTTTCCCCGTGCTCTTTATTTGTCAAGATTTGTATGGCCAATTCAATGTTGTTATTGTAAGTTGTGGTGACAGACAGACTGAAGAGATAGAAAGCAGCCGGATCCTCAGTGACTTGAAGGACCCAACAAGGGAGTTATACTTCCACCGTGAGCTCACTGATACCATCCAAGGAGAGGAACTGGAATGTCTAGCCTGTTTTGAAAGATGAATTTGCCAACAATCTTTTTAAGTTTATTACTTCACTAAGACCAAATGAGGTATTTTGAAGTTACTTTTCTTCTGAGAAAGGGATAACTTGAATCGTAAGTATCAGTAAGCCAAACTTGGAAAAAATTAGCTGATAAATACTTCTGCTAATGTGTTTAAACAACAAAAAAAGATATTTTCGTGCTCGCTTCGGCAGCACATATACTAAAAAAAAAAAAAAAAAAAAAAAAAAAAAAAGATATTTTCTGGGGCACCTGGGTGTCTCAGTGGGTTAAAGCCTCTGTCTTCAGGTCAGGTCATGATCCCAGGGTCCTGGGATTGAGCCCTGCATCAGGCTCTCTGTTCAGCAGGGAGCTTGCTTCGCTCTCTCTCTCTGCCTGCCTCTCTGCCTACTTGTGATCTCTGTCTGTCAAATAAATAAATAAAATCTTTTTTAAAAATGTATTTTCCATGTTAAAGGCATGCATAGTCTAAATATCACAAATGTCATAGAATACATATTGCAAGTGAATTGCTTCTTTAGGCACTGACCATTTCCCAAGTTCACAGCAGTAAGTAGGTATTTGATTTACAAGTTTTTCAAGTCTATTCTTATAATTGTAGCAAAGTTTCAAGAAAGCAAGTGTAAGTGAAGCACAAACAACCATAACAGCAACATATCTGAGAATTCAAGTGCTTTTTTTTTTTAATTTAGTGTCAAAAAAGTGAATGGATGGATGGTTATTATTTGGAAATGAGCATAAGAAATGCATTATGGAGGTCTGGGTTATTCAATTCAAATATTTAGATACGACCATTTTGTTGTTTTTGTTTTTTTTTGTTTGTTTGTTTTTGTTGCTGCTTTTTTTTTTTTAAGATTTTATCTATTTATTTGAGAGAGAGAGTGAGCAAGAGAAAGCACAAGCAGGGTTAAAGGGCAGAGGGAGAAGCAGACTTCCATGGAGCAAGGAGCCTGATGTGGGACTCAATTCCAGGACTTTGGGATCATGACCTGAGCCACAAACAGACTCTTAACCAACTGAGCCACCCAGGTACCTTAGATATTACTATTTTGGAAGGATAATCTGTACCCTTATGTTCATTGAAACCTTATTTACAATAGTCAAAATACAGAAATAACCTAAGTGCCCATTAATGGATGGATGGATAAGGAAAATGTGGTATACAAATGAGAGAGGAAAAATAACAACCAATACCACAAAAATACAAACAGTTATGACAGAATATTATGAAATATGCTAACACTATAGGCTAACAAATTGGACAACCTAGGAAAACTGTGTGAATTCCTAGAAACATTTAAATTACCAAGACTGAAACACGAAAAAATAGAAAGTTTGAACAGGCTGATAACCAACAAAGAAACATAGTCAGTAAACAAAAAATCCTAATAAATAGAAGTCTAGGACCAGACGGCCCCACAGGCAAGTGTTACCAAACATTTAAAGAAGAGTTAATATCTATTCTTCTCAAGCTATTCCAAAAAATAGAAAAGGAAGGAAAGCTTCTAAATATGAGGCCAACATTACCCTGATAATAAAACCAGATAAAGACACCACAAAAAATGAGAACTATGGCCAATATCCCTGATGAACACGATGCAAAAATCCTCAACAAAATATTAGCAAACCGAATCCAACGATACGTTAAAGAAATCATTCATCACAATCAAGTGGGATTTATTCCTAGGTTGCAAGTGTGGTTCAATATTTGCAAATCAATCAACATGATACATCAAATTAATACAAGAAGGAACAGGACCATATGACCATTTTAACAGATGCGGTAAAAGCATTGACAAAGTATAACATCCATTCATGATAAAAACCCTCAACAAAGTAGGTTTGGAGGGAAAAAACCACAACATAATAAAGGCCATATATGAAAAACCCAAGCAAATATAATCCTAAATGAGGAAAAACAGAGAGCTTTTCTTGTACAGTCAGGAACAAGACAAGGATGTCCAAACTCAGCATTTTTATTCAACATAGTACTGGAAGTTCTAGCCAAAGCAATCAGAAAACACAAAGAAATAAAAGGGATCTAAATTGGCAAGGAAAAAGTAAAATTTTCACTATTTACAGATGATGTGATAATACGTATAGAAAACCCAAAAGACTCCACCCAATGATTGTTAGAACTGATGCACAAATTCAGTAAAGTCACAGGGTACAAAAATCAATGTACAGAAATCTGTTGTATTTCTATACACCAATAATGAAGAAGCAGAAAGAGAAATTAAGGAGGCAATCCATTTCCAGCTGCATTGAAAATAATAAGATATCTAGGAATAAATCTAATCAAAGACATGAAATACCTCTACTTTGAAAATTATAAATCACTGCTGAAGGGAATTGAAGATGACACAAAGAAATGGAAAAACATTCTATGTTCATGGATTAGAAGGATAAATATTGTTAAAATATCTGTACTACCCAAACCAACCTACACATTTAATGGGATCCTTATCAAAATACCACCGTCGTTTTTCAGAGCTAGAACAAACAATCCAAAATATGTATGGAACCACAAAAGACCCCCAAAAGCTAAAACAATCTTGAAAAAGAAAAACATAATAAGAAACTGTAAAATAAGTAAAAAAGTAAAAATAAACTATATGCTGACCCATAAAAAACCCACAGAAATTCTAGAAGAGAACACAGGAAGCAACTTCTTTGACATTAGCTGTAATATCTTCTTTCTAGTTATGTCTCCTGAGGCAAAGGAAGCAAGAACAAAAACAAACTATTGGAACTACATCAAAATAAAAAGCTTCTGCACAGTGAAGAAAGCAATTGGCAAAACGAAAAGACAACCTGCGAAAAATGAGATGATATCTGCAAATGACATCTCTGATAAAGGGTTAATATCCAAAATATATAAAGAAAACTCAACACCAAAAAATGAATAATCCAATTAAAAAACGAGCAGAAGACATGAATAGACATTCTTCCAAAGAAGATATGCGGATGGTCAACAGACAAATGAAAAGATGTTCAACATCATTCATCATCAGGGAAATACAAATCAACACTACAATGAGATACCACCTCATACCTGTCAGAATATCTAAAATCAACAACACAAGAAACAAGAGGTGTTAGTGAGGATGCGGAGAAAGGGGAACTCTTCTGCCCTGTTGGTGGGGATGCAAGCTGTTGCAACCACTGTGGAAACAGGAGGTTCCTCAAAAAGTTAAAAATAGAACTACCCCGTGATGCAGCAATCACACTACTAGGTATTTACCCAAAGAGTACAAAAATACTAACTCAAATGGATACATACATCCTGATGTTTATAGCAGCATTATCTACAATAGCCAGATTATGGAAACGACCCAAGTGTGTAATGGTTAATGAATGGATAAAGAACAGGTGGTAAATACACATACGCATAATAGAATATTATAGATAGAGATAAAGAGACATATAATGGAATATTACTCAGCCATAAAAAAGAATCTAGAAATCTTGCCATTTCAACAACATGGATGTAGCTAGAGACTTAACACTAAGCAAAATAAGTCAGAGAAAGACATATGATTTCACATGTATGTGGCATTTAAGAAACAAAACAAAGGAGCAAATGGACGAACAGAGAGAGAGATTGGCAAACAAAGAAACAGACTCTTAACTATAGAGAACAAATTGATGGTTACCAGAAGGGAAGGGATGAAGGGGGTGGTCAGCGAAATAGGGAACAGGGACTGAGGAATACTCATGACGATGACCACTGGGTGGTTTATGGGAGTGTCCAGTCACTGTATTGTACATCTGAAAGTAGTAGTACCCTATATGTTAACTAACTGGAATTTAAATAAAATCTAGACAACAGAACAAAATAGAAACCCCCCCCCCAAAAAAAAAGGAAAATGTGGTACATATAAATGGAATATTATTCAACCATAAAAAATAGGAAACCCTGCCATTCACAACAACATGGATGGACCTTGAAGGCATTATGCTAAATGAAATAAATTAAGTAAGTCACACAAAGAGCGACAAATACTGTGTTCTCACTGAAACATGGGATCTAAACAAACCTCATAGACAAAGAGAATGGATGGGTGGTGGGGATTGTCGGTGTAGGAAAGTGGTGAAGGGGGTCAAAAAGTATAAACTCCCAGTTATAAGCCAAATAAGTTCTGGTGATATAATATGCAGCATGGTGACTATAATTAAGGCTATTATTTATTTGAAAGTAGCTAAGATAGTAGATTTTAAATGTTTTCATCAAAGGGCAAGAAAATTGTAAATATATTAGATGGTGGGTGTTAACTAAACTTATTGTGGTAATCATTTCATAATATATGAGTATATCAGAATATTACTTTGTACACCTTGGACTAATACAATGTTATGCCAATTCCATATCAATAAAACTGGAAAAATTATAATTATTACATAATCATATGATTAAAATATAATTAAATATAATATATGTTATGATGATATAAAATCACAATTATCATTATTAAAAGTTATAAAATAATATTAAAATATAATATTAATAAGTATAATTATAATTATAAATTGACATTTTAAATAAACTATTCCTATTTATACAGTGTTGCACATCACAAATAATTTGGCTTTCTTTCCAGTTAATAAACTATCAACAAATGCTTAATCTACTTGGCACTTGGATGTCTTTACTGTGTTCTTATGTTTGGGGAACATTTTGTATTCATTTCATCATATACTACCCCATGTGGAATCCCGCCTTGGAAGACCACACTATGACTATCAGACTTCTATTGTTTCTAATTAACTTTGATGTGGGAAGTTTTATTTTTTCATTTTTGCTTCTTCTTTTATCCCTTTTAGAAGAGATGAAAGGGTACTTACAGAACAGCTTCAAAGCTTTGGCATTGGATTTCTACTCAATGACCTTGGCAAGTCATTTCATATGATTATTGACCTACAAATGAAAATCATAACCTCTATCCACAGTTGTTTTGTGGAGTAAATCAAATTGTAGCATAACAATTGCCAAGCAGAGTGACTGTCTTATAGTAATAGGTTTTAAAATACACTAGCTGGAGCAGATGTAATTTGAGCTCCAGGTATAACTAGGTTCAAGAATGGAGTTTTGCAAACTTATATTAAAAAACTGGTGTTCTTGTTAGTTTTGTGATGACAAAATATTGTGATTTCAGGGTACTTTTGTCTATGGACACAATAGGGGAGAACAATAAGACTGAAGATGATTTGAGGAAAGCCCTACACATTGCATATAACACCTATCACTTTGCTCTAGGTACACTAAAAGCTTCACATGTATGATTGTTAAAATAAAGAATATAAGAATAATTATAATAATATAACGATACTGATACCTCATGAATCCAGGGAGCAAGGGCACAAATGCTGACATTTTCAATGCCAGTCTTCCCAGGGGAAAATACCGGTTGAGTCATTGGCAAATAACGACAATATGGCTTTACGTTCTTATTAACTCCCCGTATTTCCAGAGCTACACAAACTATGCCATATAAAGATCAAGGGATGACATTTGAGGTGAGGTTTTTGAAGGAAGAGTGATTTTTCAATTAGGAAACAGAAGAGTTGGCAAAGGTCAGGGAACACAATAAGGAAAGAGAGACATAAAACTTTGAAAACGAATGGCATTTTGGGAAAATGGTAACCCAGTTTAAAGTGCTACGTTCATCTGACAAGCACTCACTGAATTTCTTCTGTTAGCTAGGCACTCTAGCAGGAAGAAGCGTCAGATGATTTCAGAGCCAATATCTGGTTAGGAAAGGCAGAGTAAATATGGTTTCCTCTGAAACAAACAGAAGTATCAGCATCTATTTACATATTTTAACAAGAGCTTCCTTTTTTATTTCTTTCTCTAGTCATTACATCCAATATAAAAATTGCTACTTTGTGGGCGGTGGGTGGTTCAGTCAGTTAAGTGTCTGCCTTGAGTTCAGGTCATGATCCCAGCGTCCTGGGATCAAGCAGGAGTTGGGTAGGTCCTTGCTCAGCAGGGAGTCTGCTTGTCCCCCTTCTTCTGCCCTTCCCCCGCCCCTTGTGCTTGTTCCCACTCTCTCTCTCTTGCTCACGCTCTCAGTCTCTCTCTCTTTCAAATAAATAAATATATATTTTTTTTAAATTGCTCCTTTGCTAAAAAAATTTACAATTTTTTCTTATTAATGAGACTGAGTTCTCAAAGATGGAAGTAGGATGAACGTTTATTCCACAAGTTCAGTGTCATTCATTTCAAAACACGTTCTGATTCATGTTTCTATTTCTTCTTTGACCACTGGATTGCTTAATTGGAAATGTGTTGCTTTATTGCTAAGCAATTAGGTATTTTCTAGTTATCTTTGGACTATTGACTTCTAACTCATTTTTACTGAAGTTAAGTTGGAAGTATATTTGATATGATGTCTATCCTTTAAAATATGGTAAGTCTTTTTTGTAATCCAACATATGGTCAATTTTGGCAAATGCTTCATGAACATCTTAAGATAGGTTTATTCTGTATTTTGGGGTACAGCATTATAGTGTTTAATATGTGCCAGTTAGGATAAGTATGTTAAATTTTATTGTCCAGATAATCTATAACTTAAAAAATTTTTTGTATCTTTCTTTTGTTCTGGAAGGCTTGGAAGCAACATTCTAACTAATTACCTATATTCCAATGTAAAAAAAAAAAACACAAAAAACAAACCTAGATTATTTCAACGTTCAGATTAGCCCATGATGGCTATGACAATAAACTGATAACAGTGAAACATTCTGATCTGTGTTCAGGAGCAGAGGTGAACTAAATAGATAAAGTCAGGGCAGAGAGTTCTTCACACTATATATTCTTTTTATAATTTTAGATATATTATTACCTCAAAGATAAATAAGTTAAAATTTTGAATACAGTAAATAAAAATCACAATAGTCATAATTTTTTTTAAAACACTATTTTTTGTTTTAAGATTTTAATTACTTATTTGACAGAGAGAGAGTGAGAATAAGCAGGAGAAGCAGCAGCAGAGGGAGAGGGAAAAACAGGATCATCATTGAGCAAGGAGCCTGATGCGGGGCTAGATCCCAGGATGCTGGGATCTTGACCTGAGCCAAAGGCAGATGCTTAATCTTCTGAGCCACCCAGATGCCCCCAAACACATTGTATTAAAATGAAGAAAAAAATGGAAGCAAGGTAAAAGGAGGTTTGGTAATATGAAATATTATAGTTTATCATAATTTCTAATAAAATGGCTAATTTTGTTTTCAATGAATAAAATAAGATGGGAGAGAAATATCAATAGAAATATTTACGTGGAACAGCATTATATATAATAATGACACAGGCTACTGAAATTGCATAAATGTAATCACCCTGATAAATTTGTAGTTGAATATTGCACTGTCAATTGCTACTTTGGAGTTTCCATGTGTTTGTGCACAAACTAGCTGTTTACCTTGTACCTGGCTGGAGCTCATTGAATGCGGTAAAATAGAAATTCTATACTTATTTTTCAAATTATTTAATACATTGTTTAGGGATAAAATTGCATGATATCTCTATTTTACGATACACAGGGACACCTGGGTGGCTCAGCTGGTTGAACATCAGACTCTTGAATTCAGTCAAGGTCATGACCTCATGGTCCTGAGATGAATCCCGTGTCAGGCTCCAGGCCGAGCATGAAGTTCACTTAAGATTCTCTCTCTCCTTTACCCTCTGCTCCTCCTCTCCCCACTCACACTCTCTATCTCTAAGAAGGAAAAAAAAAAAGAGAGAGACATTTGAACAAACTAAAAATAGCTAAAGCAAATATGAAAAATGTTAATTTTACTAATTAGTAAATATAAGTTACAAGAACCTGGGTGTTCGTAAGACTACTCTAGTTGTTTTCTGTATGTTTAAAAATTTCCATTAAATAAAGTAAAAAAAACACAAAATATAATGAATTGTGTTCTAAAATACACTCACTACAATTATCACAGAAGTTCTCATGTAATTTTACATTTTGTTATAAAAAAATTGAAAGTGATTCTAATAACAGATATTTAAGTGATACAAGAAATTACAATCATTTGTCTTGATATTTTGAAAAAAGGTAATATAAGCAGAATTGTATTGGGATTTAAAATATCTATACCTTTTCTTTGAATATCTTCTTATTTATCTACCATCGCAAATATTTTCTCCTTATTATTCAGTTTATCTTATCAGAAATGAGAAGGCAATTTTCATCAAAAATTTTACTACTTTTTTTTTAAAAAAAGATTTTATCTCTTTATTTATTTGAGAGAATGAGACTTTGAGAGAGAGCTTGAGTGGGGAGAAGATCAGAGGGAGAAGCAGACATCCCATGGAGCTGGGATCCCAATTGGGACTCGATCTCTGGACTCTGGGATCATGACCTGAGCCAAAGGCAGCTGCTTAACCAACTGAGCCACCCAGGTGCCCAGAAATTTTACTACTTTTATAGAATATTGCAAATAATCATGTGAGTTAACATTTATTAGTGATTTTTATGTACCAATCACTACTCTTAGGTATACCACAGGTACTAAGTGTTTAATATTTAGATCTAGATCTTAAGAAAAGAATGTCATTATCTCCATCTTGGATGACAAAACTGAAGATCAGTGAGTTTGAGTAATTTCTTGGACATCATACGCATGGTATCAGCAGATACCACTTCCCTGCTATGCTGTCACTGACAGTTAATGAAATACTACTCCAATATGCACATCCCTGCTAATAGGTAAAAGAAGTGAGAAAAATCATAATTTCTAAATCAAATAACAAATCTTAGCTCAATTTTAATTGTGTGTTGCTATAATTTTTTTGTATTCCGGGACTAAAATATTCACTTATGGCATATTTAAATGAATCATATTAACTTTTGTTACCAAAATGGTAGTATAATTGTAAATGAAGGATTTTCCCAGTAATACTTAAGTCGAAACCAAGTTGTTAATGCATCATTAAATATTAGATCTGAGAAACAGCACTAACCATAATAGAAATATTTTCTTTAATCATACCTGATTAAAGAATTTATAAAGTACTTTGTTTTGAATAATAACTAATTACTCTGGAATTTTACTTTAATTATAGCTGTACTCATACATAGATGTCATCTCTACAAAATTTGTTTCAATTAACTATCTAGTAAAAAGTTTGCAGTCTATTTTGCATTTAGTGTCAATTCTCCACAATGGAAATTTTATTATCTTAAAAGCCTCGTTAAAGAAACTCATAAATCAGTGATTGCAAATTCATAACCTAAGGGCAGAATCTGGCCAGCAAATAGGGTTGGCCTGCACAGGTTTAAAATTCTAGTTTGTGTTTTCTTAATTTTTAAAATAGAAAGATACAACATAAAAATCGAAATAACTTTATCTCAGTAAGGAAAATCAAATCTAAGGATAAAATATTTAAATAATGTTTAATAATTAAAAATTTTATTTGTAAGGAATAAAGGCAAATAGATCCCTAATCCCAGTTAAGAAATGGGTAAGTGAAATGGCTATCAGACACATGAAAAAATGTTCATCATCATTAGCCATCAGGGAGATTCAAATTAAAACCACATTGAGATACCACCTGACACCAGTTAGAATGGCCAAAATTAGCAAGACAGGAAACAACGTGTGTTGGAGAGGATGTGGAGAAAGGGGAACCCTCTTACACTGTTGGTGGGAATGCAAGCTAGTGCAGCCACTTTGGAGAACAGTGTGGAGATTCCTGAAGAAATGAAGAATAGAGCTTCCCTATGACCCTGCAATTGCACTGCTGGGTATTTACCCCAAAGATACAGATGTAGTGAAAAGAAGGGCCATCTGTACCCTAATGTTTATTGCAGCAATGGCTACGGTCGCCAAACTGTGGAAAGAACCAAGATGCCCTTCAACGGATGTATGGATAAGGAAGATGTGGTCCATATACACAATGGAGTATTATGCCTCCATCAGAAAGGACGAATACCCAACTTTTGTAGCAACATGGATGGGACTGGAAGAGATTATGCTGAGCGAAATAAGTCAAGCAGGAGAGTCAAGTATCATATGGTCTCACTTATTTGTGGAGCATAACAAATAACATGGAAGACATGGGGAGATGGAGAGGAGAGGGAGTTGAGGGAAACTGGAAGTGGAGATGAACCATGAGAGACTATGGACTCTGAAAAACAACCAGAGGATTTTGAAGGGGCGGGGGGGAGGTGGGAGGTTGAGAAACCAGGTGGTGGGTAATAGGGAGGGCATGTACTGCATGGAGCACTGGTGTGATGCCAAAACAATGAACACTGTTATGCTGTAAATAAACAAATTAAAAAAAAAAAAAAAAGAAATGGGTAAGTGAAATGAAAAATATTTTGTTTAGTACAAAAACAAAACAAACAAAAAGACCCCCCCAAACACACACAAAATAAAATAAAAAGGAGGGGTGAAGGGAAGGTGACTATAATCCCTTGATGAGGGCGAGGTTGGGTATTTCAGTTCTTCCTGCGTGTATCTGTTTCTCTTTGTTAGAGAACACTACTTCCCAGATATACAAGGAAATTAAAACTGCCATATATATGGGGCACCTGGGTGGCTCAGTGGGTTAAGCCTCTGCCTTTGGCTCAGCTCATGATCTCAGGGGCCTGGGATCAAGTCCTGCTTCAGGTTCTCTGCTCAGTAAGGACACTTCTTCCCACCCTCCCAACACTGCCTGCCTCTTTGCCTACTTGTGATCTCTGTCTGTCAAATAAATAAATAAAATCTTAAAAAAAAAACAACTTGTGTATATATATATATAAAGGTGCTACTGAGTAGGGAAAAATGTACATTGAATATATATATATGTGTGTGTGTGTGTGTGTGTGTGTGTGCAGAAAAGTTCAAGTTAAAAAGTTACTATGGAATATGTTGTATTAAACATCTAGTTGAAATGATAAATAGGTTAAAAAAAAGAAACATGAGAAAGAATTTAAAAAAAAGAGAGAGAGAGAGAAGTTGTATCTAAGAAATACATAGGTCGTGAGGCAACACTAGGAACTTAATATACTATTTTCCCCTGGTGTTGAGTTTTACAGTTTTATGAGGACCCTGGGGTTGTTCTCTTGTTCTTCCAGCTCGTCTCCTGGGAGAGGGGCTTGCTGTGTTGTTTTCAGTCAATCCTATCAGATCTCTAAAGGCAAGGGAAACAAAAGCAAAAATGAAGTTTTGGGACTTCATCAAGATCAAAAGCTTCTGCACAGCAAAGGAAACAGTCAATAAAGCAAAGACACAACCCACAGAATAGGAGAAGATATTTGCAAATGACACTACAGACAAAGGCCTAATATCCAAGATCTATAAAGAACATCTCACACTCAACACCCCGAAAACAAATAATCAAGTCAAAAAATGGACAGAAGATATGAATAGGCACCTCTCAGAAGACTTAAAATGGCTAACAGACATGTGAAAACATTCATCATCATTCGCCATCTGGGAAATTCAAATAAAAACTATATTGAGATACCACCTTACACCGGATAGAATGGCCAGAATTGACAAGGCAAGAAACAACAAATGTTGGAAAAGTTGTGGAGAAAGGGGAATCCTCTTACACTGTTGGTGGAATGCAAGTTGGTGCAGCCACTTTGGGAAATAGTGTGGCGATTCCTCAAAAAGTTAAAAATAGAGCTTCCCTATGACCCAGAAATTGCATTACCAGATATTTACCCCAAAGATTACAGATGTAATGAAAAGAAGGGCCACATGCACCCCAATGTTTGTAGCAGCAATGCCCACAATAGCCAAACTGTGGAAAGAGCTGAGATGCTCTTCAGCAGACAAATGGATAAAGAAGAAGTGGTGCATATATACAATGGCATATTACGCAGCCATCAGAAAGGATGAATACCCAACTTTTGCATCCACATGGACGGGATTAGAGGTGATTATGCTGAATGAAATAAGTCAAGCAGAGAGAGTCAGTTATCATATGATTTCACTTATTTGAGGAACATAAGGAATAGAATGGAGGACTTTAAGAGAAGCAAACTTAGGGTTTTGAGGGTAGGGGAATAGGGAAATGGGTTCATCTGGTGATGGGTATTAAGGAGGGCATGTATTACATGGAGCAGTGAATGTTATACACAAATGATGAATCATGGAACTCTACATCAAAAACTAATGATAGGGCGCCTGGGTGGCTCAGTGGGTTAAGCCGCTGCCTTCGGCTCAGGTCATGATCTCAGGGTCCTGGGATCGAGTCCCACATCGGGCTCTCTGCTCGGCGGGGAGCCTGCTTCCCTCTCTCTCTCTCTGCCTGCCTCTCTGCCTACTTGTGATCTCCTGTCTCTCGCTGTCAAATAAATAAATAAAAATAAAAAAAAAAATCTTAAAAAAAAAAAAAACTAATGATATACTGTATGGTGACTAAGATAATAAAAAAAAAGAAAAAGAAAAATATTCTAGTTTATTGAATTTCAAGGCAGGATGTTTATAATAATGACTACTATAAATATTATTATCTACATCTTATTTTTAAATGTAGGTATTATATAAATATATGCATATATGCATATGTGAGCATTTTGGAGTAACCACTAAGATTTTATCAATTTTTAATTTTCTAAGTAATAGAAAATATATAATAATCCCTAGAAGATTGAATGTAAAAGGATGAAAAAGATATAAAGTTGAGAGCTAACCAAATATTAATCAAAACTCCAAGTTACTCTTGAGTTGAACATGCTTATTTTGGGGGAAGGGTAATAATATTGACTTCATTGAACCCATTTGCTGAGTTTATCAAGTTTTAGAAATTATTGAAGATAGTCCTAGTAGTGCAGAAAATTATTTGTCTTTGAAATTTCATGCTTTAGTTAAAATCTCCTCTCTAGCTTGGTAATTATGCATGCACACAATTATTGCTGCAAGTCTGCTCAGGGCAATCTGTCTCTTTTTGTATATTCTAAGCATTTATTACATCATGGAAAATAGATATTCTCTCTGATTTCCGTTTCCATAAAATCTTGACTAAAATATACATGTATTTCATAAAGCTATTCAGTTCTGATTTTCAAACCAGTTTTTCTTCTCTTTCAGATCTCTCTTTTTATTTGGGGGACTAGACATCTTGATACTGTTTACTTTCAGTCTGTATTAACACAAGGTCAAATAAAATGCATCAGACAGCATTTAGCGCCTTGAATCCATAGTCACATCTAACAGGAATCCATCACCTAAAGCCTAGGAGAGTGACAGAATTTATTACCACTCTCTCTCAAACTCCAGCTTTATTTATTTTGTGAGCAGTCTAAAGAAAATAGCACAGTTAATGGGTAATTCAGTGAAGAATCACTTTTCAATTATGTAGGAAACAATTTGTTAATGTCAGGATGTGGAAGTAGCAGAAGTACAGCCTGTTTCAAACAATCATTTTTAAAAATTAGAGGACATGAGAAATTATTGTAGTTGCTGGTTTAAAAATGTTAGCTCCCCCCGCCCCCAAAATGTTAGCTTCCCATATCCAGAGTGAGGCTCTCCTGCTCTAAGGAGGTAGGGTTCTGGTACCTCCCACATAGTCCTGAGAAAACATGGTGTAGCAGCGACTAGGTTTATCACACTAAGGTAGGTACTAGCCACACATTAGATCACTTCATCTTCATTTTGCAGAGTAGATTTTCACAAATATGTCCATGTTTATGTACACAAAAATGGGAACCCAGATCAACTGCCTTTCATAGCCTTCAAGGACTCAAGATTGATGGATCCAGTCTGAGAAGAATTTCACCTTCATTAAACCTCACACCAATGATAATAAACCAATCCTGGGTCTCTATCTTCAATGAAGTTGCTGTTTAACTGGGAGGAGAAGAGAAAAAGATGGAGGAGGAGGAGGAGGTAAGACAGGAGGAGGAGAAGGGGAATAAGAAGGAGAAGGGAAGAGGAAGAAGAGGAAGAGGAGGTGGAAGAAGAAAGGGAGAAGGAGGAGGGGGAGGAGGAGGATTGGGAGAAAAGGACTGGGTGCACCTGGATAATCCAGGGTCATCGTGTTAAAAAGTCCATAACCTCAGGTACATCTTCAGAGTCCCTTTTGGCATATAAGGACATCCATTCATGTGTTCCAGGATTAGGGCCTGGGCCATTGCAGGGGTGTGGAGTGTTACTCAGCCATATTTGGCCAAGGGAAGAGAAAGTCAACTTTCTGAAGTAACTGAGCATTGAAATGTATAAGTTGGTCTTTGATCAACCTTGGAGAATGGCCATGGAATGCAAGATGATTTTGGAATCCAGCCAATGGACCTCTCACTCTCTTTGCTCACCAATCTTCCTTTGATTGTAGAGATATTTCATAAGACGGTGGGTGGAAAATATGTGCGGGTTCATGTGCTTTAATCTCCTTGTTTTAAAGAGAGAAGGCTTATGTAGAAGAGTAGTGAGTTGTCTAAGTTTACACAAACACTGGTTTTCAGGACAACCACTTACGTGGTTCGGGACATAAGAATAAGTGGAAATAAAAGGCAACACAAAGGAACCACTGTGAGCTTCTGTTTACCCTCCTGTGTTCTAGGGAGAGGCAGGTTGCCATATTCTCCCTCTTTCCCCATTTTCCCGCAGGAGTGCAGGAACGTCAGGCTCACAGGGGAAAGTTACAAGTTCTGTTAAATCTCTTCTCAATGTCCATTTCTGGGAGACTTGAACGTTCTGTGCCTGAGACCTAATTGCCAATGATCTAATCCATTACTGCATTACCTTTTACTTGATCACTATGGGGGAATCTTTATATTTGTTTTAAAAAATTGTGCACTTCTTCCAAAATGTAAAGGCGAACAATTTCACTAGGTTGGGAAGGGTCACTTTATATTTTGTAATCCTTTTTTTCTTTTTAGGGAAGTAAACATCTACCAAGCCTTAGAAACTGAATTATCTTATTTTCATCAATGAGATTTCCTGCTTACAAAAGATAGTATTTTTATTTGACCAATTTTTGTTTTTGAATATGTCATTCAGAATTTTATATTCTATCACTTTTTTATTTTTCTCAAGTCAAGTAGAAATTTACATTTCAGTATTGAATAGGATTTCTCCAAATTACTCACAAAGACCCCCTTTGTACTTACTTCTCGCTGTTGCTGCTGCTGCTGTATAGTTGGGAATTCTAGGCTACAGACTAGAGGCAAGGATTCTGTTCTTCCTTTGTTCACTTACTGGATTATTGTACCTGGTTTGTTACCTAACATCACCAAGCCTCAATTGTCTCATCTTGAATGAGAATAATATACTCACCCAACTATACTGCCATACGGATTAAATAAAATCATGTATGTAAAAGCATCTGGCACAAAACATACATAGTGTTGATTCTCTCTCAGTGCTTCCATTTTAATTGTGTATGTTTCTGGAAAAACTCTGATGCTGCATTACAAAGATAAGGGAGAGACCTAGATTCTAAATTCAGAGAGAATGTGTTAATAACCATTCATTAATGAAGCTTTGAGGACAATAGTGTAAAGAAAATATTAGGGTAAATTTCAAAACCTTCTTGCAATTCCCCATGTTGTCTTTATAATTAGATCTTTTCTCAGAATGCAGTTATACATTTTGTAAATGACTTGTGAATGTCAGCTAATCTTGTTTTAATTAGAGCAAATAAGACTGATGTGAGGGAAAGTTTCAAACTTTAATGTTGAATTCCTTTCAAGTGTAAAGTGCAGTGAAAAAAATTCTTTTTTAAGTGAGAAGGGAGACAACTATAATGATTCATCAATCTCCGGAGAGAAGAGACATTTCTTTTTTGAAGCACAAGAAAGGATAAATATTGGAAAACAGTAAACAAGTTCCCTTTGAGCACGTGTGTAAAGCCGAATGTAAAAGCTCAGAACACAAAAAAATGATCATCGTACTAATCACAATAGCTAAGATGTATTGAGGATGTTCTATGTTCTAGTCATTGATCAAGATGGCCTCTGTGTACTCAGCTTCAGGAAACTTTAGAGGAGATCCTAGGCCCTAAACTCCTTTTCCTTAGAGCACTGACTTCAGAAAAAGTGGGATTGCAAATTCTTTTTCTTTCTCTTTGAGATGTAAATCTTTTAAAAAGCCTCTTGCCAGTTTTACAACCCAAGCCTGTCTTTCTCCAGTACCTGAGAGCCATCCCTTTGAAATGCAATCTTGAAGGAAAATAGCACTTCTCTCTCTTAGTTTTTTTGTTTTTTTTTGTTTTGTTTTGTTTTTTTCTCTCTCTCTCTCTCTTAGTTTTTATGGGAGGTTAGGAGCAGAACTTCAGGGAGCATCTTGCTTCAAGTGGCACAACAATGGCCTGCCACAAAGATAAGAGAAAATCCCCTTTCCTTTGAGTAAGGCAGATTAGCAAACACAGATGGACTGACATTCTTTCACTCCAGCTCTCAAGACTTCACCCTTTGTTTCAGTGGATTTGCTTTGGGACTGGTTTCTGGAACCTCTCCTATTGCAATAGCCCTGAAAAAAGTCTTCCTCACCTGTTGAACTTTGTCCAGTGCAGTTTTTACCTTGAAAATATGTGTACTTGGGCGTTTGTTCATGGGGAATGAAATGCTTCCACCCCTCAGAAATGCAATTCTACTACTCATCAACATACCTGGTTTAGGCAGCATTCTACATGGAAGACAGTTTGGGCAACAATCACCAGAATCGTGGCTCAGACAATTCAGTGGTGTCGCACATCTACCAGGTACGTCATAGCAATCTTAGGGGTCCTTAAACTCAGGTTTTCTGATTAAAAAAAAAAAAAATGTGCTGACAATGACTGAAACCTTGTAAAACATAAAGATAAAAACATCTTCTAAAACATAAAGATACACATGCTCACAAAAGAAAGATTAAGAATTTGTAGTAATGAGGTGTCACAGTCCATTCCATGGTTCTCTTGGAAGAGAACTATCAGAGGAAGTTCTTGGTGACCTACCAGGGGACCGTCCTGACATACGATGTTCTAACAGGGCTTTCTGGATTATGTTTGTCAATGTCCAAATCAGCGTTCAGCGTGCAGACCAGGTCGTGTAGAGCAACAACCCCACCTGGGTGTCTCCTGTGTGTATCTGCATGCTTGGTGTGTGCATGTATGTTCTCTGTGAGGATTCTTCACTCTCGAGATCAGATGAGGAATATTTTCAATATCTTTTGGTAGGACAGATCGTTTCCTGCTTAGAGTAGACTCGGGGAACCATTTAGCCCCGTTTGCACAGGATAGTCATGACCCTCTGGGGAGTGATATCAAGCACTCCCCTCTGGACTCAAGAGGGGTTCAGATGTGTTCTTGATGATTTTATTCCAAGACTGAGCTCTGTCTGCAGCACCACACTCAATTCACATAATGAAACAGTCAGACAAACGCAGTGGTCTCCATTTATAAATGAGGAAACTAATAGAAAGGTGGAGAACATTTTTCAGAGATACATGACTGTAATTTAATAAACCTGAATTCAAACCCTACATCTCTGAGTCTAAATCAAGCTCTCCTTCCACTTACATTTGCTCTCTTTCATAAGAAATATCAAGTCACCTTATGATGCATAAGTTACAGATGAGGAAAGAGAGGGTCAGAAAGATCAAGCAATTTTTGCCCAAGGTCTTCCAGCTCCTGAGTGGTAGAGCTTATAGAGAACCCCAGATCTTCAGATTTGAAGTCAGTGTTCATATCATAATAATACAGGGATTGAAACAGATGAAATTATAAGTCTTCCTAGCGTGGGTGGTGTTAAGGGACATTTGGAAGCTAATTGATTCTTTTTTTTTTTTTAAGATTTATTTAGTCAATTTGGGGGGAATGGGGGTGAGGGAAACAGAGTCTCAAGCTGGCTCAGCAGAGTGCAGAGCAAACTCAGTGCTCGATGTCATGACCCTGAGATCAAAACCTGAGCGGAAACCAAGAGTTGGACTCTCCACCGACTGCGCCACAAAGGCGCCCTGCTAATTGTTTTTTTAATAGAAGTAATTACTAATAAAAAGATTTCCCCCATAATAACCATCAGAACTTCGATTAGTATACATTTTGAAGGTCATTTAATGGTACATATTATTCTTTATATATGGGCAAAAGAAAGACAGCATAGGAAAAAGAACACTTTAACAATTGATTTTTTTTTTTAACAAACCCATTTAGTGTTCTCCTTGTCCAGGTTCTTCAAAGAAGGACAACCAATAAAAAGAGGGGAAGGTAAGAGAGGGAGAGAGTTGGTGAGGTTGACTTATTTTAAGAAATCGGCTCAAGCAATCATGAAGACTGGCAAGTTCAAAATCTGCCGGATACATGAGTAGGCTGTAGATTAGGGAGGGGTTGATGTTGTAGTTTGAGTCCTAAGGCCATCCACTGTTGGATTTCCTCCCTTTGGGGGAAAATTAGTCTCTGTTCTATTAAGGCCTTCAACTGATTGGACAAGGCCCACCAACATTATGGAGGGTAATGCACTTTACTTAATTGAATTAAATGTTTGCCTCAACAAAAACAAAACAACAACAACAACAACAAAACCCTTCACAGAAATATCTAGACTCGTGTTTAAATATCTGAGTACTGTGGCTTAGCCCATTTGGCACATAAAATTACCATCACAAGCATATACCCTGAGTCACTCACTGTGTTTATGTTAAATATTCAAATACAAAGGAAACAAAACAAAACGGGTTTAGATAATCTAATGGGGAAGGAAACAACCACTCAAATGGTTGCAACACCGTGAGATACTTGTGCTAAAGGAGAGGTCTGCAAGCTAGAATGCAACAAAGAAATGCCCTTGATTGTTGCTAAGGGCATGAGCAAGGAAGGCTTCATAGAAGGTGGGTAGATATTTTTTGCCCTGTATATCACTGCATGATATGGATTTATTATTATTCAATTTCAACACTTTAGGACCTTGGGCATGTCACTTCTCTGGGCTTCAGTTCCTTACCTTTAAAATGGGGACAGATCTCTATCTGGTAGGTTATTGTGGGGGGTTGAAAATAATGTATGGAAAGTATTCAGCATAGGATTTGTGATATAATACTGATCCTAAGATATCATCCAGCTGGGTCAGGTCTTTGACAACCTGTCTATGTTCATTCCCTCTCCTACCTAACAGAGTGTCTGCTTTTGAATATTGAATATTTTGCTACTCTGAGTTCAGCCAGAAATTGTATCCTTCCATACTGATCCCCCTGCTTAGAATATCCATTATCTGTAGTGTGGTTGGTTAACTCTTCTTATAATTAAACTCTCAGATGACATGCTACCTCCTCCAGGAAGACTTACGTGGTACCAGTCCTCCAGGCCTCCAGGAACTGCTTCCTCTCTTTATGACAGCTATCATCCCTGCATCATGGGGGTCAGTGAGCTTCAGAGCTACATAGATTTTGTTTCCCTCAAAATGTGCGAAGACCATGACGCATACTGGGTGATGAATGTTTACAGTGGAATAAATAGGACAGTGAGGTGAAAAGGGCAAATTCAAAGGTGCCAGCAAGAGCACCTGGGTGGTTCATAGTTTAAGTGACAAACTCTTGGTTTTGGCTCAGGTCAAGACCTCAGGGTTGTGCGATCGAGCCCTACATCAGGCTCCATGCTCAGTGCAGAGTCTGCTTGAGATTCTGTCTCTCTTCCTCTCCCTCTGCCCCTCCCCAATTGGGTGCATGTGAGTGCACTCGCTCGCTCGCTCTCTCTCACTCTCTCTCTCAAATAAATAAATAAATAAATAAATAAATAAATAAAATCTTTAAAAAGACAAACAAACAAACCAAAAAAACTCCTTCAAATGTACAGACAATGCACCAAATAAATATTTCTCACAGGAATAATTTCCATATTGATTTAAATATGCTGTCTTCTTACCAACTTGTTCAGTGAATTTGCGCACAAGTATTTCTCGTTGTTGGTACCCATTTCCTTGTCTATAGTAAAGACTGACTCAGATTACAGTATAATAATGCCTGTAGGTCTGAATCTGTGTTTCTTTGAAACAATCCTGTAGTAAAAGGTAAATATTTTCTTTTTTTTTTTAAAGATTTTATTTATTTATTTGACAGAGAGAGATCACAAGTAGGCAGAGAGGCAGGCAGAGAGAGAGGAGGAAGCAGGCTCACCCGCAGAGCAGAGAGCCCGATGCAGGGCTCGATCCCAGGACCCTGAGATCATGACCCGAGCCGAAGGCAGCGGCTTAATCCACTGAGCCACCCAGGCGCCCCAAAGGTAAATATTTTCTTAAGAAAAAAAAAAAAAAAGAATGAATGGCATCTTAAGAGAAAACAATTGCACGTTTACTGAAACTAAGTCCTGTGTAGATCACACCCACGTATGGACGTGTCTCTGGCTGACAATTTCCCAGAGCATTTCTTCCTTCAAACTCATCAGCCTGCTGTCTCCACATCCAATGTACCTGCGTGGGTCAGTGTGTGTGTCCTGTCCATGCACTCAGAGGCAGCAATGATCTCGCTGTCTTCCCTTCACTCTTCTCCTAGTCAGAGGAGTGCTTTATATTCGTAGGGGTCAGCAAAAACACTTTACATTTCCAGAGAAAAGAGTGAATTCAAATTCAGGATGTTATTTTCTTTCAAAGTTGATGAAATCTCTTGACTTCTAAGTGTACACATAGACACCATATAAACGCTTAGTCCTATGTATTTAATCATTCATAGCAACATATTTAATAATTCCTATGACCATATGACCTCATATCCCCACCCACCAACTAACCCCACCATGGTATGAGTCATCAAGTTTTCTGTTCCATTTATACTCTATATACACGTAGGCATCGATTCATCTAATTGTGATTATTAGCAAAATACCTTTGCATTGGGGTGCCTGGGCAGCTCAGCCAGCTAAGCGTCTGCCTTCAGTTCAGGTTATGATCCTGGGGTCCTGGGATTGAGCCCTGCATCTGGCTCCCTGCTCAGGGGAGAGTCTGCTTTTCCCTCCTCCCCTCACTCCACTCATGATCTCTGTCTATCCCTCAAATAAGTGGATAAAATCCTTAAAAAATACCTTTGAATTGCTTTAGGTCAGTGGTCCCCTCTGTAGGCAGGTTTGCCCCCAGAGCACATGTAGCAATGTCAACCAACAATTTTGGCTGCTGTAACTAGAGGGTGGGATGGAGGGGGCAGCTAGTGGGCGAAACCCATGGATAATGCAAAATGTCCCATAATGCACAGGACTGCCATGCCTGACAGAGAAATCCTTGCTCAAACGTCCAATAATGCTGAGGACGAGGAACTCTGCCCTAAATCAATCACAGTACTTGGCATATCATACATGGTCAAGAAATATTTGCTGACTCTATTAAAAAGTCTCACCTCCCCATTCAAAGTAAGAAATTGAGTACATGAGTTCACAATGCTCATTTCCTATAGTATGCTCATTTTCATGTTAAAAGGAAAGAGCACAGGATGCCAAAACATTGAGGGAATTTATTCTGAAAACATGCTTTTTTTTTTTTCTGAATAAAGTACAGTTTCTCAAATAGCACTTTGTCCTCATGAAGGTATTTTATTTTTTTATTTTTATTTTTTTATTTTTTAATTTTTTAAGGATTATTTATTTATTTATTTGACAGACGGAGGTCATAAGTAGGCAGAGAGGCAGGCAGAGACAGAGAGAGAGGGAAGCAGGCTCCCTGCTGAGCAGAGAGCCCAATGCGGGGCTCGATCCCAGGACCCTGAGACCATGACCTGAGCCGAAGGCAGAGGCTTTAACCCACTGAGCCACCTAGGCACCCCAGGTATTTTATTTTTTTAGGTACAAAATAGATTGCCATCCACTCTTGCCCACTTTAGTAAAAACTATAATGCAGTTAAAATTAATAGAAAAGAATGATCTCCATTAGAATGTTGCCAGTTACCTGAATATCTAAATATTCAGATCAATGAATATTTAGATGGCCTGAACAAAATGACACTCTCAGATCAAAAGCCCACTAATGCTGAAGTATACTTCAGATTAAGTTAATTGCAACCCAGGAGGAATGCTACTAACCAATGTTATTCCATGAAATCATTATAATTTTAAAAAGCCAGGCAGACTCATGAGTCTTTAGGGAGCTCTATCAGGTTACAAACTCATGAGCTCAACATACTTGATGAAATAGAATGTGTTTACAAAGAACCGCTGAATTAGCCAAAGGATCATGAGGAGTAAAATGAAGGAAACATCTGTCTTGGTGGAAAGCATGACCACAAGACCTAAATTTAAGTCCTGGACTTAAATATGTTTTTGCCTCATTGAAACTATCAATTTCTTTATTATCATCATTATTATTGCTATATTATCATGATTTCCTTAAAACCTGACATAAAAAGAGATGAATACAAGAACCAAAAGTGAAAATAAAGTGAAGCTGTCTAAGGAAACCTCTAAGAAAAAGAAAATGTAGAGGTAAAACTTCCTTACACCAAGTATAGATTGTCTTTTTTTTTTTTTTAAAGATTTTATTTATTTGACAGACAGAAATCACAAGTAGGCAGAGAGGCAGGCACAGAGAGAGAGGGAGGCAGGCTCCCCGCCGAGCAGAGAGCCCGATGCGGTGCTCGATCCCAGGACCCTGGGATCATGACCTGAGCCGAAGGCAGAGGCTTTAACCCACTGAGCCACCCAGGCGCCCCCAAGTATAGATTGTCTTAAAAACGTTTGCATCACCTCCTCCAGTTCACATGCTGTGAATGGAAAATTGAGTAGAGATGGATGATAGATAGATGATAGATATTCATGGTACCAACGTCGTGAATCATGTTTGCTTTCTACCTATCTCGTAACTCATTTTACTTTTACTTTGCTTCTCACTGCCCTAAAAAGCTTGACAATATTCTATTTGGTAATTTTAGGTAATATTAATCATATTTTATTTTTATTTTTTAATTTAATTTAATTTTTTTCCAGTGTTCCGAAATTCATTGTTTATGCACCACAGCCCGTCCTCCATGCAATACATGTCCTCCGTAATACCCACCACCAGGCTCACCCACCTGTTTTTATTCACTTTCACTTTACCTAACTGCAGAAAAAAAAAAATTTTTTTTTTTCTGTAGAATAGTTAAATGAATGCCCTCAGACTTTGACCAGAGCTGCTGTATATATGATGTTGAGTGAAGTTATCCAAGGTCTGAAGCATCCTTTGCGAGTGGAGCCTTAATCCATGCTCCACTATCACTAATTACCATTTTGTAAACTCTAAAATGCCATTTAAATATTAATTATCACCTGTAAGAGAATCAGGCATGTGCTCAGCTAATCTCAGCTGGATTCTTGCTTTACAATGATTTTGTACTTTACTTGCTCGTAACATACGTGCTCTATTGGATAGATTTGGTAGACGGTGTACTCTGGAGATTTAGCGTCATGACTCAATGAGAAAGAGAACAAAATCTGTCTGGTGGTGGGCATCTCAGTGATGCTCCTTTACTGAGTGCCATGTATGCATCTTGTGGATTTACAGGCATTCTATGGACTCCTCACAGCTCTACTTTTAGTCTGGTATTATTCCATATTAAGTTGAAGAAGTTGAAGCTTGACTTTAGATAAGGTGGAAATCTCCAAAACTAGGGAAACTGTGATTGAAACCCAATTCCGGTTGCTTAAAAGTTCTTGCTTTTCTGCCCTCTGGAGTCATAACCATGAAAACAGTTTGGTCTCCATTGTGCACTTACCATGATGGGGGAATGGTCTGTGGGGGATGGGGCCATTTCTCGTTTCCTGTTTCTAGTCCACCTCCCCCGCCCCTCTCACAGCCAGTTTTAGCTCCAGTGTCCTCTTAGAAGCCTTAAGTTAAATGTTCTGTACCTGTTTTTTCTTTTATCAAATAAATCAAATAATATATAGAGTGCGGTAAAAATAAAAATGTATTTAAAGGTATCACTAGTAGAATAATAGGTGATTTTTTTAAGGTTCTGTGGTTTCCCAATGTTCTGTAATGAACACATATTACATAAATTTTGGTAAGTACACTTATTTTTCAAGGAGAAGCATTTTCTGCCAGCGTTCTGTAAAATGTATTCCATATCTCTTGTTCTTGAAAAATCCTATTTGCCTCTCCCCTCAACTTGTGTATTGCTGCTCTATATCAGATTAAAACAGAGGTATGAGGCAATAGAGGATAAGTAAGGGGACCATTTCTGAAGTCTTAAAATAATTAAAAATTTAAAGGGAAAAACGAAAGGCATGTACCAAAAAAGGACCTTCCCTACCAGGTTTGGAATACAAATCCTTGGGAAGATTTCCTTGGCAAGTTTTTACAGAAATGATTTGAGATCTTATTGATAGCTGCTTTGTCAGTTCTTGTAGAAATATGCTTAAACTACCAACATCTATCCATATGCAAAACCCGATTACTTCAAACTCTAGCCATAAACTCCATTAAGTCTGCCCTGGTTCTTTCCAGCCAGGAACTCTATATACCTTCTCTGTATTTGGTGGGTTCTTTACCTTCGTTTCTCCTAGGACACATGCCTAACAAAGTGTTGGCTAGGAGGACAAGGTTATCACTACACTTCTAAAAAGAAGTGTGGAGAAGAAAGAAAAAAAAATAACCTGTATTCTCATCTAAAAACACCAGCTGTTAGTATTTTGGTTTTCTTATGTTCACTACATTTTTCAATGTTTATTTGGTGTATATTTTTGTTTACCTAATTAAAGTTAACTTATAAAAATATAACAGTATGTAGAAATGACCAGATTTTACATTTTATAGTGATGATATAATATTGTAGTTTGTCAGGTTGCCAAATTCTTCAGGATACATCATTTTCTAACATGGTAGTGTAGGTTGTCATTGATTGCTACTCATCATACTAGAATACAAACTGGATGAAACCATAAATTGTGTCTGAATTGTGCATTTCCCCCAGGGTCTCCTGATAGTAGATACTCAGCAAATAGTTGTGTACTGAATGGCTTTCACTTTTATTGCATTTTGGAATCCATGAAATACATTGTGTCCTTTAACAATGACAACTCCTTAGGAAAGAGTAGACCTTTTTACTTACTTCATGGATAATTTAACTTCTGGAAGTGAGAGGTCAGAAAGACTTGACCATCCATCCTGAGCTTTTGTCTCAGAGCTGGTGTTCTTTCTTACAAGACAGGTTGCCTTAAATTGAAAGAATGAGTTCGAAAGCGTTTTTAACTTGGAATCACACTCTTTATATGATGGCCAACCAGCTCTTCCCAGTGATATTCAGGATATGAATACGCTGAGAAATTTGAGGCATTTCTAATGAATTGGTCTTAAAATCTTCCAAGCACATAGCGTGCCAAAGTCATTATTTTGATGAATAGGCCCTAAACTTTTAAAAAATGAAGCTGTGATGACAAATATCAAATCTTTTAAACAATCAAATTCAGGAGTTCAATTTAAATCTTGGCAAAGTTTCAGGCACATTAAAAGAAAATTAAATGAGTTTTAGGAAGCAGAGCATTCATATTTTACCTTTATTATTAAACAACTCTTAAAACCTCTACCTTTTCGTTTCCCGACCCCAGAGAGAAAAGGCCCCTTTAGCAGCAACCTGTCTGACCTTAGACATATTAATTAAAATAAATGGAAGAACAAGAAGTTTTTATTTTAAAAGCTTTTTCAGTAGTGAAGAAAGTATGTCGCCAAGAGTAAGCAATTAGAAATTTATGGCTGAGTTGTTTCAATTTTCATTTTTGTAAATATATAGAATCTTATTTTCAAGGGGAAGTTAGGAGAGTCACAGTAGCTACTATTTTTAAATACCTACTATGTGAGAGTTATAGTTCTAGGCTTTTTAATACATTAAGTTAGTATCTTTGTTACATAGATGAGAGTATCTTCCAAGGCAGCTGTTAGTATCTTTGTTACATAGATGAGACCATACTCCCTGAGGTGGTAAGAATTCTTGCCATAGTTGTGTGCCTGTTACCTGTTGAATTGTGATCTTTGACTTTAGAATATCTGCACTCTGCACACTGCCCAGCCATCACTAAAATCCACAAGTCACTGTGTTTAAAAAATATAAAATTTGTACGATAGTGCATAATGTGTCTATTTTAATGCACAGTTAATATTTTACATTGTCTGCCATGAAGAAAAATTGGTACTCTAGAAAGAAATGTCATGTTTTTCCTTGAGCTTTCTGTACATCTTACAAACAGATGTTTATCCCAGGAGTATGTGCTCTAGTTTGAGAAGAATAATCGATGTACCATGTATTAGGTGCTCGTTGTGAAGAAGGATTATGCTAAGGACTTCACACTCATGATTTCACTTGATCCTCAGAGAAATCATTGAGACACAACTTTGGAGATCTATTTATATAAAATATCCTGTGGCTTATCATTTAATAGCATCATTAATTTCCCTTAAACTGAGTTGCTTTGTAAGTCACACCAGTATGAGCTTCGGGTTATAGCACCTATGTGGTTGATTTGTTTCCCCAAAGTGTAGAGGCAATGCGCCATATTGGGGGATGGGCTGAGTCATTACCGGCAGTGGGTAGGATTTCAGAACTTTTTGAGAAAGACCATCTTGATACATGAATCTGTAAATACTACATTTCACAGATTATATTTCTTTTTTATGGAACATGGAAACTTTTATGTTAAAAGGAGTTAACTTTTGTGAAGTTAACTGTCATTTAATAGCTAACTAAAAATAACAGGCTGAATTTATTATATATGGGAGTAGACATTTTTGCAAAACAGAAAATTCATGGAAATGCCGCGTATCTGACAGACTATATTAGGTTAAGTAAAATAATGTGTTTTACTCTTTAGCCACATTTTTAAATTGTTTACATCTTAAGGTTTCTTTGACACCAATTCTATTTGATTTACACAGAGCTGACTGCTTGGAATGAGCCTACCCTAAAACTGACAACAGATGCTCATAGCATCCATTGCTGTGGGAGAAAGGGAGGTCAGCTCTTTTTTTTTTTTTAAGATTTTATTTATTTGACAGACAGAGATCACAAGTAGGCAGAGAGGCAGGCAGAGAGAGAGGGGGAGGAAGGCTCCCCGCAAAGCAGAGAGCCCGATGCGGGGCTCGATCCCAGGACCCTGGGATCATGACCTGAGCCAAAGGCAGAGGCTTTAACCCACTGAGTCACCCAGGTGCCCGGGGAGGTCAGTTCTTAAACACTGTGGCCTTGAGGCCTTAAAGGTTGTTTTAAAGTCAAAAGTTAATAAGTGGAGGAGATTGTGCTTAAATGATTTGACTTTAAAGGATTTCAGTTCCCAAATTAACTTTGAATTTTTTGTTTGAAAAGTAACACACAGGTGTGATAATTTTGCAGGTGAGCATAGACTGAGGTACTCTGTTACGCATCTCTAGTTGTGACAGGGAATGTGCTCAGTGACACTGGCCCAGGCGACTATTGTTCTGAAGCCAAAGGCAACAGGCACCTGATGAACCACTGATTCTTCTACATCTATACTCATTTAAGGAAAACGTGGTTGTCAACATCGACCAGTTATTGGGGGTGTGGGGGGCGTGACGATCATCATTCATTCATTCATTCCCCCTAACGTTTTGAATCTGTTTTTAAGTGAATTGACTTATTTCTATCTATTCCTCAATTGGGCAAGGATTACCTCCCAGGCATGGTGCTAAGTGCTGGTTCTGCAGTGGGACGAGGCAAAGTTTCTTCACTCACCAAACAGATATGTGGAGGCAGAAAGGCATTCAACTGATTAAAAAAAAAAAAAGTTAATTGTAAAGTGAGTCACTTTATTGAAACAGAGTTAACAGGGAATTCTAGGCCTTTCTGAAGAGATGATATTTGAGGTGGCGTCCGCATGAGCCCAAGAGTGAAAAAATGGGATGTGAGATCAGAATGGGCCACCTCGATCAGTGGCTTGAGGTGAAAATGGCCTTAAAGCCCATGTAGCTGGAACAGGGAGAGAAAGAGAGTAGTAGAAGACGAGGTTTGAAAAGGAAGGTGGAATCTGTAAATTCTGAAGAACATTAAGCCGTTGCATTAGACTCCTAGGACTGCGGCAACCAAGTATCAGACCGAGTCACCTAGAGTATCAGAAGTTTATTCTTCCGCAGTTCTGGAGGGTTGGTGTCTGAAATCTAGGTGTTTGTGGGGTTTGATTCCCACCCAAGGCACTGGGGGAATGCCATGGTATTGCCATGCCATGACTCTCCCCTAGTTTCTGGTGGTGACCCCCAGTACTCAGCCTTCCTTGGCTTGTAGAAGCATCTCTCCATGTCTCTGCACATCTTTTTCTTGTGTGATCCTGTTTCTTCACCAGGCCAGCTTTGCACCAGAACAGCTGTTATATGGGGTTAGGGGCCCACCCTACTGCAGTTTGATCTCAGTTTGGTTACATCTGCAATGGTCCTATTTCCAAATGTGGTCACATTCTGAGATATTGGGGATTATCTTTTTTGGGGTGACACCTTTCGATTCATAGTAGCCCTACCATGGGATTTTTATTTATTTAAGATCAAGAAGAAATCACTGAAAAAACTCAGGCATCCCTCTGATAATTTTTGGAAGAATTTAAAAAGGCAACAGAAGAAAAAGAAAGCAAATTAGTAAGCTTCTGCAAATACCTTGGGATGGCTAGAGATAATAGAGGATTAGGCTAAGACTGCAATCCTAAAGATAGAAATAGACACATTTGACAAGAGCATCATAAGAGGAGAAATAGATTTGAGGATAGCAGCAAATCAATAAATCATTATGGACTTGTTAAGCTTGGCACACTATGAGACACCAAGGAGAAATGAAAGTAAGATGTTGGCCCCGGAGGAGCATCATTCAAAAGGGAGGCTGGCAATACAGCTCTAGGACTCATAGGCACATGCGTGGCACTCCCAGAGATGGGAACGGTCGTCTCGTTGGAGAGGAGAAGAAAGATGGTAGGGTTCTGGGCTGAGTCCAGTCCAGGTAGGGGAGGAGGGCATAGTGGCCTCCAAAGCAAAGGGAAGAACACATAGGCAATAACAAGCAAACGAGAGAATAGGGCGGTATAAATTAAGAGACGAAAATGTTTCCAGGAAGGAAAGTTGAAAAGTGCTTAATAAGCTGCTGAGGATGACATGGATGAGTGCTGCTGTGGCAGAACGGGATCAGAGGGCCGCCTTTTTTTTTTTCAATCTCACAAGAGAATGCCACACTTATTGGAATAAATTCGCCTGTAAGTAGTAACATAGCACTATATGTGTAAGGAAAGCTTGACAATGCAGACGAAACACCTTAGACTGATTTTGTTCCTGGTACAGACAAACGTCAAAGTCATAAATCGATAGGGTTAAATTAATAAGGGCCTGAATAAATCCCAATCTCTTTTTTAAAGAGTTTGTTGAGTCCCACAAGTCTCCAAGCATATTTGGCAGGAATAATTGAGGGCAGTTACTTTGTATAGAAACGACCGATAGGTGTTTCTCGATTTTCAGGAATCATCAAGTAATCTTTGAAGTCAAAGCTTTATTTTTTTATTTTATTTTTAAGATTTTATTTATTTATTTGACAGAGAGAGAGAGAGAGATCACAAATAGGCAGAGAGACAGACAGGGGGCGGGGAGCAGGCTTCCTGCTGAGCAGAGAGCCTGATGCGGGACTCGATCCTAGAACCCTGGGATCATGACCTGAGCTGAAGGCAGAGGCTTAACCACCCAGGTTCCCTGAAGTCGAAGCTTTAATTGTGTTTATTTATATATGGCACTATTTCCTGTTATCACAGGGACTTTTTTTTTTTAACTTTTTTCCTACCCTTACATTTGCTTCTCCTTTATTTTCTTAGTGGAGGATTTATAGAGTAGTCAAGAAGGCTTGGTGTGAAAAAGGCATCAGTGATATGAACTGTGACCAATAGTAGAGGACATGCCATGCCTGAGATCATTTATATTAATTTTCTAAAACAGTTTGGAGGCCTTCCAAACAAAACAAAGCAAACAAAAATATAGAACAAACAAACAAACAAAAACCTTGATCTAGCATCTCGAAGTTTTATGGACTAGCTCTATAAGCTAAAAGTACATTTTCATAACACTGGGAACATAAAAGTCTTAAGAAACTCGAATGAGCTTTTGAGCATACCCACAGAATCCTAATTCTTTCCATACTTCAACTTATTGGATTCACCCAACAGTGCAATATTTTTCTCTCCTTCCAAAGACTTGTCTACCTGCTGTTAAGAATTGGACAAGATTTACTGATTTGGCTGCTTACTGGTGTGGTGTCTTTAAGTGCTGAATATAAATCTTTAATCACACTGCTTAGAGTGACTTCACTTCTTCCTAGTATTTCATCTGTGAATAGGAAGAAAAGGCTACTGAGACTATATTATCGATGTCTGCAATACTAGTTTTTCAACACTTTTGGCGAACCAGTTGCTTTTTTCAACAATTTTGGAGACCCAGTGTTTTTTTTTTTTTTTTTTTCCTATTTGAGTGTCACCAGTACTTTCTAGAAAAACCACCTTAGAAGAAAGAAATCGCCTACTCTCCAAATAAAGGCAAATCTGCTGAAAGATGACACGTTTGAGATGGGGCATCTGACCGGCACATCTTCTCTTTTAATCTCTAATGAATGGACGTACTCGAAATAAGTGTTACTTGTTTATTTACCTAACTTCACTCTTCAGTTCAGGATTATGTCAGATGAGTTCTCATTTGGTATTGCTAAGAATTCTAGGACATTACTGGAATAACTAAAGACCACCTTGTGGAAATACACCTAACTTTTCCCCCTCAAGGTGTATCACTGTCTGACATGCCTCTTTTCGCTCTTTCCACAAGCCCACCTATTTCTTTTTCTGTTATTGCCTTTCTTTCTTTTTGGATACAGATGGCTTATTATAACAACTTAATTTGTGGTTGAACATATACCACCTTTGGCCCTGTTATGAAGTACATATTGCAGAGTTTTTGTGTTAATTTCTCAGACTGCACAATTTTAAATATACTTAAGGAAAAACAACTACCAATGCCCCTTTCATCAGGAAAGTAATAGTACGTCCTGCAAGTGGAGTGGAATGCCAGAGACACTAAGGTATATGCACTTTTGAATAAGAGTTTGGAAATCAAATACTGTTCATCCCATTGGCTGGCTTTGTGTTTATGGAGTCAGTAATCATCAGTTTCCTCACAATGTCAGTTTACCCATCTATATAAACAAAACAAACAGCAAGCAAAACCCAAAACAGATTCAGAGAGTTTTAAGAACTCTATCAAAAATAGTTTCAAGAATACTAAGAAAGAATGTAGGTGAAAGCCTAAAAATTAGTAGGTACTTAATTAAGGTAAACTCTTCCCCTTCTTTCTTAAAGAAAATCTTCAGGAAGACCAGCTGGTATTATGTTTTTAAGCATTAAAAGGCCTTTTAAAGAAGAAATTTTGCTGTTTTTTTAAATATTATGATTATCATGATTTTAGTAAAAATTTGTGCTCAATGCTAGAATAAATATTATTCTTGGGGCATTTGGAAATTTGCTTTCTAGAAGCATCATATTACTTTAAAATGTCATCAGTAAGTAGATTACCAAATAATTTTTACTAAAGTGCTTGCTATTATTTATTCATTGTTATTTTACTATTTTAAGTGTTAAGAGTTATAATTCTGAGAAAGAAGGACACATGGTGTTATCAGAACAAACACTATATTCAATTACTCCAGTTTTTTCTGCATACATATTCAAAAGGCCATTTTTCCCCAAGATCCTCACCTGAAATCTAAGGGAAACTGTGGGGCTTTTTTGGCTATTTCCAGGTAAAAAAGCTCCGTGGTAAATCCTACTCTTGTTGAGTAACTTGACTAGTGCAAGAAAATAATTGCCTCTTTTCTCTCTTGGGTCACTAATCAGTTCATCAACCACACTGTGAATAGGAGTATGGTTGACCTGCCCATCTTTCCTGATCTAGTGTTCTAGCTCATCTTAGTAACTGTGGTTTCTAATATCTCCAGGCTTAGAAGTAGATATAATAAGTGATTTGAGGCCCACAAATCCCAGTGCAGCTACTTCTCATCTGCTCTAACACCAGAGTGTGCTGGTTGCCACAAACCCTGTTCGTTGGCTTTCTGAATCAGGAAATAGGCACCACTGATTATTGTCTTCCAGGTCTCAATAACAGCTTTTTTCTAAAATACTTCCCTAATCTTGAACTGTTTTTACAACCTCCCTCTTTAATAGGATGGAAGTGAATGATCAAGGAGATGTTAACAAACTTTTAAAAATATATATATTAATTTTGGGGGGAAGTTTTATATTCATGGTAAAATTAAAAGGACAGACAATTCTCATATACCCTCTGCCCCCACATATGCATAGCCTGCCCCACTATCAATATTTGAACCAGAGTGGCACATTTCTTACAGTAGATAAAACATACCGTATTCATGAATTGGAAGACTCAACATGGTAGAAAGGTGGCCAAATTAAGTTTAACATAGTTTGTATAAAAAATATTAACAAGGACCTTTGAAGATATTTTGTAGATAGAGACATGCATATTCTAAAATATTTTAAAATATGAGTGGAAAGAAATCCTGACATCTGCAAGAAAAGACCCCAAAAATCTGTAAGAATTTTGAAAAGGAAGATTAATTTTTTTCAGTGGTAAGGTTTACTAAATATCTCCTGTAATAACACAGTACTAGACATGGAGTAGACATGGATAAATGGAACAAAAATAGACCCACACAAATATGTCCAGTTGACTTTCACGATATTGCAAAAGCAATTAAATGGAGGAAAGATGGTCTTTTCAGTTGGACATCTAATGACTAGAAGAAGAAAATGATTGTAGTCTTACATCTCAAAACTTACACCAAATTTAACCCCAAATGTTAACACAGACTTAAATATAAGCCAGAAAGCATAAAACTTTTAGGGAAAATAAAAGCATTGGAAAAATCTTTGGGACCTAGGACTAGGTCGCTTAAACTTGACACCAAGAGCACAATCCATAAAGAAAAACAATTGATAAAGTATGTATCAGAATTAAATATGTTTGTTCTGTGAGCAACTCTGTTAAGATAAATGGTGAGTTACTGACTGGGAGGAAATACTCACAAACCATATACCTGACTAAAAACTTGTGTCTAGTATATATAACAAACTCTTAAAATTCAACAGTCTGAAACTCCCAATTGATCCAGTTAATAAATAAAAGACAGGAGCAGTCAGTTTTCTGTTAAGATATCCAGATGGCAAATAAGCATTGAAAAGATTAACATCATTAGTCATTAAAGAAGTACAAATTAGAACTCTAGTGAGGTATCACTTCTCAGCTACTTTGGCTAAAATAAAAATGGTAATACCGAAGGCTGGCAAACATGCAGAGAAACGGAATCACTCATATTTTGTTGGTGGTAATTTAAAATGGTAGAAACAATCTGGAAAATGGTTTGTCATTTCCCTTTAAAACTAAACATATGTTTATCATATGATCCACCAGTCACAATTTTGAACATTTATCCCGGAGAAATACAAGTTTATGTTCACTCAATCCGTAAACAAATGTTTATACAGCCCTATTAGTAGTAGACAAAAACTGGATACCTTAAAATGTCTTTCAGCAGGTAAATAATTAAGCAAACTATGGCACATTTGCTTTATGGAATGTAGCTCAGTAATAAAAAAAAGGACCAAACTATTGGTTCACTCAGAAACTTGGATGAGGGGGCGCATGAGTGACTCAGTGGGTTAAGCCTCTGCCTTTGGCTCAGGTCAGGATCTCAGGGTTCTGGGATTAAGCCCTGCATTGGGCTCTCTGCTCAGCAGGGAACCTGCTCCCCGTCCCCCACCCAACGTGCTTGATGCTCTGTCTACTTGTGATCTGTCTCTCTGTGTCAAATAAATAAATAAAATCTTAAAAAAAAAAAGAAATCCTTGCACATGTGAGAATAATCAGCTATGAATATTTATTAAAAAAACCTTGGATGGATATCAAGGGAATTATGTTGAGTGAAAGAAGCTAATCTCAAAAGAGTACATACTTCTTAATTCTATTCATAAAGCTTTTTTTTTTTTTTTACATTAGCAAACTAAGAGAGGGAGCGTGTTAATAGTTGCCAATGGTTAGGAATTTAGGAATTGTTGGGGGGGATATGCATGTGGCTGTAGATGGGGAGCAACAGAGAGCCATGTGGACTGATAGCCATTGCAATTGCATGAAGCTCCTCATATGATAGGATTCTGTAGAATTACACACTCACATAAATAAGTGTGTGTGAAGATGGTGAAATTTAAATAACCTCTGTGAGTTGTACCCATGTCAATATCCTGGTTTTAATATTGTATGATTGTTATAAAAGATATTATTATTGAGAAGGCTGCTTGAAGGGCACATAGGACCTCCCTGAACATTTTTTTTTGCGATTTTCTGAACATCTTTTATTATTTCGGAATAATAAGTTTAAGATTGTGATTAATACTATCTTATGCATACAGTAGCAAAAATAATTTGATATTACACATAAAAATGATCCTTAGCTGCTTTCCTAATATATTCTACCCACTTAATCTACCTCATTTTATTTTTAGGTATTACATGGAATTATAAGATTAGCTATCATCCCAAAGGTCTAATAGCTTCTTCTAACTTACAAATAGAGTTAGTAGTAGACTGATAATACGATTTTTATATTGGAAGTGTTGTGGTGCACCTCAATATAGCAAAATTCCTACAGTAGTATTTGACATAGGTTTCCTGATTTCTATTCTGGAGTTCTATTATACCTGAATGGTGGCCTTGATCTTAAGTCTCATACAAAGACAATTATGGTCTCTCTTCTAATTTAACTTGCATACTTAATCTTGAGAAATTTTCACCCAAGGGACTTTCTTTTCTCCACCTGGGGATTTTACTGTTCCTTAGCATAAATTGACTGAAGGAAGATTTCTCCCTTCAATTTGCTCTTTTAAATGTTCTCAAACTTTCCTTTAGAATCCTGTCACTTTTTTTTTTTTTTCTGTAAGTTTAGAAATGTCTCCATTTGATCCCCGGGGTGGAAAATGTGCCTTCAACCTTATTTTTAAATAAACTATCCTCTCTCAACTCAAATTATTCTAACATATGTGGGGAAAAATGTTTCTATCTTGCTAGAATAGTGTAGTTGTTGAAAGTACCATGTTATAATATAATGCATTCACTCTGCTTTACTGAACTTGAAAATATTGTATTGTTAAATGACAGAAATGATGAAGGAATGTGTAGGGAATCCATGCAGAAAATCATCTTTCCTGATCAAATAAACCTAAAACAAATCTAACGTTCTGAGCAAATATCCAGCCCAGCTCCAGAAGTGGGCCTGACACAGCAGGTTAATTTCAGTGACTAGCTGGACAAATGTGGGCCTGGGCTGAATACAAGTCATTCTGTGAAAATCTGTGATTGTATCCCAGGCAGAACCTCCAGAGGATTTTTTTGTTTGTTTGTTTTCTCTTTCTGTTCCAGGAAAAAGCTTTTTTTAAAATTAAGCTCATAAAGTATTTGATAGGTAGATAAAAATGAGTTTAATGTAAAAAAAAAAAAAGGGAGGACGTTGATAATTTTACAGTTAAGCTATGGAAGTCAAATATTCAGTCTTAGAGGCAATTCAGATTTGTGTCTTAAATATATATCTCAACAGAATGATAGCATGGGTCATTGAAAAAAATGTAGATCTTTATTATCTCAGTGAATTGCCCCATGGTTTATGCAGAGGGTGTATTTACAATTTCACCTCTTCTGTCTAGTTTTTGCTTCTTAGGGTTCTGGATTTTCTAAATTTGATTGTATCCAAATAAGTGATATTGTCTGTACTTTCCAATTTACATAATGTAGATTTCATCTATGTTGTTATTGCTTTAATCTGATGTAGATGACACATGAGTTTGTTGACCTCATCACTATTTCAAAAATGGCAAAGACCCAGCAAAAGAGACGTGCCCTACGTCACTTAACTGCTCTAAGGCAGATCTGAAATTCTAATTCCTGTCCATCTAAAACCATAGCCAATGTTTTTTTTTTTTTCTGATGTATTCCACTGTATTAATGAACTCTGTCTCCCTGCAGTTGAAATACCTTTGAGCACACCGAGGAGAATGCATGTCTGTCTAGAGTCCTGAGGAGCCGCTGAGCAAACTTCTCCTTTTCTGATTAATCTAGATGGTCTAAGAAGAAAGTCAAGTATAAAAAGAGCTGGAATTTAAATAAATCTTTCAAAATGAAGGGATGAAGTTTATTGGTCCCCTCTGCCATAGGTCCCTATCTTTATAGTGTTGTTATTCCATTCTAAGTAGGAGTCTGGGAATTTCTGTCATGATTTTTACATGGCGTAAAGTATCATAGTGTTTGGAGGAGGATGGAAGCTTAGGACTCACCTGGTTTGACCTAATTCACAGTCATTGATTTGCTTTGATAATATTGACTTCCTACGAAGTTCATAGTATAGAGCTTTTACCTTATTTTATTCTCAAAAAAATATTTTTTTTCCTTGGAGGTATTATTACTTTAAGGTATCCATACTTTAAGAGAAGGACCCTAAAACTCACAGAGGTTGGACAACTTCACTGGTAGCATTGGCAAGTAGTTAGCAATACTAAGATTTGTGTTCAGACCTGTAGGTTCTAAAAAAACCCAACAAACCAACAACATAGGCTAAAATGCCCAGTTTCCTTCTTGGTTGGGCTGTCAACTTTTTAATTCAAGAAGTTAAGACACAGAGGGCACAGACTCCATGGGAGGGTCCATCTCCCCCTTGGTTCCAGAAAGCAAGGCACAGGGCCAAGGGCTGTCACCCTGGTTTGCCTGGGAGACAGGATTACCACCCTGGTGGGCACAGTCAATAAGGCATCCAGCCAAAGTGGATCATTCTCAAGCTTTAAAATGTAATAGAATGTGCCTTGCCAGGTTTTGGACTTGCTTGGGAGCAGTGACCTCAGAATGTTACCGTATTTGAAGGTACAGTCTTTAAAGATAAATTAAATTAAAATAAGATCATATAGGTAGGACTTAATCCAATGATATTGGTACTCCTTATAAGAAGAGGGACTTTGGACACAGACACAGAGAGAAAATGTGAAGACACAGAGAGGATGGCCACCTAGAAGCCGAAGAGAGAGGCCTGGAATAGAGTTTTCCTTCACAGTCCTTGGAAGGAACCAGCCATGCGATCACCTTGATCTGGACTTCTAGACTCCAGAACTGTGAGAAAATACATTTCTGTTGTTTAAAACATCCAGTATGTGAAATTTTATTATGGTAGCTTCAGCACACAAACACACCACCCAAAATGATGTCTTTTTTTCTGCACCTGATTTCAAACAAGGCTTGGGAAGTTAAAAGTAATCCTAGCACGCAGGACTAAATGTTCCTTAGGTGAAGCCAACAAAATGGCAAAGTGACCTTAGTTGAGTATTTTTTCTCTTACAGTGTCTATGCAAGTTGAGCAATGCAATTATAAATGCATGCATGATACGGAATGAGAAAGATCATGTCTGCCATTCAATCTGGTGAATCAGAGTAAGAGGATTTCAGAGCTAGGAAAACATTTGAGAATTTTATTCCAAACTGAGGTTACATAATGTCTTGGCCCAAGCTTTTTTTAGGTAGCAAGTGGATGCTAATTATTGCTATTATAAAAATAAGATATTATTTATAATTTTGTGTCATCTCTTAGCTTTAAAGACTTTCCTTCTAAATTTTTCTTGGCAGGGAATACTTGTTTATCAGTCAGACAGAAATAGTTCTCTGAAAAAAAAAGAAAAGAAAAAAAGAAAACTTTTCACCTAAACACGACTGAATCATGAAGTAGCTTTTCTAGGTAGAGGTATAGCCACAAAAGAGGTCTTAATTTCAGAGTTCGTGGACTTCTTATTGCAACTTTAAGAATGTACCAAAACATTTTTAAAGACAGAACCACTTTATAGGAAAAAAAGAAATATTGAAGTATTATAGTATTTCGTTAGCTGACACATTATTTATGATAAGCTTAACTGATACATAAGGGGCTTAGGCAAAAAGTACAACTTTTCTCCACTAAGAAACCGTGATAAAGGGGCACTTGGGTGGCTCAGTGGGTTAAAGCCTCTGCCTTTCGCTCAGGTCATGATCCCAGGGTCCTGGGATCGAGCCCTGCATGGGGCTCTCTGCTTGGCAGGGAGCCTGCTTCCTCCTCTCTCTCTCTCTGCCTGCCTCTCTCCCTACTTGTGATCTCTATCTGTCAAATAAATAAATAAAATCTTAAAAAAAAAAAAAAAAAGAAACCGTGATAAACATGTTTAGTATAGACAAGATAAGAGAATCATTTCGGAACAGAACAGACTGAGAAAGTTGTACCTTTGTGTGGCATGTCCTCCAACTTCACTTCTTTGGGGTAGAGCTTTGTGGGATCCTGAAGAACATTCACTCCACAGCCAGAGTCTCTGGTGAAGTAAACGGCCTTCCAGCTGGGCAGAGCAGTCCTGTTGCTGCATTGTTTATTTCCATATTCTTCTGTATTTTGAGATTTTCAAGATTGGTTTCCCCCAAATCATATCTGTTGTCTTGGTCTTTTTCCATGCCGTATACTTTTACCTTTGCAGTGGTTTTCACAGACCTGCTGTCTTTATGATTCCAGTATAGCTTTCTCCTTCAGTCTCCATATGCATATAATCTGCAACCCACTGGATATTTCTATTTGAGTGTTTAATATAAAGGTACCCTAATGCAACTGTGACCAAACTCAAACTGTAGTCATCTCTCTATACCCCCTACTTACCTACAGGGGGAAAAAAACCTGCTTCGCCTTCAGAAATTTGTACACTGGGAAATATCACGTAAATCACAAAGTGATTTATGGAGTATTCCATTTTATAAAAATGTATATCTTACCATTATCTTCTCTTCCCTTGATCCCAGCATTCATTCAAATCATATTTTTCCCCAAAGTGTTAGAAGAAGTATACTTGTTTTGGTTTGCTTGTTTTTTTTTTTTTTTTTAATTTTATTTGACAGACAGAAATCACAACTAGGCAGAGAGGCAGGCAGAGAAAGAGGAGGAAGCAGGCTCCCTGCTGAGCAGAGAGCCCGATGTGGGGCTCGATCCCAGGACCCTGGGATCATGACCTGAGCCAAAGGCAGAGGCTTTGACCCACTGAGCTACCCAGGCACCCCGGTTTGCTTGTTTTTTAAATTTAAACTGTCACCTCCAAAAATAAAATAAAAAATAAAAGAAAATTTCACCTCAGTAGTTCCGGTCATTATCCTCAATTTCTAGAATTACTGTTGTTTTTGAAAATGTGCTCGCAGCTTTCCATCTGGCTTCCTTCAATCTGGTTTTCATATTGAGTCCAGATTCATCTTTCCAAATAGAAAATCTACTTTTTAAAAATTTCTGTGCTTCAAGTCCTCGACACACCTGTTGTCTTCAGGATGCCTTTAAGTGTTTTCAATGAACCCAACACAGTCCCTCATGATTTGTCCCCAGCCTTTCTTTCATTTATACTCCTTCCTGTCTAGACAATAAACTCAAGAAATTAAACTCATGATCCACTTGTAGATTTCTGAAGACATGTATCTTCCCTCTTTTATCTGTATCTTCTCTGAACAAACTCTTCACATCCTTTAGGGCTCAGGTTTGAAATGTTATTACAAGGGAAATTTTCCCTGATTTTCCAAGACTGAATTCACTCTTCATGCAAGATGCTCCACTAAGTACTTTGTCATGGCTTAAGCCACAACATTTGTGGGATGTGTGCCCTGTTCTGTTTGCTTCTCTAAACTCCTTGTTGGAAAAGAACAATATTTTGCTTACCTTATAGATCCAGAACCTATCAGAGTTCTTAGTGCATAGCAGACATTCAAAAATTATTTGTTAAAATCTTGGAAAATAAATGCCTTCCCTCTAGCTTCAGTCCCTTCCAGTGCACTTGGCCTTAATCTAGTCCTCAGACTTAGGTTAATTTTCCGTGCTGCTGGTCCTCAAAATTATGGAAGCTTTTATTGCAGATTTTGACATTATTTAAAAAAAAATTAGAACAAGCCTCAATGCCTGAAAAGCTATGACCTAGGAATTCACATATTTTAATACATGTAGTATATATGTGTTTATTCAAACATTAAATATGGCTGAGAATTTACATGTATAGTACTGAAATTGGGAGTGGATGTACATCGTAACAAATAAATTAAGTTCTGTTCTCAGGGTATATGTAGTAATTTCCGTGTAGATAGTTAATGTTGATGGCTTCACTAATAAATATTTTTAAATGTTTAGGATATTTAGCTGATTTATATAAAATTGCTGATATTTCCTAGTTTTTTGGCCTAAAACACAATTTCAATTGCTACAACCTTATGTTTGCCAATAAATTTGGGACATGTTACAAGATTTGCTTGTTTGGATTATGTTCTATAAATAAGTTTCAGCATATATATCCCTAGTGTAAGAGAAGTCAGAAGTCACCATTTTCCCTGAATTATGATCATGTAATCACATGAATTCAAGTAAATAAACACCATCCCAAAATGTACTTACGGCATGTCTAAAATACGTGAATATTGCCTGTAGTCTCTAGTGCTTATATTTATTTCAACTTGTCGTGGAAAATACACAAACTCAAAAAATGTGCTTGGATTTGTATTTTGTTTCATTCCCTCATGAACTATATTACCTTGGATAGTAACCTTGGAAGCTTATTTCAGTTCCTCAACACAGACATTCTTGGTATTTGTCATTATGTACTCCTTGAATTACACATTCGCCCCACTCCTTGCCCCAGTAATAGACAAACTTTGTAACTAGGGAATCAAGTATGTTCTTCAGTCCAAATGAATATCAGGAAGATACCTGGGAAAATTATTTTAAAAATGAATGATTCCCCTAAAAATTACATTCTTTCATAAACTCAATTCTCGATTGCTCATTTGGTGGCAGCACATGTCAGGTGCTTCCTGCTGCCTGATTGTGAAGTCCTGGCTGATTCCATCCTGCCCTTCTTTCTTGCTAGAAACTGGAAGAACAATTTTTATATAGGTTTAGATTAGAAAGTAATCCAATGGCCGTCTTCCTGTCCCGAAGGAACAACCAAATTGACTCAAACGAAGAAACCATTGGGGTTGTCGTGACTATAGCTCTGGGTTTTGCTTCACGATCAGAACACACAGAAGCAGCAGGCAAGGGCTTTGATGCCCCTGCTCAATCCAAGTGGAAAAAGAGTTTGGTGTGACCCAGCACTCCACCATGGCTTGGAGATGTTGAGAACGTATCACCTGGTGCATGTAGATTATGAACTTCCTGTTTTCAAAATTGTAATTTTGTTAAAAGTACTACAATTTATTTTTTAACTTCATTTTTTTTTTTTAAAGTAGGTTTCCTGCCCCATGTGAGGATTGAACTTGCGACCCTGAGATTGAGAGTTGCGTAATCTACTGACTGAGCCAGCGGGGTGCCCCAAAAGTACTACAGTTTCTTTTGTGGAAGAGAAAGATGGTTTGACTTTTCACCATTGCTTGTACCAAGCTGTTAATGTATAAGGTATAAATAGTTTGAGGACAAAGAAGGACAGAGATATGTACCAAGTAGTGAGAATTAGATGTAATATTGAAAAAGTGTTGAGCACGATATCTAGTTAATGGTAGATTGGTTTCAGGTGACTACTGGATACAATTTCTTATAAATTAAAAATCTGAAAAAGGAGTGAATGAGTAAAGTGGTATTCCCTCTCATCTGTCTTGCAAAGCCCATTTTAAGTGGCATTTTTCTCCCAGAAATCTCTATAATCCCCAAGAATGCTGACTCCCACCCCAGATTTCTCTTAGTTTTTTTTTCATATGTATGAATGTGAGATGTATTTGCATTAATATTTACATTTAAGGAATTCTAAAGAAACTACTTAGGCAATGGATATGGGTTTTTTTTTTTTTTTTTTTTTTTGAAGATTTGGTATGTTTTGGAAAGGGCCTACAGCTGAGCACATATTGCAAGAAACTGGGAGAAAGAGGTGGAGGTTGCAATGGAAATTCAGAGAGAAAGGGAGATTAGATCACATAATTGAAGGTGGAGACATTTTGGTGACTTCGGTCCTAGTCAAGGGTTTAAATTATCTTCGGTTTTTCCATTGGTGATCTTTGCCCTCATTTCTGTAAGGAAGTCTCTAACCAGGACTAGGTGTATAGTCTGAAACTGGGAAAGGGAAATGAAGATAAGAGCTGAAAATTGCCACAGGATAAATGGACAGAAGTATGGCTCAGTGAAATATGAGGTACATAAAATGAATCCTGTAAAGGACACAGGGTAGACTTTTTAGAGCTCAGGGAGGGAACAAGAAAAGATGATTGGATTCTAGTCATTAATCTGCCAGATTATTTGTCATAGTATCAGGAACATTATTGTTCCTAGGATAACACCTGATTTCATCAACCAAATGAGCCTATTTTACAGGATTGCCCCCCCGACCCCCGCCAGGTTGAGTAAAAATTAAGGTATTTTGCAAGTATCAGATGAAAAGGGAATTGTATGAATCCAGTATTAACCTACATGGGTGATTTGAGGCCCATTTTCCTCTTAAATGTAAACTTCTTTTAGATTTTCTCAGTTGATAAGTAAGTACTAAACCCAAGAGTTAACAATAGTAGTAAGAGAATCCATTTAAAAAGTGTCCGGAGATTGTAGCTTCAAAGCACACGCAAATGTTGCAATATTATTGTCTATTATGTACTGGAAAATTGAAAGCTTTTAAAACCATTCAAGTACTTCTGCTAATAGCTGGAGAAAAACATTAGAGTTTTCCCACATCAGGGAATAAAGGAACCTGTATAAGGGCTTTAAAATTTGAATTGCTGTAATGACCCTCTAGTTTCATCCTGCCATTTACAATTCAGTTTTGGCTCTAAGTCACTCCCCAGTAATCCTTTTATTTATTTATTTATTTATTTATTTAAAATTTATTTGTCATATTTACTTAATTTTTTAAAAAAAGATTTTATTTATTTATTTGGCACAGAGAGGGACCAAGTGGACACAAGCAAGGGGAGCAGCAGAGAGAGAGGGAGAAACAGGCTCCTCGCTGAGCAGGGAGTCTGATGTGGGGCTTGATCCCAGGACCCTGAGACCATGACCTGAGTTGAAGGCAGATGCTTAACTGACTAAGCCACCCAGGGGCCCATTTTATTTAATTTTTTAAATCAAAGAGAACTTTGGAAATTTGGATAATTGATTTAGCTTTATTAATCTAAGTAAAAGTGAGAGGCTTTAAAAGTGGCTATTTTCAAGAGGAAAAACTAAGGAAGTTTGCAAATCCTCTCCCCCCTCAAAAGAAAACCAGGCAACACTATCAAAACGGCCATTTCAGTGCTCTGAAAGCTGACTGAGTTGTGCAGCAAAATGAGAAGTGTTTGTTCGTGAGAAACTGCCAAATTTTTGGTAGGAAGAATGGGAAACTGTGGTGTTTTTGCTTGGAGCTAACGCCGTCCCTTCCACCCTGGTTCTTTCTGGAGCTGTAGATTATGGAAATCAACATCTTCAGGGCTGAAAGGGGCTGAGTACCTTTGGAGCTGGTGGGGGGGGGGGCATTTTTGAAATGTGCGTGTTTATACTTTTAGACATACCAATTCAGAAGGACCACATTTTAAGTGGTAAGTAGCCACCCATGGGTAGTGGGTTCCTTAGCTCTTTGTTAATTGGCTACCAGTTCCTTTTAACTTGACAAATTAAATGTTGATATCCTCTGACAGTTCCTCTCCATTCAGACCCCCAGCCCTGCTTGGAGGGAAGACCACCACTGTCATCAAAGTGCTTCCCTACTGTTTGTTGCTCCCAATCCATTCTTCCCCGAGCCTTTGGAGCACCATTTAAAAAAAAAAAAAAAAGAATAATCCATAGTGTTTACTATGTGCATAATCATTGTGCTGTACATTACTCTTTAACATATTAAACTGTAATAAAAATTTACATAAGAGAGACCATGTCCTTCAATACTTGAGACTCTGCTGTGGTACCTTTAAGTGGCATACAGTCTGTTTCCCATCCAACACATTTTACAAACCTTTGGCCCCAATAATAATGCCACCAGAATTATTGAAATGCGAACATTGCTGTCACTGCTCAAAGTATCCATTTTTGTTTCCATATTACCCTATATAATATTATTTTGGCCATTGATATCCTCACTGAACTTCTAGGCTCAGCTTAAAAAGAATTCTTTTAAAGAGTTTAGTGGACAGTAATCATTCAGGCTGAGGAAGTAATTTTCCCCCTGAATTTTCTTAGAAATACATATATGCATATGTAAAATATTATAATATATACTTAATGTATAGTTTCTCATCACATTTTTGTGTGCACACATGTTATTATGTGTGCGTGACATTTTTTAGACTGTCTGACTCTCACACTGGTCTGTTAAGCACCTTAAGGTAAGGAGACTTTCATACATCTGCACTTACTTTAGTATCTTCAGAATGTAGGATAGAGATGAATTATTAGCTCAGTACATTTACCTTAATTTAAAATTATAAGACTGTAATTAAATATTTCAGCTAATTGCTCAAACTGGAGGTTAAATTGCTTTAATAGGAATACAGAGGTGAATAAAAATGCATGTGAGAATTTCTTTGCCTTGTAGATTAGGCCACATTCCTGCATTTGCTATAATTTCACAGTGGTCACCTTCAAGCATACCCAGATCTGGATAAGTCATGAGAGTGTTTTTCTATATGAAATACAAACCCTTCTTTGATGTGATGATGAAAAATTTGATAAGCATTTTATACCAGAGTGTTACTGACTTTATGAAGTAGTTATTTGAGATGTGATTTTAAAAACTGAGATGAAAGTCATATAACATGTAATAAACTATTTTAAATTACATACTTGAGTGGCATTTAATATATTCACAATATTGTGCAGCCACACTATGCTCTAGTTTTGGAATGTTTTCATTACCTCAGAAAAGCAACTCGTTTCTAGTAAGTAATTTTCCCCATTTCCCTATCCCTGATGCCCTGGTAACCAGTAAGCTATTTTCTGTCTCTTTGTATTTGTTGAAGCTGGATATAGCTCTAGGAAAGGAAACATAAAATATGTGGCCTTTTGGGTTTGGCTCCTTAGACTCAGTGTAAGGATTTTATGGTTCATCTGTATTGCAGTATGCAATATCTAATTTATTGCTGAATAATATTCTATTGCATGTAAATACCACAATTTTATAATTTCCTTATTTGTCATTTGACTAGACTTTCTATGCATTATAGAAAGTGAAATATTGAAGTCTCCAAATATTATTTTAGAACTATTACTCCCTTTCATTTTGTCAATATTTTATTCCTATATTTTGGGACTCTGTTTTTTATTTGATATTTATGTTTATAATTGTTACATCTTTTTTATGAATGGACCCTTTTATCAATATAAAATATCTTATCTTTCTTTTGTAATATCTTAAGATCTGTTTTTGTTCAATAATAGTGTAAACTCTTTAGCTCTTTTGTGGTTAGTATTTGTATGAAATATCTTTTCTACCCTTTCACTTCCAATCCTATTAGTGTCTCAGGGTCCAAAATGAGTTTCTTATAGGTGACACATAACTGAACTGTGTTGTGATGTTTTCATCAATTCTGCCAGTCTCTGTAATTTATTTGGTGAACTTAAGCCATTTACATTTAAAATGAACTGATGGTGAAGAACTTATGACATTCTGGATTACTTTTCTTTTTTCTTTTTTAAAAAGATTTATTTATTTGAGAGAGAGAGAAAGAGAGAGAGAGAGAGCTCATGTGAACTGGAGGAGGGGCAAAGGGTGAGTGAGAGAGAAAATCCTAAAGTACCCTGCAGAGCAGTGGGCCTGACTCAGGGCTGGATTCCAGGACCCTGACATCATGGCCTGAGCTGAAATCAAGAGTTGGCTGCTTAATTGACTGAACCACCCAGTCTCCCTGTGGATTATTTTTCTTTATGTCACAAATATTGTCTTTCTCACTTCCTCTAGTATCACCTTATTTTGTGTTTTCTTAATTTTTTTTATACTGCACCATTTTGATTCCCTCTTCATTACCTTTTCTGTGTATTTTTTTAGTTATATTTGTGGTTACCATGAGGATTATAGTTAATAAACTTATAGCAATCAAGTATAAGTTGGTAACAGATTAACTTCCATAGTGTACATGAACTCTGCTCTTACAAAGTCTTCTCCACCTTTTGTATTATTATTATGACAGATAACATATTTATACATTGTGTGCTTAGCAACATAAGTTTATAATGATCATTTTATGCATTTATCTTTAAAATCATATAGGAAACTAAATGAAGAAACTTAAGAATTAAGTGTAGTTTTATAGACCAAAACTACAATAATAGTAACATTTATAGTTATCTATATAGTTTCCTTTACCAGTGATCTTTCTTTCTTTGTATGTCTTTGAGTCACTCTACAGTGCCTTTTTCTAGCCCAAAGACTCCCTTCAATATTTCTCTTAGGGTAGGTCTACTCAGTAAGTACATCCTTATCATTTGTTTATCTGGGAATGTCTTAGCATCTCCTTTATTCTTAAAAGATAACTTTCCAGATAGAGAATTCTTGGTTAACAGGTTTTTTGTTTATGTTTTCGTTTTTTTTTTTCTTGGCACTTAAAAATATCTTATCACTGCCTGCTAGTATGTATAGTTTCAGATGGGAAATTGGCTGTTAATTTTATTGAGGATTACTTAATGTGGCAAATCGCTTTTCTTTTGCTGCTTTCAAGATTTTCTCTGTTTTTGGCTTTTGACAATTGGATTATAATATATCTCAGTGTGGATATTTTTAGTATATCCTGCTTGGGATTCATTGAGCTTCTAGGATGTGTAGATTCATGTTTTGCATCAAATAATGTTTTGATCATTTTTTTCAAATATTTTTTCTGCCATTTCTCTCTTCTGAGATTCCCCTGATATTAGTATGCTTGGTGATATAAATAGATTCTTTCTTCCTTCCTTCCTTCCTTCTTTCTTTCTTTCTTTCTTCCTTTACTTTTCTTTTCTTTTCTCTTCCTTCTTTTCACTGACTGGGGGATTTTATTGCCCTAATTTCAAGTTTGCGGATTCTTTTATTTATTTATTTATTTTGCTTGCTCAAATACTCCATTGAATCCCTTGACTGATCTTTTTTTTTTTTTTTCCCCAGCTGTTTTACTTTCAACTTCTGAATTTCTACTTGGTTCATTTTTATAATTTCTGTATTTTTATTGATATTTCCTACTTGCCCAAATACTTTCCCCTTGATTTGCTTTAGTTTTTTATTCATGACTTTTGAATATTTGAGCATTTAATTTTTTAAAATTTTTTAAAAATTTAATTCTAATACAGATACATCCAGTATTATATTAGTTTCAAATGTATAAGATAATGATTCAATAATTCCATGCATTACCCTGTGCTCATCACAAGTGCACTCCTTAAACCTCATCACTGATTTCACCCATCTCCCTGCCCTCCTCCCCTCTGGCAACCATCAGTTTGTTCTCTATAGTTAAGAGTCTCTTTATTATCTTGTGTTTCTTCTTTGAGCAATTTTATGATGGATAATTTCAGGTCTTTGCCTAGGAAGTCCAATGAGTAGGCTTTCTTGGAAATGGTTTCTGTCATATTTTGTTTGTTTTCCTCTGAATTAAGCATAACTTCCCATTTTTGTATGCTTTGTCATTTTTTTGTTGAGAACTATACATTTCAAATATTCTAATGCAGTAACTGGAAATCAGATTTTCTTCAGCTCTCCTGAGGAAAACTGGAATTTTCTATTTAGTGACTTGCTTTAACTATTTTTTGCAAGGGCTATATTTCTTATCACATATCATTAATGAAATTTCTGTTTTATTTTCTCCATAGTCAGCCAGTGACCTGACAGAGATTTACTTAAATGCCTGATCTAAATAGCAGAAACAAACAAACAAACAAACAAACAAAAACCCAAACTATTCTGTTTCTTCAAATCCTCTCGGTCAGCACTGCTAAGGAAGCCACTTCTACAAGTGAGAGTTGAAAACACTGGTCAGCTTCTGTGGCATCCCCTCAGTCAACCATTAGAGACATCAAAACCCACAGCCCCAATTTGTGTAGGATAATGTCCCTATTGTCTAAGTTGACAGAAGCCTCATTGCAAATATGGGCCACCATCTGTGCAGCTACCACTGCTGGGCTGGGGATTGGGAAATTGTACCCACTGCTCGAAGTGCCAGTGTTTACGAGATTTTTTCTGCATGAGGCAATTTTTTGGATGCTGCACGTGTTCAACTAGACTTCAGAGTTTCAGTAGTTTCAATAGTTGATTCAGAGGATTCTTTAAGTAAATAGGGTGTTTGGTAGAGTCTCAGATTCCTGAGTCTTCCTCCTCTTCATCTTCATTCACAAAGATGTGAATTTTTTTTCCTTAAAGACTTTATTTATTTATTTGAGAGAGAGGGAGAGAGAGAGCATGAGTCAAGAGAGAGGGGTAGAGGGAGAGGGAGAAGCAGACTCCCTGCTGAGCATGGAGCCTGATGTGGGGCTCTATCCCAGGATCCTAAGATCATGACCTGAGGCAAAGGCAGATGCTTTTAACCAACTGAGCCACCCAGGTGCCCCCAAAGATGTAAATATTTTATGTTGCCTATTTTCATTAGTTCTCTGCTTTCTTTCTTTTTTGTTTAATTTTTAGTAGTTTTTTTTTATTTATTTAGAGTATTTTTAATATCACAACAAAAGTGAATGGCAAGCAGAAAGAGTTCCCATATATGCTTTCCCCTATGTAGGCACAAACACAAGCTGTCAACATCCCATACCACAGTGATATATGTGTTATAACCATGACACCTATGTTAGAATACGGTTATCACCCACAGTTCATAGTATACATTAGGTTCTTTCAGTATTGTACATTAGATAGTTTGGGGCTCTGTATAATACGTTTTTAGCATTATGTTATCATATAGAATAATTTCACTAACCTAAAAGTCCTCTGGTCTCTGCCTGTTCATCCCTTCATTGCCCCTAAACCCTGGCAACCACTGATCTTGTGAGTCTCTTCATAGTTTTGCCTTTTACAGAATGTTACCTAGTTGGAATCTTATACTATGAAGCCTTTTCAGATTTGCTTCTTTCTGTTAGAAAAATGCATTAAACTGTCCTTCATGTCTTTTCATGGCTTGACAGCTTATTTCTTTTTGACACTGAGTAATATTCCATTGTCTGGTATTCTGTGGTTTATTTATAATTCACCTATTAGAGAATATCTTGGTCGCTTCCATGTTTTAGAATAACAAAACAAAAATAAAACTGCTATATATATTGGAATATCTTTTTATGAAAAATGAATATGAAGAAAATCGTGGTAAACATCTGGGTGCATGTTTTAAGGGATACCTAGATTTTTAATTCATTTGGTTAAATACCAAAGAGTATGGTTGCTGGATTGTATGGTAAGAGTCTATTTGGTTTTGTAAGAAGCTACTACACTGTTTTCCAGCGTGTCTATATGACGGTGGCTTTCTTGCCAGCAGTGAATGAGAATCCCTGTTGCTTTGAATTGTCACCAACATTTGGTCTTGCCCATGTTTTGGATTTTGGTCATTTTCATGGGTTTATAGTGGTGTCTCTTTGTTTCAGTTTGTCTCTCCCTAATGATATATGATGTTGAATATCTTCATGGTTCTTCGTCACGTGGATATCTTCTTTGGTCTAGTGTCTGTTAGGTCTTTTGTTTACCTTTTCATTGAATTTTTAATTTCCTGATATTTGGTTTTAATTGTTCATTGTTTAATTCATATAATAGTCCTTTATCATATGTTTCTTTTGTAAATATCTTCATCCAGATAGTTGCTTCTCTTACTCTCTTGATAGTGTCTTTCACAGAGCAGAAATTTTACATTTTAATGAAATCCAATTTATCAGTTCTTTTATGGCTCATGTCTTTTGTATCTAAAAAGTTATCACCGTACATAATGTCACCTAGATATTCTCTTATGTTACCATTTAGGAGCTTTATAGTTTTGCATTTTACGCTAAGGTCTGTGCTTGATTTTGAGTCATTTTTTTAGGGTAAATAAGGTCTGTAGTTATATCCATTTTTATTTTTGCATGTGGATGTCCAGTTTTAGCAATATTTGTTGAAATAACAATCTTTACTCCATTATATTGTCCTAGCTGCTTTATCAGTGATTAGTTAACTGTGTTTATATGTATCCATTTCTGGGCTTTATTTCATTAATCTATTTATCGGTGTTCTTTCACCCATCCTATAGTCTCTCATTTACGGTAGATTTATAGTAAGTCTTGATATCACGTTTTGCCAGTCTACCTATTTTGCCCTTTTCCTTCAATATTACATTGAAAACTCTGGGTCTTTTGCCTCTCTATATGAAGTTTGGAGTTAGTTTGTTGACAACCACAAAATAATTTTCTGTAATTTTCAATGGTAATATATTGAATTTATAGATCAAGTTTGGAAGAGTTGACATCTTGATAAAACGGACAGTATTATTCATTCCATTGCTTACTATGGAATATCCCTTCTTTTTTTTTTGATTTTATTTATTTATTTGACAGAGAGAGAGGTCACAAGTAGGCAGAGAGGCAGGCAGAGAGAGAGGAGGAAGCAGGCTCCCTGCGGAGCAGAGAGCCCAATGCGGGGCTCGATCCCAGGACCCTGAGATCATGACCTGAGCTGAAGGCAGTGGCTTAATCTACTGAGCCACCCAGGCACCCCAATATCCCTTCATTTATTTAGTTCTTCTTTGATTACTTTCTTAAGATGCCATATCCTTCTTTTAGCATTTAAAAAATTATCTTCTGTGTCCATGGTTTTACCATATGAATTTCCCTCTATGCACCCTGAACCCCTTTTTGCAACTGTCCCATCAATAGTATTTAAGGACTGCATTTTATTTGTTTAAAATATGTATCATATGTTTAGGGGCACCTGGGTGGCTCATTTGGTTAAGCATCTGCCTTAAGCTCAGGTCATGATCCCGGAGTGTTGGGATCCAGCCCCACATAGGTCTCTCTGCTCAGCAGGGAGCCTTCTTCTCCCTCTGCCCCTCAACTTGCTTGTGCTTTCTCTCTCTCTCTTGCTTTCTCTCAAATAAATCAATAAAATCTTAAAATATATATATCATATGTTTAAATTAATCTCACTTTTATGTATAAAACCTTATATCTTAGAGATTATGACACTATTTTGTACTGTGTTATATTTCATCATTCTAGCTTTCCCTTTTTTATATGAAATGATAGATCTTTTCCTAACTTGTGATGATATTATTTAAATTATTAAAATAATATGCAATTATAACATAATACGAGAGAATTTAAGAAATAAACAAATAATTAAAAATATATATTCACCATAAGTATACAGTAGATCTTATTTTTTATTAATAAATTTACCAAAGTATTTTTATTTCTCTTGTTTGTTCTCTTATCATATATATGTAAACATTTATGGATTTTTTCCTTATAGAATATAAAACTTTGTTTCTTGAATTTTGTCTCATTATATCGTGACCATTTAATTGTGTCTTTACATATTATTTCAGAATATATTCTCTTCCTAAATGATCTCATTCACAACCATGGCTTTTTTGTTTTGTTTTGTTTGTTTGTTTATAATTATGGTTTTAAGAATAATCTACGAAGATCATCCACAAATGTACACCTCCATCTCATAACTCCTTCAGCCTCCAAATCTATATCTCAAACTGCCTATTCAAAACATTCTTGGATTTTGAAGGGTTTACCAAACCCCAATAAGTAAAACTTCTAATTTATAATGTTCTAAAATTCCATTTTATACTCTTCTATTCCAAATCTAGTTATATTCAAGCTTTCCATGTTTCTGTAGTTGATGTGATCATTTGCTTAGTTATTGGAGCCATAAATTTTGAAGTAATCTTTACAAACTTTCCCTCTTACTAAAATCTACTCTATTTTAACTTAAAACAACAATAACAACAACAAACATGTATTTGGAATAGGCAAATTCAGTGCTTAGCTATTTATATTAGCGTAGAATTTTATATGGAACGTGACAGAATACCAGCATTTATCCAAACATCCTGACAATGAATCATTAAGTAATGACACCATCCCAGGTTTATTCAAACTTGTGGTCATACTTTCAGATCTTTGATTTATACTTGGAATTTATACATTATTCTTCTTCTAACTGATGTGACTTGCTTTACAATCCAAAAGTGATAAATAGCCAAAATTTTTGAGAATATATTTTATTCTTTTTTTTTTATTTGACAGAAATCACAACTAGGCAGAGAGGCAGGCAGAGAGGAGGAAGCAGGCTCCCCATGGAGCAGAGAGCCCGATGTAGGGCTTGATACCAGGACCCTGGGATCATGACCCGAGCCAAAGGCAGAGGCTTTAACCCACTGAGCCACCCAGGCGCCCCAAGAATATATTTTATTCTTTGAGAAGACAGATTAAGTTAATACCATATTGTTAGGTAAATCCTAATAGGCTTTGATGAGGAACCAACACGAAATGCAGATATATGTGCACAAATATTATTCATGATGGTGAATAAAATTATAACAACATAAATATCCAGTACTAGGAAAATATTTAAGTAAAGTAGAATAAAATTATAGGTTAAATGATTTATTGCAACCTTTACAAAGGTAGGAAAGAATGAGGAACTGAATTCAAATGGTATAAATTAGAATGGAAAATAATGGTGTAAAAGATTATCACAGTGAAGGAAACAAAAGCAAAAATGAACTTTTGGGACTTCATCAAGATCAAAAGCTTCTGCACAGCAAAGGAAACAGTCAACAAAACAAAGAGACAACCCATGGACTGGGAGAAGATATTTGCATATGACACTACAGACAAAGGGCTAATATTCATGATCTATAAAGAACTCCTCAAACTCAACATTCAAAACAGATAATCATGTAAAAAATGGGCAGAAGACATGAACAGACACTTCTCCAAGGAAGACATACAAATGGCTAACAGACACATGAAAAAATGTTCATCATCACTGGCCATCAGGGAGATTCAAATCAAAACCACTTTGACATACCACTTTACACCAGTTAGAATGGCCAAAATTAACAAGACAGTAAACAACAAGTGTTGGAGAGGATGTGGAGAAAGGGGACCCCTCTTACACTGTTGGTGGGAATGCAAGTTGGTGCAGACACTTTGGAAAACAGTATGGAGATTCCTTAAGAAATTTAAAATAGAGCTTCCCTATGACCCTGCAATTGTACTACTGGGAATTTACCCCGAAGATACAGATGTAGTGAAAAGAAGGGCCATCGGCACCCCAATGTTCATAGCAGCAATGGCCATGGTCGCCAAACTGTGGAAAGAACCAAGATGCCCTTCAATGGATGAATAAGAAGATGTAGTCCATATATATAATGGAGTATTATGCCTCCATCAGAAAGGATGAGTACCCAACTTTTGTATCAACCTGGACAGGACTGGGAAGAGATTATGTTGAGTGAAATAAGTCAAACAGAGAGAGTCAATTATCATATGGTTTCACTTATTTGTGGAGCATAAAGAATAACATGGAGGACATTAGGAGATGGAGAGGAGAAGCGAGTTGGGGGAAATCGGAAGGGGAGACAAACCACGAGAGACTGTGGACTCTGAGAAAGAAACTGAGGGTTTTGGAGGGGAGGGGAGTGGATGGTTGGGTGAGCCTGGTGGAGGGTATTATGGAGGGCAAATATTGCATGGAGCACTGGGTGTGGTGCATAAACAATGAATTCTGGAACACTGAAAAGAAATAAAATGAAAAAAAAACCAGATTATCACAATGACTGTCTTTAAACCTTTCAGTAATAAGTTGAATATGTGGCTATTTGAATGGAGTAAAATGGTATTTAAGAAGTGATGACACCCCCTCCCATTTTTAAGTTGGGTGTCTCATGTCGAGGGTAATGTCAGTATGTAAGTACACACACACACACACACACACACATACAAGCACACAAGTTAATACATATTTAAGGCAACGTTGATAAAGTTAGCTTTGGAAATTCTGAATCTTACAGATGTGTCAGATATCCAGAAAAAAAGTATACACTGGGTTATTGTCACAGTTTAGTTCTCAAGTGAGAGGTCCTAGTATCTATAAAATTATCTTTTTAAAGGTGCTCAAAAGCATAATTGCTTATAAAAATGCTTAAAACCTCAAAGACAAAAATCTAGAAGATAGGAATAAATACTAATGAGACAGTGGCAGTTTTAATGGGAAGATAACATTGTGCCTAAAGTCTTTTGTTTCCCTGAAAGTTTTCCTTTCTTTTCTTAGTATTCACAGCCTGGGAAATATGAATACATTTATGTACGTAGAAAAAACGTCTCAAAAAAAAATAAAGAAAAAGAAAAGTCTCACAAATGTGCTTCCATTGGTTAATGTTAGGACTAAAAGTGATCTGATACTTTAGTTTTTTAAATTGTGCTCCTTAGAATCACAAGACCTGCTATAAGGGCAAGCAAAAGCCAGGTTGTCTGATTGAAGTCCTTTTTCTTCACTTCAGTGGCGGTTTTGTGTCTATTTATTCCACCTGTTGGGATCTTGCTTATATCCTCTATATATAATGGATTTTGACCAACCTATATTCCAGAACAAATGAGTATAAAAATCGCTTATTCAAAGAAAGTACAGAGAATATCAACAAATTGTTCTGTTCAGGAATTATATTGATTAATTGATTGAGAACTTATTGTGTGAACTTGCTGTCCAATTCAATGCATTATGCAATTTTTGCAATAACAAAAAAAAAAAAAAGAAAGAAAGAAAAGAAAAGAGCCACAGCATAAACAAAAGAGTGTTCATTTAGTAAACTCATAATTTGGTGGTGGGGCTAGGATTACCCAGGGAACTCCTACAGATGAAATATTAGTAATAGTAATCACCGTTTTAAATGTTGTGGTTTATCCTAGGTACATTTGGACAAGGTTAAAATATTACAAGGTACCTGCAGCATTTTAACTTGATGCCCTCCTAGAAAGATAAGCACCTACATACTTCTGTTTGCCAGCCCAGATTGGCCCCATTAGCAATATTTTCAGTAGAAGATTTAGAACCAGGTTTAAATGATGAATTGAAATAGTCCAGGGAATGAAAATAGATTGTGCAGCCAAACATAAAGATAAATTTTCTCATTACATACTGCCCAATGTACATGTGCACGCCTTCTTTTAAGTGTCTGAATGGCTTATAATTTAACATCTATGAACATTTATAAATGCTGTTAGACTATAATGACACATTTCACTCTGAATTATAGCCAATTTATGTATCTGAAATTAAAGAAGCTCAGTTTAAAAAGAAATAATCTCTTGAGCATTGCAGACTATATAATAACTTTTCCAAAGAAATGAAATAAAACAAAGCAGGCGCACACACTACAGAAAAATAAATCAAGACTCTTACATGGCATCCAGAATAAACATTCTATTGCTGTTGATAATTGGAAGGCCTAGAATGAAACCTTTTACAGGACAACATAAATTAACCAATTTGTTTTCTAGAAAAAAAATCACTGGCTGTAATCCTCATCTTAAACACTTAATGGTATTGTTTGTTTGTTTGTTTTGGTTTTTGGCTCAGAAAGATAGCCATCAGGCCACCAGATGGTATTCCATTAAAGTAAATTATTTCTTAGCACTTATCTGCATTAATTTCAGTAAATATCATTGAGCACATTTCTGAATACTCACCACACCCAGGAGATTCAAAAGATGAGTTTGAGTGTACTTTTCCCTCAACGATATGCAAGTCTAATGAGGGAGACAAAGATGTAATTAGAAAATTTCAATATAACATGTCAAGTGTCATGATAAATATATGCCTGATGAGTAAACTACAAGGAGTGGTTGTTTCACCAAATCAGGCACTTAGGGAGGAATTGCTGAAGAAGATACTTGGTTAAATCTTGAGGAATGACTAGAGTTTGTCCAAAAAGACACGGAGAGTAGAACATTTCAGACAAAGCGAACCGAACAAATGAAGGTACTGATGCATGAATTCCCGTAGCATTCAGAGGAACTGCAGAACGTTTTGATTTACTGGGGTATAAAGTTTAAGATGCAGAACTTTGATGAATGAAACTGGATAGAAAGGAGGAAGCCAAGTCAGGGAGCATTGCATGCCTTGTTTCAGCTTGGATGTTATCTCAGGGGCAAAGAGAAGCTGTGGAAGAAATCAAACCCAGCGTATATTAGAAAGATCATCATCCTTGCAACAAGATAGATCTGGGAGGAAGCAGCTTGGGGACAAAGATGAAAAGTTAGTAAAATGAGTCTCTTTCAGGCACAGTGGTTATAAAATATATTAATTCTGTAAATTGACCGATGCTCAAATGAAAAATTATTAAGAACAACTACAGAGGCCATATGATGTCCTTTGATCTGTTACATAATGATGAATGTCCCCTGTGTGGCTCCCATTCATTGAGAATGGTATTGTGACTCTACTGAACCCCCTTGTTCATCAATAATAGCTAAGACTGAACATGGATATACCCTATACAAAGAGGTCTGTCTTTATAATTTATATACTCTGCAGGCCAGGATGAGAGGACTTTATGCTAAAATTTATGGCTGGCCCATATATTCTAAGGGGTTAGTGTGTCTTACTCAGCCTCATGACAGTCGGGTTGTGTCTGAGCATCACAGATCCTGGGCAGAAATACAGTTTTCTGAAAAGTTCAGGTTATTTGTGGGCTAGCTATCTTCTTGCATGGAAAGAAATCATCAGCAAGTTTTCCTAAATGACAAAGTGTTGCAGTTGAGTGTTTGTGTTGAGTATACTCAATACTAAAAGTGTTGAGTATTTTTGTAATTCATGTTGAAATCTGAAGGTTTAAAATGATCATATTAATTGAGTCATTGTTTCCTCATTAAATCATTCATTCGTTAATCCATTTATTCATTGGGCTAACAAATTCAGAAATTCCTCTGAATTAGAAACTTTTAGAGGCCCTTAGAATGCAGAGTAGAAAACTCTAAACTTCTTACAAACATCCAATGATCTAATAATAAAATACCCGTATTTCTTTGCCATGTAGATACTAAAGGCAGGAAATGTTCTTGAAAAATTTCCAGAAAAACACCAGGCTTACTCTGATTAAGTAAATAATTATAGCTATAATACCTCACTTATTTTGAGTGATCCCCCCTTATCTTTTTCTATTTTCTTGAATCTGTCTTCCAATCTTTCCAGCCCTATACAAATGAGTCACTGTCCTAGAGTCTAGATTTTCACTACTAGATAGTTTAGAACATCCATTTCAATATATGGGACCTTGTTGTTCATTCATTCTGCTGAGATAGGGAGATTGAAAATAATCTCAAGCAAAAGATTAAAAAATACCTGTTGTATACTCAATATATTACAAATTATTTTCAACTACATATAGTTCACACAGCCGTCTTGTCAGTTAGGGACTGATTAGCGCCTAGTTTGATAGAGGAAGAAAATGAAAATTGTTTTAAGATTAGCCCAAGACCACTTAATGAAAAATACCAGAGCTGGGAATTAAATGTGGATCTCTGTGCTCTGAAAATCTGTCTCTGATACCACTGACCCCGGTTGTTCAGTCAGGTTCTTTTTATTTTATAACTTTGCCTTATTCACAAATTCCTGAAGCTTGCCTTATCATTTTGTTAATATTAATCCTGTAAGTGCTGATCATGGACAGTGACCTGAAATTATGTTCAGCAGTTAACTGGAACCATAAAAACATAAGTGCTTTGGACTTGACAGAACCTCTTGTCTAAACAGTCAGGACAGAAAATGTGAGTTTTTCGGCAGCAGGTAACAGAGTTAAGAATGCAAACTCATTCTTGCATTACATGCACGTATAGGAAGGATTACTGTGCAACAAAATCCGTACATCTAAGAGTACAAACACAGAATCGTATTCTGTGGAAGGTGCTGAACAAATGTATCGGCAATTATTTATTTGTTTGATGTTACCACCCCTCTCCAATTGGGTTCTTTTTAGGATGCCACTGCAAGATATGTATAATCGTCCATTTTGTATGTTTGCAAAAACTAAGAATTTAAGGAATTTGCCACATGTCACACACAAAGAATATGTAATTGAAGGACGTCAGGTTAGTTTGAGAATAAGTTTCCACACATCTCGGGGAAATGTACGAAGTAGAAGGATGAACCACTATTGCTGATAGTGGATTTGGTATGAGAAAGAAATATAAATAAGTGCAAAGGAATACTGTTTTAAGATAGACTAAAGGGCAGAATGTTACCATGATATATTTATAACTTCAAGTATGGCATAAAGGCCTGAATAGGAGTCTTTCTCTCCAAAAGCAAGTTTTGAATGTGAATCAAATTCTAAATGCAACAGAAAATCTAGAGTCTACAGTTTTTTTTCTTCATTATTTTTTAATTGGCTGTATTTATTTTGTATACTCTGTATGTTTTAAGATAATTGTGCATATAAATGTGGTAGCAACAAATAATATAATGATTCCTTTTACCCTTTACCCAGTTTCCCAAAGATAACAACTTGCAACACTGGAATACAGTAGCACAAATAGAATATTGGCATTGATACAGTAAAGATCCTTAACACGTCTGTCACCAAGAGGAACCCTTTTATATCCACACCCATTTCCCTCCAAATCTCCACCAATCCTTTGCCCCTGGCAACCATGAATCTCTTTTCCCACCTCTACAATTTTGGCCTTTCAACAATGTAATGTAAATGGAATTATATGTAACTGTTTAATTTTTTTAATAAAATATAATTACCTCAAGGTTCATCTAGGCTATTATATCAATACTCCGTTTTTAGTTAGACTCGTATTTCATGGTAAGTATGTATCACAGTTTGTTTAACTATTCACCCACTGGAGGATATCTAGATTGTTTCCAGATTGGGGCTATTATAAATATAGCTACTATGAACATTAGTGTATAGATTCTTGTGTTTATTTTTATGGGATAATTGCATATGTAATTATTGCATATGTAGTTAACATCCCAAAGTGGTTTCCAGAAAGGCTGTACAATTTTATATTTCCATCAGCAATGTATGAATGACAGTTTCTCCACGTTCTTGCCAGGATTTGGTGGTGTCACCTATGTTCCATTTTAGCCATTTTTCTTTTAAAGATTTTATTTATTTATTTGATAGACAGAGATCACAAGTAGGCAGAGGGGCAGGCAGAGAGAGGGGAAGGGAAGCAGGCCCCCCATTGAGCAGAGAGTCTGATGAGGGGCTCGATCCCAGGACCCTGGGATCATGACTTGAGCGGAAGGCAGAGGCTTTAACCCACTGAGCCACCCAGGCGCCCCTATTTTAGCCATTTTTAATGTCTTTTTAAAAAATTTAAATATATTTAGGCAACGTATATCATTAGTTTTAGATGTAATGTTCAGTGATTCATCAGTTGCATGTAATTCCTTAATGCCCATCACCCAGTTAACCCATCCCCCCATCAACCTCCCCTTCAACAAACTTCAGTTTGTTTTCCAGAGTCAAGGGTCTCTCATGGTTTGTCTCCCTCTCTGATTTCTTCCCAGTAGTTTTCCCTCCTTCCCCAATGATTTTCTGTGCTACTTTTTTTATATTCCAAAATGAGTGAAACCCTATGATAAATGTTTTTCTCTGATTGACTTATTTCACTTACCATAATGCCCTCAGTTCCATCCATGTCTATGTAATATAAGTATTCATCCTTCCTGATGGCTGAGTAATACTTCATTGCATACATATACCACATCCTTATCCATTCACCTTGCCGAAGGGCTTCTCAGTTCCTTCCACAGTTTGGCTATTGTGGACATTGCTGCTAGGAATATTGGGATAGAGGCACACCTTCTTTTCACTACATCTGTATCTTTGGGGTAAATACCCAGTAGCGCAATTGCTGGTAGCTCTATTTTTAACTTTTTGAGGAACCTCCACACGGTTTTCCAAAGTGACTGCACCAACTTGCATTCCCACCAACAGTGTAAGAGGGTCCCCATTTCTCCACAAATTCTCCAACATTTTTTGTTTCCTGTCTTATTAATTTTAGCCATTCTGACTGGTGTCAGGGGTTATCTCAATGTGGTTTTGATTTTTTTTATTTCAGCCATTCTTATAGGTGATCTCATTGTGATTTTTTACTTGAATTTCTGTAATTGCTAATGAAACCAAACACATATTCATGTGCCTATTTTTTATCTGTATATCCTCTTCAGGGAAATGTCTTTTCATATGTTTTGGCCAATTTCATATGTTCTGGCTTTTTACTTGTCATGTGCTTATTTTACTCTTATTTTTATAGGTTCTTGATGTGCAAGCTTAGATTAGTGATTTGAGAAATTTTCTACTTTTTATGTATGCCTTGTTATAAATTTCTATCTCAATATGGCTTTACCTCTTTCCCACAAATTTTGATATGTTGCATTTTCATTTTCATTCAGTTCAGTGTGTTTTTTAAATTTCCCTTGAGACTTCCTCCTTGACCCATGTATTATTTATGTGTGGCATTTACTTTCTCAGTGTTTGGAGATTTTTCTGTTGTCTTTCTGGTATTGATTTCTAGTTAGATTTCAGTTTCTTTTCTGTTTTTGTTTTTGTTTTTGTTGCTCAGAGAACACACTCTATATGATTTCAATTGTCTTAATTTGATGACTTTCTTTTTATGTCCCAGCAGATGGTCTATCTTGGCATATGTCTGAGGGCGCTCGAAATGAACGCGTAGCAGCTGCTATTGGGAGAGTGCGCTACCGATGTCTATCAGATCTTGGTGGTGTTGAATTCTCCTATGCCTGTTCTGATTTTCATTCTAGTTGCTCCTTTGTAGAATTACGTATTTCTTTTCCAGTCCTGTCAGTTCCTGCCTCAGATATTTTGCAGTGATGTTGTGTTCGTGAGTACACATTCACTATTACTGTGTGTCCTTGCTGGGTTGACGCTTTCTCATATAATGTCCCTCTCTATCTTGGGTACTTTTCTTTGCCGTAATGTGTACTTTAAGCGATAATAATATAGTCACTTCTGTTTTCTTTTGATTAAAACTTGCATAATATACCCTTTTCGTTCTTTTACATTTCTATTGTCTGTATCACTGTATTTAAAGCGAAATTATTGTAGGCAGTCTATAGCTTGGTCGCACATTTTAATCCACTTTGCCAGTCTCTGTCTTTTCATTGATGTCTTTTGACAAGTTACATTTCATGTCATCATTGCTATGTTAGTGCTTTAGTCTGCCATTTTATTTTACTATTGTTTTCTCTTTGCTCTCTGTTTTTCCCTCATGTTTTCTTTTTTGTACCTTCCTATGGTTTACCTGAACAGTTTTTAGAATTCTGTTTTGATTTATGTACAGTGTTTTGGGGTATATCTCCCTTCTATAGCTTTGTCACTGGTTGTTCTAGGTATGACATTATAGACACATGATTTGTCGTAGTCTCCTTATGCCATTATTTTACCAGTGTGAGTGGTGCAGAAACCTTGCCTCCCTGTACACTCTCTTATTCTCTTTTATTTATAATTGTCTTGAATCATTTTAATAATTTTTAAGTTATTACTATTAATAGTTAAAAATTTTCTGTGTACATTTAGAACCACATCTGACAGTTTTCTAATTTTGTTTCAGTTATAAATCATAATTTGAAAAAAGAAGAGAAAAAAAGTTTATTGTATTTACCCATACATTTCCTTCCTGTGGTCTTTAGGAATGTTCCAAGCTTCTTTCTTCTATTGTTTTCTTTCTTCTTTGGTAACTTGATTTAGTCATTCTTTTAGGGTAGGTCTGCTGGTGGCTAATTCTCTTAGTTTTCCTTTATCAGAGTATTTTTTTTTTTAATTTCCTTTTCATTTCTGAAGGATGTACCCTGTGGATATCAGATTCCAATTGACAGTTCCTTTCTGCCATTACTTGAAAAATGTGCCACCTTCTTTTGGTTTCCTTGGTTTTTGATGACAAATCCACTGTCATTCAAATCATTTCCCCCTAAAGGTGAGGATAGTTCCTCTCTCACTACATTCAAAATATTTTCCTCGACTTTAGTTTTTCAGAGGTTTGACTGCTGTGTCTTGGCTGGATCTCTCGGGGATTATACTGTTAGGGGTTTTCTCAGCTTCTTGAAACTATAATTATCTGTATTTTTTCCACATTTTGGGAGTATCCAAAATTATTTTTTCTACTACTTATTTAGTCCTGTATTTTTGTTCTTTTCTAGGACTATGATGTCACAAACTTTAGATTTTTTTAGTAGTCCCACAGATCACTGAGGGTCATTCATATTCCTACCCCCCCCCAACTTTCGTGTTGGTTTTTAGGTTGGTATTTCTACCATTCTATCTTGCACTTGATTCATTGTGGTGAGTTCCTTGGATTTTCCTTTTACCTCCTGTATCCCAAAGGTGAAGCTAAAGAAGCCATCCACCCTAAAACACCAACAGTGTCCATTGACAGATGAATGAATAAACAAAATTGAGTGCATGCATGAAACAGAATACTACTCAGACTTAAAAAGGAAAATCATACACATAGATGCAAGTAAATATTTTTGCGTTATCACCAATCCTCTGCTTTTAGAACAATACCCTCACTTCACACTGGGAAAATACTTATCGTGCTCTTGTTTGAGCTATTAAATACAGCATCCCAATTTGTAACTAAGAGTTAGGGCCCGTGTTCCAGGGGTCTCCATAACCACTTTCAGGTTGGATGATCTTCTAGAAAGACTCACAGAACTCAGTAAAGCTGTTGTATTCACTTAAAAAGGTTTATTACAGAGAAAGGAGGTAGATAAAAATCAGCTAACTTCAACATACATGTGTGCTGGAGTCTAGGAAGGTCCAAGCAGATTTCAGTTGAACTGTCCCTGCTTAGTCCTATAGATAGCACTTAATTCTCCCAGCAATGACGTATGACAACATGTATGAAATACTGCCAATCAGGAAGCTCACCTGAGCCCTGACAGCTAGGTTTTTTGTTAGGGCCCAGTCATAGGGGCATGGAGTACTCTGTGTACCTGACCTTAGCTATTCAGGGTCCAGCCATCTCCCAGAGGTTAAACTGATACAACAGGGCCCAGAGACCCCGGTGAGTAAAAATAGATACTTTCTGTAAATCACGTTGTTAGCATAAACCATACAGTGTGCCCAAAGTTCTCCCATAGATGAAAGCACTTTTATCAAATAGGATAATCCAAGGGCGCAGAGTTTATCTCCCAGAAACTGGTCAAGGACAGGTCCCTTCTTTGGAATGCATTGGGTTTGAACACTTTGCATTTGCTGCGTTAAAACTTGATGCACAGATGACTAAATATTTTGCAGGACCCAGGGCAAGATGAAAATGTAGCATTCCTTAATGAAAAAGCAGGAATGTAGTGACATTACAGGACTTAAATAGAACAAGTTTTCCTGTCTTAGGTTGGCGCTTTCAGAGAGCCATGGTATTTCATATTTGCTGTATAATATCATTCTAACTAAAGAAGAATTAAAATTCTAAACCATTAGGGATGATAATACCAATTTTAAATGCAAATAGGAGTCTTTAACTCATATATTGAAGAACAGGAATTGCAAAATTTGTATCTCTTTGCTCCTTAAGAGCATATGGTGTAGCTGTTGACCAGAATGGGGGGAACCTCGCTCAGAACTAACCAGGCTTTTTACATTTCACTTCCTGTTAGGCACAGCCTCTGTGAACATTCTCTGCCTTTGGTTTGCAGATGAGTACAAAGGGCTGAAAGAGAGAAGCACTTTGTGTCTGATTTTTGTTGTCCCACATTCTTCTTTCTGTTGATGTCCTTCTTTTCGTGTAAGTTATTGCCTAACACAATCACATAGCACAAGTCAAGAAGAACACGGCAGGTTGCCTTGGTTCTCTGTCTTTCTCAGAGCACCAGAGCCTTATTTTGGGGAAGTGTCACATCTCCATGCTGTCAGTGTCCCTCTTTCTGTGCTTGGGGACTCGCTTTCGTGCGTCATGGGCCTCACCAGGATTCTGTGCTCCTGGGGCATTCTAGGCTAAGTGCAAGCAAGCTAGCCAGGAGCCATGCAGACACGCCCACTGTGCAGATGTCCTCCGCTTGCTCACATTCTCCATCGTCCCATGGACTTCACACATAAAATACAAGTTCAAAGATAAAATTATTAACGATTGTAAACAGACGCAAGGCTGAAGCTCTTAACCACAAGGCCATGTTCAGCTATGAACTTCATGAAATGGGAATGAGCCCTGTACTAGGATGTGATATCGCGCATTAACTGGGAGTAGAATAGTAAATATTTTATCATGTTGTTTTTAGTGAGCTTGAAATTTATAGGAGGGCCTAAGCAGTGAAGCTAGTATTAAGATAGCCGATGAAAGACAGCGATACTGGAAAAGTTTCAGGGTGCTGTGAGAACTTCCCGAGACAACTAATTTAACTCAGGTTCCAGGAAAGGCTTTTTGAAAGAAGTCATATTTAAATGAAAGCCAGTGGTTGGGTAGGAGCTAGTTTAAAAAACGCAGGTGAGAGAAAGGGAATATTTTAAGGACAAGATATATGGACCATCTCTCTGTATAACTTTTCTCTCATGTACAGTCAATGGATGCTTTTCAAAAAAAACAAAAAAACAAATCCCCAAACCCCCAAAATGGGTCTTTCCAAGAGTTTTGAAGATCTTGTATGTTTGTTAATTTGGTAAGAAGTTCTCATAAGCCCAAGAGAAAGGCAATCACAGTTCGAATTTCAGAGTAAAGGCTGATAGACAAAGTGGGTAGCTGCAGTTTCAAAACAGAACAGTTATTTGCCCTACACACAACGTCTCAGCTTTGTCCGGAAGTTTCCCTCCTCATTTGCAGGCACAAAACCTAAGCTGATTTCTTCTCTTCTATATAAAGTTTTCAAAAGAAAATGGACCACAGAATTACCCAACTTATTTATTTTAGATCTAACACCCACCTACTGTGCTTTTGGGTCTTAGGACAATTGCCAGTTTATGCATTACTTTAACTCTCTTAGTCCCTTTTTCAAATGATCAATATTAATTCAAGAGATAGCAAAATTTTAAAAGACACATAAAAAGGAATTTTTATTTATCTTTACATATTTATGCCTAAGACCCTAAGAAGTAGGTAATGAGGTGGCAGAGCTTTCTTAAATGAGCCCTTAATTCACAAATAAAATATTCCCCGCCACTTGTTTTCAGTGTAATTGCAGCTGAAAGTAGGAAGTAAAAAATTCCAGGCATCGGGGTGGAACTAATTAAATCGAAAGCCTGGTGCTTCAATCCTGTCATCTGGGTCCTTCCCACCCCATGAAGATGTGCTTCATGCAAATTACAACCCTGCTACAGTTTACCTGAGAGCCTGAGATAATAAGATGATCCATTCTGCAGCCCGAGTAAGTTCAAAGCTTGAGAAGGGAACCTAATAGGTGTTATAACAAGTACACCCGGTGTTTGAAATGCTAAATTGTATAAAGTAGTGGGGCAGTGATGAAATGACAAGAGAAACAGAATCCAGGTGCTGGGGTCAGGGGTGATTAATTAAATGCCATCACTAGAGGAAAATCAATGGCAGCCTGGTCTTTTGTCTACACGGGAGATTGTGGAAAGTTGAGATATGGCAGAAAGAGAGATTATGAGACGATGAATACTTTTAAGTAGTGTATACATTGGCGATAAACACACAGCAAGCATAATGGTGGGAGATCCAAAATTAGAATTGTTAATTGTAAGATTCAAAAGAGACACAAGGAATGTGACTGGGGAGAGCGAGCATTGCATACCTGACCCTTGTACCATCCTCTGGCGGCATCTTTAGAACCTCGGATGGACACAATCCAGTGTTGACATTCATTCCTTCAACCAATCATCCATTTTCAAAATATTTACTAAACACCTTCTATATGTAGGATCTACTTTTATTTATTTTATTTTATTTTATTTATTTTAGAGAGAGAGAGAGAGAAAGAGTGAGAGTGAGGGCCAGTAGGGGGAGGAGCAGAAGGAGAGGGAGAGAGAGTCTTAAGCAGACTCTGCACAAAACACAGAACATGGAACCTGAAGGGGGCTCTCAATTTCATGACCCTGACATCACCACCTGAGCTGAAACTAAGAGTCGGATGCTTTAGTGACTGTGCCACGCAGGCGCCCCAAGCATTTTAAATAATAGAAGACATGAAGAGATGAAACATATTTGGATCCTTGTTTTAATGATTTGATGTCCATATAAGCAAGTGTCTGCAACCCAAAATAAAAGTAATAAATGCCCTAAGCATGGGATGAAAATGTTATAAGAGGAACGTGGAGAGATTTTTCACAAGAGATCATATTTAAATTGGTTCCCGAGGATGTGTATACAAGTTTAATATACAGAGATACGGGCTGCTTTATGTAGCTTGCTGGAAAATGTTAGCGAGGATATAAAACATTAAGTGTGGATGTTGGGAGAAATAAAGAATAATTTTCATGGGGGGAAATGTGACATATTAGGTATTTTTATGTAAAATTTTCTTCTTTTTGGAAAGATTTGGTTCTTAAAACACTGGGGAATTAGAATGTGGAACCAGAATGTCTTGCATTGGAAAGTCAATGAAAGAATTGAGGGAGCTAATACAAATTTGGGAGGGAGTTTGGAGACTCTGTTCTTCACCATGCTTTTTTAAATGAAGGCATTGTTTACATACAGTGAAATTCAGCTATTTTAAGTGTGCAGTTTGCTGAATTTAGTAACTGCATACAGTCATTTAGAAATTACAGCGATGTCTAGTGCTCTTGCTGGTGGTTTGCAACCAGATTCATGTCTCTTAAAGGGTTCAACATTGATTTCTAAAGTGCAGCTCTCTCTCACTGTACCCAGTAAGAAATTAAGGCACACAGCTTCATAAGGTTGAAAATAAAGCTTGCCTACAAAGAAAAGTAAATGACTTTAGCTTACAGTCATTTATATGCATGAGTATGACTTAACTATTCTAGGGAATTCTTTCTTGGGAAGATGATACGGGGTAACTTTATTGTTTCTTTCAGAGGCTTCCTTCTGAGAAAAATCAGTTAATAAACTGGGTTTATAAAACAATTGTTTACTTCACAATATTCATTTAAAAGTGCTTCATATGCACTAATCCTAAACTATTATATTACAAACATTGCCCCGCCCAGTCCAGCCTCCATATTGAAAGTCTTGTCCTATCCTGGACTCCCAGAACTTCATGAATACTCCCCCTGAATCTTCCCTCTTACAAGGTAGTACTCACACTCTGTCAGGGTAGCTATTTCTGTCACTGCACCCAGCAAGAACCCTCCCTGATTGACTTGATCAACAGCTTATTTTCATTTCCTTTCATGGGATCAACCATAGGCATCTTACTTTGCTCCTAGCTATCATCCTATGAGGAAGACAGGACAGCCATATTTTATGGGATGAGGAAACTAAGACCAGTAAGGTGACAGGACTTTTGGTATTTTGACTTTAATCCGGGGTGGTGCCAATATGCAAAATCTACTTCCTGAACAATAAATCTCAAGTTAAGTGGAAAGAATTTTAGTCACTGGTTAATTTCAGAGACTCTAATTTCAGGTCTCTGAAATTAACCAGTATACATCCTAAAGCACTAAGCCCGTGCCTTATGAATTAATACCCTTTAACCTTATCTTTCTGAAATCACTTTGCATGATGTTATATTCATGTCCAAACCTTTATGATCCTGAGTTTCCCACGGAGTAAATTACACATTCTTATCCTGACACTAAAGACACTTCCTACTCTGTCCCAAACTTTTACTGTTTGGAATATTCTCCATCTCTCTCTCCCATGAGGCAGCCAACCAACAAACCTTCCTTCCTTCTTTAAGATTTCATTTATTTTAGAGAGAGAGAGAGAGAAATTGAGCTCAAGTGTGGGAGGTGAGGGATGCGGGAGGGAGAGCTAGAGAGCCTGAAGCAGACCCCCCTCTGAGCACAGAGCCTGATGTGGGACTCGATCTCAGCACCCCGAGATCATGACCTGAGCTGAGCTGAAATCAAGAGTTGGATACTGGGGCGCCTGGGTGGCTCAGTGGTTTAGGCCGCTGCCTTCGGCTCGGGTCATGATCTCAGGGTCCTGGGATCGAGTCCCGCATCGGGCTCTCTGCTGGGCAGGGAGCCTGCTTCCCTCTCACTCTCTCTGCCTGCCTCTCTGCTTACTTGTATCTCTCTCTGTCAAATAAACAAAATCTTTAAAAAAAAAAAAAAAGAGTTGGATACTTAATCAACTGTGCCACCCAGGTACCCCTCCCATGAAACTTTCTTTATCATAGTAATATTTGCTTGTTCCCACCCTTGGTGCCAGGTGATTTTGGTTTCTATGCTTTTGTTCTCTCCTGTTAAACAGGACTGTGAAGATTATTTTTGCTAATTCCTCTTCTCCAGCATATCTATTTCATCTCTAAGAAACTAAAAAAAAAAAAAAAAAAAAAGTGATAATTCAAAACTGTTCACTTAATGGATTATCAACTGCGTGTTCCTTCAGGAGAACAAATTGTCCCCCCTAATGCCAGCTGAGGGTGGGGAGAGAAAAAGGAGAAGTGTAAAGGAGTAACTACCTGCCTTACTATGTTATTCCAGGGAATTCACACAGGTTAGCTTTCCTATTCTCCTTGTGAGGAGCTCAGTGCTCAAGTCTGGCTTCTGGAACAGTAATTTTTTTTTTTTTTTAATTTATTTGACAGATCACAAGTAGGCAGAGAGGCAGGCAGAGAGAGGGGGGGAAGCAGGCTCCCCTCCCAGCGGAGAGCCCGATGCGGGACTCCATCCCAGGACCCCAGGATCATGAACTGAGCCGAAGGCAGAGGCTTTAACCCACTGAGCCACCCAGGCGCCCCTGGAACAGTAAATTTTGAGGACGAGAATCACTTTGTGGGGAAATCTAAACAACGTTGTTAGAAGACCAAATGGTTTGTACAGAAGGGAAACCAACTCGACTATTACTTTAATTATTCACCCTATTAACCGTGACAGTGTGGTTTTAAAATCTCATTACTCACTGTAATTAAGTGGCGCAGCAGACAACAGGATGTCAGAAATCACATTCCGGAAGACGCGCTGTGAGTGATGGTGTGCACACCATATACAGACAAAACATTTTAAACAGAATAATTGCTTTCACCTCACTTCCCGCGATGCCTCACCTGCCTTGTTTTATGTTGTTTTAATTTTTTCAAGTGGGATGTATGCAAATGTGCTGCATCAACTCAGCCCTTGCTGCTTTGCAACTCTGTAGGGCTTTGCCTGCTGAGCAGCTCAGAGCGAAGAGGAAGTTCTGAATGGCTCGTGTGTGATTGGTGATGGATAGCGATTGAAAGGAAAACAGGAGGCAAAGAGAAAAGGGGACCATATTCCCCAGAGACAAGCTGAACGCTTTTCTCATGGTTCGATCATGGCTTTGAGTCTTTTTATTATAAAAAAGAAGGAATGGAATTGGGAAAATGAAAGAGGTAAAGGTGAGCAGAGGGAGAAGTGGTAGGTTTTTGTTTGTTTTGTTTTAGTTTTGTAGCGTCATCTTGTGAACCGTATTACTTCCAGCTTGGGAGAGGAGGTTGGCAAGATGAGATCCAGGAGATCCTTAAATAAGTAAGATTGTTTTTCTTATTGATTGAGCGTGATATGATGACATCATGTAGTGGCAGAATACACATTTTCCAAACATCTCCAGATAGGTACCAGGACAGGTAATACCCTAAGTCCTAAACTCTCAAGATTTTAAAAAATTGAAATTAGAGGGCATTCCTGATCTGAGCACAATGGAATCCATTCAGAAATCCATAAGGAAAAGGTAGCAGGAAGTCTCCAAACACTTGGAACTAAACAATGCATTCTAAAAACAATCTGTGTGTCTTAGAAGAAGACTTAAGGAAATTTAAAAAAAAATGCCTTAAATTAAGGAAAATTAAAATGCAACATATCAAAAAGTGTGGGACACAGCCAAAGCAGTGCTGCTAGGCACATATACAGAGGCACGTCTAGCAGATGGGGTTCTTCATGTGATGCAATATTTCTGTATCTTGGTTGATGTTGTGATAGGATCAATCTACACACCTTATTAAGGAAGATGTAAACACACACACATACCTAGTTCTGATATTAAATTCCTGGTTTTGACAATGTATCATCATGATGCAAGAGGCAGCCATTTGAAGAAACTAGGTAAAGGATATGTGAGAACTCATATTATTCTTCTTTTAAAGAATTACCTTAGTAGATCTTGTCATTTTTCTTCTTATAGTTTAGGTACATGGAATAATCTGTTTTCCCCCCTTTGGATTTTTGTTACATATTTATTCCGTATGTCGTATGTAATTGACATATTTATGAAATTTTAATATTTAACTGAGTAGATCAAAATAAAATATTTGAAGATAACCTGATTTATTTAGGTCTACTCCATGCATGCTTCCAAAATGCCTCCCTAAAATTCATGTATAACAACTCACCTAATTTTTATTATTTTATTTTATTTTTATTCATTTTTTTTAAAGACTTTATTTATTTATCTGACAGAGAGAGAGACAGCAGGAACAGGAACACAAGCAGGGGAGTGGGAGAGGGAAAGCAGGCTTCCCTCCAAGCAGGGAGCCCAATGCGGGACTTGATCCCAGGACACTGGGATCATGACCTGAGCTGAAGGCAGATGCTTAACCATCTGAGCCACTCAGGCACCCCATAGCTAATTTTTTATAGACAAAGTCTATTCATATCCCGGTTTTTCTTTCTCCTTCTTCAAACTTAAAACCACCAAAAAACTTCCCATTGACACAGAATAGTATTTAAAATCTTTACCCTGACCTTATTGTTGCTAAGATTTCAGCTTGAATGTCACATTCCCAGGCAGGCCTGCTCTCAAAACTCAGCCACAGGTGTATGACTGTTCCCTCCCTGCCACATGGCTGTGTTTTATTTGTTACCTAGTATTTGTTACTATAGGTGATTTTTTATAGTATTTGTTTACTTATTTACTATTTCTTCTCCATAGTGTGTCTATTCCTTGAAAACAGATGTTTTTCTTTTTTGTTCAGTACTGAACCATTATTAAAAATAACAAAACACGGGGCGCCTGGGTGGCTCAGTGGGTTAAAGCTTCTGCCTTCGGCTCAAGTCATGATCCCAGGGTCCTGGATCAAGCCCCACATCAGGCTCTCTGCTCAGCAGGGAGCCTGCTTCCCTTCCTCTCTCTCTGCCTGCCCCTCTGCCTACTTGTGATCTCTGTCTGTCAAATAAATAAATAAAATCTTTGAAAAAAATTACAACAAAACACTTTTAAAATTCTTCATGGTTTTTAGTTACTGTTCTAAATGATGTGTATATGTATATATGCAGATTTATATATGTATACATTAACATTATTATATATTTATATATAACTAATATCACTTCCTATATTTGAATATATGAATACGGATTCACATAAACTTATTTGGAGTGATATTAGTTACATATAAACTCTAATATATGTTGACTTATTGTCATAACAACAATGTAAGTATATATCATTATTGCTTTCATTACTACTTCATGGTTGAGAAACTGCACAGAGAGATTAAATTCCTCAAGATTACAAAAGCTAGAAAAAATGGGTGAAAAAGAATTCAAACCCAGTCCGTCTGGCTCCAGTCTTTCCTCGTAATTATTAAGTTAGAGCATCTAGAATGGTGTCAGGACTGATGTAGGTTTTTAATTAGTATTTCTTGATTCAGTGGAAGTGTAGAGTTGGCTCTCTGGAAGAGGGTTATGTTTTGATTTAACATGTTATAGAGTTGGCTGTAGGAGGCTCAACATTTTACATCTAGAAATAATTTTACTTGGGAACATTTTGGGGGGCAAAAGTCTATAAATTACATCCTTATTATTTACTAATGAATGGTAACTTAATCATTTAAATTAATCTTATTGGAAATGTATGAAATTGTCTCCTAAGCATATGAAAAAGAAATTTTTGTACTCAGAAGACAAATTAACTATTATATCTGTGAGATTTAACAATGCACATCCATATTCTTTTTTTTTTTTTTAATATTATAGAACCAAGTATAGGGATGCCTAGGTGGCTCAGTCTGTTAAGCATCTGCCTTCAGTTCAGGTTCTTGGGGTCCTGGGATCAAGCCCCGCATCTGGCTCCTTGCTCAGCAGGGATCTTCTTCCTTGCTTCTTCCTCTGCCTCTCTTCCCTCTCCCCCTGCACGTGTTCTCTGTCTCTCTCTGTGTCTCTCAAATAAATAAAAAATAAAATCTTTTAAAAATACTATAGTGCCCAATATACATGTGATTTGGAAATTTATACCTAATATTATTAAAACATAGCTAAAAATGTCTATAGCAATCTATAGCTTTATTAGTTAGAATATTCTTAATAATTTTTATCATGTTTAATGTTGTGTCTAGCTCTCAGGGAAATCCAATGGTCTGGCACAGCCTTAACTCTCAGAAGCCTAGAGCCTGCTTTATAGGGCCAGGAGCTCTTAAGGACATACTACTTTTATTTTTTCCTGTATCTTGGATGCGATTAATTTAGATGGAATTCAAAAAATACAGTTGCCTTTTAAGAATGACAACTATTCTTGGGCACCTGGGTGGCTCAGTGGGTTAAGCCGCTGCCTTCGGCTCAGGTCATGATCCTGGGGTCCTGGGATCGAGTCCCACATCGGGCTCTCTGCTCAGCCTGCTTCCCTCCCTCTCTCTCTCTGCCTGCCTCTCTGTCTACTTGTGATCTCTCTGTCAAATAAATAAATAAAATCTTAAAAAAAAAAAAGAATGACAACTATTCTTAAATGAAAGTGATGTTAGCAGCTGAAGAAAAATAGAGTTGCTCTTTAATTCAGCTGAGTCTTCTGTGTATTTGTATCTACAAAGTGGGTCTGGAGCTTCAATCAGAAATACGAGCGTGAGAAAGATACATTATTCTTTGTTGGCAAGTAGAAAAATTTTGCTGTTCCTCGAGTAGAAATGCAAGGAATCAGGATGGATGAGGGGAGTGGGAAGGAATGGAAGACAAATGGAGAGAGCCCCAGAGGATGAGTGGTGGGGTAGGCAGTGAAAAGTCAAAACAGCACTTGGAAACAGGGACCTCATCATCATATAAGCCCTGCATAAAAATTGTTAATGTTGATATGTATTTTTTTTAATTTTTAAGAAGATTTCTTTATTTATTTTAGAGAGAGAGCAAGCAAGCAGGGGGAGGGCTAGAGGGAGACAGAGAATCCAAGTGGACTCCATGCTGAGTGTGGAGCCCAACACAGGGTTTGATCCCAGGGTCTCAAGATCATGACCTGAGCCAAAATCCAGTTGGCTGCTTAATCAAATGAGCAGGTGCCCCCATGCTGATGCAAATTAAAAACCATATCAAGGAGGATATTGTGTTAGCTATTTCATTAGTTTTGTTTGTATTTTTATCTGTAAATCACACAAAAAAGTTGCTTTCATAGCTGTATTGATAGTGATGAAGAAGGCATCAGGCCTTGTATGTGAAACCTATGCAGGTTATCTCTAAACCTAAGAACAACTCTATTACGTCATCCCCATGATCAGTACATAATTAGAGTGACAATAAGTACTTTGTGCAAGTTACCCACCTGGTCATTGGCAGGAATGGGAGCCAACATGCAAATTCTCATACATGGCCAATGTGAGTTGAAGTCGCTTTTGCTTCCAGTTCTAATGCTGCACTGGACCGTAGTGGACATGAGCTCTGCTGTTTCACCCAGATGAGATCTTGTGTATACCATTACTGCTGTTGTGAAGACACCTTCCCCATTCTCTTTAGCTTAGACCTTTTTGTGTGTAATTAAAAACAGATAGAAGATAAAGTAACAGCTTAAACATATTTTTTGGTAGCTTTGGCTGGGAAAAAAAAATCTCTATTTATTCCTTGTACATATTTCATTATTTTGGATGCTTTCGCTGTTGAACGTAGCACCGATTGTCACTCTGACTTGTTTGTAAGACTTTGCCCACTTCTGGACCATGAGAGCAAGAAGACCAAAGACTGAGTTATGTGGGGTAGCACTGATTAAATAATTGTCAAGTTAAAGTGCAGTCGGAATAAGAAGATGATCCTAAGATTCTATTCTTATTTGCTAATTATGACCAGAACACAATCTGTTAACAAATGACGTAATACTCTAATTCCTTCCTACAAATTTGAGAAAGAGGGACTTTGTGACCAATGAAAAGCTTTGAAGCAGAGAGGACATCATTTCTTTATGTTTTAATATCATTTTTTTCCATTTTTGGAGAGTTGGTTACATACACACTTCTGTAAAATATCAGCTATTAAGAAAGACAACTTATTGTTAAGGTCATTGTAAAACTCATTATTAGGAGAAGTATTTGTGAGTTTAGTGCTAATGAACAAAGAGAACTTTATTTTGGGCAAAAACAAATTCTTGTGGTATTAAACCATACAATGATAAGTAAACATAGTACATACATATTTTCATATACATTCAGGGATGCCCCAAGTTTGGGAGGTCAAACATGGATCAGCTGACTAGTTCAGTTATCAAGAACAGTTTTTCAATTTATTTAATCATAATTGGTTTTTAATTTCAATATTCTATATAAAATATGATTTTAAAATAAAAGAGGCATTTGAATTCCCTTGAATGTTGAAGGTTTTTTTTTTTTCCTTTAAGATTTTATTTGTTTATTTGAAAGAGAGGAAGTGTGAGCAGGGGGAGAAGCAGAGGAAAAGGGACAAACAGACTCCACCCTGAGTCCATAGGGGACTCGATCTCACAATTCTGAGATCGTGACCTGAGCCAAAACAGAATTGGATGCTTCATCAACTGAGCCACCCAGGAGCCCCGAGTGTTGAAAGTGTTGAAGTCCAAAGTGTGTAGTATCCATGGAAATGGTTAGAATTGAGATAGTCAAAATGCAAATGGATAATGGTTGGATTATATATGCCAGTAGGATTCCAACCCAGAACTTCTGCTGCAACCAGCCCAGGAATCCAAACTATGACCATAAAAGTCAACCAGAAGCATCAAGACTGGTCAGTGACTGCCATGTCCCTATACTTTCCCTGGTTTTCAAGATGGAACTATTCAGAGAGATTCAAATATGTTTCTCAAACCCATCACCTAAGATGTTCTGCTGCCCACCTCCAGCCTCTCTAGGCCACGACCGTCCAGTCAAAGCACAGCAAAAACCATGCCTTTTTTTCACTAAAAAGTTGTTCCACTCTCCTGCCTGCCTTTGAGCCTCTATCATTTGGAAGTGGCAGCTGACTTGCTATAACAATCTCAGAATAAATAGCTTCAGAATGAAGAGTTTGTTTTCATGTGGGTGGTCTTTGTTTATTTTTACAAAGCCAATATGAGTAGAGACTTTGACATCAAATAGATGAGATCCAAAAAACAGAAGCTAGGTTTAAAATATAATTTAGTGATTTTATTGCAAGTTACAAGACTATCCCCACTATATTTAAAAGAGAGCTAGGTTATTTCTTTTTTACAAGAGGAATAGTTCACATGCACCAAATGATTAGCGAAAGAAAAAGTTACTCATCTTTTAGTTTTTCTCACAATGTGGATATCATGAAATGGTGCTTTTCATTAAAAATAAAAGTCTGATTATGTTGGTACTCAACTCAAAATCTTCCCATGGCTTTCTAGAGACTTTCTTAGAATTACTTATTTTGGCTTCTCTCTAGTTAGGAATAGATATTTGCACTTTCAGGAGAATAAAAGGAATTCTGATAGCACTGACCTGTTTATAAAGTAAGATTCAAATTCTTTTAAAATCGTTCCCAGACTCATCTCCTCCCACTTCCTACATGAGGATGATGTTCTCCTTTGAAATATTCACCATTTTTGAGCACACCCAATTACTCTGAATCCTCAGAAGTCAGTTCAATTCAATTCAGTAAATACGGCCTGAATGTCTAACAAGCTCAGAGGTATTTTCTCTGTTCTGGAGTTTGCATCCTTCTGGAACGAACATTTTCTGACTGGGGTGCTCTTCCTAACAGAACCCCTGTCTCTTCATGGTCCAGTTCCTCTACTCAGTAAAGCTTTTCTTAAATCATCCAGGCAAGATTACTTGTTTCTGGTTCTGAGTTTCCAGAGCAGTATCTTTACGTCTTTTATATCCATCACTTTTCTTTATGTTGCCTTATGATTGTTTATGATAATTTTTATGATTACCTTTAAACCATTTAAGTGGACAATGCATCATGCTGTCCTTTATACTCATGGTCTTTTCTCTGCCTAATCTCTGGAGCAGGCATTATTAGTATGACCGCCCACAGAAGAGTACATTGAGGATTACAGAGATTTATTAATTTTTGCAAAATCATGCAGTGAGTGGGTACAGATGTAGGATCCCAACTCCTGGTTATTTGGACTATTAAAGACTTCGGTGACCTGCCTCCAAGTCCGACTCCGTTAGACAGTAAATCTTCTAAGGAATGTGCACATTCATCTTGTGTTCCTTACTTCCTTTGCAAAGTAGGGATAAGAAGCAAGCTATGTAGAGTGTCTACCATACTGACTGGCCTGTCGTGTATATGCATGTTGTCTGCGCACTGATCAAGAAGGCATGCTTCTGTCTACAAATCCCTAACTGCCTTTGACTTAGAGCGTTTACTTTAGAAAATCTGTGATTGCACATTCTTTCTCTTTCTTTCTGGTGGGTAAAATCCTGTTAAAAGCTTCTTGCCAGTTTTTATAACCTGGGACTTTTCTTTCTCAAGGACAGGGACAGGGGTGGTGGTGGTGGGTTCTACTTCAGGCCCTTATCTCCTGCTTTCTTTAGGGAGGGCAAGAGCCTAACTTTGGTGGACACCGTGTTCCCTGCATAAAAATTTCCTCCTGTCATGGAGATTTGAGAAAGTTTACTTTTTCAGGGTGAGGCCAATTAGTAAACACAGATGACCTGAGATTCCCGCATCCCAGCTCTTACAAAACTCACCAGCCATTTGTCCTAGTAGAGTTGAGCTTAGACTGAGTTCTGGCCACTCATCTCTTTTATGTGGCCTTAAAGTCTTTCTTTGCTTCTTTATCTTTGTGAGGTTCAATTTTTGCTTTGACACACTTTGAGCTTGGGTTTGTCCCTCAGTCTCCTTTCTCAGGAGTGATGATTCTTCTTCTGTTTCCATGAAATTATTTCCCAATTTCCAACCCATTTAATCTTCAGGCTTTGGGAATGACATCAAAATTCCTAGGAATTCTAGCAGATACTCTAAATCTTATTTAAATCTAAGTTTTTCTCAATACTTTATTTATGTATTTCAAATAGGTGACCATGAAAATAAACTAAGAATTGGTATCTATGATAGGGTTACATTTCAGTGGTTTTTCTTCTCTTCTATCCTATTCTATTTTATTCTTTTATACCTATGACTTGCTTATTAATATTATGAAATGATATCTTGGAATGAGGCCATGTATCCAGTAACATGTAAAAATAATTTCTACTTGTAATAGAAAAAATAAATTCTAAATGAAACCATTAAAAATTTAAAGATAATAACACAAATATTTAATGTCCAAAAGATAGTCCTAAAATGAAATTGTAAATTGTAAAGTGGATCTCACTGTTACCTTTGAAAATTCTTGTTAAGTTCTCAGAAATGAGGTTCTTGGGAAGAAAATTAAGGTAAATTTTTTAAAGATAAAGTTCTGCAAGTGAATATCTCTCATATCAGTGGTAGTTCACTGAATAAAGGATAGTTTTTTTTAGGAAATTATATTATGATAATTAGATACCTAAATTGAGAAAAAAATGAACTTTGATCTTTACCTCATATATGCACAAAAATTAACTTGAAACAGATCATAGATAAAAACGTAAAACCTAAAATTAAAATCTTTAGAATAAAATATAGGAGAAAATTTTTGTGACCTTGAGTTAGGCAAATATTTCTTAAATACAACACCAAAACCAGAATTCATAAACTAAAAAAAAAGATAATTCAAACTAATTAAAATTAGAAGTTTCTGTTTTTCAAGAACATGAGAATGAAAAGAGGCCACAGATTGGGACAAAATACTTTTAGTCAAATACCTGATAAATGGTAAGAAAACAAGCCACTGTAAATTTCGGGAAGAAGATTTAGACAATTATTTCACCAAGAAAAGATGTGAGTGACAAGCACATAGCAAGACTCTTGATATCATTAGTCGTAGGGGAATGTAGATGGAGGCTACAATGTCTTATCACTATGTACCTTTTAGAGTGGCTAAAATCAAAATGATTGACAGTATCTCATATTGACAAGAATATGGGGAAATTTGATATCTCATCCATTACTCATGGGCTATAAAATGGTGCGACCACTTTGGAAAACAGTTTGGTAGTTTTGTAACAAGAAATGTGTACACCTGCCATATGCAGTGGTCCTTCTACTCCTAGGTATTTGTTCAAGTGAAATGGAAAACATATATCCATACAGACACTTGAATATGAACATTTGTGGCAGTTTTATTTGTAATAACCCCAAACTGAAAACAACTCACATGACTATCAAGAGGTGAATGGATAAGAAAACTGCCCTATATCTATACAATGGAGCGTGTCTTAGTGAAGAAAGAACCATTGATACAGGATATAGCATGGATTCTCAAAAATGATTACTTTGAATGAGAGTAACCAGACCAAAAAATATGCATAATTCTTGCATATTCAAGGCAATACAAATCCTCCCTTTGAAACAAAGATCTTGTCTAATATTATCCTATTTTGGAGGACTAGGTATCTCATTTCTGGTATTTCCTATTTAAGAATCAGTAGTATCATCCAATCTCATTAAGCCAGCAGTAAAGAGATTTGGGGAGACCTTCATTAACCTTCCTAACTTTGTGGTTTCCTAAAAAGAAAAGTATGATGAGAAGTTGCTTGAAGAAAAAATGATAGCCCTATAGAACTCTGCATTTATAGTAACATGTTTCTGTTTCTATAGATGGCTTTTAGCTAATTTATTGTCTAATTATTTCTTTACTTTAAAATAGCCAGGGGCGCCTGGGTGGCTCAGTGGGTTAAGCCGCTGCCTTCGGCTCAGGTCATGATCTCAGGGTCCTGGGATCGAGTCCCGCATCGGGCTCTCTGGTCAGCAGCGAGCCTGCTTCCTTCTCTCTCTCTCTGCCTGCCTCTCTGTCTACTTGTGATCTCTCTCTGTCAAATAAATAAATAAAATCTAAAAATAAAATAAAATAAAATAGCCAACAGATTCTTGGCACCTGGGTGGCTCAGTCTGTTAAGGGGTCTGACTCTTCATTTTTGTTCAGGTCATGATCCCAGAGTTATGAGACTGAGCCCAGCATCAGCTCCACACTAGGCTTAAGATTCTCTCTCTCCCTCTGTGCCCCTCCCCCTGCTTGTGTGCAGATGCACACTCTTAAAAAAAATAGCCAACAGGTTCTGCAAGAATATCATAAAATAGCCTAAATCATATGAGCCTACCTAATCAACTGGTAATATCTACTAGCCTTTAGGTCTATGTCTTGCAATTTTAAGACAAAAGGTTTAACCTAATACCAGACTTCAGGAAACCTGTATGCAAAATGACCCACTTGTGTTTTCCCCCTTACTTTTTAAAATCTTTTGGGCATTATTGAAAATGATATGTTATTTGTGATGGCCATTTTGTGTTCTCATTTTCACTTCCAGAACTGAGTAGTTGCCAATTCTGTATCCCATTCAGACCCCATTACCTGTATGATTTCTGAACAGTTAAATTGTGCCTATACAAGAAATCACTGGAAGGGATTCATGAATCCCACATGTGGTAGAGTTAGTTCAGTGGGGGACCAGAAAGCTCAGATGCCTGTGAATAATAACTGGAATTACATGGCATTAGTTTCTTGTGGAGATCCTAAGCATGAAATTGGAAGTGCCCATACATCCCACATTTTATACATTAAATGCTATTGCAAATTCAAAGGCTAACTCCAAACTTACATTTTGACTGTAACAAAACTATCATAAACGAAAACAATGATTTCAAGGTATTTGAGTTAAGCCCACAAAGAACACCAGAAAAAAAATAATTATGAAGGAAAAATAATTAAGAAAATTCCTCTAGTGTGTCTTATTCCATAGTATTGGGCAGAAGCTGTCATTTCTGTAGTTATCTTTTTGGGGACACTATTTGAGTCTTAGAGTCCTAGGTTTCTAGAGGCTTTTAAATTAGTCTTAGTTTGAGGCCACTCATGTGTGGAGTTCCACTGTTATATAGACTGGAGACATGGCTGTCCTATATCTTTAATCTTGACTGTTGTAGCTATGATCAATAGAATTTGAAATTTTGCCTTCAGGCAAGGATAAGACACTTGTGCATTACTGTGTCATCTGGTAGATCCAGTTACCATGCCGGAGATCATGCAAGCTTTGGAAGGTATCTCCTTTGGAAAGGTTGCTTGTACTTGCTTGACCTAATTATGAGTAGACCAAGTAAGTCCTGGATGATATTTAGCTGGATCTATGTGTGACATTTTTGGGGTTCTCTAACTATTCCATATTCCATAGGTTGTTTGTGTATGATCTCACAGAGAGAAAGTCAGTTTGCACTCTGAGATGCTTTCATGGCCCTTAATGCTAGTGGCAAAATTTTAGGTCAAGGTAGAGCAAGGATTTCTTCTCTTTTTGATGCTTTTAACTTGAGGACAATGTTTACTGTTTCTGAATTTCTTAACAACTCATGGTGACATGAACATGAAATGAAATTTTTGGGTTAAGAGAATAACCTCGGTGAGCTGTTTCTGTGTAGGGAACACAGAGTTTATTTCGCCAGCTCTGTCAGTGAAAACCTATTCAATCGGAAACTTTATAAACAGAAACTAACACATATTCATACTTTGGAGATGGGCAGTTGTATGAGATTAATTTGCATCAGAAAACTTTGAGGACGAAGCTCTGAGCAATTTTTTTTTTTACCGTTATATATTCTGAGATTTTGTGTGACATGTTAAAACTATCTCTTTCATTATGCTAAAGGGAGTAAAAGAGTAATTTGACCAGGATCCATTGGATTAATTGTGTCTTTCCTGAGAAGCCATGACAAAGTCATTACAAATCTTGATTATGGAGACAGCATTCCTTTGATAGGCAGTATGTTTTTATTTATCGGAGGATTGAGCTGATTGCTTTCAGTTGATAAAAATCTTTCTAAATTTATTAGCACTTAATGTACCTGAGAAGTAAGGGACACTTATTGACCAAGGAGTTTAGGCAGAGCATTGCCCTTAGTTTCTGGAGTGATCTCTTATATGAGATTAAATAACAAATAACTCTTTGGGATATTGACAAGTCTCTGAGAAGTCACTGATGTTTTTACTATCTTTTCTTTTTTTTGTTTTTAAGATTTTATTTATTTATTTGACACAGAGAGATGTAGGCAGAGAGAGAGAGGGGGAAGCAGGCTCCCTGCTGAGCAGAGAGCCTGATGCGGGGCTCGATCCCAGGACCCTGAGATCATGACCTGAGCTGAAGGCAGAGGCTTAACCCACTGAGCCACCCAGGTGCCCTGTTTTTACTGTTCTTAATTGTCTTCCATACTGAAGTCACACACAACTCCAAAAGCGCATCTACTGTTTCTATAAATGTTTTTTTCTTAACTTTTTCCAGGGTTTCAGCTCAAATCATAGGTACTCAGTTTAGTTATCTGAGCAGATTAAGCATTAGGAAAGAAGGAAAGAAATGTCTTCAGTGGCCATAAGTTCGGTGGTTACACCATATCCCATGCAGGGAATGCCTTTGTCATTTTTAAGGTAAGAGCCATATCAAACAATATTAATTCAGGATCAAACAAGAGAGGTCTGTAAAATCAACCTGAGTATATTTAATTCCTGAATTATAGCCAAACAGTCATGTATTCTCCTTCATCTAGAAGGGGTAAGATTGTAGGTTTAAGATTTGAGTAAGGTTTAATATTGGCTAAGAAAGTAGACAATAAAAGGTTTTCATAAACTTTCACATGATCAAATAAGAATTAACCAAGAGTTCTTGGCATATAGAGCCCATGGAGTTAGTGGGAAAACCAAGTACCACACCAGCAGAAGCTTCAAGCAGTTTGGCTGCTGCTGCTACTTCACACAATAGGAAAGGCATGCCTTTGCTCCTGAATGGAAGGTTATGCTAATGGCAGTAGAAACTTGCATGACCCATCCTAATGCAGTCAGCCCTCTCTCATAAACAGAAAGATGGATGGTTTTTGTATAGTTAGGGATACCCAAAGTTGCAGGTTGCTGCAGACAGGATTTTAATGAGGAAGCTTGCCAGCATTTGGATCCATGGGAGATGTGAGGGCTGAGCTATATTAAAACAAATAACAATTATTGTCTACAAGAACTAGTCAGTCCTAAAAGCAAGCAAGTGAGCAAACAAATAAACAAACAAAAAACCCAAACCAACCAAACAAAAACCTTGAGTTGTCTTTTAGTTTGGAGACAGATATAATTGGAAAGCCTTTATTTTCAGAGTACAGAAAATACCCATCTTCTGAGATTGTGACCCAAATATTGCACAGATTCTTTATAGATTTAAAAGTTTTTTTCTTGATGCTCTCTGCAGCTCCCCGGATATATTTTTTTTAAATATATGGAGTCCTGTGGACTGTTTCAGGAGATCATGGCACTAAATACTCTCCATGCCATTTCTGAGTGGATCCTCAAGCAAAAATCAAATCTTTAAGATTATCATTTAGCCACTGAGAGAAATATGAGAGAGTTCTCATCATACCGAAGGCATAACCAATCAGGTATGCTGCTGATTGTCCCACCAGAAATCAAACAAATTACTAACAACTTTTACCTACTGTGTCAAAAGAAGATGGCAAATGAATCTGCCATTGTAAAGTTTTCATTTAGCAGGTAGAAACTCGCTGGAATCTAGGGAGCGGGGGTTTATTGATTACCCTCTGGGCTTGTGCAGATAAGTAGTCTTTTCCCTTAAGCTCCTTACCTGGCCATGGGGGAGTGCTGCAGGGACTGGTTCATGGCACAGTGTGTCCCTGCTCTAAGGGAGGCTCAGTAAGGGATATTCCTCCTGAGCTTGCTTTTTGTGCCAGACCACACTGCGGTATAATTCAGGCAGGGGTTTATATAGAATAATTTGAATTTTTATAAAGTCAGCTCCATATATTCTGCTCAGGTTAATTGAATCTTTGGCACAAAGAGTAGAGGGTAACTGATTTGGTATCTGTTTTTGTAGAGGCTAGTCGGTGCACAGAGTTGCACACCTCCATTTTTTACATCATACTTGGAGAACCAACTGGTCACTTATAAGTACTACATAAATAAATATAATTTCTGAAAAGTGGACCTCTGGTATGTTCAAGTTAGGTCAAGGGGAGAATTGTGGATTGGTGCTATTGCTATCTTTTTGAATCCATTGTATGCAGTTGTATGATAACTAGGTAGAATTTAAGTAAACTCTATGCAGAGTAGTTATTGCAGAAGTCATTCTAGTTAAGTCATATATTTGCATATTGTGGAGTCAGCAAATTATAGCCCTTGAGCTAATCCCACCTGCTTCCTGTTTTCATACAGCCTACAGGCTATGAATGATTTTTGTGTTTTTAAATGGTTGGAAAAAAATCAAAAGAAGAATAATATTTTATGACATGAAAATTCTATGACATTCAAATTTCCGTGTCCATAAAGTTTTATTGAAATACAGCTATGCTAATTTGTTTACATATTATCTATGGCTGCTTTCACACTCTGAGTGCAGAGCTGAGTAGTTGTAATAGAGATCATATGCACCATAAAGCCTGAAATATTTACTCTCTGGCTTTTAGGAAAAAGTCTACTAAACCCTATATTAAAGTGACCCAGTATGCTAATTTTTATATATGGTACTTTTTTGTTAGTTTGACATAACTGATATTTGAGGTACAATCTGTATAACTGGACAAAGAATAATATGTATAATACAGTAGAAATGGAGACTCTAAGATGTAGATTTTCCAGTAATTTGATGCATTGAATTGGGTATGGTATTTGGGATCAGGTTGGTCTTTGCCACCTACCAACTATGTGCCTTTGTGCAAATATATTAATAATTATACACTGTAGCAATTAATAAATAAACGTTGGCTTCAACAATTGAGCAGTTCTTAAAGAATTATATGCAGCCAAATTAGGAAAAAAGGGTATAGGTTATTATTTCAAAATACATTTTTGTTTGATTTGGTATAACTTTCCTTTCTTTTTTTTTTTTTAAATCTGAGAGTCTTTTATTCCTAACTGTGGTGATTAATATACTTCTTCTTTTTATGAAGATACCATGGTTGTAGGAGTTTGTTTGTTTGTTTTCTAATTTTAAATGTTCCAAAAGGCAAATTAAAACCATGGCGGCACAATTACATACATATCCCCACACATGTACAGAAGTATATATATGCATATGTAAATAGACATATATACACATGTGTATTCAGGTGTCAAATGTTTTTATATTTATTCATTTTTAAAGTTTTAAGTGTCAAATAATTTTAAATTCTCTAAACCTTATGGTCCGATGCATTTACTTCCACCTACATTCTGAAATGCTTCTATACTTTATACTTATGAGTCTTTAAGTAAGGATTATAGTGTACATAATTATTGAGAAAATATTCCAATCCTGATAGAATATGAAGTAACATTTAAGTGACTGGTATCGTACTGGCTATTTGTTGCTATGATGATTACTTAAATGGCATTTCTTTTAAGATATTGACTTATGTCCTGTGAGTAGAATCATTTTCCTGTTTTTTCCCTAAGAAAAAAATTCTACCAAGATTTTAGAATTCATTGTGATTCATAGCTTCTGTGTCTACAGAAGTATTTTGAATGCACTCTTTAACACAAACACCTCATGGATTGATCTCCCATATTACATGTCAGAGCAAATGGCCAGCTGCTCTCAGAAAATAGGGCAATTCCCATTACAGCCTCTACTCTAAACTTTTTTATTTTCATGGGCAATTTAAAGAATGTGACTTAGAAATTACATCTATTCTTTTCTGACAGTATATGCCCAATTACTTAAATATCTAACTTGTATCTATTGATCTCTATTGAAATGCCTTTGTCCTCACAAACCTTTGTGGAATTCTCTAAAACTGTACAGGTGTTTGTTCTGAAAGGTAAAAAAAAAAAAAAACAACCCTGGGGAGCTCTTGTGCACAAGAATAATTCTGACACAGCCCATCCATTTGCACCTATAAAATCCCATAAATTGGTTTATTTCATGCTCACAATTTTATGTCTTTTATAAGCCTCTCAGTGAAGTTGTTTTTATTTCTGGTGATGACATATATAAAATGATATATAAAATGAATTTTAAACATCACAAAGAAAATTCATATCAGAGTCAAGATTTGTATATACATACAGTATTAATAGACATAATGGGACTGCCTCACATGTTACTGAGACAGTGCCAACTATTTTTATCAAAGCATAATTAAGGATCTTCAAAGAATAATGAATAATGGGTAAAGTACTAAGACGATGAAGAGAAGGAGATGCTCTCTTATTTTTTAAAATACATGAGTAAATGAAATTCCACAAACCTCTAGACTTCATAGTTTCAAGTTTATGTAAGACAAATCTTAGATTATTGAAAGACAGTTTATTAAATTACTTAGGAAAAGAAGCGCTGATTTCTAACTCATAACATTGTTTTGATAGTTTAAATTCCTATGAGACGATATTCTTCCTCCTCCTTTGCTGAGGTCACTGGCTTAGTAAAACATGGCTGGAGGAGACTTGATTGCAGGTAATTCACATGGAGCAGACTTCAAATTGTGGGTTAATCAGTATGATTCACTGGTGTGATATGGCTGTCAACAAAAATTTAATGTTATCATAAGTTCATTACAAGAAATAAACTGTCTGGAACAAGGGCAATAATATTCTGCTCTGTCCAGAACTGGCAAAGTCACACGGGGTGTTGTATTCTCTCCTGGATTCCATGTGTTGCAAGTAAAATTAAGAGAACAGAATGTGTTATTAGCCGAGTGACCAAAGGGGTGAGAGGAACTGAATTATATCAAGGAAGGGGACAAGGGGTTTTGTAGCTTTCAAGAATGCCTGATTCATCCGTTAGGATGAGGGATGATTGCACTTGGGATTTAGTTCTAAATTCACAGAATTAAGTTTATTTTTGCTATCTGCTTAAGTTTTTGGATTTTTTTTTTTTTCTGTAGACGTAGGAGTTTCCCTACAGTTGTTTGAATACCTAATCTCTTCCTGTGTATTTTAAATGCATTTTAGATTTTAAGTTTCTGTATATGAAGACAACATGTCCAACTAGATCATAGCCTATTTCATTCATTTATTTGTCCACTTCTAAAATATTTACTAAACTATTTTATTTAATGTGGCCTGATAGTACTTATTGATCTGGAAGTTTGTGCTCATCCTCAGTAATATTATTTAAAAAACATTTTTGACTATTAACATCTGTCAACATTATCAATTTCTGGGGTGCCTGGGTGACTCTATAACAATAATACATATGACATACAATTACCTGAAGAATTTTAGGATATGCCTCCTGTAAAGCAGTTTGTATAGTATATTACACCAGGAATATACTAAACCTCTTATTATTGTATTATTTTTCCTGATAAATATTAGAAATAAGCTTTAGGATTTTGGAGTTTTGAAAGCAGTCGTATTTGTTTTCTAGTGTTGCCATAACAAAGGACCATAGACTGGGTGACTTAACTAACAGAAATTTGTTTTCTCCCAGTCCTGGAAGCTGGAAGTCCAAGATGGAAGATCAAGGTGTTGGCAGGGCTGGTTTCTTCTGAGGCCTTTTTACTTTGCTCACAGATGGCCATCTTCTCCTTGAGTCTTCAGATGGTCTTCTCACCTGTGTGTCTGCATCCTCATTTCCTCAGGAAACCAGTCATATTGGATTAGAGCCAACCCCTATGACCTCATTTTAACTTAATTACCTCCTGAAGGACCCTACCTCCAAGTGAAGTCACATTCTGAGGTACGGGGTGGAGGTTAGAACTTGAACATAAGTTTTGGAGGGAAATGATTAAGGTGCTAACAGCAGTTGTGTTAAATTCATTTTGGAAAACTCTGCAGAGGTGAATTTCCCCATCAGGAGATATGTACGATCATGTTGATTGCTGTGGTATTCAAACAGCCTGCTCATGGAAGCAGCCTGAGTATCCACCAGTGGTTGGGTGGACAAAGAAAATGTGGGGTGTGCCTACAATGGAATATGATTCAGACTTAAAAAAGAAGGAAATCCTGCCACTTGAGACAACATAGATAAACCTTGAAGGCACCGTGTTAAAGGGAAATGAGTCGGACACAGAAGGACAAATACTGCATGATACCCCTTATAGGCGGTGTCTATAATAGATTTATAGAGGCAGAGAGTAGAATGGTGATTTCCAGGGTGTCAGGAGAGAAGGAAATGGGGAGGTATCAGTGAAAGTATATAAAAGGGCCAATGATGCAGGATGTTTAATCCTAGAGGTCTGCTGTATAGCATAGAACCTATAGGTAATGTCACTGCATTATATACTCAAAAATTCACGAAGAGAATAGATCTCAAGTGCTCTTATCACAAAAAGCAATAAAAAAATAGAGCACTAAGAAACTTTTGGAGGTGGTGGAAAGGCTTATGGCATAGACTGTAGTGTGGGTTTTATGGTTGTATACTTATACGCAAACTCATCAATTTTTACATTAAACTTGTATAGCTTTTGTATGTCAATCATACATCAATGTGATGGTTTTCAAAAGAAAGTATGGTGGTGATCCACTACCTATTTCCAATTCTGCAGGTGCCGAGCATCTACAGGACACTTCATTTCCTGGGGGAAAGAAATGACAGGGCAAGAGCAGCAGGCCTGTTTGTGGGCTTCTTCACAAACCACCTGCTATCAGAGTCTCTAATTCTGTAAAGTCAGTCTCATGTTCCATGCATAGTCAAAACGAGGCATATTCCGGATGCAACTTGAAGGTGTTCAGAGATAAGTCATACAGGTAAAACATTTAAAAAAAAATAAGAAGAAATTCTAACCAAGCTTATGCTTAGATTTCAAGAAATGAATAAAACCCTGTCACAGGGGGCACCTGGGTGGCTCAGTGGATTAAAGCCTCTGCCTTCGGCTCAGGTCGTGATCTCAGGGTCCTGGGATCAAGCCCGGCATCAGGCTCTCTGCTCAGCAGGGAGGCTGCTTCTCCCACCCCCCCCCCCGCCCCCGCTGTGTGCTCCTCTGCCTACTTGTGTTCTCTGTCAAATAAATAAATGAAATCTTTAAAACAAAACAAAACAAAACAAAACAAAAAACCATGTCACAGGAAGTGGCTGATATGAGACTTCGGGTCAAAACAGAAACAGATAGCTTTGAGACGCAGTGAAGGTTTTGTGGTCCGGTAAGTCCTTGACTGGTCCTTCAAAGACAGCTTGAATTTAGGGCTGTGAGGGCAGAGAGTGGTGGCCTGGGGAATGACATCCCCTATATTCTTGCTTAACTGAAAGGGGAGAGTGAGGCATTTATAATTCCCATGAGAAGGAAGGCAGGAGCAACGGTCTACAGAGTTGACTGGGAAGACACTTCTGAGGACAGAGATCACTTTCCTTAGATTTGTTAAAGAAGTAAATATTTTTCTACTTTCTATCCTCAGGCAGGTTTTGAAAACTCTCTTATAGATAATCTTCCCAAGATTACTTAAGTGTCGATTCATCATAAACGACACTGAAGTGCTTTCGATTCTTCTGGAGTCAGGGAATCATGCTTAGTTTATTTTGTTTTGTTTTGTTTTGGGAGCAGTAATCTTTTTTTATTTTCTCTGTTTAAAATCAATCAGAAAACACACATCCCTTGTTATATACTAACATTTTCAAAGTACGTCGTTTGTAGAAGAGAAGGACTAAAAACAAAAATGTGTTTGCAGAGATCCAAAGAAAGTGCGTGTCAGGGCCTCGCCTCCCACAGCCTTGAGAAGTTGTTCAAGATGAGCCACTTCATAGTCTCTGGCTCTAAACAAGGTTGCAGAATTCTTTGCCAGGCATTTTAGGAAATCGTGATGATAACTCAGTAATAATGCAAGGCTCTTCTTGTCCAAAGCTGTGTAGATCAATATCGCTCCCATTCGTAAAGGTAATCTTGGAAGATAGGGTGCTCCGTACACCTGGGTCTTGGGTGCATCGGGATGATCTGTGAGGATCTCCATGTCCTGTGGTCTCTCGGATTTGTAGAGTAGCTGAGTGCCCAAAAGTACTTCAAAGTATTACTGGATCCCTGCCACAGCCTCACTAACTGCGGATCCTTATTATCTGTTTTCTCCTGAGATTTCTCGTAATGTGCATAGAATGGAGTCCACATTCTCCCCGGCAGGAAGATAAAAGACCTATTGCTGCCTGGTAGTTAAGTCTCCATCCTCAACAAGCCATGGTTTTAGTTCTTTAGGAATCTTTAATTCTGTTCATGAATACTTCCTCAATGTCAACAGTAGGATCCACGGGGGCCCTTCACTTGTGAGGAGGCTGAGGTGTCTTTCTGGTCTACCACCATCTGCATTTCCAGGCGTTTTCTGTTTGTTCTTTTTGACTTTCAGTTCAACACTTTTCTATTGGCAGAACAGATGTCTTCTTTCCTGGGGCAGCCCCCACCCCCATCTTCTTCTCTGGATATTGCCCCTAGTTGACTCTCTGAAGTTCACACTGTTTGCCCAGATTGGCCTCCACATATTTGAGTACTCTGCTTCCTAGAACCCATCCAATCCCAATTTTTATTCCAACCCTGTAATGTAAGAAGCATTTCACTTGCTTGTCCTTTATGGCAACCTTTACATAAAGGTTGTATAATTTATTTTGTAAACTGTTTTGCTTGTGACTCTATCATCTGTATTCTTTGCCAGCCATAGCTCTTGCTACATTTCCCTTGTACTATATACGTCAGTCTTACAGAAATGCCCTAAAAATCTAAATGGGTTCTACTTCTCCCATTGGCTTCCATGTGCATGTGCTCTTGACTGTAGGAATGCCCCTTCCCCATGCACTGGCTGGCAAATTTCTCATCCCATAAGATTTGGTTCAGTCACAGCGCTCACAAGGGTGCCTCCCCTGATCATACACTAATCAGAGTTGGGTTCTTTCCTCATGCAACCATTTCCCACGTGTCCTGCTTTCATAGTGCTTATCTGTAATGCTTACCCAATGCTCTAAAATTCTGGCTTCTTTGTCTATTATTAGAATAGAATATGAGCTGTTTCCTAATAAGAACCATGGTTTCTAAATGTTTCCATCTTTTGCAATAATGTAACACCTGGAGGATTATAGCTAATTAATGAATAAAAGAATGAGTAAATACAACATGAATATAACATACACTAATACCCAACTACATACATCAATAGGAAATTGTCCAAAGCTCTGTTCAGAGGAGTATGACCCTAAAACTGCATTGCCTTACTATCCTTCCTTTACTGTCAATGTCATTGGAAATAAATCTGATTCTCAGTGTTGAGTATGAAATGATAAATGATAAAACAAATCTCTGAACTCTTGCAGTCAGAGGAGTTGCTCAATGATTCTGTACATGAAGGAAAAAGCATTTCTATTTCGGCATAGCAAAAGAAACCATTTTCAGCTCAAACATCAACAAGAAAGTTAGTTTCCTCCAAAGGAGCAAATTATAGTAACGCTTTTGCAACAAAAGCATGTGGCAGAATGCAAAACACAGAATTATGGAGTCAGAGAACAAAGAGTACTTCAGTTGGAAAGAAGAAAGACAGAAAGCTGCAGGGCAACATAGAGGCCAAACACATGACACTTATTAACTCATGAACTCATGGGTGGCCTTTTGAAAAACATATTTAAAGGACAAAGGCTGATTACTTCAGTTGAACCTGAAAAGTGTAATAAAAAATTCAGAATTATCTTCATTTAAATTGAACCAGAGATGGAAATTATTAGGCATATCCAAAAGAAAAAGAGATACGGCAACAATTCAGTCGCTGTAAACCAATGTCCGAGCAGGCAGGGCTGTTTTGTGGAGTAGTGAAAAGAATTCTAAAATTCATCTTCGGGGGAAAGTATGAGAATAATTGGAGAATTTTTGCAAGAAATAAGAATAAGATAAACTTCAAAAATGAACAGTGCATCATACATTTTAAAATGATAATATTGATACACAAAGAAAGTTTGATGGAATAGAACAAGATCAATATTTATATAATGTAAATATATTAAAGGAGTGGAATCTTGAGTCAGTAATGTAATTTCTAATCAAGTGATGGCCAAGGAAAGCCATTTAATTCTGTTCTCTTCCCTGAAACACACTGGAATCAAGGCAACAACAACCCCAAAAAAGAAGGGACATTTCAAATTCAGTAAGAATTTCAGCTAGGTGAGGCTTGTCAAAGTATTACTATTTTACTAAAATTCTTATCTCATTTCCTTTTTACTTGGGTTTGTGGCTTAATAGTTAATACAGTTGATGCCCCAGAGTATTCATGCTTTCAGCATGTGATTTATCATATCTCTGTCTCTCATTCACTGTCTCCATCTTAATCTCAGTCTGTCTGTCTCTTTCTGTCACACACACACACACACACACACACACCCATCCCTTCATTCAGCTAATACTAAGTCATTTACACAGCACATTCCTCTTTAGGAACCATTGTGTCTCATTCTAAGTGTACATTTATACCAGGCAGTTTTGTTGTTGTCATTATTGTTAAAGTTGTTGTATGGTTATTTGTTTTATCATCTTGTCTGCTCTCCTGTTTTTCTTCAAGTTACGTTTAGGGATTCAGTTTTCGTTGGGTCCTTTCTGCCTTTAAGATGCTGATTTACCCTTTTGATATTTTCTAGATGAGTAGAAAATAGGCTTATAAGCTGAACTTCTCTGGATTCTTGGTTTTTCAGGTAACGTGAATAGGAGGACAGTGTTCTCTACTAGTCATACTAGAGGTAGCATTTCAGCTTTCCTGGTGGGCCCTCTGTTCGCATGGAGGGCTGGGGAGGGGGAGAGGGAGAGTCCAAGGAGTCGGGGAGGGAGTGATTTTTTATAGAATTGGTTTATATGATTTTGGGGAAATGTCAAGTCCAGAATTTATAGGTCAGACAGGGCAGAAACTCAGAGAAGGGTTGGTGCCACAACTGGAGCTCAGAAGCGTGGTGGAGATGGAACCCTCTCTTCCTTGGGGTCCCTTCCACCTTTTTCTCTATGGCCTTCAAATGGTTAGATGAGGCCCATGTACGTATGGAAGAGAGCCAGACTATATGCTAATCTCCTGTAAAAAGTATCTTCCCAGCAACATCTAGACTGCTATTTGACCACATAAGTGACTAGTCAAGTTGACCCAGAACATTAACCATCACGGTGATTCATCAGTCCCCATTTGTCTGTGCCCTTTCTTTCCCCAGACAATGAGCAAATAATGGCATACAGAAGCATACCCACCCCCAACCTTTTTCTATTTGAAAGAATTTAAAATCCTTCTTGTTTAAATTTGTATCTTTGCTTTATTTCTAGGAACCTTTTGAAATATCTGATATTCTATTTTTTTTAACATTTATAAATGAACCTTTATTTTAGACACTTCAATGCTGTTTGTTAGACACTTCAGTATTTTACATGTTTTTCAATGTACATTGTACCAAAATTTCTATAAATAAATAACTTTGTACATAAAAGTAATACTTCCTCTTTCACATTGCCTCTCAGAAGCAGCAAATTCACATATTTTGTGGAAGTAACAACAGCTGACTGTTGAGAACACAATTCTGAATGTGCTTACCTTTTAGAACAGTGATGACCCTGGAGAGTAAAATCTTACCAACCGTTTTGTCAGTCTGTACCTTCATTTTTTTGTCATACCATTATTTAATGATTTTGAGGATTATTCTTATATACATTTTTTTAAGATTTATAAATTCGAGAGAGAGAGGGCATTCTCACATGAGCTAAGAGGAAGGGTAGAGGGAGAGGGAGAAGCAGGCTCCCCAGTGAGCATGGAGTCGGGGCTCCATCTCAGGACCCTGAGGTCATGACCTGAGCCGGAATCAAAGTTGGAAGCTTCACCCCCTGAGCCACCCAGGCATCACTTGTATTAACTTTTGTGTTTACTAATGATAACATTCCTTTGTTTATTTTATATTTTAATGTAAAATTTACATTTTTGTGGATATTTATATACAGAAATTACTTGAATTATTTGACCTCAGATGAAAATTCCTTCCTGAAAAAATTTTCTCTTTGCTTCTACAGGTTTCCACAATCACTAGAGATCCGTGACTTAGAATTTTCAAGTAAATTAGCATCTTGCATCTCTTTGGGTCACCCACGTAGTTTCTGCTGGGTGATAAACCTACCCCAGGGCTGGGGTGTGGTTGCAAAACTCTCAGAAAAGAATCAGTTGTTGTTTTTCCTCTCTGCTCAGGGCCTAAGTGTCTAACAGGATTTCTCACATCAAGGCAATGATACAGTTATTGATAGTTTTCTCTCCAGAGTAATTTTCTTTCCCTACTATGGCATGCATGGATGAAAGAATTATGTTTATTTGTTGATTTTATTTTTTGGTTATTATCAGGGAAATAACCAATTTTTTGGTTATTATACCCAGTGTAGTCAACTGGGTATATTAAATGTATAAGTTATTTAAGTATGATTTTCAATTTATCACATTTTTCCTTATTTTTTTAAAACTGCTACTCTATTGGAAATGTCTTGTTTCTATTGAAATATTGTTATGAATTCTCTTGTTTTGAACTCATACTGTCAGAGGATTTTTCTATTTGATCAAGCATTTCAAAAAACACATCTTTTGGGTATTCTGAGTACAGTTGACCTCCAAACAATGCAGGAGTTAGTGGTGCCCCTGCAGAGTTGAAAGTCCACGTATAATTTTTGACTTCCCCAAAACTTAACAATTAATAGTATACTGTTGAAGGGAAGTCTTATCAAGAATTTGAAATAAGCTCTTCATAAATAGGCATTGAATGTAGTTAAATTACTTTGGGATTGGCACTAAAAAATATTAAAATACATATGTGCCTATTTTATTCTGAGAACTTGGTATCTCCTGTTGAGTAATTCAGTGTCATGACTCCCTTTTGGGATTTCTGACTCCATGAAGTTGCAACTTAGGGAATTGTTTAGAAACAGAAAATTATGACTCCTAGGCTTGACCCTATTCATAAACCCTCTCCTCTTGGAATCTAGGACACAGAGGTCAAAGCTTGGAAGTCACTTGAAAACAAATTCGTAGTTTTGGGTAGAACTCATGCCTGCACATATTTCAGACTAATAAATATCTGGACAAGGAAAATCTGAAGTTTTTCTTAATAAAATGGATTCCTACTGGGTAGCACAAGTTGCTTTTCAAGGCTAAACCTGAATCTTTCTGGCTAAAATGCTAAGTCACCTTCTCAGTTAACAGAAAAGGCCACTGCTCATTGTTCTATAGGGCATATCTCCTCTTCTTGAAGATTAGGTGTCCATTCAACCTTCTTTCTTTCAAGCTGTACTGAACCTCGTTTTTCTCTCTCTCTCTCTCCTGGGGACAATTCCTTGACTTTTCGTCACTTGGTAAGTTCCTCTGTGTCCTCTTGCTCAGACCCCCATAACCCCTGTTTGTCAGGGTGTCTGAGTATCCATAAGCTACCCACGGTCCGCCCTACCCTTTTTATCCCGATGTGGCATGGATAGCAATCGACTCTGCAAGAATCTGTATTCTCCTGCAGGTTTCTACAAGGAAGCAAAAGACCTTCTTCCGCTGGCAAGTGAACATTCTAGATTTTATTATTTTTTATTATATACATTTTATGAAATCCACAACGTGCCTGCAGACGGCCCCTTAGATAAACAGTGTATCACCTCAGCTGGGCACCTCACTCTGGGCAAAACACGGTGGCCCTCCAGTGACAGTTCTTTTCTGCTTCCTAAAACTGTTGACCTTCTCTAAATATTTCATTTCTTTTTAGGAAAAACGCAGGGATGTTGTTAGATGTAAATCAGTTCTTTTAAAAGTTTAGACTCTGTGTCTTGTCAGCAGAACAAATAGACACAGCTTCAGTGGGCCCTGCATATGAAATCACTAGCAGGATAATCCTACAGGATGCCAACTTCTATGCTTCGATGAAAAAGCACTTCAATAATAGTTTGCTACAGAGGTATATTTTACAATCCAATGAGCTAACACATTCTAACCCACCGAGCTTAAAACAAGATGAAATAAAATAAAACATAAAATGTTCTTGTTCTGCAGAACTGGGCATGGCAATTTCTTGTGCCTTTTTGAAAAATACTATATTTCAGATAGCTCTTCTCATGGAGTTGGGTAAAGATAATTCATCAGAAAATATTCATTAATAGCTGTGTGTGATTAAAAAGCTGTCCAAGTTCTTTTTTTCCCCCTCATGGTCTGAGAAGATTTTATTTAAAGCCTTAAGCAGGATAAATTAATGTTCTGTTCATCCCTTCTGCTGTCTTCACTTGTTTATTAATTAGCATAATCTTCTAACATTTAGCAAGATAAAGCCTGCTGAACACTGGGGAGATACATTTAGAAAAGAAATACAAAAGCTGGTGAGAATCCTACCTCGTAGCCAGGCTTCTCTCTTTATTAATTTTAATCAAAGGAGGTTTGACTGTAAACACATCATCACTTCATATTTACATGTAATGCTTCCTCATTAGCAGCAAGAGAGAGACGGAGGATTCAGGTGATAAATATGGCTGTCCTAAATGTATTGTGGTACCTTTGAGTAAAAGAGAAAGTGGGAACTCTGAAGATGTTTCAGGACCAATGTAATACATGGGTCACCATGACCAGGATAGCAGGCTGTGTGACACAGCACAGGTTGTCCATCTCCTCAGAGTCTGTGCTAGACCTGCCTATCCCATTGACAAATATTTCAGCTGTTATGATATGTCAGTCACTAGACACAAAAGTGACACACACTTGGCCTTCTGGGAGCATTGTTTGGTAGGGACATACAGACACTAGTTAAATAAGCATGTAATAAATATTTAACTAAACCTATGAGAGTTACTTGAGATCATAAAAGCACCAAAAGACAGCTGACAGAATGGGAGAAGATATTTGCAAACGACATATCAGATAAAGGGCTAGTATCCAAAATCTATAAGGAACTTAGCAAACTCAACACCCAAAGAACAAACAATCCAATCAAGAAATGGGCAGAGGACATGAACAGACATTTCTGCAAAGAAGACATCCAGATGGCCAACAGACACATGAAAAAGTGCTCCACGTCACTCGGCATCAGGGAAATACAAATCAAAACCACAATGAGATATCACCTCACACCAGTCAGAATGGCTAAAATTAACAAGTCAGGAAATGACAGATGCTGGCGAGGATGTGGAGAAAGGGGAACCCTCCTCCACTGTTGGTGGGAATGCAAGCTGGTGCAACCACTCTGGAAAACAGCATGGAGGTTCCTCAAAATGTTGAAAATAGAACTACCCTATGACCCAGCAATTGCACTACTGGGTATTTACCCTAAAGATACAAACATAGTGATCCGAAGGGGCACGTGTACCCGAATGTTTATAGCAGCAATGTCTACAATAGCCAGACTATGGAAAGAACCTAGATGTCCATCAACAGATGAATGGATCAAGAAGATGTGGTATATATACACAATGGAATACTATGCAGCCATCAAAAGAAATGAAATCTTGCCATTTGCGACGACGTGGATGGAACTAGAGCGTATCATGCTTAGTGAAATAAGTCAATCGGAGAAAGACAACTATCATATGATCTCCCTGATATGAGGACATGGAGAAGCAACATGGGGGGGTAGGGGGATAGGAGAAGAATACATGAAACAAGATGGGATTGGGAGGGAGACAAACCATAAATGACTCTTAATCTCACAAAACAAACTGGGGGTTGCTGGGGGGAGGTGGGATTGGGAGAGGGGGAGGGGGCTATGGACATTGGGGAGGGGAGGCGAACCATAAGAGACTATGGACTCTGAAAAACAACCTGAGGGTTTTGAAGGGTCAGGGGTGGGAGGTTGGGGGAACAGGTGGTGGGTGATGGGGAGGGCACGTTTTGCATGGAGCACTGGGTGTTGTGCAAAAAGAATGAATACTGTTACGCTGAAAAAAAATAAATAAACAGTTATGTTTCCTGTTAAAAAAAAAAAAAAAAAAAAAAAAAAGCAACAACAGCACCAAATTTAATCTGGGAAGGTTTTCCTGAGATAACACTTACTTTCAAAGTCTAACAAGGTGAGGCACCTGGGTGTCTCAGTTGGTTAAGCGACTGCCTTCAGCTCAGGTTATGATCCTGGAGTCCTGGGATCAAGTCCTGCATCAGGCTCCCTGCTTGGCAGGGAGTCTGCTTCTCCCTCTGACCCTCCCTCTTCTCATGCTCTCTCTCTCTCTCTAAAAAAAGGAAAAAAAATTTTAAAAGTCCAACAAGGTGAAAACAAAAGAGAATATTTTTGGTTTCGTTGGTTAGTCTGTCTTTTGGTTGAATATTTGACGATTACATGATAAACAGTTATTTTCAAATAACTTTTTTATTATAGAAGAAATTTAGTTTTTAAATCTTTTTCCATAGAAAACACTTAAGATGGAAGATTTTTAAGGGCAATTTTCAACTTTTAAGGGCAATCATTTCTAAGAATTGCATTGAGTTTAGTAACTTCAAAATAGTGTTTTGATGATATGAGTTTATAGATTTCCATACACTTCCCTTGACAATATAAAGGTTTCCAATAAGAATGTATGAACACTGGCACGTGGGTGGCTCAGTCGGCTGGGCGTCCAACTCTTGATTTTGGCTTAGCTCATGATCTCACGGTCCTGAGATTGAGCACTCAGTGGGGAGTCTGCTTGAGATTCTCTCTCTCCATCTCCCAATGCCCCACTTCCCACTGACACACACACTCTCTAAAATAAATAAATAAATCTTTAAAAATGAAGACTAAGTGCAGACATGCAAAAACATACAACTCTCACTTATCAGTGGGAAAATTTCTCTCTAAATGTACATATTGAGGAAAAACACAGAATAAGGTCCAAATGGTAACATAGAGGCTAGTCATGGGTACTTAATCTGAAAGAAATTTAGATGCAAAAACATAACTGTTATTCCAGTCTATACTCAAATGACCCAGTGCTGTCTTCTTAATGAGAGATAGTAAGTATAATGCTCCTAGACAACAAAATATATAACATTAATTCTTAGTCTGTATTACATTATAGGTTCAAAGGTCTTTTCAATTCATTAGGAAAAGACAAAACTTATTCTCAACAGATTTAATAAATCTCAATAATATGCTAAGCCTACTTTTGTTAATTTTGAAAATAGCAAGTCAGTTGGGTTTCCGGGGTTTCCTCTGTTGCTCCCACACCCCCCACCTTCTCAACTCTCTTATTTTGTTCTGTTCCACACTTTCATCACTACTTCTTTTCCCTTCTTCCTTCTTTTTAAATTTTGTTCATATTGTATGTCCTGCTCCTTATTAGAAGTGATGTGATTTATCTTCTAAAGATAAATTTCCCAAGGAGTTGAAACTAACAAACACAGTATTTCCTCAGTGCTAAAGAAATCTACTTCCACTATTTTATATTTTTGAATGCATTTTTTATATAGAATTTCCATTAATTTTTCTTTCCTACTTTATTTTAGCCATCAAATGTATTACTACATTTCAGAATTCTAAAACCTATTTTTTTCCTATTAAAGCACTAGTTCCAGACATATATTTAATGAAACATAGAGTTATAAATCCTATAAAATCTTGGATTATAGGCCTGCTCAATTCTTTAAAAATTGAAACACCTAATAAATTTTGGAATTGAACATAGAAATAAAAAGAAAGGTTTGCTAATACAGCTCAAGGAGTAGTAATTATTCAACAAGAGATGGCTTTCAACTACTTTGGAGGTTCAAATATTGGTTGATATTTGGGCATCAACCCAAACTAAAAGTGGAATTTCTGGTTCAACAAAATTATATATTCAATGAAATGGATTATTAAATTGAATAAATATGTAAGAGTAGCTAATGTTTCAAATGAGAATTAGGAGCTCTAGAAATCAATTTCCTTCTCTAAAATAGTTACCTTTTCTAAAACAATGTAGATTTTTGGAATATAATTTATTGGGTTTGGAATACCAGAGACAATACAAGGAATGAAGGAAGGATATAAAGTAGTGAAATTGAATGAAGGGTCAAGTCATTAGGGCCAAGTGAGATCATAGAGGTTGATTTGCATAAATATAAGTTGGGTAGAAAATACATTTAAAGTCACATTCTTTTGGGGTGGGGTAGGGGAGCTGGATCAAGGAGCTGGTCTAGTTTGCCCGGGTCCTCTCCATTGACAGTTGCTAACCTATGCTACCTTCCTCTCCTTCTCTGAGGAGCTGAGCAGAGTTTATTCACATTCTTATTATCAGGATCAAAGATAGATTCTGGGTGATGAGGGTATGCTGGCAGCCTGCTGGCCCCATCCACAGTTCCAGTACCAGAGCACTACTGATTTTGGGAATCCAACAATTCCGTGTTGCAGGAGGCTGTCCTTTGTATTATGGAATGCATGGCAGATCACTGGCTTGTATTGGCTTAGAGTGTGATCACTGTGCTAGGGCAGCCCCCAAGTCGTCGGTGAGTGGACAGTGAAGTATTTCATCCCGTGTTCCTGGAGGAGAATATGCTGAACTTTAAAGGTGGCTCTTTCAAATGAGAGACCCTCAAGTTTAACCTTCACAGCAAATCTGTTTTTCAATGCACACCTCCTATCCATCTTTGATACAACATGTTTAATTAATGAACCCTCTAGTTTACTTATTTGGTTCTGTATTCATGGGCTGACCATCAGCATTCTGAATCTAAGGGACACCCCTTTGCTCATCTCTGTTTCTCCATCACCTCCCAAATTCCTGGAGATTAGAAGACCCTTCACTACCATTTGCTGAAATGTTTTTCAGACTGAAATGCTAAATCACAAAACAACTGTACTCATTTATGAAATCAATTAGCAATGACATAGGTGTTCTCCCTGAAAGGATAGGCTAGCCAATTAATTCTGTCATAAGTGAAAGTCCATCCCTCAAAGAATACTGTAAGAGAATATTCCCCAAACACATCATGTGTAAATGTACTGTTCCTCTGCCTTTTCATGTACTTACAGTCAGTGACCTACAACTTCGAGCAAATTTTATCTTGTCCTCTTTCCTCACAGATTCCCAGTAGTACAGTTTAATTCTGTAACTTAGTGCTTAGACCACAGTGGAGTCATCACCCAATGTTTTCCTCTCTGCCCAATGCAGTGTTAGCTGCATAACAAATGCTCGGCAAAACCTTACTGATTTGACTTAAAAATCCTTTAGTATACCATTAATGTAACTACTGGCTACATTACATAAAAATCATCCTATCATATTTTAGGTGGATTTGAATTAGTCTCTAATAGTTCATGTAGTAATTTAAATTACTAAGAAACCAAGGATGGATATCATTATGCCAAAGTTTTACCTGCATTCATTCATTCTTTCATTAATTAACAAAGATTACCTAATCTTTTACTTAACTTATATCTAGTCATTAAGACAGCCATGGGGGGGGGTGGTAACAGAGTCCATAAAACTATATAGGGGCAATGATAAAAATAAATGGAGAGAGCCAGGATAGCATAATGAATAAGAATATGGATTCCAGACACACATGGCACGGGTTCAAATTGCAGCTCTGTCACTAATTAAGTGACTTTTGGAAACGTTACTGACTCTCACCATGCCTGACTTTCTTCATCTGTAAAATGTGGATAATAACAGTATCTAGCTTACAGAGTTGTTTGCTGAGTACAGAATTTTAAATGTTCTTTTCTCTTTCAACATTTTAAATATTTTCACTCCAGATCATCATACTGGTGTCTTGAACTTCAATCAAGTACCATATTACACTGGGGGTCATTTGAGTCTTTTCTCTTTGATTACATCTATCCTCCTAATTTGAGACTGAGAAACGTATCTCCCACCATCCAGCTCATATTGACTTAATTGTTAATTCCAGTAGACATGGATCATGGTTTCGGAATTGTTAGCCTGACTCAGTGGACCCTTCCAGACCACAGTGCTTTCGTGTGCTTTCTTTTGCTTTTAGTCACATAGATTCCATTCAGTTCCAGTGTTTCTCAGGTGAGCATCTTTCCCCACTCCCTTAAGTGAAGTTGAGTCTTATATGTGGATGCAATCAGTTTCTTTTCTCACATTCCATTCTGGAATTCCCTAAGCATCACATAAAGTGTATTTCTGTGTCCGTATTAAATTTTCATATATTAGTGTTCACCCTTTGTTCTGTAAAGTTCTATGGGATTTGTCAAATTCATAGTGTCATATATCAACCATTACAGTATCCTACAGAAACGTTTCACTGCCTTAACCATACCCTATGCTCCACCTGGTTAATTTTTCCAAATCTAAACCCATGACCACCACTGGTATATTTAACGTTGCTGTAGTTTTCCCTTTCCAGAGTGTCAAATAAATGAGATCACATAGCATGGGGCCTTTTTGACTGGTTTATATCACTCTACAATATTCCTGTAAGTTTCACCAGGACTTTGCATGGACTGGCAACTCATTCCTTTTTATTGTGAATATATTGCAGTTTATAGATGTGCTACAGTGTGTTTAGCCAGTCATCTATTGAGAACATTTGGTTGCTTCTAGTTTTTTTGATTATGATTAAGGTGTAATAAACGTGAATGTCAGATTTTTGAGTGGGTATAACTATTCAAAGCAATTGGGTAAATATCTAAGAGTGCATTGTTAGATCATATAAGACTATATTTAACTTTATAAGAAAAGTACCAAACTCTCTTCCAAAAAAGCTATATGATTTTGCATTCCCCTCAAAAAGGAATGAGAATTCTTGGCAATTCCTTCCTTCCTTCCTTCCTTCCTTATATTTGCTTTCTTCCTCCCTCCTATCCTTCCTTACTTATTATTGATTCACTTTCTTTAATAGATGCAGAACTATTAGATTATTTTTCCGTGTGTGAGCTCTGTAGCTTATGGCTTTCAAGGAATAAGAATAATTAATCTAAGTAAGCAAATATGTAAAAATCAAATTGTTCATAGTATCCTTTATTATCCTTTTTCTACCTGTTGGGTAAGCCAAGATAACCTCTCTTTCATAACTGATATTGGTAATTTGTATCTTCTGTCCTTTTTATTTTCTTGGGGAGACTGGGTAGAGTCTTATCAATTTTATTAATTTTTCAAATAACCTGCTTTAGGCTTTGTCAGTTTTTTTTTTTGCATGATTTTTATGTTTTCAATTTCACCAATAGCTGTTCTAAATTTCATTTATTTTAAAATTTATTCTGCTAGAGTTTTTTTTTAGCTTAAATTTCTCTTTTTTCCCTTTAGTTTACTAAAGGGAGACATAATTTTAAGTTTTAGACACTTTTTTCTAACATATGAATTTAATTCTGTTGCGATCCAAAGCTCTGCTATTGCTGAATGCCATGGATTTGATATATTGTGATTTAATTTTACTTTAATTAAAATTTTTTTTGAAGTTTTAATTTAAATTCCAGTTAGTTAACTTGCAGTGTAATGTTAGTTTCAGGTGTACAACATAGTGATTCAGCACTTCTGAACATCCCCAGTGCTCAGCACAATGGTACTCCTTAATCCCCATCCCCCATTTCACGCATTCCCACACCACCTCCCTTCTGGTAACCATCAGTTTGTTCTCTATAGTTATATTGTTTCTTGGTTTGCCTTGTCCTCTTTCTGTTCCTTGCTCATTTGTTTTATTTCTTAAATTCCTCGTATGAGTGAAGTCATATGGTATTTGTCTTTCTCTGACTTATTTCACTTAACATAATACTCTCTAGCTCCAACCATGTCATTGCAAATGGCAAGATTTCATTCTTGTTTATGGCTAAATAATATTCATTGCATATGTATACCACATCTAATTTATCCATTCATCTGTCGATGGACACTTGGGCAGTTTTCATAGTTTGGCTATTACTGATATTGCTATCAATATCAGGGTGCATGTGTCTCTTTGAGTTAGTATTTTTCTGTTCTTTGGATAAATACCTTATGATTGCTGGGTCATAGGTTAGTTCTATTTTTAACTTTTTGATTAACCTCCATACTGTTTTCCACAATGGCTATACCTATTTGCATTTCCATGAACAGTGCAAGAGAGTTTCCCTTTCTCCACATCCTCACCAACACCTATTTTTTCTTTTGTAACTGATTTTAACCATTCTGACAGGTGTGAGGTGATATTGTAGTTTTGATTTGCATTTACCTGATGATGAATGATGTTGAACATCTTTTCATGTGTCTGTTGGTCACCTGTATGTCTTCTTTGGATAAATGTCTGTTCATATCTTCTGCCCATTTTTTAATTGGATTATTCATATATTGGGTGTTGAGTTTTATATGTTCTTTATATATTTTGGATTTTAGTTGAAAACATCTTAACTTTTTAAAAAAATCATTAGCTTATGTATCATTTAGGTATGTAATGTTTAATTTGCAAATATTAGGGATTTTCTGTTATTGAATTCTTTAATTCCATTTGATCTGAAATCATACTTTGTATAATTTTTGTTCTTCATGTTTTTAAAGCTGTGTTTTATGGCCCAGAATAGGGTCTCTCTCGAATGTCCATGTGGGCTTGAAATGAATGTGTATTCTGCTGTTATTTGATGGCATATTCCACAAATGTCAGTTTAATGAAGTTGATTGATAGTGCTAGTCAATTCAGTTATGTCTTTACTGATTTTCTGCCTGCTGGATTACTAACAGAGGGTTAATTAATTAATTGGGTTTAATTTGTAGTATACATTTTTATCTTATGTAGGTTTACTTTCAAATACTACACCATTCTTGTGTAATGTAGGAAATTATAACTATTTCCAATTTCTATCTACAACCCCTTGTGTTTTTGCTCTTAATAATTTAGTTCATTTGAATGCTATAAATGCCCAATAAATTTTTAATGTAACCATTTAAAATAATCAGTTAATTTTTTTAAAAATTAAGTATTTGTTGTTATATTTATTTATTCTTAGATACTATTCTGTTCTTTATGCAGATCTAAATGTATAACCTACATATTTTTCCATCTGTCTGAATAACTTTCAGCATTACCTGAAGGGTAGATTTAGTGGCTGTGAATTTCCACAATTTTCAATAGTTGAGAAAATATTTATGTTTCCTTCACTTTTGAAGAGTAATAATTTGCTGTGTATAGAATTCTAGATTCTTTTTTCTTTCATTTAAGTATTTACCTAAAAATAAAAATACATTTTAAGTATTTACCTATACCCCATTACTGCTTGCATGGTATCTAAGAACTTTTCTGTAATTGCTTCGTGTTCCCCTCTAGGTATGATGTTCCCCGACCTAACTCCCTGGGTTTCAGGACTTTCCCTTTAGTATTCTGCAATTTGAATATACTATGCTCATGATTTTTTTGTGTTTGTTTGTTTTGGTAATTATTTTATCCTCTTGTTTCCGGGATATCCTAGAACTGTGGCTTATTGTATATCATCCATTTTGGAAAATTCACCTGCTATTTGCCCAGATGTTTCTTCTACCTCATTCTCTTTTTTAATTCTGACATTCCAGTTATACCCATGTTGTGTCTTTGGAAATTGCTCCACAGTTCTTAGATGTTCTTTTTTGCCTTTTTTGTTTTGTTTTTAGCTTATCCCTTTTCATTTTGTGACATTTATATTGCTTGATTATCAAGGCCAGGATTCTTTTTTCAGCTATGTTGTATGAGCCCATCAAAGACATTACCTATTTTGGTTGCAATGTTTTTGATTTCCATTTCCTTTTGACTCTTCTAGAACTCCCATCTTTCTGCTTGTAATGCACATCTATTCGTGCATGTTGTCTGCTCTTTTGATTAGAGCCCTTGAAGTATTAGTTATTTTAAATTCCCTCTCAGATAATTCCTAGACATCAGAGTCCAATTCTGATTATTGCCTTTTCTCTTCATAATCCATATCCTTTCACCTTTTGACTTGACTTCTAATTCCCCCTTTTCCCCCTAAAAATCAAATATTTTATATCAAGTGATAAGAACTGAATTAAGTAGGACTTCAGTATGGGGATTTATGTTACTTTGGCTATGAATTGGGCACTGTTTAATGTTTGTTACAGCTCTAGATTGTCATAGCTAATGCTTATTGTAGCCAGAGCCTTCAACTTCCTCTATGATCTCTGTTGTTATCTCCTCTTTTTCGGCTTCCCTATGTACTCCTCCTTGGAAAGAATCAGTATCTTGCATATCCTGCAGATACAATCCCTTGTCATGTTGGGTCCTTGTTGGTATGGTGGTAAGGAGTGAGGAACTGAGGAGTTCTATAATAGTTTGATTAAATCTCAGTTTTGTCATGGGACTGTATTTCAGGGCCATGACCTTCACAGTGTTTCTCCAATGGTATTGTTTTTTTTCTCCCTGTATCTTTATTCCTTCCTCCAATCCATGCTGTTACCACCTGGGAAGAGACAGTAATACCAGAGAAGGCTGGAGTGAGAGAAAAGTCTCTTCCCCAAAACTGTGGTAAGAAGGGTCAGGGGAAGTCTCTTCTCCTTTGCTATAAGAAGGCTGCACTTGTATTCACAGTGATTATGCTGCTTGTCCTCTGGTCAGACACACAGGTGAATCTTCCTCAAATCTTTATAGTGAGAATCCCACAGTGAGGTGGGTTTCCTGGCAGTATAACCTTCAGAAAGTCTGAGGACCTGTCTAAGGCTGCTGTTTAGGAATTTCCTACCTTTTTTTTTTTTCAGTTTTATTTTTCTGAGAGAGAGAGCTCAATAGATAGAACATGAGTAAGGGGTGCAGAGGGAGAGGGGGAAGTGGGAAAGGGAGAAGCAGGCTCCCTACTAAGCAGGGAGCTGGATACGGGGCTTGATCCCAGGACTCTGGGATCATGACCTGAGCTGAAGGCAGACACTTAACCAAATGAGCCACCCGAGCACTCCAGAAATTTCTTACTTTCAAGGTAGTCCACATGCAACCTCCACCAATTCATCAAAATTAGCATTTAAGTGTTTCGACCAGATTATTGTTCCAGTGGGTTCTCCTTTAAGTATGCAGAGCTAGGCTGTGACTCTTGGGATATGCTTGTCTCTCCAAATTTTGCTTGTGATTAAATCTGTTTCCTCAGTTTTATGGCTTAGAAAAGGTGTGGATTTTCTGTTTTTCTAGCTTTTTTGTTGCAGGTATGGGAATGCTGACTTCAAACTCTTTACACTTCAGTGAAGCAACTAGAAGTTAGGGACAGTTCTGAAAGCCAATTTTCTAAGTTTCCTTCTTAAAAAAAAAATATTTATTTGAGAGAGAGAGAGAGAGAGAGAGAGCGCGTGTGCGCACAGGAGCAAGTGCACAAGCAAGGGAGGGGCAGAGGGAGAGACTCTCAAGAGGCCTCCCTGCTGAGCTTGAAGCTGACTTGGGGCTTTATGTAGGTCTTCACATCATGACTCCTGAGATCATGACCAGAGCCAAAACCAAGAGTCTGATGCTTAATTGACTGAGTCATCCAGGCACCCACCTAACTTTCCTTCTTAATTCCTTTCTTATAGTAAAGGGAAAAAAGTAATAGTTTTACTTACTTCTGTCATATTTCAATAAGTGATACAAAAGCATGTTATAAAAGCAAAGAAAAATTTACATCTCTCTGGAATTAAACGTAAATCATTGCTATCTACCCTATGGCTTTTACACATTTTATTTGAAAAACACGTTACTTTTCTCCTCACTCGAAACGTGGTAAGTACAATATCTTGTTTTTGTTTATTCAGTGTTGAATAGTTATTTTTGTTTGTTTTTTTCACCTTTAATAAGAATATATACATGTGTGTCTTTACTTGTGAGCCCTTTGGAAGCAAATATATTACTTCTTTCAATTTTTGATCCATGTATTCACATTGAGTTGGACATCTAATAGTATTACCAAAATAGTTAGAATAAATGAATAATGATTTAGTGTATAGAACTGAAGATTTGGTTCTTTTCCGTATCCATGTATACAAGGTCAATCTTGCAAAAATATGTATGAGTGTATTAAAACCCCATATACATGATTTACTATTCACACATAAATACTCTCTTCTGGCTGTTTGTTTGTTTTGTTTTGGGGTCCTTCTCTTACCTTTATATCCTTGTTAACTCTATCTAATTTAGTTATTTATTTTTATTTTTAAAAAATATTTTATTTATTTATTGGAGAGATACAAAGAGAGCTAGAGGACACAGGTAGGGGAAAAGGAGAAGCAGGCTCCCTGTAGTGCAGGGAACCTGATGTGGGGCTCAATTCCAGAACCCTGGCATCATAACTTGAGCTGAAGGCAGATGCTTAACCAACTTCACCACCCCAGTGCTCCTAACTCTATCTAATTTAGATTTCAATTCTTATGTTCTACTGAGTGATTATGATATTCTGTCTGGATCTAGCCCTTTAGTTTGTGTCAATTATGGAATATATTTGTAACTAACTCCTATGCCTGCCCCTTAAGAAAATATTTCTTTAACGTGTCTGTTTGTAGTTAGGCTACTTATCTCTGCTTGAAAAGGCATGCTCTTCTTTTGACCAGTTCCAACACCCCCACAGGTGCATTTGAAAAAGGAGAAAAGAAAAACCCAGACTCATTAGAAAATATTTGTGAGCGTGGTAGTAAAATTTCAGAAAACTGAAAGCTTGAGGAGAGTAGATACACCAGTTATCTGCCTATGCAATGCAGACTCTTGTCTCATAGAGTTTATATATTTGTCTGTGACCATTCAAGCACATTGTAGGGGAAAGCTTATGAACATAATTGCCAATATTAGCCAAAAGAATGATTGCATAGTAGAGGGTACACATGAAACAGATATTCACATTTCCAAACTTTGTAATACCAAGAAAGCATTCAGGATTAATTCACATTATGTGTAATTTAAGTCTAGTTTGAACTCATTGCTTTTTAATACACATCATTGATCTCTGTATATGGACAGGGTGTAAGTTGCCACTTAAAAATAGTCATAAATATCTCCCGATGATGTTCCTATGCATTTGAGCTTAGTTTGTAATGTGCAGAAGTCATGAGCTACTTCTATAAGGGTGCAGTTTCCTTTGTTCAAGTAAAATGGAATGAAAACAAAATTGGTAAGAATCAGAAATCTTTCTTGTTCTTAATGAATAATAATCACAAATTAAAATCACTACGGTAGAGTGCCATGAACAGCAATGAACAATAAAATTATTTTTTCCACTTTCATTGTTTTGTGCAACAGGCTCCAATATATTTGTATATATTTGAATAAACAAATAGTCGTACAATTTTAGAAGTATGAAATGGAAAAGTCATGAATATTTCCAGAAGTAAAGTGAGACGTTTACCTCTACCATATGCATTCCAATTTCATTTTAATTAGCTTAAAAGGTTGCAATTAAGACCATTCATCTTATTAATTCTGTAAAGAAATGAAGTGCTTCTTTTTGATATCTCTCACAAGGAAGATTTGGAATGTCAGAGACTGAGTTATAGGAAAAAGAACATTTCATGGCCTAGTAATTCAGTCAATGCATGCCAAGCAATAAGAACGAGAGAAAGATAATTGAACTAGGTAGGACGGAAGAAAGATTGTGGGATAAACATTATGTATGGAGGCATACTCCCCAGGTAATGAGGTGATAGATCTAATCTTTTGTAAAATGTAATATATAAAGAGCCCTGTTTTCTAGAAACAGACAATACATGCAGCTATAAAGGAACAAGTAATCAAGCATTTATTATTCTCTGGCTCAAACAATAAGCAGAAGATTATAACGGTGAAAGAAACTCTTCCAGATTGAGGAAATTGCTCAGTATAAGCTTTCTCTAACTCCAAGCCAGCTCTCAATTACATGCGCTGATGGAGGAGGAGACATAATGCAGGTTATTTGAATTGACATCCGTTAAAAAAAATTACATATGATTTAGCAATGGACAGTGCATATTCTGATGTGAGCCCCATAAACAATGAAGAGCCAACATTTGCTGACAGTTTTGTCATGGGGACCCACAAATTGGGTACACTGTGCAGTGATTGCTGAAAATCTTAAGAGGCATACTGTCTTGGTACCGAATTTGGAATTATGAGGCAAGGCAAGAAACTCGTTTTGTACCTTCCATCATTAGTGTTCCAATCAGTGAAATTGTCTCAGTATTCACAATACCTACCTTACATGATCATTATCAGGATTTGGTAAAACGGGGTATGTGAAAACACCTGGGACCTGTTTAAATTATTTTATTAACATTATGCCATGAGGGCAGAGAATTTCTTTTTTAACATTCTGTCTTCTCTATGTGGCCCAGTAATTGGCTCACAGTAAGTACTACATCAGTATCTCTTGAACAAATGAATGAGTGAACGAATGAATTCTCATTAGTATTGTTATAAATTATAGAATAAAAGCATTTCTTATAACTCCTCAAGGGATATTTTTTGCTGCAATAAAAACAGAGGTAATAATTTTTGAGGAACCATATAGAAGTATAATTGGCAAAATCTAAAGTAAACCCCTTCAGAGAATTGCCAGTAGTCCACCGGCCTGAGCAGCGATGTCATAACATTAAGTAATGAATAATGCACTGAAAATATTTCTTTATCAGTGGATCATTTTTAGAAGTCCCTAGTTGGTGGGACCTAATATTCTCTGAGTGTTTAATATTTGTATCAAATCATGTTTTTTGTTCAGAACTCAAAAACTGGTCATACCTATAGTATAATTATGCTCAATGAACCAGTTAAAGAAACCAAGACCATAAAAGTTTTAAAACTTGTCCAAATATAGAGCTAACTAGGAATCCAGCTGAGATTTATATTCTGTTATATATGACTCCATGTCTTGCCTTTTTCCTTCATAACATATAACCTTTACATAATGTGAATAAGCAATTTTTGGTTAGCCAAAGAACAAGATATAAAATGCAGTATTTTTCTATTTTATAAACTTCTCAACAGGACATTCAATCCTAGGTAGACTTCCTTAGGATATCCTTTTTCTTATTCACCCTTTATAAATCCCAGAAGATTCTACCTCTCTATGGATATCCTTCCTTTGTGAGGTAAAATTATGGGTGAGAACAAGAATGGGAACTCGGAAACAAACCAAAGAAACAGAAAGCCAACAACAAACAACACTCAGCTTTGGTAGTCTGTGATGCTTGGGGTTTTTATTTTTATTTGGAACTATTCAGTATTAAAAATAAATTTATAAATCGATTTTAAAGCACTTAGAAAGGAAAGGAGAATTCTTAGACTTCATAAATCATAGTTAGTCCCTGGGACTGTGGAATGTAAAAACAAAGTAGAGGCCATGCCTTGTTCATCTTCCCTTCCTCCCCCAGACCATATAGCATTCCCTTATATGAATATTTGTTCAGTACATTTTTTGTTAAATAATTAAAGGAGAAAATGTGGAATATAAGGTCTCCGTGATAAAGCAAAGGCCAGATACAGAGTAAAATCCCCTTCTCACCAACTTTATGCAATTTAATATATTGTGGAGTTTTTCTGTAAGCATATAATGTGAGTCAAATGGAAGATAAAAATTGGTATAAAATAGAATAAAAAACCTTACGTTATCAGTATAGTCTGTGATCCAAACTGCATTTGTAGATATATTTGATTTTCAACCTTTTTTTTTTTTGCTTCATTTTGGAAATAAATTGAACTGGACCAATAATTGTTAAAGCTGAGGCCTTACCATAATGAATAAAGGAGACTCTGTGTAAGGACCATAACTGAATTAATGGGGAAGCATCATGGCAATAAGTAGCTCGTGGAGGAAAGCAAACTAAATCACTGGATTTAAGAAGAACCAAAATGATCCAATGGAAAGTAAATGATGACAGTGATGCAGATGACAGCCACTCAGATGAAAAGAGGATGGTATCACACAGGGAAAGAAGCTACAACTTCTCTTTCTTTTCAATGTTTCCTAAAGTGGATTTGTTGAATTTCCCAGCAGCCAAGAAGCAAAGCCCAGGGTGGATGCCATACTGGGAATGCCCTGTGGAGGGGGGCAGAGCGGATGGAAGGAGGGTGGGGGTAGGAGATGCTGTGGTGAAAGTCTGGCCCACCTTGTCCGTCGTCAGATTTCCTGTGCTTTCACAGGTCAGAGTTGTAACCTGAGCCCTTATATCACCGGATATTCTCTAAGAGCTAAATTAAAGTCCCTAAGAACATTCCTGTTATATACACCCCCCCCCCCCAAAAAAAAAAACTGTACTAAGAAAGCGTACATTACTTTTCCTAGGTTTCAGAGCTGGCACTTGGTGGAGATCCTGTACGTAATCATTATATGAACCTACTCTCATCTACAGGGATACTGTGTTAGATATGTCCTCCTCCTCTGTTAGTTTCCTTTTGATTCCAATCGTCTCATTCAAATCGTGCGATGAAAAGTACAGACACAGAGCCCACTTTACATGCCAGATATCCCCTGGAGTGCTGTGCAGGAACTGGGCACTATTTCCAAATGTTGACCACCTGAAAGACTGAGTCAACCCAGGTGTTGCATATGTATTAGAAAAATAAATACTCTTGTTAATATAAACACCTAAACCCATTAGGAAAGTTATATATAATCTTCAAGTACTTATGGGCCAGGAACAGTACAAAATGCTTTATGTAAATTATTTCATTTAGGCATGGCATCACGCAAAATCATCTTTACTTCTTTTAAGATTATATTTTCATGATTACCAGAGATATTTTCTTAACTTTAAGTGTTTCTTTAAGTACTAGAAGTTTAATAAAGATCATGATTATGCTAGTGTTCTGGGGAAAAGGAAAGTGGATTATTACCTTTTTCTGGATAATGCTCCCAAACTTTTTTTTTTCTCCCGAACTGTTTTATATCACTGCTGAACTGTCAACAGATAATTCCTCCTTTCTGTGCAGGAGGCCGGACTGATATGGACAGAGTGCAGAGTAATGGGATTAACCTTCCAAAGTCACTTGTCAGCTCCCTAATTCTTTAAACGTCTTCAGAAACCGGTTGCAATTTTGTGGTATCAATAAAGAAATAAATCATGGTTGAAGATTATTTTCTTGGGTATCTGTTAGAGGGTGGAACAAAGAGCTACTTACCATTGCTTATCTCAAGTAATAATGGTTAAGAAACCTTCATTTATCAAAAAGCTGACCTGTGACCTAGAAATTCTATTTAAAGTTTGGTCTTACTTTCCTTCAAATCATCTGCATAATAATGAGCTGGAATATTTTTTCAGATGTACACAGTGACTGCTGGGGTTTTTAGAGCCTCATTATTGTGTGGTTTTCCATAAACATTCATGGTTTTTGGTATTCCCCTGTACTTAGTGGGATTTGTGGACTTCAAATGGTCACAATTACCAGATGCACTTCCTGACCGCCAGATAGTAAGCATTGGGATCCAGACAAATGCTCTTGCAAGAATTACAAATGAAGTCTTCTTCTTTCCAAAAACTGTAAAGTGCCTAAGTGAATGTGCACTGGTGGAATGGTGTTGCTCATTTCTGTTGGTAGCAAAAATTATACGGTCACATATACCGTATTTCAGAAGAAGTGGCAAGACATATCAATTAAATAACTAGACTAATGAGATAAGATGCTTTAGCCAATGCTGTTATTCTGTGGGGATAGGGAGTGGAAACTAATTAAAAATCTTTGGGATAGCTGACCTAGCGTTCTAGAGAACTAAGTGTTCTCTAAAATTTCTCACATGGATTTTGAGGACAGAGTCAGAAACTTTTCATCCAGTCATTGCCAGTGTTGAGTTTTAGAACAATGCAGTGATCAGGAATATGATGTGAGGTATGTCAGTTAAAAAAATGGATAGGTTATGACTTGATAAGGAAGAGAGGGGAGTTTTAGGGGGAGGGAAAGGCACAGAAAAAACGATAATATGTTATTAGTATTTGATCCTACATGGCTGGAACGAGGACGTGTGTTGTGAAGACGGATCTCTAAGAACCAAGAAATCAAGTGGTACTAAAATCCTTCAATGTCAAAGCCATGAATAAGGATAGGTTTAATTATCTAAAATGAAAATCAAGTAGAGATAGAACTGAGAGGATGTGGTTAGCACAAAGGACGTATTCTTGAGTGTGTAGCTAGACCCCCCAACCAGGAAAAAGTGCAGTTCTTTGCATACAGTTTGACATATGATTCCTAACAGGGTTGGACTAACATTACCCAATCAGCTGTAGAGCCGACGTTCACGGTTTCAATAGTGTTTAATTATCTAATTCTCAACAATGTATAATTAATTTAAAAGAAGGTATTACTGATTAAGTCATCTACATGTGGTGTTCGTAATGCCATCATTGTAAAATACCTCTTCCATATTTGCCTTAGGGCACTAGAGTGTGTGAATCCCAACTCTTACAACTATTACAGAGTACTAAATAGTCAGTGTGTATCATTCCAGGTAACAGGAAAACAGATGCATAAATTCTTACGTATGTGTTATTACACAACATCTTAATATATGGTTCATTTTTGTAAATAATAGTGTAAAATATATTCAGACTGTTTTGGCTTGCTTTCTTTGAAGATTGTCTTGTATGTATCGCTGGGCTGAGATGATGGCGGATACTGATTCACATCCTTATTCTTCTCTCATAAGTTGTGTAAATTCAGGCAGTTTAATTAGATTCTTTGAGTCTGGTTTTCCCATTTAAAATGGAAATGATAATGCTTACTTTCCAGGGCTAATTTGAGAATGAATGAGAAAATGTATGCACAAGTTATGATGTAGTGCCTGGCACTTACTAGATGCTTGGGTAATGTTAGTAATTTCTTCCTCCCTTCTTGTTCAAGACATTGAACAGATGGGTATTTTATAATATATGAATAAAAATACTAATTATTTCAACATAGCAAAAATTCTTATATACCCTATAATATAGTAAGTAGCATGACATCACATAATAATCATAGTTTTTATAATAATGGCAAAGACTAAAAAGCTCCAAACCGAAAGGGGAGAATTTTAAATGAATTCAGTCATTTGATATAACTACTAAGACAGTGAATGTATAGACACAATAGAAGGCCCAGCAAAAGGGAGTTCAGTTCTGGCTACAGCTCTATAAGAAGAATATTCACAAATCAATTTAAACTTGAAAGATGGCAAGAGATCTTGAATTCTGGTTATGAGAGTAGTAGAAGTAATTGGGACTATCTTGAGCCTGTGGTACACAGGGAATCTAAGATCTTGCCGTGTTGTATGGGCTATCATGTGGAAGCAGAACAAAGAGGGCTTCTTTGCTGCCTACGGGCTTCATTAGTATGACTCAGAAGAATATAGAATAGAACATTAAAACGAAAGGAAAAATAGCAAAATCAAACAAGAGCAACAAAATGACCGTTCTCTGGTGGAATGGGTAAACCCAAGAAAGGCAACAAACAACCCACCACTGGTGATATCAGAGCAGAGGCAGAACAGAGAGCACAGGTTAAGGAAATTGACAAGGAAATGCTCAATGTTTAGATTAAATACTCAAGCCCAGGATCTCTCCAATCCTTTTCAACTTTACGATCCCATAATATAAGTGATGACAGGATTGTCCAGAAGATGGAGTGTGGTGAAAATAAAATAGAAGTCTGTCTTTAGAAATAATTATTTTGTTCAATCAAAAACCTTGGCTTTTAGGAATTTCTCAGGGAGGAGTTGCTAAAATTAATATTGAAAGTATTCTCTGATCCACCATTCAAAAAATTAAAGGAAATTCAAAATACCTTCTGAGAAAGCAGTGACTTCATCAGTTACATTTATATCCAGAGAGTGAGTGTGAGTGGCACCAAAAGATCATAGAAAGAAATTACTATAAGTATCAGCCATTTGGATCCTTTTAACACTTCTGTGTCACCTCTCTCCTTCCCACCCCCTCCCTGAACACACACAGAAACACACATGAAAGGGAAATCTAAATGAGAGTGGAGATGAAGCTAAGAGGAAGACTTTGGTAGGGCAAGGGGATTAGAATTCTTCATCTAATCTACATTTACATCTGTTTCTCTCTCTCTCTCTCTTTTTTTTTCAGTAATCCTTTATTTTTAATCCCACTTTACAGGCACTGAAATTCACTCTTTTTGTTGCACAGATCTGTTTCCTTATTATAATGTCTAGTTCAGGAATTAAAGTAATGGTGACCTAAAAAGTGAGTTGTAAATTGTTCCCTTCTTTTAATTTCTATCTTAGTTTAGTACAATTGTTATAATTTGTCCCTTATGTTTTTTTTAATTTATTTTTTTTCAGTGTTCCAAGATTCATTGTTTATGCACCACACCCAGTGCCCTATACAATATGTGCCCTCCTTAATATCCACCACCAGACTCACCCAATCCCTCACCTCCCTCACCTCCAAAACCCTCACTTTGTTTCCCAGAGTCCACAGTCTCTCATGATTTGTCTCCCGCTCCAACTTTCTCCAACTCACTTCTTCTCTCCATCTCCCAATGTCCTCCATGTTATTCCTTATGTTTCACAAGTAAGTGAAACCATATGATAACTGACTCTCTCTGCTTAACTTATTCCACTCAGCATAATCTCCTCCAGTCCTGTCCATGTTGATACAAAAGTTGGGTATTCATCCTTTCTGATGGAGGCATAATACTCCATTGTATTAAAAAGAAGCTACCAATGAAGTTCTCTAGGTACAAGTCTGTCTTAGTAGAAGTATTTAAAAATTCAATTTATTACTGAGTCTGTTAAGATAATCCACTTTGCCTTCTGTGAACTTCAGTAGTTTGATTCAAGAAATTGCCCATGTTTCTATATTATGAAATATATTGGAATAAAGTTGTAATAACACTCCTTTCTTAGTCTAATTAATGTCTGTAGGCTCTGTAGTAATGTCATCACTGTCATCCCTGATATTGCTGGTTTGTGTATTCTCTCTTATTTAACTTGATCAGCTTGGCTAGAGATTTATCCAATTTTATTGACCTATTATTCAATGACCTTCTTTTAGTTAAATTGGTATTTAAATCTTTTCTTTTTTTTTTTCCCCAATGGATATCTGCTCTCTTATCTTTGCTTCCTTCTGTTTGCTTTAGATTTAATTTCTTTCTTTTTTTTTTTTTTAATGCTGGAAGTTTTAAGTACTGGTTTGAGACCTTCCTTATTTCTTAATATAGACATTTAATTTTATAAAATTACCACCAATAACTGCTTTGGTTGCATCCTGTAAGGTTTGTTATGTTGTGTTTTTCTTTTTACTAAATTAAAAATTGATGTCTGTTTCCCTGGAAATTTCTTTCTTGATCCATGGGTTATTTAGAAATAGATTGCTTAGTTTCCAAAATTTGAGAGAACTTCTAGAGATATCTCTGTTACTGTTTTCTAATTTAATTCCATTTTGGTTAGATAATATACTTTGAATTAATTCAGTTGTTTTAAATTTGTTGACTTTTTCTTGTTTTAGTCAACCAAAATATAAATGAATATTCCATGTGCACATGAAAAAAAAGTATTGTCCTTTTTATGTGGTATATTGTACTATAAATGTTAATTTGGTGATATTGAATATTAGTATTTTAAGTTACTAATTTCCTATATATTTTGATTGATGAAACTGTCTACTTGCTCTATCAAGTAGAACAGTTCAAAGGAATTGTGATTTTTTTTCTATTATTCCTTTAAATTCTGTCCTTTATTGATTTCTGACTTTTAAAGTTCTGTTATTGATATATACACATTTCATATTATATGACAACTATTAATATTTATTTTTGTACATTCATGGTTGTTTTTCAGCCTGCCATTGCTTTTTGACTTCTATTGTCTCATCACTTAATTCTTATCTTAACTTTCTGCCTTTTTAAAATTTATTGTGATTTATTATGCATTATCTCTACTTATTGCACATTTAAAAATTTTAAGTTTGTTTTAAAATATTGACTTTAAATTACCATTGTGAACCATCAAATGATATCATTCCAATTCATGTAGACTGTAAGAATCTTAAAATATACTCAATATACTTCATTCCCTCCTTTTCCTTTATACTATCCTTTTTATTCAACTTAATTGTGCATTCGTTGTAAAACATACAATTTATACAATTATCTTCTTTGGTTTAGACAGTCTATTATTCTTTAAAGTAATTGAAAAGAAGGAGAATATGTCTTATATGTGCCTGCATTTTGACCATATATATTTCTCTTTTTTCTTTATATAGACCCAGATTTACAGCTGATAGCATTTTCCTTCTGCCTGAACAAATTCTTTTAACATTTGTCATAATTAGTAGCAGTGAATCTTCTCAGTTTTTGTTAGTCTGAAAAAATTTTATTTCACCTTCATTTTTGAAGGATATTTTCACTGGGTATAGAATTCTGTAATGGAAGATTATTTTTTTTCCTTTCTTTTAATTTTTATAGACATCATATCTATGTTTTATCTTCACTCCTCTGTGTATATATATATATTTTTTTTCTTTTCTTCAGATTGCCTTTAAATTTTTTTCTTGATTTTTGCTTTTGTGCATTTTGACTGTGATATGTATGCATAGCTTTTTAAAATTACTGGGACACCTGGTTGACTCAGTCAGTTAAGCATCTGTTTTCAGCTTGGGTCATGATCCCAGGGTCCTGAGATTGAGCCCCACATTAGGCTTTCTGCTCAGTGGGGAGTCTCCTTCTCCTTCTCATTGTGTCTACTTTTGTGTTCTCTGTCAAACAAACAAGTAAAATATCAAAATAAAATAAAATAATAATAATGCTTGTTTCTTTGATCTTCTTAGATGTATATTTGGTTTTTTCTTTCCTCCTTTCATTCTTTTTGAAAATTCTCACCAATTGTGTTTGGAAATAGTTCTTGTGCCTTGCCTCTTTTCCTTTATGGGTCTCCAATTATGTAATGAAGTCACGATAGTTGATATTGACCTATGCCTCTTGGGTTCTTTCTTCTGATTTTCTTTATTTCTCTTTGCTTCATTTTGGACAATTTTTATTGGACTCTTTTCAAGGTGTTTGATTATTTTTATTCTATTTTGTTGATAAACTCACTGAAGGAATATTTTATCTCTAATATCATATTTTTATTCCTAGCAGTCTCAAATGACATTTTAAAAATAATTTTATATGTATCTGCTGAGATTCTTCTTTCTGTATCAATTTTTCCATGTTAATTATCATTTAAACTGTATATTAATTCCCTAGGAATTATGTAACAAATCACCACAAACTGGGTGGTTTAAGACAACATAAATATATTCTGTCACAATTCTGGAGACTGAAAACTTGAGATCAAGGTAACAAAAAGGCCATGCTTCCTCAAGAGTCTCTAGAAAGAGTCCTTTCTTCTAGCTTCTATGATTTGCTGGCAATTCTTGGTGTTTCTTGTTTTGTAGATATATCACTCTAATCTCTGCCACTGCTTTTGTATACCACTGTCCCTGTGTCTCTGACTGTGTCATCTCTTAAACCTTTAAAAATACTCACCATATTGAATTTAGAGCCACCCCAATTTATTATGACTTTAATTTAAACAACAATTTAAAACCTTATTTCTGAACTAGGATGCATTTACAGGTACCTGGGCTCAGGACTTCGGTATATCATTTGGAGGACACAATTCAACCTACAACATACTATCAACTTAGTAGTGATCATAGATATTTTAAAGTCCCTATAGGATAGTTCCATCATATGGGTCATCTCTGAGACCATTATCTCTTTTTTTTTTTTTAATTTTTTTTCCATTATCTCTTGATAATCATTTTTGTTGCTTTTTTATATATCTGTTATTTTTAATTGAATACAAATTGTTGTGTATAAATGAACAGTAGGTACCAAGAAATGTCTAACAGGAAGTAGACAGACGTTTTCTTCCATTAACTCACTAGTGTATAAGATTGGGTCAGTTCTAGTTGCCTGGTTGGGCTGGATTTGGACTTTGTTGTTGCTATTGTCATTCTTATTTTCCCACACACTTTACATTCCTCTATAAGACTTTTATTGCTTATTATTCAGTGGTAAGCTTGTGATACAGGCAGGAAAGTATTCTCAATCCTCTGGTCCAGGTTCTGCTTTTGGTAAGACTTGTGCTGATAAGGCCCTTTAAGCTTTCTTCTACTCCCTTCTTCAGTGTGGCCAGTATTTCCTTGCTGTTGTGGATCCTGTGCATGCAAAAATTCCTTGCCTTTCCTCACATGTCAGGTGGGTTTGACTTCTCTTCTTCTTTCAAAATACATCATTATCATCAACAACAAGAAAATTCCTGGGTCTTCATTTAGCTTTCTGTGGGAAGAGAGAGTTTTCTAAAGGTAGAGAGTTCTGCTTTTACTTCTTCAACAGGACCCTGAGTACCACAGACTTCGATGACCTTTCTGTCATGGCTTAACGCTTTTTTTTTTTTTCTTTTTAAGTTAATATTTACTAATATTAATGCTTGAGGGCAGGGTTCTGGGAAGTGTTTGACCCTATCACACATCAACAGTTGATCTCCTCCCCTGAGGACTGTGCCACTGAGGAAGGTTCCTCAGGCCTCTCCCTCTTGCCCCTCCTCTTTTTGTGAATACCCAGGAGAGACACATGGAAAAGAGCTTCTGAGTAAGTGTGAACACTCCCACGTCTAGATCTATTTTAAATTGGTATGCCAGCACACATTTGGCCTTTAAAAATTTGTTAAAATTATAGCTGATTTATTCTTTCCCACTTCTGCAGAGACTGCTGCTTCCTCCCATGCTTGTCAAAGGTGAAACAGTTCATAATCTCTGCTCTCCTGGGAGGTGCTTGTTACTCTTTGGAATCCAGTTTCCTTTGCTGCCTTGTGACCTCAGTTCTTTGACCGAGTCAAGAAGAATTATGATTTGTAGATTAATACCGACATTCTCTCGAATCTTTCTGTACCTTTATCACATGCAGGACTCAGTTACTTCTAGGCCTAGACCTACGTTACAATTCAAGGCAAACCCAGGATCTCCTATCTAAGGATGAAGGACTCATTCACTTTGATATTTTTGTTTTGCTTGTCTGTTTCTCCTTACTGGAATAAATATGCCTTAAAGGCCAGACTGTGTGCCAGCTTTATTTATTACTATTATATGTAGAACACTTAGAAAGGAGTCTGCCACAAAGTTGCTTCTTGATAAATGTTACTGGATGAATGGCTATTAAATAGCATATAGTTTAATGAGGCATTAAATATATTTTCATATTTTCTTCTCAAACAACACTTAATGTAGATAATATCCTCACATTTAGAAATGGAGTGTGGTTTTCAAAGATAGTTCATAAATTGACCTACATAACCTAGTTTTACTTGGCAGGGAGAGAGAGAAAGTAGTATCCTGGAAAGAACAAGAATATTCGTGTTGGGCGTAACTGTTTTTGAATGCTGACTTCTCTTCCATCTTCGGTGGTTTACTCTCTTTGTCAAAGTGAACCCAATACTTCCGCATTTAAAATATTATATTAAAGAACTGATGGAATCATTATTTGAATAAATTTAAAGAAATTGGACAACTTGTAGCATGCTTAGAATAGCTATTACCTGTTCTCTGGCACGGAAGGCAGAGCTAACTCTTCCTTGTGCTAAATTGAACTAGTAAATATGAGTAACTTGTGTAAAACAAAATAAGCAAAAGTGGATGTGTTTACAGATTTAAATCTTCGGTAGCTAATTTTGAGTAAAAAAACACATTTTCTAGAAAATAATTTTTAAAAGTAATCCATAAAGCATAAATAGCATTGAAGATAGTATCAGAATAATATTGATAAGTCAACAAATGTAATATTAGGAAGGGTTTTCTAGGCTATAGTGTTTTGCATTCTGTTGTCAAGGTCATAGGAATATGGGAAGGATTAAAAGAGAATAATAGATTTACGTATTTCAAACTTATCTCTCCCAGCAGAATGGAGTGCTATTAAGCACAAAGTCATAAAGACTTCATTCAGGTACAGATGTTTTATTGTTTTATGTTGTTTGAAATTTGGAGCTTCGTAGGTCTAGGAAGTGACAAGATAGACAGGAGAGTTGACAGGAACAAAAAGAAACATCAAAGTTGTAATATAAGTTGAGTTACTAATGCAATAATGATCACAGTGAATAAGAAAGGAAATCCAACTTTCTATATATCTGTGTAAGTTTTCTGGGTTGCTCGGGTCTGTGGCCCAACATGCATAATTTTTTTTTCCATTTCGGAAGAATGATAGACTTCTCTGTGCCATTTAAAAGAATACAAATTATTTCTCTCTGAGTTCAAATTTCATGGTGATAAGAAGTTTTGAAAATATCTCAGTGGTGGCAAAATGCATTTTTCTTATTTGCAATAGAATTCTGTAGGGATTTACTTTGTGTATTTATGAAAATAGCCTGAGGCATTATGTGCTAACATATTGGTTAACATACTTTTTTGAGAGTCCATTAGCTAAGGAAACTCAGGCTGAAAACTAATGTTTTCTTTTCCATTATATGTTTAGAAATAAGTGGAATTGTTTTGACGACTGGAAAGACATTGTAGCTGAAAGTAATCTTGGATATTATCATATTATCAAGGAAAACTTACCTTATATTTGAGAACTACAAGACCTAAATTGAGAAACAGTATAACCAATGTCACATAATTATGTTCAATGGATACATTTTATCATTAGTGTCCTGAATGCCAATTCAGTGTGCTTTAAACTGTAGCTTATTATGTGGGAGTGAATCTTGCATAAATTATTGGTCATATAGAAAAATAAACATTTTATTTCACTGGGTAGTTTAAAATCTAAATAACCTTTTCATGTTTTAAGATAACTTAATGACTTATTTGTCATTTTGCTAATGTAAGTGTTTGATTTTTTTAAAATCACTGACAATTTTATAATTACACAAATTCTATAAAATAATGAGAAATATATATAGAATAATTTGCATAAAAAGCACAAAGTAAAACATAAGCACTGTCTTAATGCAACTACTCAGAAGAAAGCAAAAATTCACCCTCAGTAAACATAACATTGACATTCAGTACGACTCAAAATTTAATAACACATAAGCTCTTACCTCAAGGAACTCACTATCTAGTAGTGAAACAGACACTAAGAAAATGATTACAGTGTTTTAATATAACTGAGATAATAACAATTAAATAATTGGTTTAGGGGTTAAATAGTAAAAAGAAATTGTGCAGTTAGGGATTTTTTATTAACAGGCAGTGCATTTAATAATATGATTATTAATAAAGAAAGCCTACTCTCAGTTTAGACACTAATTACTAAATGACTTCTGGATCTAAGGGAATGAATATAAGCTTTTCCACTGAAGAGATAACATGATGCAAAACATGTAAAGAACCCTCAAAACCAAGGATTACCGAACAAGGAATCCTCCACCACCAAAAAATGAAAAGCACAAAAGACTGAGACATTTTACAGACTAAAACATATGACAGATTATCTCATGAAGAAGTGCTCAATGTTAGTCATTTGAGAAATGCAGAATAAAACCTCAGTGGAATGCACGTATTAGTATTGCTAAAATAAAATAATCCTGGCAAAGCCACGTGTGGGTATGGTTTAGGAGCAACTAAAACTCTCATGTGTCCTTGGTGGCAATGCAAAGTGGCACAGCCACTCTGGAAATCAGCTTAGCATGTCTTCTAGTATATTAATTGTATTATATTCATAATCACCCTAAACTAGGGGCAACCCAGATGAACTTCAGTGGTTGAATGCATAAACATTCTGTGGCACATCCATCAAATGAACTGCTACTACTGGGGCAATAGAAAGGAATTAACCCTTGGTCGGCACTCTACAGCTGAATGAATCTTAAAGGCTGAGTAGAAGAACCCAGCCAGAAATGATTCCTTACTGTACTATAACATTTACATGATGTTCTGGAATAAGCGAAGCTGTAAGGACAGAGTATAGATCAGTGGTATTAATGTGCTAGAGATGAGAACGGGTTGACTCTGAAAGGCAGCACCAGGGAACATTTTCTGGTGATGGAGATGATTATGATGGTGGTCCCCAAATTCTGTCTGTGTGTTAAAGTCACAGAACATTGCTCCAAAAAGTCTATTTTACTATTTGTTAATTTAATAAAAACTGACGATATTGTTATAACAATTCACAACTAATTCAATGACTGTGTCTAAAATGTGATCACTCTAAATGCTGAAGAGGATGTAGAGGAAGAGAACTCTCGTAGTTTCTGATAGACATATAAAGTGATTCAATCACTTTGGAAAATAGCTTTACATCCATTAAAGCTAAACATGAGCCAATTGTGTAACCCAGGGTTCCTACTCCTAGATACGTGCCCAACAGAAATGAGTGTGTGTGTCATCCGAAAGGCATATGCAAGAATGTTCATGGTAGCTTTACTCCTAAGAGGCAAAAAGCCAGCTGAAGTGAACAGCAAATAAAGAATATCGAAGTAAAGCAAAATATATTTACATAATGGAACACTACACAGAAATAAGAATAAATAAACTACAGATAACACACAATACTGCTGAACTTCACAGACATTATATTGAATTGAATACAAAAATACAGACACAAAAGAGAACATTTCTGTAATTAACTATGTATCTCAAAGACAGGCAAAATGGAAATGAGAGCAGAAGTTGCCTCAGATGTTTTGAGTGGGCTGGGGCATGAGGGGTCTTGGGAGGGGAGGGGAAATATGCTGCATCTCAGTCCGAGTAGTGGTTACATCAGCATATACATGTGGAACATTTACTGGGTTATATGTGTCGTGTTTGTGTACTTCACTCAATGTTGTACCTTCATTTCAAAAAAAAATTTTTTTTTACAGTAATGAAACAGGAAAAGAAAATAAAAGAAAGGAAAGGAAGAGAAAAAAGCAAAACCTTCCAGTCATTCCTTCCTAAAGAATTCTCCTTAGGTCACTTCCAATCTAAATGCTGATCCCAGAGTGGATAAAATTAATAAGCTTCCTTCTTTGAAAATGTGTTTATACTGACTTATCTGAGTACATTATTTATTCCACACAGATACTTAATTATCCCACACCTCAGTTATTAGTCATTTGTTAATACATTCATATTAATATATAAATCAGTATGACAATTAAGTGATTTAATATGGAACCTACTTTTCCTGAGCAATTAGAATCCCGGACACAGTCCATCAACTCCCTCTTTTAGTTTTAGCATCTGAAAGAGTGGTTCAGTGGTCGCTGGCATAACCTGAGTGTCGCACAGCTCATGGGGACATGTTTACCTTGTGGTCTACATAACTTCATTCCTTAATTTGAATAAAATAGTAGTTCTGGTTATCTTGTAAGGAAAATATAATGGTTTAGGGACTGTTTTGCCTGAGTTCTGGCAAAGCTGATGATTAGTAATACTCTACCATCACCAACTCCTATAGATCACCTATATCATAATCTATAGATCACCTATATCATATCCTATAGACTATATCATCACCAACTCCTAAGACCTCCACTGCATTATTGAGGAAAAGCCATGAACAAGGTTGTCCATCCCTTTTGGTCCCTGTCCTGAGGGGAAAAGAATGGTATTTGAAACGCAGAAGAGAAGCAGCGGTCACAATTGCATTGAGAAACTTAGGGGGATTTAAACCACTCAGAGGGTTTATGGCAGGTGCTTTGCAGCTTCTGGAGGAACCCTTGAGATCCACCAGTCTCAGTGCTCAAGAGAGCCCAGGCACTGGCCCCTGTGACCTTCTTCCCTAGTTTTTAAAATGGTTGTGTAAGTCTTGAATTCTCTATATTACAACCGCTCATTCCTTGAATACATAGAACTAGCTTCTGTTTTTTCTGACAACAATGATATTGAAACATTTTTCTACAGTTGACACTAACTCTCCAGTTCTTTGGTTGCTTTTTCACAAATAGATATAAGATTTCTTTCTCATAGACTCACAATGTTGTGTTTCTTTCTGGGTAATCAAATTATTTAGCATGTGTTTAGCATGGTATCTCCTTGGTAATGGACGTATCATAGACTAAGGGATAAGATATCACAGATACACTATGAATCTGGAAAATATTTATTGGCTTCCAGTGTTAGGCCCTGTGGTGGTGAAAACTAATCAAGCAATTTTAATTTTAAAGTGCAGTTATGGCGGGGCGCCTGGGTGGCTCAGTAGGTTAAAGCCTCTGCCTTTGGCTCGGGTCATGATCCTGGGGTCCTGGGATCGAGCCCCGCATCGGGCTCTCTGCTCGGTGGGGAGCCTGCTTCCTCCTCTCTCTGCCTCCCTCTCTGCCTACTTGTGATCTCTCTCTGTCAAATAAATAAAACCTTAAAAAAAAATGAAGTGCAGTTATGGCACATTGAAGTGGAAGACCTTGGTAAGAGAAGGCTTGATAGAGGAAAACTGACGAATGGGATTGATATTTGGCCAAGTTAGAAGTTGGGATATTCCAGGGGTCCTGTGACAAAGATCTCTCTTCTTTTCTAAACAATGCCTGTAGATTCATTTAGAAAATCTCTCTCAGATATAGGAAACTTTCTGTTGTAGCCTGCAAACCTAGATGTTTTTTACAGTAATGCTTTCGTAAGGAAGAGACATATTTAAGACTGGCACTAGTATTAGAAATATTTGCCTAATGACCCTGTTGCACTGGTTACAAACTTATTAGATATGTTCTGTGACAGGCCTACATTAGGGCCTTTTAAAGGAATAGATTTAAAAATATATTTTGGAAGGTGGTTGTACGTTAGTGATTAACCACTGATGGTTGAGTACCATCTCCTTGCTGGGTGCTGTCTTTGGCATTTTGTGTTTGTAGTTTTATCTTTATTACAAACCTTTTTTTTTTTTCAAGATTTTACTTATTTATTTTAGATGGAGAGAGTGAACCAGAGAGCATGAATAGGGTGAGGCAACAGAGTGAGAAAGAGAAGCAGACTCCCCAATGATTCAGGGAACATAAGCAGGGCTCAATCCCAGGACCCCGGGATCATGAGCTGAGCCAAAGACAGCCACCCAGGCACCCTTCTTCACTGCAGTCCTATAAGCATCTATTTTACTGAGAAATAGAAAGCTGAAGTAAAACAACCAACTTGCCAGTCGGCATACATGTAGTAATTAGTGGATGGGGTAGTAATTAGTGGGTGGGGTAGTGGGGGGGGGCAGTGAGCTTAGTTCTGGCTCCAAGGTCTGGTCTGGACTGTTTGCCCCACTGTACGATGGCCCTAAGACTCGACTGTTTCTGGGTTGCCGGTGACTGGTGCAAAGCATTGTATTTATCTTTCGAATTCCTGTGGTTTAGACTCCATTTATCATTTCTATAGGAAATCTTATTTGCTGAGACTGTATCATGTAGGAGGCCTTGTGTTAGCTGTTTTATAAACACTATCATTTTGTTTTCAAGCCCTCTGAGTAAACACGCTACTCTTCTTGTAAGGAAGGATTCCAAATTTGGGGAATGAAAGTTCACAGAGTTCATGAGAATGGGAGTTCCATTTTGGACTCTGGCTGATTAGACTCAGAGTCAACCTCTCCACTTTTCAACTATCCAAAAGGTGTGCTCTCTAGCAGAAAACCTAAGAGAGTTCCAGTATATTCAGTTAACCTAAGGGTTCATTTAAATATATTTTTTGCATTCAGTTAAAATATATTCAAGTGAAAGTAAATTTCTCAGCGACAGAAGATTTAATTCAATGTGGTAAAGAACCTGATAATTCATTCTGGCAAGCTGCTGAAATAATACATCAGATCGGGCCTTTGAGAATTTTAAATTATATAATTACTGAAATAACTAAAACATTAACATCTTAATAAACAGTTTTTCAGTGAACAAAAAAAAAATAAATAAAAATAAATTAACGTACACTGAAAATTAAATATAGGTGTGGTAGCTGAGACAGGAAACTACATAAACAAACCCAAATTTGGAGGATGGATACCAGGTGGCACATATAACACCAGCTGAAACCTTTTTTTGTTTTTTCTTTTGAAAGAGAGAGAGAGAGAGAGAGAGAGCACACATGCAAGGAGGGAAAGGGTGGAGGGAGAGAGAGGAAGAGAGAGACTCTCCAGCAGATTCTATGCTGACCTCAGAGCCCAATGTGGGATTCTATCTCACAACCCCCAGGTCATGACCCGAGCCAAAAGCAAGAGTCAGCTGCCTAACTGACTGCAGCACCCAGGTGCGCCACCAGCTAAAACCTTTACAATCAATCTCCTGCAGTGTATGAAGACACCCTATGTGGCTTTGTGTGACAACAGCATTTTGGAATTTTGGAGAGAGTTTATCCTGGTGTCTGGCCGCGAAGAGGAAGAGAGGCTACTGTTGAGAGACAAAAAGACTTTCTGTTTTCTAGATAATAAAAAACAATATAAAAGAAGAGGCATCTGTTGGATGTAGACATTTTTCTAGCTGAAAGGCACCTGCAGAATCATTAAGTTAAACCATCTTACTTTTAAAACGTGCAAATGGAGACCATGAGAAGATGAATAACATCCCCAAGACCACAGAGCTTTTTCAGGTAATAACTCCAGTCTTTTCCCTGCGCAGCAGTTTCCAGCAGACCACAATACTAGTGGAGTTTGGGTTGAGCCCAGGAGTTAAAACCTCCAAGAAACTGTTATTAATCTTCTGCACGTGGAGGGACGGCAGCTACACAATGAGAAAGTCCATTTTTAGCTCAGACCACAAAAAAGGGGACTCCTCTCACCAGGTAATATTTAAAATTCTGTTCTTATTTCCGCAACTTGAGCAATGTACTGATTCTGACAGAGACAAATGCAGCCCAGAAGGAGAGAACACGGTGTCCTGAAAAACCTCCTAGTTTAGAGAGGAAGAGATTGATATAAAAATGGAGTCCCACTCTCTTATTCCACAGATCAATTAATGAAAAAGAATCCACACTTTCAGAAGATACTGTGGAGAATGACAATTTATTGTGGGATTCAGTTCAGAGCTTTTGGCATCTGCTTTTGGCGTCTACCATGTAGTTGGAGTAGCTGAATAAACCCATACCAAAATATGCTAAAAAGGAACACTGAAGCAAAAAGTCCCACCCTCACCAGAGGCTGGAGACTGAAAACAGGGCAGGAGAAAATTTGTGGGATTTGGAAGGAAAATGAACAAGATCCATTTAGAAGAAAAGTATTTCTTGCACAAAGGTAAGGACACATTTATTATTGAGTTAGAAAGAACAGTGATATCAAAGTTCACTTGTCTCAACTTAAGGTCACCAAAAACAACCTGAGTAAAGAACTTGGTTGTAGGGAGTTGTTGAGCGAGGTGATCCCAGGAATAACAGGTCGGAGTGAGTGAGACAGGAAAGGAGGAAAAACCAGTCAAAGGCGTACTATAAATATTTCATCTGTAGGCACGATGTGACCTCTCACAGTCGTGGGGGACCCTTTCCAGAATTATCCACCTGAAAGGCTGTAGCCTTTATCAACTGGCTGCAGTTCCCACCGATGACAGACTGCCCTGGGAGTGTAATTGTTCCCATTTCCAGATGGCATTTGCCCCTGGAAAAGACCCTGGAAAAGAGTGCAGGGAGCTGACCTGAGGGAATTAGAGGTGAGTCCTGTGGGAGGGCTGAATCCGAACTCTAAATTTAGAGAAGTTCCTTACAGCCATGTTGGCGTCCTGGAGAATGTGCCATAGGCACGTGCGGTGTCGGTTATGGAGCTACATTTTGTACAATTTGTTATAGGCAAATTTCACTTCAGACACTGGGCTCTTTTATACCCATAATTAATGAAGTCAAAGTATCTATCCTGGCTGAAGATACATTATGGGACGAGGCAGCTCCTATTTGTCTTCTGCAGTAAGGTCTAAGAGGTGCCAAAGGCAGAAAAGCAGCTACCCTTGACATTTACTCCTTCCTCGGTCCGTTTTTCCAGCACTGATGGATTACATACGTGTTGTGCTCCATTCTACGACACCATCCCAACTATCTGTTCTCTGTGCTGAGAGGGGTGACTTATTCCTGAGTCCTACAGTGCTCATCTAATTCTTCACTTAAAGCACAATACCGTGGAAAACAATTTCAGTGATGATTTGGTTTTAAAAATAAAAAAAAATTCTAGCACTTTATTAATGAGGATTCAGATAATGCTATCCAAAGGAAAGAAAGGAAGATGATGGCAAAGAGATAGTTTTAAAATATGCTGTTTATTTGGTGGGTAGCAGGAAATTCAATATGCAAGAGTAAAAATATTTCAGAAGCTAGAGATCTAGATTTGGGAATTGCTGGTGTTAGATGAAGAGAAGAGGAACTCTCTGATGGAAAGGGGAAAAATAATACAGAAGCTGTCTATGGATAGAGAGATGGAATAATTCCATGAGAATATCCTTCTTATACAAGGAAGAAAGGAACAGGAAACTACATCAAGAACTAGAGAATCTGAATTTATGACTTAGGAAGCAGAGAAAGGAAAGCTTTGATTACAATGTTGAATGCTGTTGGAAATTTGAAATCAAGGAGTCATAAAGGACTCTATACTTAGTAATCCCCCCTCATTTTTTTTTCCTTGAAGAGTATTTCCAGTGAACTGATCATATGAGTTTACTTACTGAACCAGAGCTGGAATATATATTTAAAGATTTACTTGAGAGAGAGAGTGAATGGGAGACAGGGCAGAGAGGGAGGGAGGGAAAGAATATCAGGCAGACTTCCCACTGAGTGTGGAGCCTGACATGGGGCTTGACCTCATGACCCTGAGATCATGACCTGAGCCGAAGTCAATAGTCAGACACTTAACTGACTGAACCACCGAGGTGCCCCAGTCTGAAGATATTTTGAAAAGTTTGAAATTGAAACCGATAAATTGAGAGGATCTCCTATTATCATGTGTTAATATTTAATGTAGTACAATTTTCATTTTGTAGGATTTCAAGAAAATCCTATAGAAAAAATGGAGGCAGAAAAAACTAGAATCTATTGGAAGAAGATAAGCGTTGATACACAAATTGATGGAGGGGAACTAATCTTATAAAAGTAGCAATATAACTTCCCTTTTTCCAAGAGGAGATAGGGTAGGTATGGTGAAAATATAAAATACTCTGGAAATCAAGAGAAAAAAATTGTAGAATTTCAGATCAGATAACACTAGTTTTCTCAGGTAGAAAGTGAAAGCATCAGAAAATGCCTCAGGGTAACAGGTGTTTTGTACTTGAGAAGAATGTACTCAATAGGAAACAATGGAAGAGGGTATGTATGTAAGGAGCAATGTGAGGGACACCTGGGTGGCTCAGTTGGTTGGGCATCTGACTCTTGATTTCAGCTGAGGTCATTACCTCAGGGTCATGGCATCAGCCTCAAGTTGGGCTCATGTGCTGGGCACGGAGCCTGCTTAAGATTCTCTCTTTCCCTCTCCCTCTGCCCTGCCATCCATCTCTGTCTTCCTCTCCCTTTCTAACAAAAAATAAAGAGGTGATAGTGAAATCCATTTATATGCAAGGTTGTGGACCAAAGGGGTAGTGAATTGTGAGTGTCCCAAAAAATCTGGACCTCGGTGCTAACTGTTGCTTTGCCATTAACTGAATGACTGAGACGTCATTTAACATCTCTGGATCTCATTTCGTTTTTAAAAATGTGGATTCTGAAAAAGAACTATTTTTTTTTTTGAAGCAAAAATGATGTTACTGTGCTGCAAATGAAGGCTTACATAATCAAATAAGCTTCACGGAGGAGTTGGTCCTCTGTGCATGGGCAGGTAGGTGTGAATACCAGGGACAAGGATGGCCTCTCTTGAGACAAAACTATGGACAGAGAAGACAGCCTTGATGGCAAATTAGATACTAAGTGCTCCCTCTATGCATCCCACACACTGGGCACCTTCACATATTAAAAAAATGCAAACATATAGTTTTGGTTATTGTTTGCAAGTTAGTCTACTGTGAATATACATAGGAAAGGGTCCTCACCATGAGAAATCATACATGGGCCAGGAAATCATCATCTTTAGAAATTAGAGAGAATAAATGCACAGTTTAGGCATTATATTCCTGGTCTAATCAATCAAAAAGAATATATTGATATTCATAGTTGCTCTCTTTTAAAATTAAAATTAATGGATGATTTCCAATGAAGTATGATCAAGATATGATTTGGGAAACACATACAAAGATCTTAAGAAAAACACTGAAGAAATAATATACAGTATCCATAATTTTCTAAGGGAAAAGTTATATTATAAATTATCCATTCATACTGTCATTTGTAACCATTTACACTAGACTGTATTGGCAGCTTCCTTCCTCTCAGCCTCAATCCAAATAATTTTGAAAACAGACCTTCAGTAAAGACATGCTCTGAGGAAGCTCTTATTAAGGTACCAAGCCTTGCTATTTTTTAAATATAAAATAAGCTTCCATTATTTGACAATAAAGGTGATGAATAAAATAACTACAAAAGATAATTTCTGGTAAGAACATAGCTATTAGTAATATAAGCACTTCTAATTGTTGCCAATCCAAATGATTCCCAATTCACTATCTTATAAACATTTTGCTGGATTAGACATTAAAGAAATGATTCAGTTTTTGCTTTGCTGAACTGTTTCTGTTTTCTTCGTCTTTGTGGATTTCTTTTCTTTTTCTTTTTTTACACCTATTTCCTGAATCATTTTATTCAGTTCTCAGAATTGGCTACAGCACCATCTCTGCTGCGGAGGCTTTCTGTTCCTCCCCACGTGGCATTGATCCCTCATGCATTTGGCTTTCTCTGAATGTTATAAATCTTGTATATAGTAGGTGTGTCAGCCAGTGTCCAGTCAGAAAACCATGTGATATTCTACTTTTTTCAAATGAGGAATTTAATGCCAGGAAATAGCTATAATGTGCAGAAGGAGTAGAAGGGCAAGAGAAGGGTTAAGTTCTAACTGGAGGCCGACTCAGATTTACTATTAACCGACAGAATGAGGGAAGCAAGCAAAAGAGAATCATGAACCAAGAAAGCATTATCTCAGAAAAGATTGCCCAAAGTAGTTACACTAAATTAAAGCAAAAATACCAAATAACATCACTTTTCAAAAATGAAAGCTGAACTCCAGACCAATAGCCATACAGCGAACTTGAATCTACACTCTTTGATCGTTCCATCCTAGAAGTATTAAAGTATTTAGATGGTGTGTCTAAAATACTTAAGAGAGAATAGACAGCCATGAGCTATTAAGAAAATCATTCTAAAGCACACAGGCCTTGGAATTAGATAGCGTGATTGGATTGCTCTATTCTTCAAACTCAAAGAAGGGAATATAATTCTATTTCACGGAACTGTGGTTATGATTGAAGAAGGTGAGTGATACAAAGGGATTGTGTGCCCAGGTGCTGAGAGCTATTGTTATTGTTAGAATTTTTTAAAAGATTTATTTATTTATTTATTTTGGGGGTGGTGGTGAGAGGGGCTTAGAGAGAAAGAGAGAGAGAATCTTAAATAGACTCCACACCCAGTGTGGAGCCCGACACAGGGCTCGATCTCATGACCCTGAGATCATAACCTGAGCCAAAACCAAGAGTCACCGTAATTATTATTGTTATTTTAAATTAAAACTCTTTGTCTCCTTTTAACTGTATCTGAATAAACTCACATTTAGGACGATTCATTTGGCTTTCTGGAGGCGTCGATTCTGAAGTACTATAGCCATATATATAATTCTATTGGCACACAGATTCTATTTTAGTTTCTTCTTATTTACATCAACCACAAGCTCTACCCAAGACTCTAAACAGTTCTAGGTGTGTGAAAAATCCTGTCTGATGACTGAATGCGGGGCCAGGCAAGTTTACCAAATGAACGCACCCTGCCAGTCCTGATGGGGGGCAGATTCCCTTACTTCTTTTTGAGGGCGGTCCTCATCCCCCCTTTCCAACATGCCACACTGTTGCCTTTTTTATATTCACATTTCACCAGGATCCAAGATTTCTTTGACATGATTGTGACACTCTTTGTTCCCAGAGCCTACTCATATGGTGATTAATATTGGCTTAGAGTGGAGGAAATGGAGCCAGGAACTTTTATTACAAAGAATAAGCAGATTTTTTTAATAGTGTAAAAAATGTATTTCCATAAGATACTATGTATCTTGCAATTCATTTAAAGTAAATATAATATTTCAAAACATCCTGCATTAAATAAGAATGCACAGATTACATTTACCTAATAAAAACATTTCTAGATGTAAAAAAGTGCTTTTCATTTAAGAACTTACTACAAATAAAATTTTCAAAACCAAGAAGGAAACTCTTAAATAAATCACTTAGTGGCGTATGATACCATAATTTTATTTATGGAACACGGCAGACAGAGTTTTTGCTCAAGAGAAAATGAAGGAAAAAATGGAAATTAAACCACAAATTTAAGAAATGGGTGTTCTTAAATTTCTGGTTAACTGAAATTCAACTTTATTAGGACTAGGGTCCTTTGAGAATCAATTTTTTACTCATAGAAGTGAAAAACTCCTAACAGCAGTAGTATACTTTTTTTTTTTTTAAGATTTTTTATTTATTCATTTGACAGAGAGATCACAAGTAGGCAGAGAGGCAGGCAGAGAGAGAGGAGGAAGCAGGCTTCTTGCGGAGCAGAGAGCCCGATGTGGGACTCGATCCCAGGACCCTGAGATCATGACCTGAGCCAAAGGCAGCGGCTTAATCCACTGAGCCACCCAGGCGCCCCAGTAGTATACTTTTTTATTTCACCAAAAATATTTTTCTTTGATAATTTAGAAACTTATTAATATATCTGTCACATTTATGAATGATATCTGATTAACTTCTTAAATTTAATTACCAATTTAACCCTTCAAATATTTGTGACATTGCAGTTTCTTAAAACACTTTTTTCCCCCAGTGGCCTTAACTATTATAATAAAGGAGTACACTGAAATCCACTTAGGTAAAAATTAGTCTTTTTTTTAAGGTTTTATTTATTTATTTGAGAGAGAGAGAGAGAAAGCATGAGTGGAAGGGGGATGGATATGCAGGAAGGTAGAGGGAGAGGGAGAAGCAGGCTCCCTGCTGAGCAGGGATACCAACATGGGATTCAATCCCAGGACCTTGGAGTCCAACTTGGATTTGAGTTGAGCTGAATGCAGACCCCTAATCGACTGAGACATCCAGGCACCTGTAGTATTAAAGACTATATTCATGAATTATTTCAAGAACTATAGCTTACTGTATTCCCAGTTATGTCTAGATAGAGCAAGACAGATTCCTCTCCTGTCTTCTGAGAGCTCACATTCTAAAAAATAAATCAAGTACAGTTTCTGGAAGGCAGCTATGCTCACCACTATACCACCAACGCCAAGTACAGTTTCTGAATCACCAGGACCTTCATTTCACTTTCCAAGGTTTGTGTAAATGATTTCATCATTGGGGATAAAGAAAGCCCTCTCGTATGCAGGACAGTCTTGGAATTCATGAGCAGAATTTTAAACACTTGACAGGATTTCATGTTGACAGGCCTGTATATTCTGATTTAATTCCCTTTTTCCATCTCTATGACAGTACCAAATGGTTTTCTGGGGTTTTTTGATTTTTGGGTTTCCCCTTAGTTCTTACAATATGGCTTCTGTAGTTTCATGATCCAGTTGGCTTGGTTCTGTGACACTTCGCTGAAGCTTTCCGTTTTCCTCCACTGTCCTCTGTGGCTTCCTTCTTACCAGAAGGTTCTCCACTGGAATCTTCTTTTTTCTGGCTTCGTAATTCCCTTGGATGAATCGCAACACTTTTTTAAATGCTCGGTTTTCAATAAAGGAAATGATTGTGGGGTGCCTGGGTGGCTCAGTGGTTTAAGCTGCTGCCTTCAGCTCAGGTCATGATCTCAGGGCCCTGTGATCGAGTCCCACATCCGGCTCTCTGCTCGGCAGGGAGCCTGCTTCCCTCTCACTCTCTCTGCCTGCCTCTCTGCCTACTTGTGATCTCTCTCTGTCAAATAAATAAATAAAAAATCTTAAAAAAAAAAAAAGAAAAGAAAATGATTGTCCTTCACATTAACTTGGGGTTTGTTGTGAAATGCAATTTTTTTTTTTTTGCAACAATACTCTCTTATGGATACCATTTATAATTCCTCCAAGAGATAATGGCTTCTGTTTTAAAGGACACAATAAAATATATTGTTAAAGAAATGCATACTTCAGCAAAGGATGCTTCTAACATACTGTCAGTCCTCACCACTATTGGATTTTTGGAAGATCATAATTTAAACTATTTGGCTTGGGATATCAATGTATACACTTACCGATCAAGATAAAAAAATTGAGCTATTTGCACATTGATTAGAAATTAAAATGTATATGAGTACATGAAATTTAAAACTTCTAGAAAAAAAAACCCTAAATGGTAAAAATTTAAGATATTTAAGTATTCATTGGAGTATCTATTACCCTCAGCATAAGCATATATAATTATGAATTCAACTATTTACATGTCTTGCAAATGAAATGATATCAAACTGCTGTCCACAAGCTGCATTTAACTCAGACAAGTGATTAAGATTCAGTAATTTTTATTAATAGACTTTATTTTTAGAACAGTTTTCGATCTGGATAGAGTTGTATTTTAAATTTCTATGCCTTTTGCCAATGCAGAATATGATATTGTCACCATTACAGTATCATAAAGAATAGTTTCATGGCCTTAAAATTCACCGTGCCCTACCTCTTCATCCCTTACCTTCCTTACATACTGATCTCTGGGAACCATTGATCTCTTTACTTTCCCTGAATTTTTGCCTTTCAAAGGTATCATATGATTGGAAACATATCAAGTGTCACTATTTTGAATTGGATTCTTTCACTTAGCAATGTGCATCTCAGGCTCCTCCATGTCCTTTCTAGGGTGATGGCTCAGTTGTTTTAGTGCTGAATAATATTCCATTGCAAGGATGTACCACAGTGTGTTTATCCAGGAACCTACAGAGTGATGTCTTGGTTTCTTCCATGTTTTTGCAAATATGAATAACCTGCTAAAAGCATTCATGTGCATGTTTTATGTGAATGTAAATTTTCAACTCATTTGGGTAGTAGTTAGGAGTGCGATTAGTGGTAAGACTGTGTTTAACTTTGTAAAAAGCTGCTGAACTGTCGTCCAAAGTGGCTGTACCTTTCTACATTCCCACCATCAATGGATGAGGGTTCATGTTGCTCCACATCCTTGATGGAATTTTGTGTTGTCAGCGTTTTGGTTTCGTAGCCATTCGAACAGGGTATGTGTAGTGTTATCTCATTTAAAAAATTTTTCTCTAATGACATATGATGTTGAACATTTTATCACATGCTCATTTGCCATCTTCTATCTTCTGTGGTAGAATGTTCAGATATTTTGCCAGTTTTTAAACTGGGGTGTTTGACTTCATGTTTTTGAATTGTATGAGTTCTTTGTATCTTTTCAGTATGAGCCTTTTATCAGTAGGTGTTTCACAAATCTTTCTTTGTAGTCTGTGGATTGTCATTTCATCCTCTTAACAGTGTTTCACAGGGGAGTCCCTTTTTAGATTTATTTATTTATTTTAGTGGGGGGAGGGGCAGAGGGAGAGAGAGAATCTAGCAGACTCCCTGTTGAGTGCAGAGCTGAGCAGGGAGGCCGGCATGGAGCTCGATCCCAGGACCCGGAGATAATGACCTGAGAAAAGATGAAGAGTCAGCTCCTTAACCTACTGAGCCATCCAGGTGCCCCCAGAGGAGTGGTTTCTAATTTTCATGATGTCTCAGCACCTTTTTTTTCCTTTCATGGATCTTGGTTTTGCTATTGTATCTAATAACTCATTGCCAAACTCAGAATCATCTAGATTTTCTCCTGTTCTAGAAATTTTATGGCTTTGTGTGTTCCATTTGGATATATAACCTATTTTGAGTTAATTTTTGTGAAAGATGTAATGTCAGTGTCTAGATTCTTTTTCTTCTTCCCCCCTTTTTTTTTCATGTGGACATCCAGTTGTCCCAGCATCATTTATTGAAAAGCTGTGTCTTTACTCCTTTGTCAAGAATTAGTTGGCTATATTTCTGTGGGTCTGTTCCTCGACACTCTGGTCTATGCTGTCAGTTTGTGGGTTCTTTCACCAACACTTTGTTGGTGGTTTTATGCTAAGACTGGAAGTTGGGGGGCGCCAGTACTCTGACTTCGTTCTCCGTGATTTTGTTGGCTGTTTGGGTCTTTTGCCTTTCCCTATAAATATGAGAATTGGTTTGTCAATACCCTCAAAGTAACTTGCTGGAATTTAGATGCAGTAAATTATTATTCCCCAATTATTTTCAAAATAAATTGTCAGATAAGCCTTTTCCCCTGGTGAACTAACTAGCTGTTCAGTGTGAGCTAACAGTGGCAGAGTGATGTTGTGTTGGGGACAGTCTCACTGCAGAGCATTCTGTCTTTACACATTAGTCACATGAACTATAAGAATGGATGGAAGAATCAGCTTTCACATTTCATTGGATATTGGCATTTTCATAGTATTTTATATAGCCTGACTTGCATGTTACAAAACATTAAAAAAGTTATTCTGAAGGTAATTGCAAATTCCAGATAACAGATACTAACTATTTACAACACTATTTCAAGGAATAAGTCATGGTCTGAACCCTATTTAAAAACAAAAACAAAAACATGTTTTTCTTGTGGTCTGTGCAGGATTCATTCCTAGTCCATCATTAGGAATCACTGCCTTGTCGCTGCAGAAACTTTAAATTCTGCAACTGCCAACTAAGTCGGCTGCGAAAGGTATGCTTTCAGGAAACGTGAGTACATTGAACAGCAGCCGCAGTCCATCATCAGCACCATCTAAAAGGAACGTGGCAGGACCAGCCTGGACAGAGACCCCAGGGCAACTCTGCAGAGTGTCTGCATTTCCTCTGTTATCTCAGGAATTGCCCCTCACCATTCAGGAGTATCTAGACTTTATTTATTTCTTTTAATATATTTATTTATTCATCAGCTTGAGTGAGAGAGAGAGACAGAACAAGCAGGAGTAGCTGCAGGCAGGGGGAGAAGCAGGATCCCCACTGAGCAAGGAGCCTGGTGCTGGACTTGATCCCAGGACCCTGCCAGAGCTCATGATCTGAGCTGAAGGCAGATGCTTAATCTACTGAGCCACTCAGGCATCCCAGTATCTATACTAAAATATAATTCTTATTTTTCCCATATAGAAATGAGCATGGTAATGCTATATGCCAGAGAGACCTTGCCATCCAAGAAATCTCATTTTTACAGCAAGTGTAAGGATATGTTTCACTCTAAGAAGGCAACAGGGTATAGGGAAAAAGAAGTGAGCAACGTTAGTTCTCCATCATCTCCAATGATTATGCCCATACCGCTTGGTTTCGAGGAACCTCAGTGTCCTCATCTATAAAACGAAGCTATTGACACTTGTTGTGTAGGATGTTAGAGGTGATGACCTTCAACCATGTATAAGGTCACCTGGTATATGTTAAGGAGTCAGTGTACACTTCTTTCATTTAAAGCGTATATGAGGGGGGCACCTGGGTGGCTCAGTCCTTTAGCGTCTGCCTTCGGCTCAGGGCGTGATCCCCAGGGTCCTGGGATCAAGCCCAGCATTGGGTTCCCTGCTTGGCGGGAAGCCTGCTTCTCCATCTCCCACTCTCCCCTGCTTGTGTTCCCTCTCTCGTTGTGTCTCTCTCTGTCAAATAAATAAATAAAATCTTTAAAAAAAACAAATTATTTGTGAGGTATTTAATGGTTCTCCCTTTTGCATCTGATTTTATAAATGAGAAATCTATAACCTCATCCACCAGACAAGTCCTTGAAGAAGGTTCATCTCTCTTTCCCATTTTAATTTTTACAACTGGAACTCTCTTTTCTTTCCTAAATTCTTGTTTTCAAGATGATTTTTCATTTTCTGCCAGTGTCATAGTGTGTTCTCATAAAAATAAAAGTGGGAACTTATTCACAACCGTAATGAAAAGATCCGGGTAGGAGTTAAAGGCTGGATATCATATGAATAGCTAGTGTGCACAATGGTGGGACGTCTGAGCTATGTAAGGTATGTTGTGTGTTTGACAGTTATGACTGTCTGAATGTTGTAGGTCAATAAATAAAAGTCAATTTATTATTTTATTATTGGTTTACAGGATGCTGTTTGTGAAAAACAGAAAAAGGAAGAATATATGCTGGGACACATTTTCCACTTTCCTACTAATTACAATATTCATATATTACATGAATGGAATTGTAAGATATGTGACCCTTTTAATATTGGATTTCTTTTATTCTGCATAATTTTCTTTTGATCCATTTAAGTCATTAGGTATCAAACTAGTTTCTTTTTTTTTTTAATATTTTATTTATTTATTTGACACAGAGAGAGAGAGATCACAAGTAGAGTAGCAGGCAGAGAGAGAGGGGGAAGCAGGCTCCCTGCAGAGCAGAGAGCCCGATGCGGGGCTCGATCCCAGGACCCTGAGACCATGACCTGAGCCGAAGGCAGCAGCTTAACCCACTGAACCACCCAGGCGCCCCTCAAACTAGTTTCTTAATTTTTGTTACTCCATAGTATTTCACGCTATGAATTTACTGAAGTTTCTTTATGGGAAATTTTTTTCCAGTTTTTGAGTAGTACAGATAAATCTCCCATGAACACTCTTGTATTGAATTTTATGGGGACATAAGTATTTCTTTTCTCTGGAGAAAACGTCCAGAAGTGTAATTGCTACACCATATGATTTTACATTGCCATTATCAATGTATGGGTAAGACAGTTTCTCCACATTTTTGCCAACATTTGGGTATTATCAGTGGTTTTGTTTGTTTTTATGTTCTTAGCAATTTTAACAGATAGTCATATCCTATCATGGCCTTACACTCTGTTGCCATAATGACTGCTGAATGCTAAATATGTTCTCATGCTCTTATTTGCCATCTGAGTATCCCCTTCATTGAAATATGTATTCGTGTTTTTTTATGCCCCCCTTTTTATTTGTTAAAGGTGAAAGATTTATTCACTCTGATGAGAAACCAGAGTATTTTTGCCCATTTTTAATTGGATGGAGTTGACTCTTTTTTTATATATTTATTTCTTTATTTTTACTGCTGAGTTTGGAGAGATCATCTTGTATTCCTGATAATGACTCCTTTTCCAGATGTGTGGTTCTCAAATACCTTCTCACAGTCCATGGCTTGTCTTTTCATTCTCTTAACATGGTTTTCACAAAGCAAACATTTTTAATTTTCACAAAGTATAATTTAAAATTTAGTTTATAAGTTTTATTTTTTGGATCATGATTTTGATGTGAGACTCAAACCTGTTCATCACGCCAAAGGTTTGCAAGCTTTTATCCTATTTTTTTCCCAAATACTCTATAGTTTCATTTTACACTTAAACCTGTGATCAATTTTTTAAAACATTTATTAGAGAGAAAGAGAGAGAGGGAGGGAGAGTGCAAGCCGAGGGAGGAGCGGAGGGAGAAAGAATCTCGAGCAGACTCCAGGCTGAGTGTGGAGCCCAGATCAGGCTCAGTCTCACGACCAAGAGATCATGACCTGCTCCAAAACCAAGAACCAGATGCTTAACCTACTGAGCCACCCAGTTGCCTCATCAATTTTGAATTAATTTTTGTAGGATATTAAAGATTAGATCAATGTTTCTTTGTTTTGCCTGTTGATATCTGATTGCTGTGGAACATGCCAGGAGAAGTCATCAAGTAAACGGGACTGTCAGTTGACCTTTGAACTCGATCTAGGCCTTTGGAGGCTCCTCACGCCCTCTTAAGGAGGTACTCTGGAGTGTATGTTCTGCCCTCCATCCCCACAGGGTGAGCCATTTTCAAGAATGCAGCCTTGAGAGAGAAAGGTGTTGTTGAGACCATCTGGATGGGTATTGTGGCTGCACTCAGAGCCACTATATAAACTTTTTTAAGATTCCAGCAGGCAGGTGTGGAAATCTACTCATCTTCCAGCCATGCAAGACAAGCTTCGTGTGTAAGTTCTCCGGCTTATTAAAACTACTACCTAACAATCTGGAATGGCCTGCTTCTTTCTTCAGTCTCTCCTTGCCCACCCCTATGGGGGTGAGTTTCAGATTTAACCTGGGAAATTCCTAAGGATGAGGACCAACAGGACTATTTGTTGAAAAAACTGTTCCTCGGGGCTCCTGGGTGGCTCAGTGGGTTAAGCCGCTGCCTTCGGCTGGGGTCCTGATCTCAGGGTCCTGGGATCGAGTCCCACATCAGGCTCTCTGCTCAGCAGGGAGCCTGCTTCCCTCTCTCTCTCTCTGCCTGCCTCTCTTCCTACTTGTGATCTCTCTCTGTCAAATAAATAAATAAAATCTTAAAAAAAAAAAGAAAAAGAAAAAACTGTTCCTCTTCCACTGGATTGATTTTTTGAATTTGTCCAGAAATAGTGGGCCCAACTTGTACAGGGCTATTTGTGGTGCTCTTCTGTTCAATTGATCTATGTGCCTTTTCCTCACTAATATCATGCAGTCTTGATTACCGTAGGTAAAGAGTGATTCCTTCCACTATATTCTTTGTAATGATTGTTTTCGATACTTTGGTATGTTTTTTTCCATAAACATTTTAGAAAAGGCTTGTCCATGTCTCTGAAAAAAAAAATCTTACTGAGATTTGTATAAAAATTACATTAAATCTGTATATCAAGTTGGGAAAATTTTTTACTTTCAGTTCATTTTCTCTCTTTTGTTCAGTTCGGATAATATAATATATATATATTTTTTTCTCTTTTTGTCTTTAATTTCAGTGATTCTTTTCCTGTCCCTTATTCTTGTGTTGGAAGTTTTATTTTACATATTGCATTTCCAAGTTCTAGAATTTCTATTTGGTGTTTTTCTACATCTTTCACTTCTTTGCTTAGACTTTCTACTTCTTTGCTAAGACTTTCTTTCTTTTTTTTTTTTCAAGTATGTTCTTAAAGCTCATTGAGGTATTTGTATGATGGCTGCCTTAAAATTCTCATGGGTAATATATTAGCTCTGTTGTCTTGGTGTGAGCATTTATTGATTATTTTCCTCCTTCAAGTTGAGATTGTCCAGATTTTTTTTTTTTTTGACAGGTGATTTTTTTTTTTTAAAGATTTTATTTATTTGACAGAGATCACAAGTAGGCAGAGAGGCAGGCAGAGAGAGAGGAAGGGAAGCAGGCTCCCTGCTGAGCAGGGAGCCTGATTCAGGGCTCAATCCCAAGACCCTGAGACCATGACTCGAGCCAAAGGCAGAGGCTTTAACCCACTGAGCCACCCAGGTGCCCCATGACAGGTGATTTTTGATAGAAGTTGTGATGTTTTACATATCAGGCTATAAATCTCTCTATCTTATTTAAATCTGTTTTTGGCTTGCCTTCTATGACACTGCCCCATCAGGGGAAAGTAGTGCAGGCACCGACTGCTTACTGACATAGAAGGAGAAGATCATGTATGCTCCACTCAGCATCTGTTGACACCTGGGAGAAGGTTCTTTGTTACTCCTCGGTTGGAGAAGGGGCACAGCTGTTTCCTGGATGTCTACTACACTATCCTGTTTGGAAGGACGGGAATGCCTTATTACTATTTCCCACATGGCTTCCATTGCCGTGGAACGGGCCTGGCCTGTTATATCTGGGTGCCTTTGGAAGTCCTGACTCTCCACTCTCCACGAGGCCTCTCCTCACACCACTCCAGCTAGAAGATGGATGGATATCTCTCTGTCACCAGGTGGAGGTGGAAGTTGAGGGTCTCATGGGTTCTCCACTGATTCAGTGAGGATGTAGGCCCCTCATTCCTGTGCAGCAGGAATGGAAATCTTCACTTCCTCTTTAGTTCTAGGTTTTGCTGTGCAATTTTAATAAATTTCTGTAAATAAACTGTAAAGTTTCAATAAATTTTAAAATGCTGAAATCTTAAACTCATGGATTAAATTTCATATTTGAATGAATCTATTAAAATTTGCTCCTCCATGCTGAGGTTTATTTGTACATTTCAAGCTAGAGCAACTACTCCTGTTGTTCTGAATTCAATTATGAAATTCTGGCTTTGACCTTTAACAAGCTTCTAGAGATGTATAAAAACATGAGAACATTAATAAGTTATTAGGCTTGCCGGCATCCGCTAGTGAGAAATGTCATTTTGTTTCAACATGCTATCCTGTTATCATGACTTGAATAGTTACAGGACTGTTTTATATTCCCTTGTGCTTCTGAGTTTTTTACCTCACATCTTCTGCCTTAGACTAGTCACTCATCAGCGTTAATTTCACCTTCCGGTCTCTAGGTTTTTCACAACAGCCAAAAGGACCCAAAGGTTAATTTCTACTAGACCATTTTGGATGGTATATACACCTTCTGTTGTCATCTCTGTTCCTGTTGTCCTTTTCCTCACAAGCTCCCCAGCTTCGTTCCTTCTGGTGTATCCATTCTATTATTAAATAGTCATTTTCGGGTATTTTTGAATCTCAGGCCATGCGTGTACACAATATTCTGTCCTCTTGCTTGGAATCCACAATCATCCTAAGTTAAACTTCTTGCAGCCCTTGGTAAATCATCTCAGGAATTCTACCTACTTAGAAATTTTCCATGACACTGCCCTACATATTCCTAAATTAAGTCCAGTATTAACTGTTAACACATAAATCTTGAACTCTTTGCTGTTTTTTTCTTTTTAAGATAAACATTTTAGGGCAGTTTTTAATCTATAAAAAAATGAAGGTACCACAGAGTTTCCGTATACTCACACCAGTTTCCTGTATGATTAACATTTTATACTAGAATAGTCAAATAATTTTAGTTCCTGGTACATTCTTATTAACTGAAGTCCCTATTTTATTCAGATATCCTTATTTTTTACCTGCTATTTCTGTTCCAGGAGTACGTCCCGGATAGTACTTTACATTTCACTGTCATGTCTTCTTAGGCATCTGTTGGATGTGACAGTTTCTTAGACATTTCTTCTTTTCAGTGATCTTGAGAATTTTGAGGAATACTGGATATTGTGTAGAATGTCCCTCAGTTTGGATTTATTTGTTTTTTCTTTCATGATTAGAATGGGTGATGATGTTTTAGGGGAGAATATTGCAGAGGGAAAAGGCCATTTTCATCACTTCATGTCAAGAGTGCATGCTCTCAATATGACTTCTTGATTTGACCTTTAGCACTTGACAAGGGTTTGTCAGGCTTCTTCACTGAAACGTACTTTATTTTCCCCATTTCCATACTGTACACTTTGGAAGGGAGTCACTGTGTTCAGCTCACACTTAAGGAATGAGTGGTCAGACATCATTTCCCTGAAAGTGACGCTCGTTATCTACGCAAATCATTTGGAATCCTGCATGGGAGGTCCATCTCTTCTTCATCTATTTTTTTAGTCATTAATTTATATTATTATAAACTCATGAGTATTTTGTATGTATAATTCTTCTTTATTTCATTGCTCTGATTGTTCTAGCTTTGGCCATTGGGAGCTCTTTGAATTGGCTCCTTTTGCATGTGTTGTGTCTTTGGCATGAGAGCAAGAAATAATTATATTTCCCAAAATTCCTTCAATACTGTTCTACATGCAACACATTTCTGATGCTAATATCTGCTGTGTGTTTGTATGTGTGGATGTGTAGGTGGTATAGTTTACATATAATGAGAGACAAAATGGTGTGCAAGGAAAAAAAAAATACGATTCAGGTCTCAGTTTCCAAAATCCATGATTGAGCTTGTGATCTTTAAGAAAACTTCACTTAATCCCATGTTCCATATCTCAAGAAGGAACACCATCCTTATTCACCTGGAAATTGTGAACTTGAAACATCCAATCAGTCACCTTGTGCAACAATCTTGCCACTTAATTACCATTCAGTAATTGTGATTTTCCCTGTCTCTGCTGCCACCATCTTTTTACCATCTGCTTTTACCTCTTACAACTCCAATTGCCTCCAAAGGCAAATTAAATTTGAATATATACAGATTAATGTCATAATTAATAAAGTTTTTAAGAGCAAAACATTTTCATTCAGGGGTACATACATATATAATACAATTATATAAAGACATGCAGTAATCCTCTGCATAATAAATAAGCTCTGGAGTGCTCTTATTTTCTCCCTCTACTTGCTTCTGGCTCTTTCTCATCTTCTAATTTACATATCATATCCTCAGAGTTGCCATCTTTGATCCAAAATTTAGGTTAGAATTTTCAGTTATGGATCCCTGAATTTTATGGAACCTAGAACATAAAACCAGCTTATATCTTTATAGAGATTATTATGATCATAATTTTTCACAATACTGAGGGTCTTTTCCCCTATCTACATTGTAAGTTAGTACTAAAATGCATGTAACAATATATTACCTGCTGATAATCATTTGAATTTTTAAGTTTCCCATACATTAATAGAGAAACTATTATTACAAGATCTTTTGTGGGTATCAAATTAAGTATTTTCAAGTCTGATGCCTGCTACAACATAAACGATGATAATCAAGCTTACTAGACCATAATGCTGCCCATAACTATGTTCATAGTGCTTTTCTCATCAAACCTCAGTAAATACACATATCTGCATGCTACAGAAAAGGTCTGTTTATTAACCCACAAAACAGTTCGAATTGAGATTCTGCTGCTTATTAACATCAGGAACTGGGGGAAGCTCTAGCTGAAGCCTGGGTTTTCCTGAAGTAGGGATGATAATGCCTAAATCAAAGTGCAAAGATAAAGGATGGTATAGACTTTATTTAATTAGATGAGGGATCCCTATATAATTGTCTCTATCTATATAAAGAATTTTTAAATTTGCAGTTTGGTATTATGTTATCAAAACAACTTTACACTTAATGTCATTCTGTTTAATTTCATGTTAATGAATCATCTTATATATAAAAAAGTTAAAAAATATGAGATTTTATATACCCAACACCTAGGATAAAATATAACATTTTTACAAATTACAGAAGTACCTTGAGTTCTGTCTTCTATTACTTTCCCTCTTTGTTAGAAGATGACCAGTATTCTGAAATTTGAATATTCCTTTTCATGTATCTTTTTGCTTACCTATTATTTTATATATTTCAACTCAGCAATACATACCAATTTAACTAATTTAAAAGAAACCTTATATAAATGCTATTATATATGCATATATGTATACATATTTACATATATATCTGCACAAATCTAAACTAAATTTATGTTATCATTTAACGTTATATTTATAAGAATTGTACTTACTGGCACATGTGTCTCTAATATTTTTCAATTTCATCATATAAATATATCAGAGTTGAGAACTGATTTATCCATTTAATTATCCACAGTGATTTAGATCAGCAATATCCAAGAGCATTTTCTGCAATGAAATAAATGCACAGATGATTATTGAGTGCTTTAAATGTAGTTGGTGCAACATAGTAACTGATTTTATTCTATTTTAATTTAGTGATCTAAAATTTAAAAACAATTTAAAGATTTTATTTATTTATTTGAGAGAGATAATTTTGAGAAAGATAGCAGGGAGAGGAACAGAGGGAGAAGGACAGGCAGATTGCACTGAGCGTAGAGCCCAGCCTGGGGCTCAGTCTCACAACCCTGAGATTGTGACCTGAGTTGAAGTCAAGTCTGATGCTTAACTGACTGTGCCACCCACACACCGCTAAAATTTGAATTTGAATAGCCACATGTCCTCAGTAACTACTGTACTGAGCAGCACCGATTTTTTTTTTTTTAAGTTTTAGTTACATTTGCTTATGCTTGTGCATGACTCCTTTGGACATGTGAGAGTTTCTCCTGGATCCATACCAAGTACTAGCATTGATGGGTCACAGGTCAGACATATCCCAAAACTGTAATAGAATTGCCATGTTATTCTCTAAAATTATTGTAACAATTTACACTCCTGCTGTCAGTATGTGGGAGTTCCTGTGTTCCTACTTACTAGGTAACTCTTGACATTGTCAAGCAATAAAAATATCAATATTGTGAGTTTTAACATTTCCCCTTGTGCTTTTAATTTTTATTTACTTAATTACAAGAGAGGTTGAGTACCTTTCATGTTATTTATTGGCCATTTGGAGTTTCATTTCTCTTAAACAGCTGGTCATAAAATGTATCCATTTATTTTATTGGCAAAAATTTAAATGTAGAGCAACCTTCAGTTATGCATTAGTGGTCTCACTGTATTCAAGAAGAATCTGATACAAAGAGAAGCAGAAAATTGTGCAGTTGTGACAGTCATGTCAGTGAATGAGTCCCCTCCCCCAATAATTGTCTTACTGAACTTTGGGATTTTGATGATTTTCTTATTCAGAGAAACTAGAAAGACCAAACACCATGGTCCTGGTTGCCTTATTTGTGACTTAACTGGGTTCGAAAAACAGTGGATGTAGCTTGACTCTGTTGAGTGTTCTGTGGTCCATTGGAGCAGAGTATTGATGAATATTATTAAGACAACCCAGGCTGGAGAAGTTCTCTGTGGGAATGCATCGAACCTGGACCTGCCCAGCATGGTGTTTTCCTATTGCCTGAGATTCCTTTAGATTTGAAATCACTTTTGGGTTTCCTAACTTTAATACCTGCCCCTGTAATTCTCAAATCATTTCAACCTCCCTGGTATATAGCACACACAGAACCTGTGTTTTGGTATTATCAGTAATGAATTTAGAAATTACACAATATGATGTATATTTCTCCCTCCCTCCATAATGGGCTCTGTCCTTCCATCAGGATATGAGTATGTGTATATACATGTCTATAAATATGTCTGTGTGCACCATCTATATCTGTATTTAGTTCAACAAGTGTTCATACTCATGTCCACCTCTAATCCATTACCACAGAGATCATTCTGCCCTCTTCTACTTGGTTTTCTGTTTCTACTTGTTTATTCTACTCCAACAGTGAAAAACTGTGTCCCTCAATCCGCTACCCAATTACAGTTATAACCAGAGTTGTTCAATTCAAATACACATGTAGATGTTTCCAAAATTGTTAACCCACAGCTCGGTGAGACACAATTTTGTCAAAGTGTAATGCTTTGTATAATACTTTTTGCTTTTAGTCTTACAGATTCCACTCATTTCCAAAATTTCTTAAGTCAGCACCTTTCCCCCAACCTGCCCCCAGCCCCCCGCCACCTCCTTCAGTAAAACAGTTTCATACACAGGTAAAACAGATTCTTTTGTCATTCTCTGCATTCCACCCTGGGACCTTCTAATCTCTAAAATGACTCTTGTCCACATTTTTGTATACATCAAAGTCTAGTATTGAACTATAGAGTTCTGTAAGTTTTGACGATTGCACAGTGTCGTGTATCCACTATTCCAGTATCAAACATAAGAGTTCAGGACCTAAAAATTCCCTGTGTCCTATGTATTCAGTCCTCCCACTAAAAACCTCCCACATCACCCCCCAACGACCACTAACTATTTATTGTCTTACGAGTTTGCTTTTCCGGAACGGCATCTAGTTGGATGTAATCTTTTCAGGTTGGTGTCTTTCATTCACCAATATGCAGTTAAGATTTATTCCCATCTTCTCATGGCTTGAGAGCCAATTGTTTGTCATCCTGAGCAGCATTCCATTGTATGGATATAACACAGTTCATCCATTTACCTACTGAAAGATATCTTAGGTGTTTCCAGTTTGGGGCCCTTATAAATAAATCCACTGTAAACTTTCAGGTGCAGTGTTTTTGTGTTTTCTTGTGTGTGGCTGTAAGTTTTCAAATTAATTGTTTAAATATTTAGGAAAGTGACTTCTAGATGATAGGCTAAGATGATGTTTAACTCTGTAAGAAATTACCAAGTTGTATTCATTTTGCAATCCCACCAGCAATGAGGAGAGTTATTGTCCTTCTATATTTTGGTCAGAAGTAGTAGTGTGATTTTTTTTTTTTAATTTACCATTGTGTGTGTGTGTGTGTGTGTGTGTGTGTGTGTGTGTGTGTGTGTGTGTGTTGTACTATGGTACTGCATTGTTGTTTTAATTTGCAACTCCCTTAGGACAGATGATTTTGAGCATCTTTGCATATGCTTCTTTGTTATTTTTATGTCTTCGATGAGGTACCTGTCAGATTTTTCACCCATTTTTCAGGTAGGTTATTTACTCATTGTTGAATTTTAGATGGTTTTGTATATTTTGGATTCACGTCCTATATAAGGTATGTGTTTAGCCAACATTTTCTCCCAGTCTGTGGTTTGTCTTTTCATCTCCCCCCACCCCCGATTCACAATGGGATCTTCAGGAGGGCACATGATGTGGTGAGCACTGGGTCTTACACGAAACTGATAAATGGTTGAACACTACATCTGTAACTAATGATGTACTATATGTTGGCTAATTGAATTTAATTAAACAAAAGAAAAAGGAAACTTCAGGATCTTCACTGTGGTAAACTTCCCTGAAGTAAAGCCCGTGAAAGTGTGGGCACCCCCAAGACTGAGATTCCAGGGGTTTTTCATTGTCCCAACAATTGATCAAGAGTGCCGGTCAGATTGTTCCTACCAGTTGACGGTTTCCCAGCTATGGTTCTCTGGATGCACCTCTCTGTCCAGGTTTCCAGGAGGCAGTTTGTTATGTAGCTTTTATTCTCTTATGTTTCTAGAAAAGACATTGACTTTCAGTTTGTCCAGGCTTCCTTAGTATAAGAATGAATGAGGGTGATAACTTCCAGGATTTGCGCATGTTGGAATTGAAATCAGAAGCCTAATGTATTTTTTATAAATAGAATATGGCTTTTATTGTTGTTGTTTTACTTTACATTTGAATTTATGTTAGTTATATCCTTTTTTGCATTTTGATTATTTTTTTCCTGGTTTGGCCAAATTACTATTGATTCTATATTTCCCATTGCCAACTTGGAAAATTTAATGTGCTTCTCCATTCCATTAATTTTTGACTTTCTTAACCCGGAACTCATGCATTTATTCAGTGAATACTTATTGATTACCTACTACTTAGCGTTTCTTCCTGACATGGGAGTAAAACATTGAACAACATAGAGAAGACGCTGCCATAGTAGAGTTTATATTCTAGGTATTCTAGTGAAGAAAAAATCAAATAAATACACAATAAAATGTCAGTAATCAGTGCTATGGAGGTAAAAATAAATCAGGTAATGGTTTGGAATTGTTTCATTAGTCATTATACTTTGGAAAATTCTGACAAATGTCTGTATTTCTGACAATAAGACACATATTTTCATTGTTTAATTAAAAATAAAAACTCTAGGGGTGCCTGGGTGGCTCAGTGGGTTAAAGCCTCTGCCTTCGGCTCAGGTCATGATCCCGGGGTCCTGGGATCGAGCCCCGCATCGGGTTCTCTGCTCAGCGGGAAGCCTGCTTCCTCCTGTCTCTCTGCCTGCCTCTCTGCCTACTTGAAATCTCTGTCTGTCAAATAAATAAATAAAATCTTTCAAAAAAAAAAAAACAAAACTCTAACTTTCCCCCACAATTAGATTCTACTATCACTTTCCATTATTCCCAGAATGAGCTCTTCAAAATGCTTCTATTTTCTTTTTCTCCCCTTTATTATCAATATCTATATTCACTTATATGGATCATATTTTATTTATTACGTAGATGAAATGAAAAAATAAAATTAAATTAACAATTAAAAATATAAAATTAAAAATAAAATAGAAAATAGAAAAATAGAAAAAAAATCCCTTATAATGCTTAATCTATATTTTATTAAGTTCTATTATATTGCCAATATTATTTTATATTTACTTATATGTATATTCATAGGCATTTGTAGAAATTAGGTATTGCTATATATTTCACATATTTCATTACTCATCACTTTCTTCTTTTCAAAATTTTTCCTCCTTGTAGAGATTTAAAGAAAAATGTTGGTTAGATTCCTCACTCAAATATCTCCTTTACATGAGAATCATGGCTGATAAACTCTTCAATATCTACAAATATCCTTCTTGTGCCCTAGTAAGATATTGACATCTCTGTTGGGTGTAACATCTTTGTATCATATTATTTACTTCTGCTGGTTTTTCTGCGACCTTTTAGCTTCTAGAGTTATACATGAAAAATCTAATGCTGCCCTGATCTTTTCCTTTTTGAGAAAATGTTTCCCCATCCCATCTTTATAAGATTTTTCCCTCCTTTGTGTGTGTGTGTGTGTGACTTCAAAACTCTTATATGTGGTATTATTTTTCTTCATCAGCTCACTAGCACCCAAGTCTTGTTGGAATGCCTTGAATAATGGTAGTACTACACATGGCACAGGTAATGATGGCTGGTGGCTTGTCATTAAGTTGGGACACCTTGTCATCCTGGTGTCCATGCTCTTATTCTTCCCAGACCCACGAATAGAAGACTTTAAACACTTTCGGTACTTGGAAATCAGGCCGATTAGGGAAATTCACACAGGATCAATGTAGTTCTTACACTTCTGCCAGCCAGGCTCTTTCTAGGAGATGAAGATACAGATAGAGATACCGATATACAGACATTATGTGTTTTATTTATAGTTCTCTTAAAGTGATGTCTAGTGCCTGCACTGGCCACAGGAACCTTGCACTACTTTTGTTCTATTGGCTTCCCCTTAGAGCCAAAGCCCTCCTTCCCACTCAGTTATCCACAGGGTGCAGAAAGTGGCTGGGTTATGGCTGGGAGTGGAAGGGAAGAAATATGCTTACGAGTCACCATTTCCTGGAGTCTATTCTAGAAATTGCCTCTGTGGTTGTATATTGATACTGAGAGGTTATAAGGTACTACTTGGACCCTCAGAAAAATGCTTAGGCTATGAATGAAAGCAACCTTAGAAAATTTGTCATAATGAATCATTCTGTATGTTTTTGAAAAATACACAAGGGTTCCATAATAAGCATTTGTTTTAACTGAACAAATGCATTTTCATTTTGGCATATTTTGTCAAGATTTGATGAGATTTCTTATTTAGTAGAATAAGTTTAATAACATCAAAAGAAGGATTTTAGTCAGTCTTATATTCTGGTGAGAATTTTATCTTTGTGTGTGTGAGAATATTTCAGTTTTACTTCCTTAACTAAAGAAATTCTATTTATCATTGAAGTAATTTTCAAACCTCAACGAAATAATTTATGCCTTCTTCTAATTACACGTTTTTGTTAGTATTTGCTTAATATTATAATATTAATATAGTTATTTGACTATCAATCTAAATATTTTTTTCCATGAAACCTGGGCTCTATATAATGTATTTTTAAATAGTCTTTAGCACATATGGGTGTTTAATCGTATTGACAGTAATAGTCATCAGATGAAGATATTAAGTTCCTTGATGTTTTAGAGAGAGCTCAATGATCAGTTTTGCTAAGAGTCTTTAACAGAGACCACTAGGGTTGTTGCTTAATAAGGATATTAAATTTAATTTTTTCTCTTTATTGAAATAGTCTAGAGTTATGTGTAGTGAAATTCCAGAATAAATGAAATATGCTAAAATGTAGACTTTTTTCTTCAATTTTTATTGTTGAGAGAGCAAGAGAGCACACATGGGGTGTAGGGGGAGGGGGAGAGAGAGAGAATCCTAAGCAGGCTCTATTCCCAGCGTGCCTCCCAACACAGGGCTCTATCTCAAGACCTTAAGATCCTAACCTGAGCTGAAATCAAGAGTCAGAGGCTTAACCAACTGAGCCACCCAGGAACCACTAGACTTTTTCTACTAACTGGAACCCTATTCGCAGTTGCAGTTAGCCTAGAAAACTGCTCTCGGATTTGTTTTATCACATAAAAGATCACATGGTTATCACAAATCCACTCAATACTAATTTAAAATGAATTTTCAAAGCTGAAATGAATTACATGTTAATTTGCCTCAGAATTTCTGTAAAGTGGAGTTACCACTATTATAAATCACTGGAGTATTTTCTGAGAGAGGTAAACTTTTAATAAGGAATGACTTTTCTTGTCTAAGTCTAGATAGGAAGCATTTTAGAAAGATAATGAAACATGAACTAAAAATGCCCCGCATGGGAGCGAAGCTGGTGTGTGGGGTAGAGAACGCAGTGAGACTGGAACAGTTTCAGCAGTGGCAGGGTCTCCATCTGTTGGGATCAAAACACAAGTTTTTGCAGCCTTGAGCATGACTTTGGACCGATCGTTTATATTATTCCTTCCAGTGATAGGACTCGATGAGCATAGCGTTAAAAAAAAACTACTTGCCTGTATGAAAGTGAGGAAAATAATTTGTCCTAAAGAAGTGTGACTGTAATTGTTTTTAAATCAAATAGCAGATTCTTCGGACACACTGGCGGCAATAGGATTCGGGTCAGGTGTGCTGAGATTCTAAATTGCTACTGACTTTACCCCAAGGGACAAGATACCATCTGCTACCTGTTCCGTTTGTTATTTGTATTATTGTTGAACTCGTTTGTCTCTTCAGGTGGGTGGATACATGATGTTAGCCTTCCGTTATAGAAGTAAAAAACATGATATTTATTAGTGGATATCTCTTGATATTTAGAACTGTCATTAAGTCATAGTTACTCTAGGCTTCAAATATGCACACTCTAAAAGTCACTGTATTTTTAAAAAATCTAAATCAGAGGCAAGATGTTGTATGTGGAGCAAAGATTTCTACTGTCCTCCACATACCATTAATAATGGTTCTATTTCGGGGCGCCTGGGTGGCTCAGTGGGTTAAGCCTCTGCCTTCGGCTCAGGTCATGATCTCAGGGTCTCTGGGATCGAGCCCCGTATCGGGCTCTCTGCTTGGCAGGGAGCCTGCTTCCTCCCCTCTCTGGCTGCTGCTCTGCCTACTTGTAATCTCTCTCTCTCTCTCTCTCAATCTGTAAAAAAAAAAAAGAAAAAAAAATTAAAAAAAAAAAATGGTTCTATTTCCAATGTTGTCTGCCCAAACCGAGACAGTACCTTGTTCATGTCAAGTGGCCGAATCATAAAGTCTACAGATCCTGGCTTTGGAGGGATTAACAGCCACCGAGGACCAGAGGTACCATCGCCGCAGACTCTTCTAATTTCCCAGGTATCCAAAGGGCAGTACACAAACAAGCCGGGTTGGACGCAGTCTTGGAGTTTTAAGGAAGGAGATGAGGAGCTTGGATATCCACACTTGTAGACATGATGTGGTAGCTCAGGGGACTCCATTACCAACATCTACTGGGTTAGACCACCTGTGTGGTAGAAGCCCCATAGAGTCCCTTCCGTAACACTTTCAGTAGCCTGCCACTCAACGGGCTGCCCCAGGTGTGCCCTGGGGATGGCTTACAGGGAACTTCAGCTCCTGCTCTTCCAGATTATACCTGCCGTGTAGGAAGGCCATCTTGGTCAACAAGAGGCTTTGTGGCGGAGCCATAGAAGGCAGTCCGACCCCACTGCCCCATGATATGGCCTGTGTACTCATCTCTGGGCTGAGGTCTCAGCGGGTGATACTGAAGACTATTTGTGCTAAGTACCAAGTACCCTGCTGGGGCAAGGCAATGAGGCCTAAAGTCACTGAACATATCCCAGGGTTGTTGGAAGCCAGCCCGCCTCTTGACAATTTGGGACTCTCCCTGAACTTTATTTTTAAAGTATGTCCAGCTTTAGCACCAGATTAGGAACCGGGTCATCCTTTAAAACCAGTGCTTTGTCCATGACTAATATTAGGAAGCTAGTCAGGGAGAGCTGCCAAACCACAAAGCATCCTTGCAAGGATGGCCTGGATTATGATAGGGGAAAAGATTTGGATTCCATGATTCATATTATATTTTTGTGAACTGATAGAAACCAACCTATGGGTAACACATATAATAGTTTACATGCAATATTAGAGGAAACACCAAGTCTACTGTATTCCATAAGGCACAAATCAGCTCCTATGACTTTCAATAAAATATATTCTGGGCCTTGTGCTAGTTTTTTTGTTTGTTTTAAATAATGTGTTTTATCTCGTCCTTGTACCAAATAGGTGAAATAAGTGTAATCATTAAATTTTTAGAGAATGGGACTAAGGATTAACATTTTTAAAAACCTACCCACTTTTCCAAAAGCAAGAAATGATTTTTCTTTTTCTACGATGACTCAGTATTAAGCCTAACGGTTTAAGGTTCTTCTGGAGTATTTTTGCATTTTCCTAAGTAGCTGAAAATAAACCCTCAACTTATACATCATGAGTACCTATTTTATCTCAGGATGGAAAAAAATAGAAATAAAACAGATTTTTCTGTGCTTTATTTAATAAATTCTCATAATCTAGAGAAAGCAAGATTAGATAGATGAAACAAATCAAACAATTAAAACATTTAACTGAAATACAGTGTGAGAGAGGTAAATACATATTTACATTAAAACATAGAGGGGTAACATCTAGCAACTTAAAGTATGTCAGATGAAAAATAACTTTTTACAACTGTATTAGGCTTGAATTTTTTTATAATCATATTCCTGAGTGTGTGTCATAAAAGGTGAAATAAATTATATTTACTTCCGGTAACATTACTGCTAGGCTTTGGAAACAGCTGAGTAAGAGCTATTATTTATAGGCCTACATACAATTTCTAAGTGAAATTGAAATGGAAAAAATCACTTTTTTTTTAAAGATTTTATTTATTTATTTGACAGACAGAGATCACAAGTAGGCAGAGAGGCAGGCAGAGAGGAGGAAGCTGACTCCCCGCTGAACAGAGACTCCGATGTGGGGCTCGATCCCAGACCCTGAGATCATGACCTGAGCTGAAGGCAGAGGCTTTAACCCACTGAGCCACCCAGGTGCCCCTGGAAAAATCACTTTTTTCAAAATACCAAGTATACCTACAGAATATTTTTATTTAGTTTAAATTGATGTGTAGATTTGAATATTATAAGAAATCATTTCATGTTCTTCCAACCAGACTTCTGTTTCTGATACTACGATAATGTGCTTTTGAAATTCCCCTATGAAAGTCTTTCAATTTTATCTTACTGGAGATTTCTGTAATTAAAGGAATTTGAGGGGCACCTGGGTGGCTAAGAGGTAAAGCCTCTGTCTTCGGTTCATGTCATGATCCCAGGGTCCTGGGATCGAGCTCCACATCGGGCTCTCTCTCTGTGCAGGAGGGAGCCTGCTTCCCTTCCTCTCTCTCTCTGCCTGCCTCTCTGCCTACTTGTGATCTCTGCCTGTCAAATAAATAAATAAAAATTAAAAAAATAAAAAAATAAAGGAATTTGAATAAGTTAGTCAAATATGGATATATTTTAAATTTAAGGAAAGAATGGTTGGATGGGCAAGCATCAACCTTGGGCTGAAAAGTGTCGTCAGTGGCACCCATCAAAACCAGAATGGAGGGGCGCCTGGGTGGCTCAGTGGGTTAAGCCACTGCCTTCGGCTCAGGTCATGATCTCGGGGTCCTGGGATCGAGTCCCACATCGGGCTCTCTGCTCAGCAGGGAGCCTGCTTCCCTCTCTCTCTCTGTCTTCCTGCCTCTCTGTCTACTTGTGATCTCTCTGTCAAATAAATAAATAAAATCTTAAAAAAAAAAAAAAATGAATGGAGTTGCGACCCTGTATGGAAATTGTTCCATGTCACAAGCCTCTTCTAATAGTTGGTCCTAATGAAGTGTTTGCTGATATTGATGCAAATATAACTTTTTCTCGATAAAAACTATTACTCTTCTCAAAAGCACTGTAAGGTGCATAAAAGCAGTTCTTTGATATTAATTAAATTCTTCAAATTATTTTAAGTCGTCATTTACATACAATAAAATGAACCCTTTACGTGAATGATTCAAAGACTTTCACAAAGAGATACAGAGCAGTGAGCACTGAACTCAGCACCTAGATCATTTCCATCACATCAAAAAATTTCCTTTAACCCCTTACCTCTAACCTGAGCCCACAACAACCTATGACCTATATTTTTATCTCTGCAGTTTTGCCTTTTTGAGAATATCACATAATGGAATTGTATAATACAAGGCTTGTGTCTGCTTCTCACCCTTCACGCTTTGGAATCCATCCATGTGGCCGCATATCTTAGTATTTTTTTTTTCTTTTTATTGTAGAGTCTAGTCCCTTGAATGAACATGCCAAAATGTGACCATTCACGGTGTGAAGAACAACTAGGTTGTTTACCGTTCGGGGCTATAAATATAAAAACAAAAAATACTGTGGATTTTCACCTACAAGTCTTGGTGTGAGCCTGTGTTTTCACTGTCAGTAAATAGCTGGAAGTGGAGTGGCTGAGGTGAGCAGTAAATGTGTTTTTGGGTTTATGAAAAATTGTCGGACATTTTCCAGCACAGCTGGAACATTTTGCATTCATGCCACCAGTGTGTGTAAATTCTAGCTGGTCCACATCCTCATTAGCATCTCTCATTTTTGTTCTTCGATTTTCTCTGTTTCTACAGTGTGATCGAGTTGAAGTGGTATCTACTGTGCTCTTAATTTATGTTTCCTTAAAGACTAAGGGATTTGAGCATTTTCCCATATCTTGTGCCATTTGTGTATCTTCTTTGGGGAAATCTATTCAGATCTTTTTTTTATTTTTCCTCTCTATTGGATCATTTTTCTTTTACTTATTAGATTATTGAATTATATGAATTCTTAATACATTCAGAATATAAACCCTCATATTAATTACTTTATTATTTTAATAATAATAATTTAATAATTTTAATTATTTTAAAATATTTTATTCTAGTTGGTAGCTTTGCCTTTCATTTTATTAAAAGCATCTTAATTTTTTTTTTTTTTTTATTTATTTTTTTCTCATTTTATTTATTTTTTCAGCGTAACAGTATTCATTCTTTTTGCACAACACCCAGTGCTCCATGCAAAACGTGCCCTCTCCATTACCCACCACCTGTTCCCCCAACCTCCCACCCCTGACCCTTCAAAACCCTCAGGTTGCCCCAACCTCCCACCCCTGACCCTTCAAAACCCTCAGGTTGTTTTTCAGAGTCCATAGTCTCTTATGGTTCGCTTCCCCTCCCCAATGTCCATAGCCCGCTCCCCCTCCCCCAATCCCACCTCCCCGCAGCAACCCCCAGTTTGTTTTGTGAGATTAAGAGTCATTTATGGTTTGTCTCCCTCCCAATCCCATCTTGTTTCATTTATTCTTCTCCTATCTCCTACCCCCCCATGTTGCTTCTCCATGTCCTCACATCAGGGAGATCATATGATAGTTGTCTTTCTCCGATTGACTTATTTCACTAAGCATGATACGCTCTAGTTCCATCCACGTTGTCGCAATGAAATCTTGCCATTTGCGACGAAGCATCTTAATTTTTTAACCTATTTACCACCACACTGAGATGTCCAGTACATCAAATTATTTAATAACCTTCTAACCTGAACTTTTTGATACATACACCCATGTTTTTCTTTTGCTTTTCTATTTTTTTAATTCTTTTTTAATTTTAACTTAGTTTAGTCTAGTTTATTCTTTTTTAATTTTTATTTTCTACTATACATATAGAGTTAAACTTCAAGGTAATCCCCTTTCCCCAATCAATGCTACCCCTATAGGCAAACCAGTTTCTAATCCCCCTGTAACTTAGGAAAGTTGAGTCCCTTAACAAAAACATCAAGATACATTCAGGAAGAATCAAAATAACCTTCCTCACCCACACTGAGAATTTATAACCACTCTCCCAATTTTTCCTTCTGTCAGTGTTTCTGTGAATTTGTGTTTGTCCTGATAATATATAAATCTTATACTTGGGGTTCTTTCTGATGAGGTTCTTCCCTTTTTTTTTTTTTTTGCTTATATATATATATTTTTTTTTCTCTTGTCATATACTTTTATCAGTCTTTTTGTTTGTCTGTTTTTGTTTGTATACTTCACAAATCTTACCTTGTGGCCCATTGTTTGTCTGTTTTTGTTTGTATACTTCACAAATCTTACCTTGTGGCCCATTTGGGCTGAGCCTTCTCTTTTATCTTCCCTTTTTTTCCTATCTCTCTCTCTCTTTTTTTCCCTTTTTTCTTTTCCTTTTTTTTTTCTTTCTTCTTCTCTATTTCTTTTTCTTTTCTTTTTTCTCTCATTTGGGTGGGGAATCCTGATTGCACAGAAGCGTCCAGGGTGCACACTGACTGCACTACAATTGATAAGTCCAGCTGCATCTGTTCAGTCATTTCTTACCAAAATGACTAGGAGGAGGAATACCCAACAGAAGAAAAATACAGAGGATGGGCCTTCTGCAACAGAGCTAATGGCTATCGACATAGACAATATGTCAGAAAAGGAATTCAGACTAACAATTATCCAGGCAATAGCTAGGTTGGAGAAAGCCATGGATGACCAAACAGAATTGATTAGGGCAGAACTGAAAGCCACCAGGGATGATGTTCAAAATGCTCTCAATGAGTTCCAATCTAATCTAAATTCTCTAAAAGCTGGGTAACTGAGACAGAAGATAGAATTAGTGATCTGGGGGGCAAACAGATAGAGAAAAAGGATCAGGAGGAAGCCTGGAACAAACAGCTCAGAAGCCACGAAAACAGAATCAGGGAAATAAACGATGCCATGAAATGTTCCAACGTCAGAATTATTGGAATCCCTGAAGGGGAGGAAAAAGAAAGAAGTCTAGAAGATATAGTGGAAGAAGTTGTCTATGAAAATTTTCCCAATCTCATGAATGGAAACAACGTTCATGTACTAGAGGCAGAGAGATTTCCTCCCAAGATTTTAGATTCTCGAAAGTCCTCACAACACCTTATAGTTAGAATGAGGAATTATGTTTCAAGAGAGACCCTCTTAAAAGCAGCTAGGACAAAGAAGCTCCTTACATACAGAGGAAAGCCCATTAGAATAACGTCAGACCTTTCCACAGAGACCTGGCAAGCCAGGAATGTCTGGCAAAATATATTCAGACTACTAAATGAGAAGAACATGCAACCAAGAATACTCTATCCAAGAAGACTGATATTTAAAATGGATGGAGAGATAAAGAGTTTCCAAGACCGGCAAGGCTTAAAAGACTATGCAACCACCAAGCCGACACTGCAGGAAATATTAAGGGGGGTCCTATAAAAGAGAAAAAATCCTAAGAATATCATTGAACAGAAATATAGAAACAATCTACAGACAGAAAGACTTCAAAGGCAACACGATGTCAATAAAAACCCTATCTCTCAATAATCACTCTCAATGTGAATGGCCTAAATGTGCCCATAAAACGACACAGGGTTGCAGATTGGATAAAACGACAGGACCCATCCATATGTTGTCTACAAGAGACCCATTTTGAACCTAAGGATACACCCAGACTGAAAGTGAAGGGATGGATAAGCACCTTTCATGCCAATGGGCCTCAAAAGAAGGCCGGAGTAGCGATTCTCATATCAGATAAATTAGATTTTAAACTAAAGACTGTAGTCAGAGATACAGAAGGACACTACATAATTCTTAAAGGGACTATCTGCCAAGATGATCTAACAATTGTGAATATCTATGCCCCCAATATGGGAGCACCCAATTACATAAGAAAACTATTAATCAAGATAAAGAGTCATATTGATGTGAATACAATAATAGTAGGAAATCTTAATATGCCTCTCTCAGAAATAGACAGATCATCGAAGCAGAAAATTAATAAAGAAATAAGAGCATTGAGTGAAACATTGGACCAGATGGACCTCCTCGACGTATACAGAACATTCCACCCTAAAACAACAGAATATTCATTCTTCTCAAGTGCACATGGAACCTTCTCCAGAATAGACCACATACTGGGTCACAAAGCAGGACTCAACCGATACCAAAAGACTGACATTATTCCCTGCATATTCTCAGATCACAATGCTTTGAAACTGGAACTCAATCACAAGGAAAAGTTCAGAAGGAACTCAAACACCTGGAAGTTAAGACCACCTTGCTTAAGTATGCTTGGATCAACCAGGAGATCAAAGATGAACTTAAACAATTCATGGAAACCAATGAGAATGAAGACACTTCGGTCCAAAACCTATGGGATACAGCAAAGGCGGTTCTAAGGGGGAAATACATAGCCATCCAAGCCTCCCTCAAAAACATTGAAAAATCCAGAATACACCAGCTGTCTCTACACCTTACAGAACTGGAGAATCAACAACAAATCAAACCAACTCCACATGCAAGAAGGGAAATAATCAAGATTAGAGCAGAGATCAATGAGGTAGAAATGAGAGATATAGTAGAATGTATCAATGAAACTAGAAGCTGGTTTTTTGAAAGAATCAATAAGATTGATAAACCATTGGCCACACTAATCCAAAAGAAAAGAGAGAAAGCCCAAATTAATAAAATTATGAATGAAAAGGGAGAGATCACAACTAACACCAAGGAAATAGAAACAATCATCAGAAATTATTACCAACAGTTATATGCCAATAAGTTAAGCAACCTAGATGAAATGGATGCATTCCTGGAAAACTACAAACTCCCAAAATTGAACCAGGAAGAAATTGACAACCTGAATAGACCAATATCTAGTAACGAGATTGAAGCAGTGATCAAAAACCTCCCAAAAAACAAGAGCCCAGGACCTGACGGATTCCCTGGGGAATTCTACCAAACTTTCAAAGAAGAAATAACACCAATTCTCCTGAAGCTGTTCCAAAAAATTGAAGCAGAAGGAAAACATCCAGACTCTTTTTTTTTTTAAGATTTTATTTATTTATTTGACAGAGAGAGATCACAAGTAGGCAGAGAGGCAGGCAGAGAGAGAGAGAGGGAAGCAGGCTCCCCGCCGAGCAGAGAGCCCGATGCGGGACTCGATCCCAGGACCCTGAGATCATGACCTGAGCCGAAGACAGCGGCTTAAACCACTGAGCCACCCAGGCGCCCCCATTCCAGACTCTTTTTATGAAGCCAGCATTACCCTGATCCCCAAGCCAGGCAAAGACCCTACCAAAAAGGAGAATTTCAGACCAATATCACTGATGAATATGGATGCAAAGATTCTCAACAAGATCCTAGCAAACAGGATCCAGCAGCACGTTAAAAAGATTATCCACCATGACCAGGTGGGATTCATCCCTGGGTTTCAAGGTTGGTTCAACATTCACAAATCAATCAATGTGATAGAACAAATCAATAAGAGAAGAGAGAAGAACCACATGGTCCTCTCAATTGATGCAGAAAAAGCATTTGACAAAATCCAGCATCCGTTCCTGATGAAAATGCTTCAAAGTATAGGGATGGAGGGAACATTCCTGAACTTCATAAAATCTATCTATGAAAGACCCACAGCAAATATCATCCTCAATGGGAAAAAGCTTGCAGTCTTCCCGTTGAGATCAGGAACACGACAAGGATGCCCACTCTCACCACTGTTGTTCAACATAGTATTAGAAGTTCTAGCAACGGCAATCAGACAACAAAGAGAAATAAAATGTATCCAAATTGTCAAGGAAGAAGTCAAACTCTCTCTCTTCGCAGATGACATGATTCTTTATATGGAAAACCCCAAAGACTCCACCCCCAAACTACTCGAACTCATACAGCAATTCAGTAACGTGGCAGGATACAAAGTCAATGTACAGAAATCAGTGGCTTTCTTATACACTAACAATGAAAATACAGAAAGGGAAATTAGAGAATCGATTCCATTTACTATAGCACCAAGAACCATAAGATACCTGGGAATAAACCTAACCAAAGAGGTAAAGGACCTGTACTCTAGGAACTACAGAATACTCATGAAAGAAATTGAAGAAGACACAAAAAGATGGAAGACCGTTCCATGCTCTTGGATTGGAAGAATAAACATCGTTAAAATGTCTATACTGCCTAGAACAATCTATACTTTTAATGCCATTCCAATCAAAATTCCACCGGTATTTTTCAGAGAGCTGGAGCAAATAATTCCTAAAATTTGTATGGAATCAGAAGAGACCCCGAATTGCTAAGGAAATGCTGAAAAACAAAACCAAAACTGGCGGCATCACGTTACCCGATTTCAAGCTTTACTACAAAGCTGTGATCACCAAGATAGAGTGGTACTGGCATTAGAAACAGACACATTGACCAGTGGAACAGAATGGAGAGCCCAGATATGGACCCTCAACTCTATGGTGAAATGATCTTCGACAAAATATTCAATGAAGGAAAAAATATTCAATGGAAAAAAGAGTCTCTTCAATAAATGGTGCTGGGAAAACTGGACAGCGATATGTAGAAGAATGAAACTCGACCATTCTCTTACACCGTACACAAAGATAAACTCGAAATGGATAAAAGACCTCAACATGAGACAGGAATCTATCGGAATCCTAGAGGAGAACCTAGGCAGTAACCTCTTCGATATCAGCCACAGCAACTTCTTTCAAGATATGTCTCCAAAGGCCAAGGAAACAAAAGCAAAAATGAACATTTGGGACTTCATCAAGATCAAAAGCTTCTGCACAGCAAAGGAAACAGTCAACAAAACAAAAAGGCAATCCACGGAATGGGAGAAGATATTTGCAAATGACAGTACAGACAAAAGGTTGATATCCAGGATCTATAAAGAACTTCTCAAACTCAACACACACAAAACAGAGAATCATATCAAAAAATGGGCAGAAGATATGAACAGACACTTCTCCAATGAAGACATACAAATGGCTATCAGACACATGAAAAAATGTTCATCGTCACTAGCCATCAGGGATATTCAAATTAAAACCACATTGAGATACCACCTGACACCAGTTAGAATGGCCAAAATTAGCAAGACAGGAAACAACGTGTGTTGGAGAGGATGTGGAGAAAGGGGAACCCTCTTACACTGTTGGTGGGAATGCAAGTTAGTGCAGCCACTTTGGAGAACAGTGTGGAGATTCCTGAAGAAATGAAGAATAGAGCTACCCTATGACCCTGCAATTGCACTGCTGGGTATTTACCCCAAAGATACAGATGTAGTGAAAAGAAGGGCCATCTGTACCCCAATGTTTATTGCAGCAATGGCTACGGTCGCCAAACTGTGGAAAGAACCAAGATGCCCTTCAATGGATGAATGGATAAGGAAGATGTGGTCCATATACACAATGGAGTATTATGCCTCCATCAGAAAGGATGAATACCCAACTTTTGTAGCAACATGGACGGGACTGGAAGAGATTTTGCTGAGCGAAATAAGTCAAGCAGAGAGAGTCAAGTATCATATGGTCTCACTTATTTGTGGAGCATAACAAATAACATGGAGGACATGGGGAGATGGAGAGGAGAGGGAGTTGAGGGAAACTGGAAGGGGAGATGAACCATGAGAGACTATGGACTCTGAAAAACAACAAGAGGGTTTTGAAGGGGCGGGGGGGGGGGGGTGGGAGGTTGAGGAACCAGGTGGTGGGTAATAGGGAGGGCACGTACTGCATGGAGCACTAGGTGTGATGCCAAAACAATGAACACTGTTATGCTGTAAATAAACAAATTAAAAAAAAGATATATTCAAATGGACAGAGAGATAGGAAATATTATTACACATGAAATAATAATAATAATAATAAACTTTGTTATGTATCAAATAGTCATCACTTAATACTCCAGACTCCCTTTAGGGAACAAACTGTGCTACTCACAAAAAGGAGAAAAGCCACATGGAAACCATGGAAACACACTGAAGGCAGGTGATCACATTAAAATATCAACATTTGGACTCTGGACTTAGAACACTATTTACTGCTTCCAGAATTAACAAAAAACAAAAGATCATTCACATGAAGTCACGTGCACGATTAAAACATTTGCTACATTAAAAAAAAAGCATCTTATGTGGGGATAAAAATACATTATATGTTTATAAAAAAAAAATTGGAAGGGGCGGCGAACCATAAGAGATTATGAACTCTGAAAAACAACCAGAGGGTTTTGAAGGGGGTGGGAGGTTGTGGGAATAGGTGGTGGGTAATAGGGAGGGCACGTATTGCATGGAGCACTGGGTGTTGGGCAAAAACAATGAATACTGTTACACTGAAAAAATAAATAAAGTTAAATACTGAAAAAATAAATAAATAAATAAATAAAAACATCTCTTTTTTTTTCCATTTTATTTATTTTTTCTGCGTATAGATTCTTAGACTCTTTGGTTAGGTTTATTCCTAGGTATCTTATAGTTTTGGGTGCAATTGTAAATGGGATTGACTCCTTAATTTCTCTTTCTTCTGTCTTGTTGTTGGTGTACAGAAATGCAACTGATTTCTGTGCATTGATTTTATATCCTGACACGTTACTGAATTCCTGTACAAGTTCTAGCAGTTTTGGAGTGGAGTCTTTTGGGTTTTCCACATATAGTATCATATCATCTGCGAAGAGTGATAGTTTGACTTGTTCTTTGCCAATTTGGATGCCTTTAATTTCTTTTTGTTGTCTGATTGCTGAAGCTAGGACTTCTAGTACTATGTTGAATAGCAGTGGTGATAATGGACATCCCTGCCGTGTTCCTGACCTTAGCGGAAAAGCTTTCCGTTTTTCTCCATTGAGAATGATATTTGCGGTGGGTTTTTCATAGATGGCTTTGATAATATTGAGGTATGTGCCCTCTATCCCTACACTTTGAAGAGTTTTGATCAGGAAGGGATGCTGTACTTTGTCAAATGCTTTTTCAGCATCTATTGAGAGTATCATATGGTTCTTGTTCTTTCTTTTATTAATGTGTTCTATCACATTGATTGATTTGCGGATGTTGAACCAACCCTGCAGCCCTGGAATAAATCCCACTTGATCGTGGTGAATAATCCTTTTAATGTACTGTTGAATCCTATTGGCTAGTATTTTGGCGAGAATTTTTGCGTCTGTGTTCATCAAGGGTATTGGTCTGTAGTTCTCTTTTTTGGTGGGATCCTTGTCTGGTTTTGGGATCAAGGTGATGCTGGCCTCATAAAATGAGTTTGGAAGTTTTCCTTCCATTTCCTTCCATTTCTATTTTTTGGAACAGTTTCGGGAGAATAGGAATTAGTTCTTCTTTAAATGTTTGGTAGAATTCCCCTGGGAAGCCGTCTGGCCCTGGGCTTTTGTTTGTTTGGAGATTTTGGATGACTGTTTCAATCTCCTTACTGGTTATGGGCCTGTTCAGGTTTTCTATTTCTTCCTGGTTCAGTTGTGGTAGTTTATATGTCTCTAGGAATGCATCCATTTCTTCCAGATTGTCCAATTTGTTGGCGTAGAGTTGCTCATAGTATGTTCTTATAATTGTCTGTATTTCTTTGGTGTTAGTTGTGATCTCTCCTCTTTCATTCATGATTTTATTTATTTGGGTCCTTTCTCTTTTCTTTTTGATGAGTCTGGCCAGGGGTTTATCAATCTTATTGATTCTTTCAAAGAACCAGCTCCTAGTTTCATTGATTTTTTCGATTGTTTTTTTGGTTTCTATTTCATTGATTTCTGCTCTGATCTTTATGATTTCTCTTCTCCTGCTGGGTTTAGGGTTTCTTTCTTGTTCTTTCTCCAGCTCCTTTACGTGTAGGGTTAGGTTGTGTACTTGAGACCTTTCTTGTTTCTTGAGAAAGGCTTGTACCGCTATATATTTTCCTCTCTGGACTGCCTTTGCTCATAGATTTTGAACTGTTGTGTTTTCATTATCATTTGTTTCCATGAATTTTTTCAGTTCTTCTTTAATTTCCTGGTTGACCCATTCATTCTTTAGAAGGATGCTGTTTAGTCTCCATGTATTTGGGTTCTTTCCAGCTTTCCTCTTGTGATTGAGTTCTAGCTTCAGAGCATTGTGGTCTGAAAATATGCAGGGAATGATCCCAATCTTTTGATACCGGTTGAGACCTGATTTGTGACCCATAATGTGATCTATTCTGGAAAAGGTTCCATGTGCACTAGAGAAGAATGTGTATTCTGTTGCTTTGGGATGAAATGTTCTGAATATATCTGTGATGTCCATCTGGTCCAGTGTGTCATTTAAGGCCTTTATTTCCTTATTGATCTTTTGCTTGGATGATCTGTCCATTTCAGTGAGGGGAGTGTTAAAGTCTAAAGTACTAAAGTAATAGTACAACTATTATTGTATTATTATTGATGTGTTTCTTTGATTTTGTTATTAATTGGTTGATATGGTTGGCTGCTCCCACGTTAGGGGCATAGATATTTAAAATTATTAGATGTTCTTGTTGGACAGACCCTTTGAGTAGGATATAGTGTCCTTCCTCATCTCTTATTATAGTCTTTGGCTTAAAATCTAATTGTTCTGATATAAGGATTGCCACCCCAGCTTTCTTCTGATGCCCATTAGCATGGTAAATTGTTTTCCACCCCCTCACTTTAAATCTGGAGGTGTCTTCACGTCTAAAATGAGTTTCTTGGGCGCCTGGGTGGCTCAGTGGGTTAAGCTGCTGCCTTCAGCTCAGGTCATGATCTCAGGGTCCTGGGATCGAGTCCCACATCGGGCTCTCTGCTCAGCGGAGTGCCTGCTTCCCTTCCTCTCTCTCTGCCTGCCTCTCTTGTGATTTCTCTCTGTCAAATAAATAAATAAAATCTTTTTAAAAAATAAATAAATAAATAAATAAAATGAGTTTCTTGTAGGCAACATACTGATGGGTTTTGTTTTTTTATCCATTCTGATACCCTGTGTCTTTTGATTGGGGCATTTAGCCCATTAACATTCAGGGTAACTATTGAGAGATATGAATTTAGTGCTATTATTAGTCTGTAAGGTGACTGTTACTGTATATTGTCTCTGTACCTTTCTGATCTACTACTTTTAGGCTCTCTCTTTGCTTAGAGGACCCCTTTCAATATTTCCTGTAGAGCTGGTTTGGTGTTTGCAAATTCTTTCAGTTTTTGTTTGTCCTGGAAGCTTTTGATCTCTCCTTCTATTTTCAATGATAGCCTAGCTGGATAGAGTATTCTTGGCTGCATGTTTTTCTCATTGAGTGCTCTGAATATATCATGCCAGCTCTTCCTGGCCTGCCAGGTCTCTGTGGATAAGTCTGCTGCCAATCTAATATTTTTACCATTGTATGTTACAGACTTCTTTTCTCAGGCTGCTTTCAGGATTTTCTCTTTGTCGCTAAGACTTGTAAATTTTACTATTAGGTGACGGGGTGTGGACCTATTCTTGTTGACTTTGAGGGGGGTTCTCTGCATCTCCTGGATTTTGATGCTTGTTCCCTTTGCCATATTAGGGAAATTCTCTCCAATGATTCTCTCCAATAGACCTTCTGCTCCCCTCTCTGTTTCTTCTTCTTCTGGAATCCCAATTATTCTAATGTTGTTTCATCTTATGGTGTCACTTATCTCTCGAATTCTCCCCTCATGGTCCAGTAGCTGTTTGTCCCTCTTTTGTTCGGCTTCTTTATTCTCTGTCATTTGGTCTTCTATATCACTAATCCTTTCTTCTGCCTCATTTATCCTAGCATTGAGAGATTCCATTTTTGATTGCACCTCATTAATAGCTTTTTTGATTTCAACTTGGTTAGATTTTAGTTCTTTAATTTCTCCAGAAAGGGCTTTAATATCTCCAGAGAGGGTTTCTCTAATATCTTCCATGCCTTTTTCGAGCCCGGGTAGAATGTTCAGAATCGTCATTCTGAACTCTTGATCTGACATATTACCAATGTCTGTGTTGATTAGGTCCCTAGCCTTTGGTACTGTCTCTTGTTCTTTTGTTTGTGGTGATTTTTTCCGCCTTGTCATTTTGTCCAGATAAGAGGATATGAAGGAGCAAATAAACTACTAAAAGGGTGGCAAAGACCCCAGAAAAATGTGCTGTAACCAAATCAGAAGAGACCCCTAATTGTGGGGGGGAGAAAGGGGATAAAAACAGGTTTTTCCTTGATAGATGAACTTCATCCTGGCTGGATATTTTGTTGATCTTCTGGGGGAGGGGCCTGTTGTAGTGACTTTCAAGTGTCTTTGCCCGAGGCGGGATTGCACTGCCCTTACCGGCGGCCGGACTAAGTAATCGGCTCAGGTTCGCTTTTGGGAGCTTCTGTTCCCTGAACGCTTTCCGTAGAGTTCCAGAGGACGGGAATGAAAATGGCGGCCTCCTAGTCTCCGGCCTGGAGGAGCCGAGAGCCTGGGGCCCCACTCCTCAGTGCGCCCCCAGAGGAAAGCACCCAATCACTCCCGTATCCCCAGCCTCCAGCCGCGCTCCGAGCTCACCCAGCCCGCGACCAGTTCAAGGTAACCCCGAGCTGAGAGTTCAGTCCTCAGCTCTGTCTCTGCAGCCGGCTTCTCTGTTCTAATACCTGTGAGCTCTCCGACACTCTGACACCCCCGATCCTTCTGTGACCCTGCGGGACCTGGGGCCACGCTGACCCCGCGTGGGCTTCACCCTCGTTTAGCCTCTGGAGCAATGTCCCTCAGTGGAACAGACTTTTAAAAGTCCTGATTTTGTGCTCCGTTGCTCCGCGGCTTGCCGGGAGCCGGCCCCTCCCCCCGCGGTCTATCTTCCCCTCGTTTTAGATTCACTTCTCCGCCAGTCCTACCTTTCAGAAAGTGGTTGATTTTCTGTTTCTAGAGTTGCTGTTCTTCTTCTCTTCGCTCTCCCATTGGATTTGTAGGTGTTTGCAATGTTTAGATAAGCTATCGAGCTGATCTCCTGCTACCTGATGTAGTCTCAGCCTGCTACTTCTCCGCCATCTTGACTCCTCACCAAATAAAAGCATCTTATGAAGTACACAACTTCTTATTTACTTTGAGGAAGTCAAATTTATCATTTTTTTCTTTTATAGTTTTTGCTTTTCTGAATTTTTAGCAAAGAAAACAGCATAACTCAACGTCAGAAAAATTTTCTTTAATGGTTTCAATCAGATAGTTCAAAGTTTTCATTTTTATACTTAATTTTCTGATAAATATTTAGTAAACTTTAGAATATGGTGCAAGATAGAGTTTGCAGTACATTTTTTTGCATGTATACTAACATAATTTCCAGAATTATTTGTTGAAAATACTACCTTTTCTCCCTTAAATTACATTTGTATTGGGACATCTGTCAACAATGAATTGATAATATATATATACATATATATATATACATACATATATATATATATATATATATATATACAGCAGTTAGATATCCAGACACTCCATTAATCTACATGACTATTTTTGAGTCAATATTGCACTGTTTTAATGATTTCAGTTTTTAGTAAGTTGTGATGCTAGGTGGTCTGAGTCCTCTAGCTTTATTCTTTTTTTCTATTTTTTTAACTTTTCTACATATCTTATTTTTTCATAAAAGTATTTTACAATCAGTGTGTCCATTTCTGCCAAAATTCTGTTGGAATTTCCTATTTAGATTTCACTGAATATATAATTTGGGAGGAATATTGAAATCATATTATTAAGTCTTTCAATTCATGAGCATCGTGTACTTCTCCATTTAGATCCTCTTCAGTTTCCTCAGAAATACTTTGTGGTCTACAATATGCAGGTCTTACATATAGTTTATGAAATTTTTCCCTAAACCTTTCATATTTTTCATGCTATTATAAACCTTTTCAGTTCTATAAGTTGTACTTTAAATATTTTGAAGCTCTTTTTTTGGAGTGGGTATATTCTTCTGTGTTTAGGATTGTTAACTCTTCTTGGTGAATTGACCCTTCTTTAACCTTGGTAGTATTCCTTGTGGTACAGTCTACTTAGCCTGATATTATATAGCCAATCTGGAGCTTGTGGATTTCTGTTAGCATGGCTTATTTTATAAATTCCTCTATCTTTGTAGAGGATAAATTAATATAAATTAATTTATAGATCATTTATAGATTTATTAATTTATAGATTGATTCATAAATTAATTTATAGATTGACTTATAAATTAATTTATAGATTAATAAATTAATCTATCTTTGTTTTGTATAATTAAAGTGGATGTTTTTAAACATGGCATGTATGTAAATCTTGCTTTTTTTAATCCAACTTAACAAAATTTATAATTTAACTGATATACTTAAAAGATGTCTTTAATGTAACTATCAATATATTTACCTTTTTAAAGAGATTTTATTTATTTATTTGACAGAGAAAGAGAGAGATCACAAGTAGAGAGACAGGCAGAGAGGCAGAAGCAGTGTCCTTGCTGAGCCTGATGCAGGGCTCCATCCCAGGACCCTGAGATCATGATCTGAGCTGAAGGCAGAAGCTCCCATCCAAGTACTAACCAGGTCTGACCCTGCTTGGCTTCCAAGATCAGAAGAGATCAGGCGCATTCAGGGTGGTATGGCCGTAGACCCGAAGGCAGCAGCTTAACCCACTGAGCCACCCAGGCACAATACATACTTTTAAATTTACTTTTTTATTTACTTTTAAATATACTATTTTGCTATTTATTTCCTATTTTGCTTTGCTCCTCTTTTTTTCTTTTTGGCCTTTATTTAGAAATGTAATATTTTTTATTCCATTTTATCCTCACTATTGATTTTTGGATCATGCTCTATTTTTGTTTTTTAGTAATTGTTCTAGGATTACAAAATATATTTTATCACAACTTACCTTTATGCAGTATTATGTATTGTACAGTGTAAGAATCTTATCACAATTCTCTCCCATCTCCTCACTTTCCTCCTTTGTACTTCATTATCTAATCTTTTATTTTGACGTTTAGTATAAAACTCACACACTTTTAATTTTTTTGTATTGTTAATATATTTTTCTTTTTTTAATTTTAAAAGTATGTAACAAACAGATAAAAATCTGGGAAACTATATACATCAAAATTTAACACAGATTTTTTTTTAAATTTTATTTTAGTTTTAAGGAGGTTAAATATATGGAAAATACTTTTATTAAAAAATGTTATTTATTTTTTAGATTTTATTTATGGGACAGAATGAGCACAAACAGGGGGAGTAGAAGAGGGAGAAGCAAGGTCCCCACTGAGTGGGGAGCCTGAATCTGGGCTTGATCTCAGGACCCTGGAATCATGACCTTTGCCGAACACAGATCTTAACCAACTGAGCTACCCAGGTGCTCCTTAAAGATGTTATCTTTAATTTATCTCTACACCCAAGGTGAGCCACATGTTCTCTTGACTGAGACAGCATGGTGCCCTGGAAAGTACTTCTTCTATTTACTCTAATTTTCACCCCTTCTGATTCCCTTCATTTCTTTTTGTGGATCCAGTTCTCCGTCGGTGTCATGTTTATTCTGTCTGTGGGGCAGGTCTGCTTCCAGTAAACCCTGCAGGTTTTGTTTGTTTGTTTTCCCATCAACTGAAAAGTCTGATATTTTTCTTATATTTTACCCTTTATGTTTATTATTTTTCACCCTTTCTGGCTGCTTTCAGTATTTCCTCTTAACCTTTGTTTTCCCACACTTTGGCTATAACATGTTATTATGTATTTTTTTTAATTTATCCTGTTTATGGTTCTCTGAGCATCATGGTCTACTGTACTAGTTTCATTAATTTAAGAAAATGCTTGCCACTCTCATTCAGCTGTTCCTCTGATCCTTTCTTATTCTTTGTATGTTTTTATTTTTCTACTCGGACTTCAGTTATATGTATGTTAAACATTTTGATATAAAGCTCCTAATTTTTAGAGCTCTGGTCGAAATTTTAAAAATTATTTTTATCATTTATTTTGGATAATTTCTATTTAGCTGTCATAAAGTACACCAATTACTTCTTTTTCTCTGCTCAGTATATACTATTAAGCTTTTTGAATGACTTCTGTATCTCAGTTATCAGTTTTGCATTTCTGGCATTTCTGTTAGATTCTTTCTTAGATTGCCATCTTGCTACTAAAATTTCCCATCTACTTCTGCATGCTATGTCTTTTCCACTATATCCTTTGACTAATTAATCACAGTTCCTTCAAAATCCCTACTTGAGAGTTTCACCAACAGGCCCATTTCTAAGTTTGAGTCTGTTAACTGGTTCTCCCCTTTAAAATGAGTAATTTTCTTGTTATTTTCCCCCTTTCAGTGTGTATCATGTATTTGGTAGCATTTCAGATACTATACATGAAAGATGAGTAAAGACTAAGCAGAATTGGGGCACCTGGGTGGCTTAGTGGTTTGGGCCGCTGCCTTCGGCTCGGGTCGTGGTCTCGGGGTCCTGGGATCGAGTCCCGCATAGGGCTCTCTGCTCAGCGGGGAACCTGCTTCCCTCTCATTCTCTCTGCCTGCCTCTCTGCCTACATGAGATCTCTCTCTGTCAAATAAACAAATAAAATCTTAAAAAAAAAGTTTAAAAAAAAGACTAAGCAGAATTTTATTCTTGCTTGGAAATGGATATGGCTCAGGAGTGCCTGAGGCGCTCAGTCAATAAGCATCTGACTTTTGATCTCAGCTGAGGTCTTGATGTCAGGGTCATGAGTTCAAGCCCCATACTGGGCTAGATGCTGGGCATGGAGCCTAGTTAGAGAGAGAGAGACAGAAAGACATATAGAAAGGCATGTCTCTTTTTCTTACGGTGTTAATGGAGAGATTTGAATTAATCTAGTCATAAATTAGGGGGGCTTAGCTTTTATTGTTGCTAAAGTCACCGTCAGTGAGCCATAGACTTCAAATTACTCCATCTTGGCTGACTGCTACCTTGTGCTGCAAGACCTGGAGTGACATAGATTTTCTCAGTGTTGCAGCTTTAGTCAAGGTATTAATGGGATTGTACGCCTGAGACACAGAGGGGCTCTTTTCTTCCTCTGTTCTTCCAATGGTGGGTTGCTGTTGATTTTACTTAATATAAAACCCTGAGTGGGCAGTGGGGAATTAAGGGATGTGTCCTTGGTTCTCCTTCTTTAGCCTTAGTCTTAGGGTCTGGTCTGTGTTTGTGTGCCTCCAATATAGCCCCCCTCCCCCCACACACAAACTTTTTCTCCAACTCGATAGCTGTCAGCCAAACACTGCCTTGCAACACTGAGGTGTCTTTAGGAAGAATGATTTTCCTGCTCTTACCCTGATTTGTTTCAGTGCATGGTCCTTGATGAGAATGCATTCCCTTACCCTGTTCTAGAAACAGAAGGCTTTTGTTTGTTTCTTTCTGCTAGAAGTGACCAGCCATTCCCCTGAAACAGTGGAGATGGGTGGGAAGGGTTCTAGTTTCTCTTTTACATAGACAGTTTTTGTTTCTTATGAGGTAAGGGTCTGGGCTCTGTACCACTCTGCTCATGATGGCTTATCACTCCACATCTCTCTGTGTCACTGCAAGCCCTCTGAGCTAGAGCCTTCCCCAGCCTCTCTCATGAGCACCCAATGAAACTTGGTTTTAGGGCATCCAGGTAATTAAATTCTCTCATTCACCTGCACTTGACCCTTAAGAATTCATGACAATTTATTTCATTTTCTTTTATTTTGAAAGTATAATTTTGCTAGATATATAACTCTAAATTTCTCTCTTTCATCACTTTAAATATTTCACACCACTGTCTTCTTTCTTGCATGATTTCTGACAAGAAGTCTGCTGTAGTTTTTAATCCTTATTCTTCTGTAGGTACGGTGTTTTGTTATTGTTGTTTTGTTTTGTTTTTGTTATTCTACTATGCCTTTTTTGAAGATTTTGTGTTTAGCTTTGATTTTCTACAGTTTCAATATAATATGCCTAATGATAGTTTTTGTTTGTTTTCTATATGTATGCTGCTTTGTGTTCCCCAAGCTTCCTGATTTTATGGTTTGATGTTATTATTGTTGTTATTATTATTATTGGTTTCTGCTATTATTTATTCAAATATTTCTTTCAGTTTCATTCTCTCATTTTTTTTTTATACTCTGATTATATGCATGTTACACCTTTTGAAATTTTTACACAGTTCTTATATATCCTGATTTTTTTTTTCTTTTCATTTTTTTTCCCTTCATATTTCATTATGGGAAGTTTTTACTGACATACTTACAGGCTTACCAGTTTTTTCCTCAGCCATGTGCATTCTATTAATGGACTTTGCAAAAACATTCTTCATTTTTCTTACATTGTTTTTAATTTCTAGCATTTTTTTCTAACATTTCCATCTCCTTATTTATATTACTCACCTGTTTTTGCCTGTTATCAAATTTTCAATTAAAGGACTTAACGTTTTAATCACGTTTATTTTAAAATCATCATTCAAGGGATGCCTGGGTAGCTTGTACTATTAAGTACAAGGTAAGAGTCTGCCTTTGGCTCAGGTCACGACCCCAGGGTCCTGGGATCGAGTCCCACATCGAGCAGGGAGCCTGTCCTGCCTGCTGCTCCCCCTGCTTGTGCTTGCTCTCTTGCGCTCTCTCTGACAAATAAATAAAATCTTTAAAAAAAAATTCATCATCAAGAAATTCCAGATTTGTACCATACATGAATCTTATTTTAATGTTTGCTTAGTGTCTTCAGATTGTATTCTATTTTTTCCCTGCCTCTTAGAATGCCTTGAAGTTTTTTTTTTTTTTTTTGTTGAAACCTGAACATAATGTACCAGGTAATAATCCCTTAGACTGAGGTTTTATTTTAATCTGACTCTGAATTGGGCTACGTTTATGTTTGTTTGTAATGATAGATGTCACGGGGTTCAAAATCCCCTAATATCTTTGCTTACTCTCCCCTGTTTCCTTTAGATTGTCCTAAGAACTACTTAAACTGAGTGAGACTTGCTGGCTCATTCTGCTCTAATTATTACTGTTAGAGTTCTGAAACCCTGTGGATGTGTTCATAAGGAGCGGGAAAGAGGAAAGATTTCATAATCTTAAGATTAAATCTCTCTTTTCATGGGCCCTGACTTCCAGAGTGGTTCAAAATTGCTCCCCGCCCCCATCTTCTCTTCATGTGACAGGATTAGTAGAAGGAGTTAGATGATTGGAGTTGGATAATTACTTTTAAGCCTGTGTAAGATAGACTCTGGCAAAGCCTTTTGCTCTGGAGACTCAGTGTTTGGAGAACACATTGGCATATTTCACATGGTTACTTCTTCACTCCCCCTGCCAAAGACACAGGGCGATATTCTTGTCCTTCACTAAAAGAAATAATGGGGACCTGGACATAAAACCCGTAAAAACAGAGGGGCTTCCCCAAGATTGCATGCCCTCAGGATTTTCTCACTCTCAAGCTGGTCCACTGTCATCAAATCACCGTTGAAATGTTCCTGCCAGTTTATGGCTCCAGCAGCTTATGCTCTAGTTAATCTGATCTCTGCTGGGATTCTCTGTATTGGCTTGTCTTTCCAGATTTGAGTCTGCCAGCTTGCCTTGCAACCTAAATTCTCTAATGGGCCCAGGAAAAGTCGCTGATTTTCAGATTATTCAGCCTTTTTTTTTTCTTTTGCAGTAAGCATGGAGTGATGGCCTACTACAGTTCTTTATAAGTTGGAGCTAGATGGTGGAGTTTCTTAATTAGCAATGTCTAAAACTTTCTGGTCTGTTCTATCTATAATCATCATGAAGTAGTAGATGGTTATTCTATTTTTTAAATTTATTAATTTACTGAATTCTTTAAGACTATTTAGGCTAAAAGCCTAGGGGAATGCCTTGATTGGATGTAGGTCACTGGAGATTTAAAATCAAGCTCAATATCATTCCCATTATTGCTAGCTTCAGGAGTTTGAGAAAATCATTAATTTTAATAAACAGGGAGGGAAACAGCATTAGGGAACTTATCAACTCACATTATGAGCATATTATTTAGTCACAGTGAATAGTGGAAGAACTTTGATGTGTCCTTCCTAGAGATGGTAGAGGATATCTCCTTTGTCCAAAGGTATGATTGGGTGATTGTGGAGGAAGTATTTGTGGTGGTTCCTAGGGCCTCTCAAATTGTGCCTTGTCAGTTTTCATTTTAATTTGTATGGACATAAATTCAGTTCTTCATTTGAGCAATACAAACCCTCATGAAAATATTCAGTGACTTGTGTCGTAGTGAACACTGAACATTTCAGTTTCCTTCAGATTTCTGTAGTTTTACTTTTTTTTAATTTTCAAAATATTTTATTTATTTATTTGACGGACAGAGAGAGACAGTAAGAGAGGGAACACAAACAGGGGGCATAGTAGAGGGAGAAACAGGCTTCCTGCTGTGGGGGCTCGATGCCAGGACCCTGGGATCATAACCTGAGCTAAAGGCAGACGCTTAATGTCTGAGCCACCCAAGCACTCCAGATTTCTGTAGTTTTAATCTGTATCAGTATTGACTTATGGGTTGTTTTATTTGAATGGGAACAAAAACATGACTTTAATCCTTTCATTCTATTTATACATATTATGGATGTCATTTGGCGCACAGATTCTAGGTGAGAGAAAGCAAACTTTGTTTTCTAAACCTCTAAAACCTGTCTACTATGACTGGTGAGAAATTCATTATCACTTCTTGAGGATCCTTTTCCACCTGTGCTATCAAAAATATAGTCCTTTTGTGTAAGTGGAAATAAAAATGGGGCCAGATCCTTAAGTAAATGGTCTTTCATATAGCATTTATTCCCAGAAGCTTTCAAAGTAGCACTTACTAGATAATCTACAAATGTTTTGGAATAGATGGATAAATAAATGCATGAGTGATTTATGGAAAATATACAGATATAGCATAGAAATATTTTCTTCTCTGCCAAATCATTGCTCCAATATTTTTCCAGTCTTTTCTTGAGAATATGAATTATTTTTCTATGATATTAAAGCACCATTCAGAGGTGCTTCTAACAGGAAATTCCACAAGGAATATATACTTCCATAAGCAATACAGAAAGCTATTAATAATTTTTCAAGTGAACCAAAAAAAAAAAAGATACATATTACCAATTACCAATACCTGAAATGAAAGAGGGCCCATAACTACTTATCCCCTGGATGTTAAAATGGTAATAAATGAATACTATGAGCTTCTATGTACACAAATTTGATACTTATATGAAATGGACCAATTCCCTGTAAGATGTAAACTATCAGAACTCAGAAAAGGGTTATTAAATAATCTTGCTAGCCTTCTGTTCATTTAAAAAAAAAATCCTAACCAGGACAACATACTGAATCAGTTACTAATAACTTTTCAACAAAGAAAGCCCCAAAACTGTATGACTTAACTGGTGAATTCTACTACACAGGCAAGGAAGATATTGTACCAATTCTCTATAATATTCCAGAAAATAGAAGTAGTAGAAATACTTCAAAACTTTTTTTTATGATATCATCATTGCCCAAATAACACAGCCAGATTATGACATTACAAGAAAGGAAAACACAACAATATCCATTATAAATATAAATACTTAACAAAATATTAGAAAGTCACATTAAAAAATATAGAAAGAATTATACACCGTGAACAAATGGGACTTCTGGCAGGTATGCAAGGCTGGCTCAGCATTCAAAAATCAATCAATTTAATTTGTCGCATCAGCAGACTAAAAAAGAAAAATCTTATCATCGTATCAGTAGATGCAGAAAAACCATTTGGCAAAACGTAACACCACTGATAAAAGAAATAGAGGAGGACTTCCTGAGCTTGAAAATGACTATCTACACAAGTGAACAAGGGTCCGTAGAAGGGAAGCCTGTTATAGATGTGTGGGCGGGTGTCTGCCATCACTTTTTTTTTTTTAAAGATTTATTTATTTATTTATTTGGCAGACAGAGGTCACAAGTAGGCAGAGAGGCAGGCAGAGAGAGAGAGGAGGAAGCAGGCTCCCTGCTGAGCAGAGAGCCCGATGTGGGGCTGACCCTGAGATCATGACCTGAGCCGAAGGCAGAGGCTTAACCCACTGAGCCACCCAGGTGCCCTGCCATCACTTTTAAGTACTTGAAATAGGTACCACGTGGTCTTAAACTTTTTAAAATATTTATTGAATATTGCTTCAGAAAGTACCACTGAACTGCATTCAGTATTTGATTAATAAAAGTTAATGCCATTTTCAGAGGCATCATCATAAAAGGATGCAATTCTTTAGATGTGGGTATCATACTTGGAAATGAGTGGCTCGTGTAGAGTGGAAGACAGGCTTATTGGAGGAAGTAGCTCAAGCTGCTGAGAGGCCAGAGTTGTGGAAGTATCATTTAACATATATATTTAAAATCGATAAGTAAGACATGAGTTGTTTCGTTCAGGGTGATAGTTAACCAGTAGGTAATAAAAGTGTGAAGAAATGGAGTAAATTATCACAGGACTTGGTGGAAACCAGCAGAGATGAAGAGCAGAGGGTGACAAGTCTGCTGCTAAGATTTCCAGCTGGCAGACTGGTACAGGCAGGAGGAGAAGGGAGTAGTCTTCAAGCAGCCACGTGGCTTAAGAAGACACTTTGCAGGGTGAGAGGCGGTGGGGATGAAGAAGGAAACAGCCATCACTTGAGAGCCTGGCAATTGGTATTCTGGAGAAAAACTTCCTTTGAGAGCGATAAGTAAGGAATTTTCTTAAAACACATTAAAGACAGAGATGACTTTTTATCATAAAATTACATTCGTGACCAGGCAAACAAAAATGTACCAGAGGTGAGGAAAGGAGACAGCGCAAAGACACCAGAAAGCTTACAGGGACCTGAATGTGGGCTGCATGGTGATCTGGGGTTTGGGATGCTATTTTGGTGATTGAACAAGGTAAAAATAGTGGAATGAGAACAACCTGACCGGATAGACAGTTGGTGCGGAGCTGAGAATGCTGAGGGTAGGGAGGGGCATTTTATCTCGGTCTTTATCCCTAGTGAATATAAATTGTGACCGCCAGCTGTTCTTCTCAGGTTGATCTTCCAAAAGGACTCTGCTTATTCTCAGAGATTAAGGTTTGCCTTGGCTCAAAAGTGAACTCTGTCGTGTGTGCCACATTCTTATAAATAATCTCATCAAAAATGGTGCCAGCTTCCCAGATCATGCTGTCAAAGAATAGAGGATGTTCTGCCAGATGCCCACGTGTGCGTGAGGTATAAGGTATCACAGAGCATAGGATCCCGTGCCATCTGAACCAAACGTCCTGGTTTTAAACATGCGGAAATTGCAATTAAGTAACAAACAATTTTAAAATTGCTAATTTTTCAAGTACTTAGAACTAAATAGGAGAATATGCTTCAGTATTGGATTGTGCCCAATTTTCCATTCTATGCAGCGCATGTGATATAATTATGTGGTTAGGTGCTTAGGTCTATAATAAAAAGATATCCACATTTTACATTTTAAAATCAAGTAACAATTAAGCTATGAATTTCATGCTACTATTACCTCTAGTATAATTGCCAGACAATTTTCAAGCCATAAATAACCCTACAATTACTTAATGCTTTTTTATGGTCTATAGTCTACATGGCAACAATTACATTATTACAGAATAATTACATGAATTACTTTATTTGTAATTACCATAAAAAGACATTATTCCAGCACTTTATTCAAAGCACAAAGACTAAAAACAATATGTGTGATGCTGAGAATTTGATCCACTATTAGGAAATTATATGGTATTAAAACTGCATGTTTTATCATTTATTTGAAGAAACATATATGTGCGTCTCAGTGGGTCATTTGCAAATGTTCTTTTTGTGCTTTAAAATATACTTGGTTAAATAGGAAAAATAAAATTTCTTAATCCATTTCATCATAACTTTCCTTTGTGTGCCCCTTGGCAAGAAGTCTCTATAAAACCATTAAATGGTATGAATATGGTTTTAAGAACACAATAATTAGAGACTTTGTGTTACAATGAATTGGCTGCAAACAGTACATTTAAATGCTAAATATAATTGCATTTAAAGAATTATTTAAAGCTTATTTTATTGGAACCTAAGGATGCTTGAATGAAGCTAAATATTATGATTTGGGGATTAAATTCAACCAGAACCAGGAGCTTCAATTTTTTTCGTGATTTTTAGAAATCAGCTGCCTCAATGGGGATTAAATTCAACCAGAACAAGGAGCTTCAATTAATTTTCATGATTTTTAGAAATCAGTTGCCTCAATGGGGATTAAATTCAACCAGAACCAGGAGCTTCAATTATTTTTCATGATTTTTAGAAATCAGTTGCCTCAATGGATTAAATTCAACCAGAACCAGGAGCTTCAATTAATTTTCATGATTTTTAGAAATCAGTTGCCTCAATGGGGATTAAATTCAACCAGAACCAGGAGCTTCAATTAATTTTCATGATTTTTAGAAATCAGGTGCCTCACTTAAATTGGGGATATAATCAAAGAATTAAGGTACAGCTGGAAGTGCTGCCATTTTCATATTCCCTGAGCAGGTGTCGTAATTCTTTGACCTGTAGCACATACTTAACAAGAGAATGGTTTGGTCAAAATATTCCCTTACCAATTCGGTTTGGACATCTCTATGAAATGTTGCGGTCTCATGGAAATAAAATGTGATTCACACTTGCGTTATTTATTTATTTTTATTCAAGAAGAAGCCACACTTCGTAAATTATTAAAAGACTACAACTTACTTGAGGCTCCAAAAGAATCCACATTTCCAAATGACCGTGTCATTTCTTCCCTCCTGGCATTTACAGTTACAACGCTGTGGTTCTTCAGAGCTGGGGCTGCCTGCCTTCCTACAAACCTCCTTACCTTCCTCTGCTTCTCACCGATCCTTCCCTCTTCCTTCTAGTACAGCTAGGGTGCGAGGACTGCTTGGAATGTTTGCAACAACTTCATCCGGAAATGTGATTTTCTCAGTAGCTGCTATCTGATGTTGGATTCTGCAAAATCTACCTATGTTATCTGAAGCCAGGAACCTGCAGACACATGGTTTTGTGAAAACAAAGAGGATTTTCTTAGATTCCCAGTGTCTCTGATGACCTTTGAGTATAGGCTCTTATGCTCCTCCCCTCCCCAGCCCGAAAATCTGTTTTGCTTTACTGATTAGGTCTTCAGGGAGCCCAGAAGCTAGTGCCAGCTGGACTCTAGCACCGTTAGCTGTGTGGAATGGTCCTAAAGTTCTGGTACCGATTCGTTACTCTGGAATTCTGTTGCAGACCTTACTTTAATTGGTGGCTGTGGCAATTCTTCTGTCTGAGGGAGGGTTTCTATGGCTACACCTGATGGTGGAATGGAGAATGCGGAATCGTAATGTTGGCAGAAAGCAGTGGGTTATTCTTTATAGAGAAAGACTGCAGTGAGTCGGGTTCTTATTAGGTTATGGACTTTTTCTGAGATGTGTGGGAATTTTTATTTTAAGACATTTAGATGAAAAAATGCACATGTATCTTATCGTAGAGAGAGCAAATTTTCCACTGATGTTTAATACAGAGCATAAAGTGTCAAAGAGCCTTTTTTTCTTGTTGCAGTCCACCATAATGTGTCTCTAGGTCCTAGCAATAACATTTATTTTCTGTCTCTGTGGGGATATTTAGAAAGTGATAGAGATGACAAGAATATCGTAGGTGTGAGGATACTTTGTTGTGTCTTGACTATGCATCATTGCATTGAGAACACCACACCCCCCTTCTGGTCAGGTCCTGCACCTGTGAAGTTGTTGGGGGAAGTCATCAAGAGAACACGATCCTTAGTTGACCCGCCAGCTGGCCCTGGGCAATGGGAGGTCCCTAAAGCCACCCTTATCCTTAGAATGTATACTCTGATAGCCTCTGGCTGCAATGGGGGTACGATGGTGACATGGAACAGAAGAGCTCACCAGAGCAAAAAATAGGTCTTGGCCCATCTGGTATAGGATAACTTCTGACTATCCGGTGAGTAGGTAACTGCGATGCTGAATTTTATCAAACAAATTGACTGGACCATGGTGCCCAGACATTTGGTCAAATGTTATTTTGGGCATTACTGTGAGATTGGTTTTGGATGAGACTTACATTTAAATCAGTGGACTCTGAATAAAGCAGATAATTTTCCAAAATGTGAATGGACCTCTCATCCAGTCTGTTGACAATCTGAGTAGACCAAAATGCTGACCTCTCCCTGTCGCGGCTGGCACGACAACATGACCAGGCACGAGAGGGTAAGAGGATGGTGAAAAGAAGTTAAGATACAAAGAGATGGGAGCAGGAGGGACAAAGTGGATGATGTCCGAACAATGCCAATTTTATTCAAGGCAGCATTATAGCCAACAGTAACTATTTTTAACTGATTATGAAATAATTTGCTACATGCACATAAAACCCTCCAGACTTCTCCATTATCTACTTCTCAAGGTCTAAATGCAGACCCTCTGCGGCCAGTGGTCTCTGTCTTCAGATAACTCCTTAACCAGCTGCACTGACTTCAAAGTGACTCAAGGCATAGTTTATGATCCAGGCAAGTACAGCACAAACCCACAATGATTTGTTGACCAGGCCTGTTTTGCCCACTCCAGATAAGCACCTGTAGGCAACCACGTCAGTGAGTTTAGGATCCATAGCTCAGGCCCTTTCTCAAGCTCTACTCAACTTTTCCACCCACAAGGTTATTAACCCCTAGGCTTCTAGGAGGCGCGAGTTGGGGCCTGGTTTGGTCTCATGACTCCAGCCCAGTCCACGGCTGCCTACATCTCCCACCAAGAGAGATTTCTGCAAGCTGATGGCCTTCAGACTTCATTTACAAAATTGATCCGGCCATCCTCTTCCATCAGATTTTGGACTCGCCATGCCTTCTCCATCATATGAACTAATTCCTACACACACACACACACACACACACACACACACACACACACAAAAACTCTATCAGTTATGTGTCTTTGAAGGCTCCTAACTAATACAATAAACTAGTTTCAGTTCTCAGTCAGGGTTGAGGACCATGTGAAAGGTGTTTTCTAAGCAAGACCATAAAAAGACAGGTGTCTTGTGTGGATTGAGTGGGTATCTTGGGAGAAATGCTGAGGGTCAAAGACTAGAGAAGTCTAGAAGAGCCAAGTGTCAATGAATATGTGAGTTGTAGGCTTAGTGTGTCCCAACAAGTTAGAGCCTTTACTTGTAGACCCAGCTCTGCCTTAACTGTGGCCAACCCTGACCAAGGCAAGACACTCCTGCAGAGGGAGCCTAACCTGAATCTAACCAGAAGGAAACATCAAATTCAATTGCGGGACATTCTATAAAATAATGGCGTATAATCTTTGAAAGTGTCTAGGTCAAGAAAAGCAGGGAAAAATTGAAAAAGTTGTCCAAAGAAACATAAATAAGTGAAATGCGATATAGGGTTTGGAATTGATTTCTTTTCTTACAAAGTATATTATCAGAACAACTGGCAGAATTTGAATGAGGTCTGAGGATTCAAAGGCTAATCATGATTCATTGTTAAGTTCCGACTTTTGAGAGCTAAACAGAAGTGATCCAAGAGAAAGTTCATGTTTGTAGGAAACTACATTAAAGTATTTGGTTTTAATGAGACATCATGCAGGCAGCCTATTAGCGGATGATTCAGGAAAAACTTTTTACAGTACTTGTAACTTTTCAGTAAGTTTATAACCATTTAATGAAACAATTTTAATAAAAATGTATTTATAATACTATGAAACAAAAAGAAAACAGACAAATAAAAACCTTTTTAACACTCTGAGATGGACAGATACTGCCCAACATCATATAGTTTCAATCTTACTTTATTTTAAAAAAATATTTTATTTATTTATTTGACAGAGAGAGAGAGATAACAAGTAAGCAGAGAGAAAGGGGGAAGCAGGCTCCCTGCTGAGCAGAGAGCCCGATGCGGGGCTCGATCCCAGGACCCTAGGATCATGACCTGAGCTGAAGGCAGAGGCTTAACCCACTGAGCCACCCAGGCACCCTCAATCTTACTTTAAATGAGTAGCTGAGTTATTTTGTCTCAGACTCTTGGCCTGTGCATTGCAACCTGCTGTAAAGAGAAAATATTTCTTCGTGAAAGAATTTATGAACTTCCCTCTGTCTGAAACCAATCATGCAGCTATATTTCAAGATGTAATTTCTATGAGATTATTCATTTCTTTTTGAGGACATCTCTTTTGGATAGTGAGAATCTGAGTCAAGAGAGTTTAAGCTTTGCCACTGACCTTGGCATCCTTGTCCAATGCATCTTCATGGAAAAAGATAGGAAACGGTGCCAAGCCCAGTTCATGCAACAATTCAGTATTTTTTTTTTTAAGTGAACATTTAACAGTGTGATTGTAGAACAGTGAGAGTTCCTTCCCTATAATACCCCCACACTCTGTGTTAGAGATATGCAAGCAGGAAAGTGCAGATCAGACTGAGAAGAGCCAGGCTGAAGATAAGTAGGACATGTGAGGTCAACTGAAAGTCAAAACCGAAAACCCACTGATGAAAGACATCAAAAGGAATGGATATTTGAGCTAGGTATTGGAAAGGGTAAGACTGTAGGTCTGAGAGAGCTGAGTTCAGACTTCACTTCTGTGCTGATCCTTGTGTCCCCTGAGAAAAGGAACTTTATCTCACTGAGCTCAGTTCAATTACCTGTAATGCAATGGTAAATACCAATTAGAACTATTTTGAAGATTTTCTGAAATCAAACCTGTTAAGAAGTTTCCAAATGAAACGTAGTCACCAGATAAATATTGTATCTTAGTATGAGGTACCTGTGGGGAAAATAAATGAAGCTTTTGCAACATGTGAGCCTTGGAAAGGATATTTGTAAAGCAAAAGACTTTTATGTGGCTGCCCTTAATCTAATCTGAGTACAAATGTGTCTGTTGCTGTTTGAACCTATCTGCAATCTTGGCAATGGCCACATCAGTAGACACTATGATTTCCTCCACATGGGTCTGAACTGTAAAAATATCCCACAGGTAATTCTGATGTATAGTGATAATAACAGGTACATTTTTGAAAATCTACTTTATGCCAGAGGCTTTGCATGCATATGTTATTAGTAATTCTACACCCGTCCTGTAAGATAGGCATACTTATCTTTATTTAAAACAAGAAACATACAGGGTCTTCAGGAGGTCAAGCACTTGCCTTTGGTCAGACAGATGTTGAGAAGCTGGGATTTCATTCTAGATCAGTGTAACCACAAAGACTGCGCCAATTTTAATTCTACCTAACATTCTTTAGTGATTAAAAGGAACACATAAATCACAGAGAGGATTATAAACTGAAGGAGAATGGGAAACAGAAAATAAATACAGACATTTTGGTGAATACAAAGTATTGATTATTAAAGATCTCATTCCGTATTTTCAAATGAGCTGTTATTTATGCCAACAGATGTTTCCTCTTTACAAACCACATCAAAGAGACTGAAGATAATATATGCTAATTTCTCTAGTTTCTTGTCTCACAGTTCCTGAAGGTAGAACTATTTGCAGAATCAGCATATATTTATTTTTAGGTATATGATTTAGGACAATATATTCAAATTAAGATATTTATGTAATAAAAGGGAGTCAATACCTTATATGTTTTAGAAATTGTTTAACATTTTTTCAATGCTCTGAACACTGTATGCTTACATTTTTGGTTGAACCTGATAATCATGCGTGTTATGATTAATGCTTATGAAAAAATCTATGGTATATTTTTTCCTGCTGATTTCTCATTATGGATCTATAATTGAGTTTCCAAATAGAATTTAAGAAATACTTATAGTTTAAAAAATACTTTATATTTTATAATAAGTGTGTATTAACTTTTTGTATTTAAAAGGTTATCAGTTTTCTAAATTTCTGTAGTGTCCTCTATTCATTGTTATAAACAAAAATAGCCATACAAATGTACCCATGTGCACTTAGTGTACCATCCCTGTTGAGAACCATCACCACAGAGGTAGACAGGTAAGAGTCTCTGTCATCTTCCCTGCCTCAAGGGAGCCGCAGGTCTTATATCACTGCCCCTTATAACTTTGAAAACTTAAGTATTTTAGGTCTAAAGATAGAAATTCACCCTCAGTATAGCCAAGACGGTCCATGCTGGCTTCCTTACTATTTAGTTTTCTTTTATATTTTGGGAGCTTGCATATTTCTGTTCTCTTCTTGAAAACTCTGCCATGCATCAAAACAAAACAAAACAAAAAAAGTATGTTTTATAGTTCAGGTTTATCCAGCTTTTTAGATGTATTGCTCTGGATGTATCTACCCACTGACCATGTCACCATGGAAGTCACCAGGTCACCACGGAAGTGACCGTCTCAGAATGGATCTCTCCTATGCATATATGCTTTCTTCTCATAGCCATGCTCTGTGTTTCCCAACGGACTGTAACCTCTAGCCCAGGAGTGTCTTCTCCACAGACATTCATTTATTCCTTCTGTATTTTATGTGATGTTTTTCAAAGGATGAATCTGAAGCATGTGTTTGTATGGAGGCAATGTAACACAGTACAAAGAATTTGTATTTTCTAGTTGGGAGAAAAAGTGTTCAAGTTCTACATAAGCGAGTATGATCTTGGGCAAGTTGTTAGCATGCTTACAGGCTTATTTGGAAACTAGAAAGGATATATTGAAAGGGTGCAGGATGAATTTATTCCCAAGGTTGTCTGGAACAGATCCAGTTCTTGCTGATGTCTTGGTATAATTTTAATGACATCCCTGTTCCACTTTAATTGTGTCTCAGGTGGGTGATAAGCTATGAGTACCAATTTATTATGAGACTATTGATAAAATATATCTTTTATTATAATTGCATTTGTTGGATTCAATCAACATTGTTTCTCAGGGGAAAAAAAATATTTTTAAGAATCTTGGTGGTCCCATTGTTCTCAACTAGTAGCACCATGACCTCAGGATTGACTTATTTTGCTGCTCATCTCACCAGACCAAATGACTGAAAATTTAGAGTATGAATTAAGTAATTAATAATTAGGTTAGAAATTATTGTGACAAAATGTAATCAATTATACTTTCAAGCTTTGTAATAAAGCTCCATGTTTTAAAAATTCATGAGCAAATTTTTAGCAAAATACACATTGGTCTGTTTTTATAAGCCAATTATTTACAGATCCTCTATCTTTGATTGCATAGTTAAAGAACAGGAACAAATCTGTACTCTGCAGAAAGCACAGAACAGCAGGGGGGATCTGAGCTCTTGGGTAGAAGGTGAGATGCAACTAAAAAATCCACCGGAAGAAAGGGAGAGCAAGGCCATGGTCGGATCTTTTGAAACTCTGATGCTTGTATTTCTAAAAATGAGATATCAAGGTCAATAAAGAAAAGACATGTTGTTGCCCTAGCATTAAACAGAAAATAATTCATCCAATACATCATATTGACATAGGACATCTCAGGTCAGGAGTAGTGTGTCTCCTGGAGAGAAATTGGGGGATAAATGTGTTTTATGCACAGATGACCTTATTTGATGATGACTTTATCTTATTCTTCAGTCATCCTAGAATTATGATACACTGAATTTGGAATACTAATATTTCATTTCATTAGTCATTTTAGGAGCAGTGGTGTGCTAGAAACCAAAGCTGTATCAAATAAGAAACTATGCCCTTCAGGTGTATGGAAATGATCTAATGCTTTTACTGTCTTTATTGAGAATCACTGACCTTCTGTCACCTTCAGGTAAATTGCCATCTTTAAGGGTACAGACTACTTGATTTAAATCTGTCTTACACATTTTATGAACCTTGTATGGGAACCTCTTGGACAGAAGAGTATCATTACTCTATTATAGATGAAGGGATTATGTCTGAGACGTAGAAAATAATTTTTCTCTGTTTACATACTGTTTGAGGCAAAGCTGAATTTTGAATCCCAATTAATAGAAATTCTATGTCCATTAATTTATACTCTTGCAATATCTCTGGTCGGGAAGGAAAAGTGATCTATAATCCCTCAAGGAAATTAAAAACAGAGTATCTCAGAGTGGAAGTGTGTCCAATCTGTGTTGTAACTGAATTATTACCTGAAGAATTGGGTCTGGAACGAGAGTATGACAGACTCCAATCTAACTGGATAAAGATCATAATGATGAAGGGGGTTTTGGAACATCTGAAAGATTGTAAAGATTTGTGTTTGGTTTGGTTTGGTTTGGTTTTAGTACCCACAGCACACATAAGGTGGTTTCTGGACTGGATTAATCTACTAGTTTACAGCTGAGAAAACTGAGGTACAGAAGCTAATTGATTTCTTTAGAGAGAAGTAATAGTTTTTAAAGTTAGAATTTGAATGTGCATCTCTCTTAAAGTCCTTGGATCGGCACCATTTATAAATGCAAAAAGTGTGTTCTGAGCACTTAATCTGTATGTGTAATGGTTTAGACAATACAAGGCAGCAGTTAGATAAGAACCCCTGCCCTTGGGGCACCTAGGTGTCCTGGTCTGGTAAGCATCTGCCTTGGGCTTAGGTCCTGATCCCAGAGTCGTGGGGTGGAGCCTGGATCAGGCTCCCCTGCTCAGTGGGGAGCTTCTTCCACTGCCTCTCCTTCCTTCTCCTCTGTTCACTCTTTCTCTCAAATAAATAAGTCTTAAAAAACAAAACAAAATGAAAAACAAGCAAAATCCTCCTGCTCTCATGCAAGAGGCACAGAAGGTACGCTGAGAAAAGGCTAAAGTGAGGGAAGGGCAAATAAATGAGATCAGTTAACAAGTTATTCTGATAATTCTACTGAGAGATAATAATGGCCAGGAGCAAGGTGATGAAACTCTGTGTCCACCATGAGAATGCACTTCCCAGATCTCTGACTACTGGGGACACTCTGAAATCCATTGGTGGATTACAACAGGGCCTCGTTTCCCATGGGTTACCCGGCAAGTAACTGAGTGTGGCAGAGATTCTAAGGCAAGCTCATTTCTCGGCAGTGCAGAAATCCCCTCACAGGTGACTTTGGCATAAAGACCCTTCAGTGGCCTTGCCAAGCTCTCCTTAGAAGTGTTTTGGGGGCATCTGGGTGGCTCAGTTGGTTAAGCCTCTGATTTCAGCTCAGTTCATGATCTGAGGGTCCTGGAATGTAGCCCTGCGTTGGGCTCCCTGCTCACTGGGGAGTCTGCTTCTCCTCTGCCCTTCTCCACTGCTTGTGCTCTTTCTCTCAAATAAGTCTTTAAGAAAAGTTTTGCAGTCAAACCACTTAGACCCAATTTCTTATCTTCTCTCTCTCTCCTTTACTTGTAGTCAGATCTGCATTTCATTCTGTCTCAAGGACTTTTTCCCTGATACATTTGCATGTTTAATCCTATCCTGGTATCTGATTCTCAGAGGACCCAAACTATCCTGTAATGAATATGAGAAGTCGTAGAATATTGGATGCATTTTAAATATGCTGACTGTATATGGAGTCTCAGAAAAAGGAAGAGTCCACAATGAATATGATTTTTTTTTTTTTTTGACTTGAGTATCTGGAAAGATGGAGTTGATATGAACAAGGATGATTAAGAGCGAGGAAAGAGTATATCTGGAGGGCATGATTAGAATGAAAAGAAGCATATGTTTGAGATGACTGCTAAAAAGTCAGGTGGGCACAATAGGTAAGGCTGTTGCAGATACAGTCTGGGTTCGAGTTTGGAGAACGGATCCATATTGGAGATACATATATCAGAGTCAACACGTAATGATGGTATTCAGTGATATAATACTGGATGGGATCGTAGGGGAGTTGAGCAACGGAGTGTAGAATTTTAAGGAAGAGAGAGAGAGAGAGATGAAAGAGGGACATGAATTTCCAAAATTTAGCAGTTAAGAATATAAAGAAGAGCGAACAAAGGACATTAAAAAGGATGACAGAGAGGTAGGAAGAAAATAAGAGTATGTTGGGACCTTTATTTCCTACTCCAACATGCTGGGCTCTAAAAATGTAACGATTTAGAATAGTCTTCAGAGCCATTCCAGTCTTTAAAATATGTATGTTTATCTAACTTTGCCTACATGCAAACAGTTTGCTTCCCAGTATGGAAGAGTTCAAATCATAATGATGACTTCATACCAGCGACTTAATGTCTCTGGGGCACAGTCTCTTCATCCATGTGATAGTTGTTAAAAAATATCTACTGGTTTGCAGAAGTTGAGGAAAAAGGGAGATTGAGACTATATAGTTGAGTAACTTGTTGAGTAATTTGACAAGAACATAATTTAAAAGATGGCAGAGTTGGGTTGAACCCAATGTCAGTGGCCCATTCATTGGTGAACTTATTCAGTATATATTCATATATTATTGAGCAGCTGTTCTATGCCTTAAGATACCTGCTGGATGATGTTCTGTGTGCTGGGTTTAGCCTCTATCTGATTTCCAGCATGGTTCAAGGGAGCCTGTAGTCTGAGACTCCCTGGTATAGATGTACACTTATCAGTTATGGCTCTTGCTATTTTCATATTTGAGCATACAAACCATTAAAAGATCAATTAAATATATATTTGATAGATATTTGGCATGAGACTATTTGCTTTCTGAATGGGATTCAATAACAAATGTCTTGCATTTAAATAGTAAGTTAAGTAAGAATCAAACATTAAATTCTAAGAAACCATCTTGAAAAATGTTTTTGATTAAAAAAACAAAATAAAACAAAACAACCTATAGGGATGCCTGGTTGGCTCATTCTGTTAAGCATCTGTCTTCGGCTCGGGTCATGATCCCAGGGATTGAGTCCCATATTGGGCTCCCTGCTCAGTGGGGAGCCTGCTTATCCCTCTGCCTGCTCTGCCTGCTGCTCTCCCTGCTTGTGCTCACTCTCTGACAAATAAATAAATAAAATCTTTAAAAATTATTGTGGAGCATAAGAAATAACACAGAGGACATGAGGAGATAGAGAGGAGAAGGAGTTGAGGGAAATTGGAGGGGAGATGAACCATGAGAGACTATGGACTCTGAAAAACAATCTGGGGGTTTTGAAGGGGTAGGTGGTGGAAAGTTGGGTGAGCCTGGTGGTGGGTATTAAGGAGGGCACATACTGCATGGAGCACTGGGTGTGGTGCATAAACAATGAATTCTGGTACACTGGAAAGAAATTTAAAATATTTAAAATTTTTTTTAGAAATTTAAAAAACCCAATAGATAAATAAGGAGTAATTCCTGCAAAAGAGAATGGCAAAAAATAATAACTTATGCACTTACCTAACATGTGTGCATGGTCTCTGGTTAATTACATACACAAAAATGAGGGTTCTGTTTCAAGTCAGGAAGGCTATAGGCTCGCTAATTTGGACTTTACATTGCCTTTTGAAAAATTCTCTAACTATATAGACCTCCTGGGCAGTATTCTCTGTATTCTTGGATCTGTCCTTTAGGCGCTTGGTTTTGACTCTGCCGTATTCTTTTCTTTCCTATAAGACATGGGTTGGGATTTATCAGCTTTCTCAGATAGCTTCCTTCCTGTAGACAGTTTAAGGGCTAAACATGTCTTTTCATACTTTGCTCTCTCTTGTCCTTTTCATCCCATGCTGTTGGGGATTACACAAGTACAATTATATTACAAACTTTGTGGTGATTATTACGAATCTTATCAGAAATTATTCCATCAGACAAAAGGTCACAGTGACAAATCTTTTTGAGAGATCTTCTTGCTATCTTGGGTTCCCTTTAGATTCTTACAATCATTTTTTTTTAAAGTAAATTCTACCTACAATGTGGGGCTTGAACTCTGACCATGACATCAAGAATGCATGCTCCACCAACTGAGCCATCCAGATGTCCCAGTTCTTGCTGTCCATTTCACCAGAATGGCTTATGAGGAACATAGAGGATGTAGTGTGAACATAAAGTAGCACAGTCATTTAGGAAAACAATTTAGCATTGTCTACTGAATTTGAACATTTGAATATCTCATGATGTATCAACTGTGGTTCAACAGAAATGTAGACACAGTGTACCAAGAGATCTTTTTGAAAAAATGTTTTGAAGTTTTTAAAATACTGTCTTTATATCTGGAAAAATCCTCTATGAGCACTAAGAGTAGAATGAATTAAATAATACAGTCTTTCATATAATAGAATGAAAAAGAAGATGGACAGACTATAAGAACTTTCAGCAAAGTGGATGGATCCCCAAACATAATACTGAGTGTAAGAATATAGACGAAAATATTATAGGTAAGCTATGATTTTGTAGGTTAGAAATTGGCTATCTTGAGGTAGAAGACATTTGAGGGGATTTTACAGATGGACATACTGTTGTTTATTTTGCAATAATTCTTTGAGCTATATTTTTGTGTTTTGGTGCATTTTTTGATATTTTTAAAAAAATATTTAAAGACAAAAACAAAACAAAAAAACACCTCAACATAAGCAGGATAATGCAACGACCTCTTTACTAGCTCTCTTTATGGATTGTGATTTTTTCTTTCTTTTTTTTTTTTTAACAGCTTTCTTCAGATGAACTAGGTACACCCCCAAAAAACTGTACACATTTAATGCATGCCTTTTGACAAGTTTGGACATATATGTATATCAGTGAAACCATACTGTAATCAGTGTACCGTGAGCCCATCCTCAGCACCATGTTCGTCCTAGCCCTCAGTGCTCAAATCTGCACTGGGCTTTCACTTCCCACCACTGGCATTTGCATGTGCTGCTGACTTTGCTAATCACTCTTATTCCTTGGATTTGAGTTTGGCTGTTCCTGTTTCAGAAAGAGTTTGCATGAACTCCACTCCTTGGCCAAACCCACTTTAACCAAGTATGAAAACATTGAAAGTTTTCATAGGATCCTGATTCTCTTGTTTTGTTGTTCCTTTTTTTTTTTTTTACATTGACTGCTGTTATTATCATTACTTGATTAATGTTTTACTATAAATGAAAGAAGTGAAAACAATCAAAGGAGCTAGAATGGCCTTTGACCCAACATAAGTTCTCAATAAATATTAAATATCTCAAGCATTGTAATAAAAAGTAAGTATCATTGCTCTCATCAACTCTTTTTAATGGAAAATTGTACTCTCTACTTTATAGATGGTTCAAGAGAGGGATGGGATCTGCCTCCTGGAAGTCTGTTTCAGTGAGAGACAAAGGGATAATCCTAAACAAAAGCAAACTTCAGTAAGCATCAATATACAAAAATTTGGTTGAAAGCCTTATGCTAGCATTAAGAATAACTATCTAACAGTTTCTCCTATGTCCTGAGAGCTGTCCTCAAGATTTTTGATCATATGTTCTATCATTCCTTTCTTGTTAACCCAATTCTCATTGACCTTTCTGATATGAGCTTAGTTATCACATAATCAGAGATATTTCCTGAACTTCAATAGTGCTTTTGATTTTGAAGGAGGAATGAGAGTGCAGCACCTTTTGCACCATTTAACAAAATGGTCCTTACACATTTTTGTGTGAAATAGTTGGATTGCTGCTTGTTTCACTCACAAGAAAATAAGCTCCACGGAGTCAGGAACTATATCCTTTATCCTTTGGCATCTACTGTAAAATAGGGACTTAAGTATTTATTGAATTAATTTATAACTTTTTAAAAAAATTCAGATTGTTAACTTCCCAAGTTAGGACCTGTGGACAAAAAGACATGTCCTTAAAAAGGCTATTGATATAAAATTAATGAAAGTTAAAGACTTTTAAATTTCTTTATGATCTATAGAGCATTAAGTGTGTAAGTTACCAATAGCTCTAGCACTGATGGGTTTCACAGTGGGGGGCACCCACTTTGGTTATATGTGACAGACACTGAAAGTGTGTTTGATGTCTGGAGCTTTAGATAACTTCATCAAACCACAGATACGAAGAAAACACTGATGCTGGAACTCATGAGGAAGCCATAATCCGTAGGTACTGTATATCATGATGTTTGTTGCATGAGAAAACATTGGATGGGATGTTCACAGGAGAAAAGTGCTGAGGGCAGAAATGCTGATTTGTGGCTGTTACAGAAATCTTATCCTTGCTACCCAGGAGGTGTGGCTACAAAATGTGTGGAAACCAAAGCCTCTATAAAAATTGTATAGTTTCCTGGGGTTTCCATGAAAAAAAAAAGTACCATGAACTGACTGGCAAAACAACAGAAATGTATTGTCTCATAGTTGGGGAAGTCAGGAATCAGAGATCAAAATGTTGGCAGGGCTGTTCTCTAAAGACTCCGGGGAAGCGTGGGTTCCAGGCCTCTCACCTTACTTCAGGAAGTTTCTTGGCTTGTGGAAGGATAACTTATATTTTCTCCCTCTGTGTGTGTGTTTGTGTCCAAATTTCTCCTTTTTGCAAGACAGTAGCCATACTGGGTTAAGATCCCATCCTACCCGCGTATGACCTTATCTTAAACTGATTACATCTGCAATGACCCAAATTTCAAATGTACTGGGGATAAGGACGTAAACATACGATTTTGGGGACCAGGATGGGAGTAGGTAGCATGGCACAATTCAACTCATCATGGGTAAGAAAGTAAACATTCATTTAGAATGAAAAAAAGGTAATAGTTAAGAAAGTAAAACTATTTTAAATTCCATAAAATAATTTTTAGTAAGTAACTACTTGACATACATCTATAGTTTCCCTAGTTTTTTAACAGCAAAATTTTTGCTTAATATTATTACAAGGAAAATTTTTACTATCATTTTAAGAGCAATAGATAATTCCATCTTTCCTATAACATGGTTGATCGTAAATATTTTTATGATTAATAGTTCAATTTTCTTGAGTGGTCGTGAATTTTAAATATTAATTGAATTGTTTATATGTATTCACTAGTGGATCCTGCTGTTCTCATTCCAGTGGCTTAATATGGATGGTATTTTGCTGGCAATATTTTATGTCAGATCAGCAAGAAATTTAAATCAGGAATTCTGATCTATTTCCAGAGATTGCCATGTAAGGAATATTTGCATGTGAAGGGGAATAGAGTTTGCCACCCTAAAATATGCCTCTTTGGCATAAGGATTATCTTCAGGATGATTATTTCTCAGAAATGCAGACACAGGAGAAGCTTTGAAAACCCAGTAGAAGTTACCCTTTTGTAAAAGAACTTTACATTTATGAGGGAAATTTTCATTTGTACGGGTGTCCCCTCTGTACAGGAGGAAAAGAATGACGAAACCTCTAGAAACTCTTACCAGTGGAGACGGCAATGACTTTGATCTTCAAAACAGTGATACCTTTGTTACTTGTGACTGTGTTTTTCCTGGCAGTCTCCCATTAAAAGACCTGCCCCAACCCCACACCCCGTCCTTCTGCTAATATGTGAAGATGGTATTTAATGAGAAAGCTTGGAACCTTTACAAAATTACTCAGTTTTCCATGTAAACAGGAGGTATCTATGTTATTAAATTTCTGTTTGGTTTTCTTCTGTTACTGTGTTGTTTATTACAGGGGTCTCAGCCAAGAACCCAGAAGGGTAGAGGGAAAATTATTTTCCTCTCTTACACTTATATGTTTATACTTCCGTATGTTTTATTATTTATATTCCTAAACCCTCAGAAACAAAACAAAACACATTTTCTTTTTGGCTAGATTTCAAATAAAATTGAATTCTGTAATTTTATAATTTCACATGTCTTGTAATTGGGCAGTTTTCTGCAGACTATCTTCCGACTCCATATATTTCCAGCTGTTTCTCTTCCACTGTCCACAGCACAGTTGTGATGCCAGGCACTGCAAATTATGTTCATATTGTAAGACCTCTTCCTGAACCCTTATGTCAGGAGCTGGGAGGGTGGACAAAATATATTGCTAATGGAGTATTCTATTCTATTCTTTTTTTTTTTTTTTTTTTTTTTTTTCAAAGATCTATCTTTTTTTTTTTTTCTCATTTTATTTATTTTTTCAGCGTAACAGTATTCATTCTTTTTGCACAACACCCAGTGCTCCATGCAAAACGTGCCTTCTCCATTACCCACCACCTGTTCCCCCAACCTCCCACCCCTGACCCTTCAAAACCCTCAGGTTGCCCCAACCTCCCACCCCTGACCCTTCAAAACCCTCAGGTTGTTTTTCGGAGTCCATAGTCTCTTATGGTTCGCTTCCCCTCCCCAATGTCCATAGCCCGCTCCCCCTCCCCCAATCCCACCTCCCCGCAGCAACCCCCAGTTTGTTTTGTGAGATTAAGAGTCATTTATGGTTTGTCTCCCTCCCAATCCCATCTTGTTTCATTTATTCTTCTCCTATCTCCTACCCCCCCATGTTGCTTCTCCATGTCCTCATATCAGGGAGATCATATGATAGTTGTCTTTCTCCGATTGACTTATTTCACTAAGCATGATACGCTCTAGTTCCATCCACGTCGTCGCAAATGGCAAGATTTCATTTCTTTTGATGGCTGCATAGTATTCCATTGTGTATATATACCACATCTTCTTTATCCATTCATCTGTTGATGGACATCTAGGTTCTTTCCATAGTCTGGCTATTGTAGACATTGCTGCTATAAACATTCGGGTACACGTGCCCCTTCGGATCACTATGTTTGTATCTTTAGGGTAAATACCCAGTAGTGCAATTGCTGGGTCATAGGGTAGTTCTATTTTCAACATTTTGAGGAACCTCCATGCTGTTTTCCAGAGTGGTTGCACCAGCTTGCATTCCCACCAACAGTGGAGGAGGGTTCCCCTTTCTCCACATCCTCTCCAGCATCTGTCATTTCCTGACTTGTTAATTTTAGCCATTCTGACTGGTGTGAGGTGATATCTCATTGTGGTTTTGATTTGTATTTCCCTGATGGCGAGTGACGTGGAGCACTTTTTCATGTGTCTGTTGGCCATCTGGATGTCTTCTTTGCAGAAATGTCTGTTCATGTCCTCTGCCCATTTCTTGATTGGATTGTTTGTTCTTTGGGTGTTGAGTTTGCTAAGTTCCTTATAGATTTTGGATACTAGCCCTTTATCTGATATGTCGTTTGCAAATATCTTCTCCCATTCTGTCAGTTGTCTTTTGGTTTTGTTAACTGTTTCCTTTGCTGTGCAAAAGCTTTTGATCTTGATGAAATCCCAACAGTTCATTTTTGCCCTTGCTTCCCTTGCCTTTGCTGTTGTTCCTAGGAAGATGTTGCTACGGCTGAGGTCGAAGAGGTTGCTGCCTGCATTCTCCTCAAGGATTTTGATGGATTCCTTTCTCACATTGAGGTCCTTCATCCATTTGGAGTCTATTTTTGTGTGTGGTGTAAGGAAGTGGTCCAATTTCATTTTTCTGCATGTGGCTGTCCAATTTTCCCAGCACCATTTATTGAAGAGGCTGTCTTTTTTCCATTGGACATTCTTTCCTGCTTTGTCGAAGATTAGTTGACCATAGAGTTGAGGGTCGATTTCTGGGCTCTCTATTCTGTTCCACTGATCTATGTGTCTGTTTTTGTGCCAGTACCATGCTGTCTTGATGATGACAGCTTTGTAATAGAGCTTAAAGTCCGGAATTGTAATGCCACCAACTTTGGCTTTGTTCTTCAATATTCCTTTGGCTATTCGAGGTCTTTTCTGGTTCCATATAAATTTTAGGATTATTTGTTCCATTTCTTTGAAAAAAATGGATGGTATTTTGATAGGGATTGCATTAAATGTGTAGATTGCTTTAGGTAGCATAGACATTTTCACAATATTTATTCTTCCAATCCAGGAGCATGGAACATTTTTCCATTTTTTTGTGTCTTCCTCAATTTCTTTCATGAGTACTTTATAATTTTCTGTGTATAGATTCTTAGTCTCTTTGGTTAGGTTTATTCCTAGGTATCTTATAGTTTTGGGTACAATTGTAAATGGGATTGACTCCTTAATTTCTCTTTCTTCAGTCTTGTTGTTGGTGTACAGAAATGCAACTGATTTCTGTGCATTGATTTTATATCCTGACACTTTACTGAATTCCTGAACAAGTTCTAGCAGTTTTGGAGTGGAGTCTTTTGGGTTTTCCACATATAGTATCATATCATCTGCGAAGAGTGATAGTTTGACTTCTTCTTTACCAATTTGGATGCCTTTAATTTCTTTTTGTTGTCTGATTGCTGAGGCTAGGACTTCTAGTACTATGTTGAATAGCAGTGGTGATAATGGACATCCCTGCCGTGTTCCTGACCTTAACGGAAAAGCTTTCAGTTTTTCTCCATTGAGAATGATATTTGCGGTGGGTTTTTCATAGATGGCTTTGATAATATTGAGGTATGTGCCCTCTATCCCTACACTTTGAAGAGTTTTGATCAGGAAGGGATGCTGTACTTTGTCAAATGCTTTTTCAGCATCTATTGAGAGTATCATATGGTTCTTGTTCTTTCTTTTATTAATGTGTTCTATCACATTGATTGATTTGCGGATGTTGAACCAACCCTGCAGCCCTGGAATAAATCCCACTTGATCGTGGTGAATAATCCTTTTAATGTACTGTTGAATCCTATTGGCTAGTATTTTGGCGAGAATTTTTGCGTCTGTGTTCATCAAGGATATTGGTCTGTAGTTCTCTTTTTTGGTGGGATCCTTGTCTGGTTTTGGGATCAAGGTGATGCTGGCCTCATAAAATGAGTTTGGAAGTTTTCCTTCCATTTCTATTTTTTGGAACAGTTTCAGGAGAATAGGAATGAGTTCTTCTTTAAATGTTTGGTAGAATTCCCCTGGGAAGCCGTCTGGCCCTGGGCTTTTGTTTGTTTGGAGATTTTTGATGACTGTTTCAATCTCCTTACTGGTTATGGGCCTGTTCAGGTTTTCTATTTCTTCCTGGTTCAGTTGTGGTAGTTTATATGTCTCTAGGAAAGCATCCATTTCTTCCAGATTGTCCAATTTGTTGGCGTAGAATTGCTCATAGTATGTTCTTATAATTGTCTGTATTTCTTTGGTGTTAGTTGTGATCTCTCCTCTTTCATTCATGATTTTATTGATTTGGGTCCTTTCTCTTTTCTTTTTGATGAGTCTGGCCAGGGGTTTATCAATCTTATTGATTCTTTCAAAGAACCAGCTCCTAGTTTCATTGATTTGCTCTATTGTTTTTTTGGTTTCTATTTCATTGATTTCTGCTCTGATCTTTATGATTTCTCTTCTCCTGCTGGGTTTAGGGTTTCTTTCTTGTTCTTTCTCCAGCTCCTTTACGTGTAGGGTTAGGTTGTGTACTTGAGACCTTTCTTGTTTCTTGAGAAAGGCTTGTACCGCTATATATTTTCCTCTCAGGACTGCCTTTGCTGTGTCCCACAGATTTTGAACTGTTGTGTTTTCATTATCATTTGTTTCCATGAATTTTTTCAATTCTTCTTTAATTTCCTGGTTAACCCATTCATTCTTTAGAAGGATGCTGTTTAGTCTCCATGTATTTGGGTTCTTTCCAGCTTTCCTCTTGTGATTGAGTTCTAGCTTCAGAGCATTGTGGTCTGAAAATATGCAGGGAATGATCCTAATCTTTTGATACCGGTTGAGACCTGATTTGTGACCCAGGATGTGATCTATTCTGGAGAAGGTTCCATGTGCACTAGAGAAGAATGTGTATTCTGTTGCTTTGGGATGAAATGTTCTGAATATATCTGTGATGTCCATCTGGTCCAGTGTGTCATTTAAGGCCTTTATTTCCTTGTTGATCTTTTGCTTGGATGATCTGTCCATTTCAGTGAGGGTAGTGTTCAAGTCCCCTACTATTATTGTATTATTATTGATGTGTTTCTTTGATTTTGTTATTAATTGGTTGATATAGTTGGCTGCTCCCACGTTAGGGGCATAGATATTTAAAATGGTTAGATCTTCTTGTTGGACAGACCCTTTGAGTAGGATATAGTGTCCTTCCTCATCTCTTATTATAGTCTTTGGCTTAAAATCTAATTGATCTGATATAAGGATTGCCACTCCAGCTTTCTTCTGATGCCCATTAGCATGGTAAATTGTTTTCCACCCCCTCACTTTAAATCTGGAGGTGTCTTCGCGTCTAAAATGAGTTTCTTGTAGGCAACATACTGATGGGTTTTGTTTTTTTATCCATTCTGATACCCTGTGTCTTTTGATTGGGGCATTTAGCCCATTAACATTCAGGGTAACTATTGAGAGATATGAATTTAGTGCCATTATTAGCCTGTAAGGTGACTGTTACTGTATATTGTCTCTGTACCTTTCTGATCTACTACTTTTAGGCTCTCTCTTTGCTTAGAGGACCCCTTTCAATATTTCCTGTAGAGCTGGTTTGGTGTTTGCAAATTCTTTCAGTTTTTGTTTGTCCTGGAAGCTTTTGATCTCTCCTTCTATTTTCAATGATAGCCTAGCTGGATAGAGTATTCTTGGCTGCATGTTTTTCTCGTTGAGTGCTCTGAATATATCATGCCAGCTCTTTCTGGCCTGCCAGGTCTCTGTGGATAAGTCTGCCGCCAATCTAATATTTTTACCATTGTATGTTACAGACTTCTTTTCTCGGGCTGCTTTCAGGATTTTCTCTTTGTCACTAAGACTTGTAAATTTTACTATTAGGTGACGGGGTGTGGACCTATTCTTGTTGACTTTGAGGGGGGTTCTCTGCATCTCCTGGATTTTGATGCTTGTTCCCTTTGCCATATTAGGGAAATTCTCTCCAATGATTCTCTCCAATAGACCTTCTGCTCCCCTCTCTGTTTCTTCTTCTTCTGGAATCCCAATTATTCTAATGTTGTTTCGTCTTATGGTGTCACTTATCTCTCGAATCCTCCCCTCATGGTCCAGTAGCTGTTTGTCCCTCTTTTGCTCGGCTTCCTTATTCTCTGTCATTTGGTCTTCTATATCACTAATTCTTTCTTCTGCCTCATTTATCCTAGCAGTGAGAGCCTCCATTTTTGATTGCACCTCATTAATAGCTTTTTTGATTTCAACTTGGTTAGATTTTAGTTCTTTAATTTCTCCAGAAAGGGCTTTAATATCTCCAGAGAGGGTTTCTCTAATATCTTCCATGCCTTTTTCGAGCCCGGCTAGAATGTTCAGAATCGTCATTCTGAACTCTTGATCTGACATATTACCCATGTCTGTGTTGATTAGGTCTCTAGCCTTCGGTACTGTCTCTTGTTCTTTTGTTTGTGGTGATTTTTTCCGCCTTGTCATTTTGTCCAGATAAGAGGATATGAAGGAGCAAATAAACTACTAAAAGGGTGGCAAAGACCCCGGAAAAATGCGCTGTAACCAAATGAGAAGAGACCCCAAATTGTGGGGGGGAGAAAGGGGATAAAACAGCTTCTGAAAAAAAAAGAAAAAAAAAAAAGAAAGAAAAAAATTTAAAAAATAAAACAAATAAAAAAATACAAAAAAGAAAGAAAAAATATATATATTTAGATGAACTAGTCAAAAAATGTTAAAAAAGAAAAGGGTAAAAGTTTTAAAAAATTTAGCAGAAGAAGAAAAAAGAAAAAAGAAAAAAAAATTGAAAAAAGAAAAAAAAATTGAAAAAAGAAAAAAAAATTGAAGTAGCCGCAAGACTAAAGAATCATGGGGAGAAAGCCATGAGTTCCGTGCTTTGCTTTCTCCTCCTCTGGAATTGCTCTGCTGTCTTAGGAATTGAATCTGCTTTCTCCTTGATAGATGAAATTCGTTCTGGCTGGATATTTTGTTGATCTTCTGGGGGAGGGGCCTGTTGTAGTGACTCTCAAGTGTCTTTGCCCGAGGCGGGATTGCACCGCCCTTACCGGCGGCCGGACTAAGTAATCGGCTCGGGTTCGCTTTTGGGAGCTTCTGTTCCCTGAACGCTTTCCGTAGAGTTCCGGAGGACGGGAATGAAAATGGCGGCCTCCCAGTCTCCGGCCCGGAGGAGCCGAGAGCCTGGGGCCCCACTCCTCAGTGCGCCCCCAGAGGACAGCACCCAATCACTCCCGTATCCCCAGCCTCTAGCCGCGCTCCGAGCTCACCCAGCCCGCGACCAGTTCAAGGTAACCCCGAGCTGAGAGTTCAGTCCTCGGCTCTGTCTTGGCAGCCGGCTTCTCCGTTCTAATAGCTGCGAGCTCTCCGACACTCCGACACCCCCGATCCTTCTGTGACCCTGCGGGGCCTGGGGCCACGCTGGCCCCGCGTGGGCTTCACCCCGGTTTAGCCCCTGGAGCAATGTCCCTCAGTGGAACAGACTTTTAAAAGTCCTGATTTTGTGCTCCGTTCCTCCGCCGCTTGCCGGGAGCCGGCCCCTCCCCCCGCGGTCTATCTTCCCGTCGTTTTAGATTCACTTCTCCGCCAGTCCTACCTTTCAGAAAGTGGTTGATTTTCTGTTTCTAGAGTTGCTGTTCTTCTTCTCTTCGCTCTCCCGTTGGATTTGTAGGTGTTTGCAATGTTTAGATAAGCTATCGAGCTGATCTCCTGCTACCTGATGTAGTCTCAGGCTGCTACTTCTCCGCCATCTTGACTCCTCCCCTTTTTTTTTTTTTTTTTTTGGCTATTTTATTTGAGAGAGAGAGAGAGTGCAAGAGCTGGGGGATGGGCAGAGAGAGAGGGAAAAGGGAGGCAGATCTCCCACGGGGTTCAGAGCCCAACTCAGGACTTGATCTCATGACCCTGAGATCATGAGCTGAGCTGAATCCAAGAAGGAGATGCTTAGCTGACTCAGCCACCCAGCACCCCTGGAGTATTCTATTCTTATACCCAATCTAATTGCAACAAGTTAAGTATACATGGAAGTAATGATAAACCACATTCATCAATTCTACTAAATCCAAACTAATTGTTTCCCTAACACATCACATTCTTAGGGTGGATCCCCAAAAGATCAACAGCCATTCACATGCCTCCAGCATAGAGAGAAATATGAAGAGAGATCATTCAGAGTCTTCTTAACCAGGTGTGGTCAAATATATCACTTCGTTTGACAGTATCTAAACAATCTTGTGAACATGTTGTTAGGGTACTTCCAGGGATGAGTCCCATTCAAGTAAAGGGCTCTGAGGCTTAGATTTCATGATCCTTACGATTAAACCAGTTCTGATCCCAGCTAGGAAATATGGGTGGTTTACAAAATGCACCTTTACTTCAGCTGCTATGATAGATATAATACCATGTGAGTCAAACATCACTAATACCCATATTTTAAGTAAAAAAAAAAAATGCCTTAAATGGGTGAACACACTGCCAACATTTGTAAGGGCAGTAGGTGAGAAGTGTGGATTCTGTGGTCTTTTCATCCTGCCAAGGTATTTATTTCTACCAGTACTGCCCTACTCATAATTTTGGAACTGGAGTTTAGAAGGGAAGTTAACCTCATGCACCCAGAAGATTGCCAGCAAGAACTGTTGAAACATTTGACCAGCTATGTATACATCTATGGAGATCCAGACCATAACTACCTGGTTATGTTTCTTAAGCTGGTGACTCTTGGGTATATGATGAAGGTGGGACAGGTTACAGAACCTTCAGAGCACATAAGGAGAATTGCATCCATTTCCCAGGAAAATGAGCATGCACATAACATTCACATGTAGTTTTTAAAAAAATATTTTATTTATTCGAAAGAGAGAGAGAACACATGAATGGAGTAGGGAGCAAAGAGAGAGGGACAAGCAGACTCTATGCTGAGTGCAGAACCTGACATGGGGCTCTTTCTCATGACCCTGAGATCTGGGGCTAATCTCATGACCTGAGATCATGACCTGAACTGAAACCAAGAGCCAGATGCTCACCTGACTGAGCCACCCACGTGCCACCAAATTTACTTATAGTTTTGAGGTATTTTTGAGTGCTTCTGAAGTCCATTGATTAAAACAGTATTCAGGGACCTTTGATTAAGAACTTCTGCTTTAATATTGAGGGTAGGAAAAAACAAGAGATAAGGCATTACACTGGACTGATTCTTCCCCGTCTCTAATTCTTTGTCAGAGATAAGGCAGTAGGTACTCAGATGGATTTATTTTTATCAAAATATTACAGTTCCAGCCTGGAAAATTAAGTATAATTACTTGTAATTTCCTCAATTATTGTTTATCAAGTTCTTTCCCCTGTAATCCCTATCAACACACATTAGAGGAACATTTTATAAACATTTTTCAGTATCAGTCTTCTCACTTTGTCTTAACAGTTCTTTTCTTGCTTTTATGGGCTTTGTAACTGTCTTTCTTTACCTTACTGTTTTTTTGTGTGTTTGTTTGTTTTAAGAAAAGCTTAAAACACCTATTAGGAATCTAAAGATAGTAGGCTTACTATTGCTTAACATTTCCCCCTAAATATAAGCAAACTCTAAGTTCCTAATCTATAAAAGTTATGAAAAATCATATATGATCACATCTTCCTAAAGTACTGGCTGGTTTCATTTTTAAGACTTCATCATGACCAGAGTAAATTGGAATTGACCTAAATTATCACAGGGTCCCATTCCCTTTGTCAGTGAATGATGTAGAAAAGGTATTTTGTTTGGTTTTGTTTGGTGTCAAAATGAGCCAAACAGAAGAAATGATCTTTTTTCATTTCTTTCTTTTATTCTGGTGAGTCTTGTGTCTTCATTTGATAACCTAGAATTTCTATAGGCTTCTTTCTATCATGAGGTGAGTTACCTTGAGAGAGAACAGAACAGCTGAAGAAGAACCCGAGGTTTGGTAGGATTGATGATTTCACTGACCCACCTAATTAACCAGTGCTGGGATTTGCGGTACCTCTGAAATTGTCCAAATGGGACACATTAAGTCATCATTTCAATCTAGGCCATTTTGATGTTGCTTTCTCTTTTATTTGCTGCCAAGAACATCATGGCTAATGTCTCCTCACTGCTTTCTGAGACAGGCAAAAAGTTCTTAGGGATGACAAATGGAACTTTACTGATTCAATAATAGTTAATGGTTGCTCTTTCTTGGCGGTTTATATACTTGGCTCAGTAGATTCCTTGCTCAATAACGGAGAAGATGAAATGACTTTTCTTGAAGCCAAAAAATGATATCAAAGATATTATCACCTGCGATGACATGTTTTGTGGCTTCATTTTTCTCAGCAGCGAGTGGTGAAAAATCTTTTCTGAAGGAGATAATCATGGTCAGAATGGATTGCAATTCCAGTGTCTGAATTGTCCAGAGATTTGTACAAAAAGCTGCAGTCGAGGGATCCCTCTTCTTTGTAGCGTACGGAGGACTAAGTTTCGAATAGCCCCGTTATGATGGGTTTAATGCATATTTGATTCAAGGCTCCCGGGGGTAAGGAAATGTTTCAGGTCAAAAGTTTATATAGAGGGACGCCTGGGTGGCTCAGTGGATTAAGCCGCTGCCTTCGGCTCAGGTCATGATCTCAGGGTCCTTGGATCGAGCCCCGCGTCGGGCTCTCTGCTCCACAGGGAGCCTGCTTCCTCCTCTCTCTCTGCCTACTTGTGATCTCTCTCTCTCTCTCTGTCAAATAAATAAAATAAAATCTTTAAAAAAAAAAAGTTTATATAGAGCCCCACACAAGTGCAGTTAGCCCAAAATGTGTTTCCGTAATAGATATTTTAAGATCACTGGCTTCTAGTCTAGATTCCTCTTCATAGAAAGTGATTATCTTTTTGAATCTCAACACTTGTTTATTTAATGAGGACTTTTCTAATTCATCTCAAAATCCTTCATGCCTTTCCAAAAGCATTGTATCATTTGACATTTTCTACTGTAATACTTTATAATAAAGTGTGTTGCCTAAATGGATTTTTAAAGATAACTACATCTTATCAAACAATGCTGCATACATTATATTAATACTTTTCTTGAAATTTTCCCAAAAAAATAATATATATTTCCCAGACATTGTAGAGCCTTCACAGGTAAAATTATTTGAAAATTTTATTTTTATGCTACTTTGTAGCATGACAATTAGGTTGGAATGGGAGGGTATATGTGTGTGCGTGTGTATCTCCTCTTAAGATACAGTTTCCTTTATCCTGTCTCTTCTTCTTTTCTCTGTCACCTAGGCAGTGTCAAGTTATTTCTTACTGCCATTATAATCTGTTAGGATCTCTGTCATCTGTTTTTAATGTTTATGGAATTAGAAAACAAATAATGTGTCTGGTCAAAATCATGTAAAATTATGGAAGAAAACAGGCAGTTTTAAAGACGTAAAGTGGAACAGAGGCTTTCCAAGAGCATTTCTCGTACACTGCCTGCTGTTTGACCTCATGACCAGGTGTGTGACCTCTGGATCAATCTCAGCAGCTTTCTTCTAGAAATCATGAAACTTGTTAGCACTTCTTTTTAGTATTTGCTTTGTGAAAAAAAAAAAAAAAGTACACCTTTCAGAAACATCTTTGATGCTATAGGATTTTTTAAGGTACAATGTCATCAAGCAATCTAACAACATGAATTATTGTTATTTGCCTCTGAGCAAGAGGATTGCTGTTTTCTCTGTGTTTGTGATGGGACTTCTCAGCCTCTATGTTTCACGTAGATTTCATTTGCTATAACTTCCCACACTTTCCATTGTCAGTCTGATTGAATTTGTATATCTCACAGCTTATCCGGTGTGCTGTGGTCCAATTGTTTGGTATAATAGGTAGCTTGCAGGGCCAGCAGCATCAATGACTTCTCCTACTACCATTTAAAGAATGAAAGGAGTTGGCTGTCTCCAGTTGTTCTTGACTGAGCTCATGCCTACATGCCGTACTTTAAAGGTTACTTACATCTAGAAAGGCTGGTCATCTTTCTGATTTATGTATAGGTTAAATGAGAACACTGTTAACTCTGCATTTACAGCTGACAATACTATGTAAGATTATAAAAGAGCTAAAAAACAAAAACAAAACAAAATAAGCAAACAAACAAACAAAAAAAAAACACTTAGAGATCTATCCATACTCATACTGGCTTATTTTCCTGCGGTGGTTAATAATACAACTTAATGGAAAAAAAAAAAAAAAAGCAACAACAACAAAAACTTTAGAACAAATCCTGATTTTGATGGGGTTCCAGAAAAAGCAGCATGCATTTGAACTTATCAAGTCCAAACAGACTTATGACCACCTACTCTTGGTGGGGAGGGGTGGGAGAATAAAAGAGTAGAGATTTCATGCTTCTTGTGGTTAAAAGAAACCCAGAGCCAATTCAGGAGTATGTGAACAAAGCACACCATTTCCTTTGATCACACTCACTAATCTGGAGTTACTCTTTCTCATCCTGGAGTCCGGAAAAATCTATGTGAGGAAGCCCTGGAATGTCATTCTAATGGAAACAGCCAGCATGGAAACATGAGTCATGGAATACAGTCCTTCCTCCCCATTCTATCTTACTGAAAATCTTAGCAACCTTGTTTATATTGCTTGGGAATTACATTGGTAGGATAGTTTCGTGTGCACACATAGATGAAATATGAATTATCTGTTAGGATCACATGGAAGTATGGATGTGTCATTATTATAGATACATGTATTCTGTGGGGCTCATATATTTTTGTGTAGTGAGGAAGTTGACCTCCAAAAAGAGGTCTCCCAGTTCTTGGAGGTAAAGTGGTTTATTCCAGCTCTTGGGAGGTAATCTCTGTATCTTTGGAACTTCCCAAGTGATAGGGATATTTTTGTTATCCATGTGGTTCCCTCAGCCACACCCGATAGACTTACGGTGAGGGGACAGGCCGTATCAGAAAGACCAACCGTGTGATTAGAGATGTGGGGGGCTTTAGGCAGAAAAATCTATGTGAAAAAATCCAGCTCAGCCTCCAGGCAGGGAGTTGCTAGAGATCAAAGCCAACTAGGTCGATATATTTCAATTAATCATGTGTAATAAGGAAGCCGCAATACAATCTCAAGACACTAAAGCTGGGGTAAGCTTCTCTGGTTGGCGGTAAACTGTGGCTATTGTCACACAGTGTGGCCAGGAGGAAGTGAAGCTGTTCGTGATCTGACAGGGAGGAGATGAGCAGAAGCTCCATTTCAGACCCTTACCAATCCTGCCTTATGCCTCTCTTCTCTTGGATGGTTTTAATATGCATCTTCTGCCTAGAATAAATTTCTCTGTGTCATAACTGTAATATCTTATATCTCTGAGTCTTTCTGTTGAATTACTGAATCTGAAGGTGGCTTGGGGAAACCCCTGAACTTGCAGTTGGTGTTACTCAGTCTTCTGGTAGACTGTGCCCTTGACCTCAGTTCAGCTCATTCTGGGTAATGCACAATATACAAAATTATATGTTTGCATGTTATACCATGCCTGTCCATATAATTGATAGACTATAATGAACACTAGGCAGGAGTTACTCAGAAGACATGTGTCCTGGATCTTGGTGTTTAATTTACCCAAGACTCAGCAAAAGACTGTTTCTCTAGTTTCTGTTTTCTCCAAAGTAAAATGATGGTGGTGTTTTTGTTGCTAGACCTCTCAGGCTTCCTCCAAATGTAACATTCTGTGACCAAATAAAGATAAGTGGAAAGCATATCAAGTGTAGCATTTGTTTTTACCAGCATGATAGAGTCATAGAAAATTTTATGAGCTTTTTTCATAAACATATCAAGACCATATTCCTATTAGTTGTGCATGTTGAGGACTATTATTTCCTTAAAACGCATTTTTGCTAAATTGATAAATTGATTAAGAGCTCGTTCCTTGGCAAAGTGTTCCATTTGCAATTTGGCTTTTCTGATATTGGTCTAGTTCCTTGGGGTACTGTCTAGCTGCTACTAAAATAGTATGGAATGGCAGCATCTAACAGGTCTTAGAGGAGAGATGGGGAAGTCCCAGATGGACCTGATGAAACTTATCCTGGGTCTTGAACAACATGAAAATATTTACAAGGCACCACATATGTTTGAAAAGGAATGTTCAAGCCCACATTAGAGCAGTTAGGCCCGATGTGGTACATGCACAGAGCTCTCAGAAATGAGTGATGCCTAAGCATCATGTACAGAATAGGAAGGAATACTCAAGAAAATAAGTCCATGGGGTGCCTGGGTGGCTCAGTGGGTTAAAGCTTCTGCCTTTGGCTCAGGTCATGATCCCAGGGTCCTGCGATCAAGCCCCACATCGGGCTCTCTGCTCTGTGGGGAGCCTGCTTCCCTTCCTCTCTCTCTGCCTGCCTCTCTGCCTACTTGTGATCTCTGTCTGTCAAATAAATAAATAAAATCTTAAAAAAAGAAAAGAAAAGAAAAGAAAAGAAGTCCAATATTTGGAGAGCTGTATATTCCGTACTAAGGTGTTTGGATTTAATCTTGCAAGAAATGGGAAACTGTAGTTACTTTCAATTTCTTATTATCAATTATGTAGAGAGACTGTCATCCAGTATGTGTATGTGTATGTGTGTGTGCGTGTGCGTACACATGCCATTAAGCCTGAGGAATCGCATGGGGGGAATTAAAACAAGAATCATAAGGCCTCAGAAGTCTAGGTGTGCAAAAGCCTAGCCAAGCAGCAAGCACATTGACATTCAAATTGTTGGTAATAGAAAGAATGCAGGCTCTGACCCCCATTACATTCATCTTTTAAAAGATGCTCTGCCTCGTTGTTGAACAAGGAACTCTGTTCTTTACAATGCAGGAGGTCCCACGTTGTGTAGCTGTAGAAGACTGGAAGGCAGAAAAGAGAGAGAGAAGCTTCTTTGACTTTTTATCAGACTGCCGTTATTAGTTCCTCCTGAGAAGTAAACCTAAATGCCACAGTGCTTTTAATCATCACCAACTCCATAAGGATATCATTAAGTTGTTTTTCCACTTCTTTTTGCAGCCCAGAGGGAGATAATTTATTCTCTTCAGAACAGGTGGAAAAAGTATATATAATCACACATGTTTTATCCAATTCGATCGTGAAAAAATTTGAGTGCAGGATAGTATGAAATGTGATCAGAATTTTTGGTATCACAACTCTTCTGTGTGGTATAGTGGGAAGGTACTGTGCTTGAAAGAAGTCCGGCCTAGGGGTGCCTGGGTGGCTCAGTGCATTAAGCCTCTGCCTTTGGCTCAGGTCATGGTCTCAGGGTCCTGGAATCAAGCCCTGCATGGGACTCTCTGCTTAGCAGGGAGCCTGCTTCCTCCTCTCTCTCTCTCTGCCTGCCTCTCTGCCTACTTGTGATCTCTTCAAAAAAAAAAAAAAGAAGTCTGGCCTACTCATTAGCCCTGTCACCCTCATAGGTCACCCGTCTGCATATCCGTGAAAGTTTTTCACCATAGGGTTGTTGAAAAGTACACTTCTGATGTGTAGTCAGTATGATCTTGGGCATATAAAATGTGTTCAAAAATTCAAGTTCACATTGTCTCCTAAAGAATATGGACTCTTCAATTTGCCAAGTTTTCTGTTTTCCCCTCAAAGTGATTCACATCCATTTTTCTTGAGTATTGCCTTTATGATTAGGTATTAATTATTTACATATTAAAATATAAATCAAAAATTATATGCTAACAATGATCATCACAGTCCTACTTATAGTTGTGATAGACTGGAAATAACATTAAAACCAAAAGTTAGGAGAAAGTTTGCTTATATGTTGTATCTATGGGTTAGAAATTAGCATGGTTTACATACTAATATTAAAGGGTATATATTATTCTGATAAAGACACAGCTTTGTATATATAACCTATTTCCAGCTATGCAAAATGGGCAGGGAATAAAGCATTAAGTGTAGTTTTTATTTTAGGTTGGTGATTTTCCCTCTACCCTTTGCTAGTATATTTACAAAATTCCAAAATTCAACTTCTCCCATTTTTCCCAAATCAAAAATGTTGATTTCCAAAGTCAACTTTTGTCTCAGTTGGTACCTATTTAATAGAGACACTTCTGTACTTTTCTTCTATAAATAATCACGTCTTTGTTTTAATCTGATAACATTTACCTATTTCCATTGCTTTACCAAATGCATAGTATTGAAATTGTTTCTATATGTTGTCTTGGTTAAAGTATGAGACTGTTTTCCTGCATGAGAAAGAAACAAACTTAGTGGCAAAGAAAAATGTGCATTCTTTTTTTTTTAAATATTTTATTTATTTATTTGACAGAGGGAGAGGTCACAAGTAGGCAGAGAGGCAGGCAGAGAGAGAGGGAGAAACAGGCTCCCCACTGAGCAGAGAGCCCGATGCGGGGCTCGATCCCAGGACCCTGAGATCATGACCTGAGCCGAAGGCAGAGGCTTAAACCACTGAGCCACCCAGGCGCCCCAAAAATGTGCATTCTTGTGCTTTGGAGTTTAGGAGTTCACATGTGGATCTCCCAGTATAGTCTGAGCTCTGAGCTGCTCAGCTTCAAGCCGAGGATCCCGGCGGAACTTAGGTTGACTTCACGTGTGTTCCCTCTGGTTCCAAAGTGAAAAAGGTCACAGTTATCTGGGAAAGAGTCTTCTCATGACACATCATTGGAGTCCAAGAAGGCAAGCCCAACACTACAAGCTAATTTCAAGCCTGTGCCTTCATCACATGCACTGTGACATCATAATGGCCCAAACGAGTCACCCAATCAAAGCCAATGTCAAGGGGATGGAAAGTATACGTTCCCACAAGGAGGCCAAGCAAGCATGTGAATTTTTGTCCTATGTCGAGGAAACAAGGAGTTGTGACAAAGAATTCAGTCAACTACAGAGATCCTGTAAAGCATGTATTTTTTTTGTTACATTATTGCTCTGTATAAATCGCATGTTATTAGTTACGAAATCATTACAGAGTCATCCACTGAGGATTCCAGAGAACACTGAAGATGCAATTCTCTCTGCTTCTCTAAACAATAGGAATCCATTTCTATTCCCCTCGTTAAGCTCAAATCCTAGATTCTGTCCAAAAGAGGTCTGAAACCTATCCAACAGCTGTCATTGACTGTGCCTGTAACTGTCTAAGTACTTGAGAATTCTGTTATTGAGGTTATAAAAAAAAAAATCCCTTTACCTAGAAAATATTTACATAGTTATAATTGATAGAAATAATCTGTTTTCTTGTTTTAGATCAGTGAGGGATATTCTAACATTTATATAAACACCTCCTGTTTTGTTCAAAATTCATGCCAGTGTTTTTCCTTTGAATTTTTTTTTTAATGTTTTGGTACAAATGAACATAATCCAGAAATTCATTCAGCAAGGACTGACAGAGGTTTCCTTAAAAGGATGAAGGAGGACAGAATTGAACCTAGAAGAAGAAAGCCTTGTTTACCTTTTTCGTTTTAGCTCTAGTCTCAAAATAATATGTAAGTGCAATGGTTGAAAGAAATTTAAAAAAATTATAATATATTCATTCCAGGAGGAGTTAATGACTCGTTCTAAGTGACACGTAGAGGAATGGGATTGGAGAAGGACTAAATAATGCATGATATATAAAATTCTTTGTGTGTCCTATAGTACACTGGATGACATTTCCTTCTTTTCCTTCTCCTTGTAAGTATTGTTACTATTATCACTACTACTACTGCTATTTACATTGAAAGAAGCATAATAGCAATCAGAATCAGAGAAGATTTACTAAGTTGAACAAATGATAGTCCCCAGCCCTCACCACGGAGCTGAAAACATTGAGGCTAGACTGCTCAAATACTTTTGACCAAGGTCAGAGTGATTCCTTGCAGTTCCGTGAATTGAAATTGAGCTCTTTTCTAGTTTCTAGGATAAAACAGCGTTCCTGTAATTGATAGCATTTGAATTAAAAAGGAAGAAAGGCAAGTAAAATGATAGGGAATGAAGGATGTTTTGGGAAGCAGTTGGAGGAAGATACAAAAAATACAAAAAGAAGGTCTATAATCCTGTTTGTTAGGGAGCAGTTTGTTCAAATATGGATGGGGAAGATGTAGCTAAATCAGAGTTGCTTTCTCTGTTCCCTAGGGAATGTGGATTTCAGGTGGATCTAAAAACTTAATCTCTATATGTATTTGAAAAGGGATGGAAAAGACACATAATGCCCATGGGGAAATCCTTTTTTTGCAAGAGCAGGTAAACAGCATTGACACGTTTTAGCCAGAGCTGTTCCTAGACTCAGCAGCCACATTACTCAGGCTCGTTAGTACCATCCGCTTCTCTGGAGGCAGAGATAATATAAAAAGATGACTTCCCTTAAATCCATACAAACACTGAATTCTTAGGTTTAACTTGCAGTATTTATTTTGTGACCTTATATTTCTAGTGACTGGTTTTGGTCTCTGTTATTTTCTGTTTTCCTTTGTTTTTAACTTTGTTTGTTTGTTTGTTTTGCTAATGCACTATTTTTTAAGGTTATTTTAGTTTTGTAGGTCTTTGAGCCAAAAGTACAAAGAGTACCTGTCTTGCTTCCTTTACCCAAGGCATAGTTCCCTCTATCATTATTATCTTCTTAGTATATTTGTTAGAATTAATAAATGAATACTAATGTTATTAGTATTAATAAATGAATACTCATATGTTAATATGAGTATTATTATGTTATTATGAGTATGTTATTATGGAGACTATAGTTTATATTAAGGTTCACTCTTTGTGTTTTGTTTTGTTTTTTTTAAAGATTTTATTTATTTATTTGAGAGAGAGTGTGAGAGAGCATGAGTAAGGGGAGGGGCAGAGGGAGAGGGAGAGTGATAAGCAGACTACTCCTTGGGCAGGGAACCTGATGCATGAGGCTGGTCCCAGGACCCTGAGCTGAAGTCAGATGCTTAGCCAACAGCCCCTTCATTCTGTTCTTTTTAAAAAGTCTGTGGGTCCAGACAAATGTATAATTTGCATATCCATCATTACAGAATCACACAAAATCATTCCATTGCTCTAAAAATCTACCTATTCATCCCTCCTTCTCTTACACCAAAGCTGCTGACAACCCCTGAATTTTACAGGCTCTATAGCTTTCCTTTTACCAGAATGTCACATAGATGGAACCGCCAAGTGCGTACCCTGTTTAGCCATTTCAGGCTGCCTTCTTCATTGGGTTCCCTCATGCCTGCTATGGCTTGATAGTTCATTTTTTTTTCCTATCACCGAATAAAATTCCATTACATACATGTACCACAGTTGTTATCCATTCTCTTACTGAAGAATGTCTTGGTAGCTTCCAGTTTTTGGCAATTATGAATAAAGCTCCTATAAACTTTTGTGTATGGGTTTTTATAGGGACACTTACATAGGTAAAACCTAGCAGTATGATTGCTGAATCAGATGGCAAGAATTCCTTTAGCTTTATAAGAAGTTGCAAGACCCTTTTCCGAGGTGGTTTTATATTGGCATTCCTGCCACAAGTAATAACAGTTGCCGTTGTTGTGTCTTGCCAGCATTTGGCGTTGTCAGGATTTTAACCATTCTGGTAGATGTGAAGTGGTCATTTATTGCTGTTTTAACTTGCAACTCCCTACTGACAGATGATGGTCAGCATCTTTTCCTATGCCCGTTTTCCCTCAGTATATCTTCGTTGCTGAGGTGTCCAGATGTTTTGCCACTTTGGAATTGCACTGTTTGATTTCTTACTGTTAAATTTTAAGAGTTCTTGTGAATTTTGGATCTAAGTCCTACACCACATATAGTGTTTGTAAATATTTTATTCCATCTTGTGACTTGTCTTTCCATTGTCTTAACAATGATTTTTTTTTTTTTTTTTGGCCCAGAGGAAATTTAGTGTAGTCCCACTTACCATTTTTTTCTAGTCTTGGATTGTGTTTTTGGTGTTACACCCAAAAAGTCAACTCTAACCCCAGAGTCACCTAGATTTTCTTCTATCTTATCTTCAAAAATTTATATGATTTTACATTTTACATTTAATCCAGGATCCACTTTGAGGTAGTTTTTTTGTGAAAGGTATAACGTCTATCTGTACTTTTTTTTTTTTTTTTTTCTTGTATGTGGATGTCCAGTGTCCTGTTGTTCTGGCACGGTTTCTTGAAAAGACAGTCCTTTATTCATTGAATTGCGCTTGTGCCTTTGTCAAGATCAATGACTATTTTTACTGCAAAGAATACTAACGTTGGAAAAACAGTTTTCAAGAAATGTATTCTAAACTGCCTTTCTGAGAGTGATCCAAATGTCTTGTGTTCACTGTTCTATGACTATAATATAAGGTTCTACATTCTTCAATACACGTATTACTGTGATTTCAAACCTTCATTGGCTGAATTAGGGTCTTAATTGTTTAAATACACTGATTTCACTTTAATCTGTGTAGGAATTATTCCTTGTTACTCAAGTAGGACCCCTTGATGAAGAACAGAAAGGATACCTTGAGACAAGTTTTGCCTCTGAATTTTGTTTCACAACTGGTATTCCTTGTAGCACAATGATGTGCTGTGGCCTGTGATGACGTGTATAATTCCCAGCCATTCTGGCCTAGAAAATTGGATAGATTATATCCCTGCTAACACCCCTGCACGTTTACTCTCCACATTTCCAGAATTCGCCCCAGTTGGTCTTTCTGGACCTCTATGGCCCTTACACTTATGAAGATTAACAATCTTTCTTTCCTTCAGTGTCATATTGGCTCATGAGTCACCCAGTGACCCCAGTGGCACACCCTAGTTCACTTATAGACAGCCTTGTCCTTAGAGTGGATCTTGAGATGCAGAGTGACCGAGTCATGGGAAGTAAAATCATCAGCAGGAAACATGCCTACAATTATTGTTCTACTCCAGCGGCTCAAGCATGTATGTAAGCTCAAGTCTGTAGTCTAGAAGTCAACTTTTCTTTCTTTTCTTTTTTTTAAGATTTTATTTTTTTATTTGACAGACAGAGATCACAAGTAGGCAGAGAGGCAGGGAGAGAGAGAAAGGGAGGCAGGCTCCCTGCTGAGCAGAGAGCCTGATGCGGGGCTCAATTCCAGGACCCCCGGATCATGACCTGAGCCGAAGGCAGAGGCTTAACCCACTGAGCCGCCCAGGCGCCCTTAGAAGTCAACTTTTCTTATGTAGCATGTTTCAAGCAAATATAGTTTATTCCTACCATTTGACCTAATATATTTTAGTATCACTAAGATGCTCTTAAAAAAAAATCATAAGAGGCTTCTTCGATCCAATTAAGTGCTAAGGAGCACTGCATTAATTAATTTAATTTGTCAACTTGCCTGGGACACAGGGCTTCCAGATATTTGGGAAATAACACACGGTTATTTCCGTGTATATGAGGGTGTTTCTGGATGAGACTGGCATTTGAATCTTTAGACCAAGTAAAGTTGATTGCCTTCTCCAGTGTAGGTGGCCATCCATTCTGTTGAAAGGCTGAAGAGAAAAGCGGCTGAGTAGGGGAGAATTCACTCTCTCTCTGCCTTGCTCCTGAACTGGGACATCAGTCTCCTTCTGCACTCATACTAAGAATTACATCATTAGCTCTCCTGGGTCTCAGGCCTTCAAACTCAGACTCACGTTACACCACCGGCAATCCTGGGTCTCTGGCTTGCTGGCTGCAGATCATGGGACTTCTCATCCTCTGTGGTGCTGTGAGCCAATTCCTTATGAGAATGAACTCTCTTTCTCTCTCTCTCTCCCTCCCTCTGAAGAACCCCAACTAATACAGCCATCCCAGTTGTTTGCGTTTCCTGTCATGGTGGAAACTTGGGAAGATACTTCCCTAAGCATGTTTTAGGCCCATGGATTTAGAGCTGGAGGAGCTGTGAAAGCTACTGTAAGTGTAAGTGAATCAGATGCAGGGATGTTCAGTTTTGCTCAGTCTCGTGACTGCCAGCGGTAGACCTGAAATATGGAGTCAGGTTTCTACACTCAGCTTTGTGCTTTATGTTTGATCTTTTTTACTGCCAGAAGCGGTGCCCTAAATACTATGTTAATTTGTAAATTGAAGGACAGGATCTACCTGTATCCCCCAATTCTTCCAAACTGTTAAAGTAGTTCCATTGCTGATCCTTCTTTGTGAATTATTATTTCTTTATTTCGTTCAGTGGTCCCCACTGTTATTATCAAGTACATTATGGAGCCTTTGAGAGGATTTATGACTGTTGCATTGGTCCTTTTCCTTACAGTGGTGTATATCAAGTAATGAATGAAATTACTTACTTGAGATGATCCTGGGTTTATCAATCCACTGTTCACAGCCACACTGTATCCTGAGTGTGCCTTAAAGATTTTTCATTTTCCATGATACTAACATAAAAACATTACCTGGACTTAAAGGTTGCACTCTTATTTGCCCACATCCTCAAAACGAAGCAAACCATGTATCGACAGATGTTAAAATACAGCAAACAGTTGGATATGCTTATTTGTTTAGTTGTCAGCTTCCTTCCATTAGAAATAGGCATTCTTGACAGAAACAAGTCTAGGGCCTAAGAAAAGAGCTGATTCTGGAATGCTGCCTGCCAACCAAAGGGCCTATGGCATTAAAAAAAAAAAAAATGACCTCATGTGTCTTCTTTATGGCTTTAACTCTAAGCTCCATATTAATTACGAATCATAAGATATAAAAGTTATCACCTGTTTCCTTTGTAAAATTGCTCAATACAGTTGTATAACTGGACTGGAAGTCATTGATTTTCTATTCTAAGCCACTACTCTTCCTCTAGGATTCTATTTTCTTTTCAATAGGAAAAATAACCACCCTGGGAAAGATGGAATAAGAGCTGGTTTGAACTGTAGTTAGCTGGTAGCTGTGATTTTACAGACTACTGTTCACAGGTACTGGGAATGTTGTCCGTGTGAGAGTTGGTACAAATCACATTGTGATGTCAAGCCTGGGCTTTGGCTGCTGAGCTGTATGGTTCCTTTTCCTCCCAGAACATTTGGGTCAGGCAGTGCTCTCCTTCCTTGACTTGGAACCAGGTGCTGATACCGGGGCAGAGAGTCTGGTTTCCTTTGAGTATACTCTGCTTGCCCAACAGCGAGGACTGGGCTTGAGCTAATGCATCTGGAAAAAGCATCGGAGGTCAATCTGGTAGGCATGCTTGAGACCCCTGTTAACTCACACTGTCTGGTTCTCAGGGTTTGCTTTGCCTTTTAGCCATTCATGGGACTTTGCCGTAAGGCATTTACTAAACTCTCAGCTGTCAAGGCCCTCCTTCCAGAAGACTTGCTGAAGATTGATTGGTAGCATTTACATCTTCCTGTCATTTTTTATGACTAGGGTTCCCATATCCACCTTTTCCATTGGATTATTGGATAGTTGCCACTACCCTTGCATGTTCAGGAGTTCCAGAAAAAATAGGTTTGTCATTTTTCTGATGCAGAGTGGTATTTGAGGTGTTGTTAGTTAGCAGGAAATGGTTTTTCCATATTAATGCAAGAGCACAGGGAGAAGCGTTTTTAGTTGAATAGAGCTTAGGCTTTGCAGTGAGATAAACCTGCCACTGGTTAGTCATTAATTAACCTCTGAGACATGAGTTGCGTCCTATGTAAGCCCTGCTGTTTCTCAGTGTATGATCTAAGAAAAGTGGAAGACACGTAATGAACAAATGGATGTAAATAAGTGAATGTGAATGTCATTTACAAATATTTGGAAGTTCTGGGAATAAATAGAATTGTTTTTCCATTTTTATGTCTTGTATGTTTCCGTAAGAGGTGCTGTGATTGTCATAGAATGTTCATGCAGAACAGTAAGTGGGCTGCGTGTCCCATCTCTAATGTCTACAGCAGCCGGCGATGTAGATGCTCTTGCTATCATTTTACAGCTGAGGAGGCGGAGCCTGGAGTCTCAGGGTCAAAATGCTGCTAAGCCCTAGATTTCTGAATCAATTCTAGGTTTCTTTGACATCAAAGCTCATTTTCTTCTTATCATCTTCTCATCACTCTGTCATGAAGCTTCCCTTAATTCTCCTTTGTCTTCCCAAAGTAGGTATTAGACAGCCCTGCAGGGCTGGTAGTTCTGTAATGACTTCCACAGACACTTCTACCTAACCATACAGGATCAATTCTATTTCCACGTTTACATAAAGGGAAACTGAGGCTCGGAAAATTTAAATGACATTCTAAGGCAATGCAGCAGGTGAGCACCCGGGATAGGGTAGAAATGCATGACGTGTGGTCTAAAAACACATCCATTATGTCATTTCTCATTTCTCTCTGCTTCTGTTTTGTTTTTGTTTTTGTTTTTTTTCCCATTCCTATCCATTCATGATTTCCTTCCTTTGCTCTCTATTACCCAGCTGAATTTTATTTTTCTTGGAGTTCAGTGATTTCTCCCAACGTCTTCCCTTCCCTTTGGGACCATACAAACGATGTGAGCTAGTGCTGAGCAGGGACAGATTGTGGTGGTTGGCAGGTGGCCGCAGAGCCTGGAATCTCCCGCCATGTCTGTCCACAGGCTCTCAGCCGGCCCCGCTTCAGCCCGCTGCCACATCCATTAAATGCAGCCTGTGGTTTACATTCTTCCTACTCTCTGCAAGTGAGGGGTTGTTTCATGCACTGTTTAAAATGTTGTATCCAAAGGCTGAATATGCCATGAACACTTGTTTGCTTGAGTGTCAGATCTTTTTTAGGAGTGAAAGATAAAAGAAGGATGGTTGGCATGGGGGGCACTTGGCGATGACAAGATAGATTCCTGGAAACCTCTGATAGTCCGTCGAGTCTGTGCAAACAACAGAGTTCCGGGAGCCCTGTTCCTGTCTGGAGGACACACTTGGTTAAGTACAGACTTGTACCATAACCTGTACGTTATTACGCTGTTTTAATTATATTACTGCATTTCATCCCCCAACAGTGCTGTGGTTGTTAGAGTTCTCAATTATAGACGGAGAATGAGATTTACAGATTTACAGATGAGAATGAGATCTCTTGTCTTATCTTGTAAGTGACATTGTTCTGCATTCTAAAAAATCTGGACTTACCTGCTGTGAAGGAATGATGGCATCAGGTGTAAGGAGGTGAAAGCCCCGAAGGTTCTTCTCAAGTCTGTGCTTTCCTAACTCTCTCTTACCTACTGGACTGTATCAGTCTATCAAAATTGTAATGGTATAAAACAATTCAACGGTTTCCGGATTGGGTTACACTCTGAGCCGTCACAGGGACCATCTTTTGGAGTAGTGTCTGTTACTGGAATGAAAACAAGATTTCTTCTGAGTCTACCTCCTCTGAGGTTGTATTCGTCACTCAGATGTTTTCCTCATCATTCCATTGTAGGGACCTGTTCAGCCAGAGCAGCCCCACCCCGGTTAAACTGCCATTTTTATTGTAAAACTTATATTGACCTTACCCCCCCCCCCCCCCCGCCCCCAGGGGAACTTACTTAAAAGCAAGTCCGGGAAACCAGTCCCAGGTAACAGCCCAAATACAAGAGTGGGTTAGGTCAAGTGGAGATAACTGCCCAAATACAAGGGTGGGTCAGGTCAGGTGGAGACATTCAATCAGTGGGGGCGCATACTGTCTCCTAGCTACCAAGGTGATGGGCTAGTTTCCATGGCTACTGTGGGGTGAATTGTAATTCAATTAGCCACCTGTGTGTGGCCAGGCCCAACCACATAGCCTTTGCTCTATAAAAGTTAGTCTGGAAAGCAGGGACTGGTGGTCCTCTCTGTAAGGGGCGGCCCTGACCGGTCTGTTTAACGGTCGGTCTGATTCTTGATGCTTGGCGCGAAATAAAATTTTGCTTGACCTTCACTTTGTATCAGTGTCGCTCCTTTGACCATGGACCCATTCATTATTGGGGGACCCAACATTCGGACCCAACACCATGTTCTCAGAAAAGACAGTAAGCTAATAGTGTATAGATAGTAATTTTCCTTTACGAATGCGCCTTTGCTTTCATCTTAATACATGGGAATTTAAATGAGATTTGAGGGTGATAATTTTTCCCCTCAAATTCCAGAATGAGTTGAGAAACAGATAGTGCTGTCAGACAGGGAATATTGTTGCTGATTAAGCTGGATAAACAAATAGTTTACTTAGTAGGAACACGGGTACAATTTATATGACTAGTGCTTTGGGGACCACAGATGTGTTTTGGTAATGTATGTTTGTGGGCTGACAGGAGCAAGGCATGAGGAAATACACAAAACCCAATACTGGTCCCATTGTCAAACAACTTCCAGTTATATGGAAACCCTGACTACTCTGAATGAGTTGAGAATATTACAAGGGCATCAAAGGACTATCTGTGCTGTCCAAAAACTGGGATGGCTGAATCGTTCACTCTGTAACCACTGGGGTGGAATTCGGAACCCACAGAATTTCAAGTGAAATTGGTGGGCCTGATGGCATAGAGTCAGGTTGCGCATGTGTAACATAAAAACACTCTTTGTGTGAGAGTGTGGGGGAGAGACAACTTGATGTAAGGAGAAAAATCACACGGATATCCTTCTCAGATGAAGGGTACCTGGTGACATTCTTTTTCCTTTTCCTTTCTTTCTTTTCCTTCTCCCAGCCCCCTCCTGCGAAGGGTCTGTGATTGAGACCCCAGGAGGCCCTGCGGTTTTCCTTCTCCTGTGCGACACAATTGCAGATACCTGACTTAGCATCTGTGGTATCACTGGAGCACCACAGAGATGTGGAACGCGCTAATGTAGATTTTAAAGTCAGTTGACATACCTGATTTCCTCATTCCCTACTCCTCAGATATTAGAAGAGATATAAGAAATTCTTATTTTCTGCAATTGAAATGATGATCAAATTCACTGAAATCATGCATTTGTTATTTTTTGTCAGGTTTATTCACTCCCATAGTCAAAATGTGGAACATTCTTCCTCACTCCCCCAAACTCCCTCTTGTCATTTTGTTGTTGATGCCCCACCCCCTCAACCTGGTGTGAAGTCTCTGGCAACCGCAGAGATGCTCTCTGTTGTCCTGTTGCTGCCTTTTCTGGAAGGTCATACAATGGGGTTGCACAGCGTATATGTAACCTTTTGAGTCCAGATTCTGTAATTGAGCATAATACACTTGAGACTTAAATATATCACTAGTTCTTTTGTTATAAAACTAGTTGTTTTATTTCTGAGAACTATTCCTTCCATTGATGATGCCCCGCATTTTGTTTATTAAATTATTAGTCGAGAGACATGGGGTTTATTTTCAGTTTGGGATAATTACAAATAAAGTCACACTATGAAATTTCACATCAAGGGTTTGTGTGACTATGTGTTCATTCCTTTTAAATAAATACTGAGGAGAGGGATTGCTGATACAAAGGGTACCTAGATGTTTACATTATTACAGATCGTCAAATTGTTTTCTGAAGTAGGTTACCGTTTTGCATTTTCACTTGCAATGTATAGAGTGACCAAGTTTCTCTCCATCATCACCAGTACTGGGTTGTTTCATTTCTTTAAAAAAAAAAAAAAGTATTTTAACCATTCGTACTGAGTTGAATTGGGGTTTCCCCAAAGCTATGTGTATCCAGAACTTCAGAATGAGAACTTATTGAGAATAAGGGTCTTTGCAGTTGTAAATAAGGTAAAAATCTCAAGATGAGATCATACTAGATTAGAATAGAAGTCTTTATAAATGAAAAGAAGTGGTAACAAACAGAGACACGTAGGGAGAATGGCCATGTGAGGAGGGAGGCACGGACAGAGGCAAAAATGCATCTACAGACAACGGGATGCCATGAATTGCCCACAGCCAGAAGTCAGGAGAGCAGTATGCAATGGATTCTCCTTTAAAGCCTCTGGAAGAGGCAGACACTGTCGACACCTTGATTTTAGACTTTTGGCCTCCAGGATTAGGAGATAATACCTTTCTGTTTTTTTTAGATCACCCAATTTGTACTAATTTATGGAGGCAGCCCTAAGGAAACTAGTACTACCATTCAAATTCACATTGATAGGTAGTAGCGTCTCATTGTGATTCTAAGTTACATTTCATTAATGACTGAAACTGAGTGCTCCTGTGGCCACCTGTGTACAATAGGCAGTCTGTTCAAAGTTTTGGCCATTTAATTTTTTTAAATTATTCAGTTGAATGTTTTCATGCTTTATGCTTTATGCATAGATGTTTAATGATTGTATTTTTCAAATATTCTCTTCTAGAAAGTGTGTTAATTGCATTTTTATTTTTTATTTAATGACTTTATGTATATATGTACTTATTTGAGAAAGAGAGTGAGAGAGAGAGAGAGAGAGCGAGCACACATAGGGAGAGGAAGAAGCAGACTCCCCACTGAACAGAGAGCCCGATCCGGGGCTCGATCCCAGGACCTTGAGACCATCACCTGATCCAAAGGCAGATGCTTAACCCACTGAGCCACCCAGATGCCTCTCCTTTTTATTTTCTAACACTGAATTTTAGATAGCAGAAATTTTTAATTTGTTGAAGTCAAATTTGCCAGTTTGTTCTTTTTGTGTGTATGTGTGTGTGTGTATACGTGTGTATTGTGTGTGTGCATATGTGTGTATGTGTGTGCCATTTCTGAGAACTTTTTATCTAAATCAAAGGCACAAAATATATTTTAGGTATTGTTCTAGAAATGTCATATGTTTACATTTTACATTTAGGCTTATAGGCAGTTTCAGATAATTTTGTTTATTTTATGGGTGTTATTGTAGTTCATGTTTGGATGTGATTAAATTAGAAGATTATTCGTTTAATAGTATTTTTGGACTAAAATCTACCATTTTCCCTGTTCTCCTTGTTCCAGATCTTCTTTGATCAATTTGTCCCCTTTATCTGCCTGCATTTGGATTCTTTAAATTTTTAAGAGTCCATTTTATTTTCGTTCTTGCCTTCTTATACTTTTTTATGTTTTTTTATTTGTTTTATTTTGTTTAGTTTTGTGATCACTCTAGGATTTAGCATATGGCTTTCTAATTAATCACAGTATACTTTTTTGAAGAACAATGGACATCTTAGTGAAGTTGAAATGATAATTAACACTGGGTTCAACAATTATTTTTAAAAATTTGCTTCCTTGCCTTCTGCCCTTTATAAGGGTCAGCCTTCTAAAAAGCAATTAGGTGAGACTTTTCACCATGTTTATTACTGTACTAGACCCTGTGGGAGACACTACCATTTGAGGGAGGGCTTATGTATTATCAATTCATTTTTATATAGCCAATATGTAACATGCATTAGGTGCCAGATAAATATATTTTTTAATTTTCTGCTGTTTAACAAGTAGTAATTGACGTGTAATAAAATACAAATACTTAAGGATAAATTTTGATGAGTTTTGACATATTTATACCCCAAAACTCATATCTAAAATTATGATAATGAGTACACATCATCCTTGAAATTTATTCCTGTCTCTTTACAACCTACCCGTCTTTTAACCCATATACCTTCTTATTCCCAGGAAACCCCTGACCTGTTTTCTCTCAATACAGGTTTGTTTGCATTTTCTAGAATTGTACATAAAAATCATGTATTATATATTAATTGTAGTGTTATGCTTTCTTTTTAATCCTAATTATTTTGATTTTTGTCCATTATATTGTGCTTTAAGTAGATACTATCTTTTTATTGCTGAGCAGGATGCATATGCCCCTTGCTGTAGGATGTTTGGACTCTTTCCAACTTTTGCTATTATAAAGAAGCTACTGTGAACACTCATGTTCAATTTTGTGCAGACATAAGATTTCAGCTTTCTTTGGTAAACAGGAGTGGAATGTCTGGGTGATACAGTAGGGATGTATTTAAATTTCTGTTGACTTATACTCCATTCATCACCCACTGTGTTGACCAATTTTGAAACACTCTTGTTTTTTACTTAGTGTTAAAAAGCATATCTTGTCTTTGAATCTTTTATTTTGCTGTTGACCTGTCAACGTCTTCATCATAAGCCTTCTTAGCACTTTAAAAATAAGTGGGCAATCATTGCAAGTGTTCATGCTACCCTCTGGGATGAAACAAATTCTGGATTTATTTGGCATTGAAGCAATTGATGACAAAGGATTTACATAATAATTTCACTGCTAATTGATTTGCTATGTCAATATGTCTTTTGTAACTACCTAGTAACTACCAGTGATGATTAAACAATGAATGGCACATTTATCTGCAGCATTAGTCTACTATGATGTATTTTCAAGAAATATAATTTGCAGAATTTAGCATAATAGGACAAGTATCAAAGTATTCTAAAGTAGTATTTCTAAAATAGTTCTAAAATCGTGTTTCTTTTTTTTTAAAAGATTTTATTTATTTATTTGACAGACAGAGATCACAAGTAGGCAAGAGAGGCAGGCAGAGAGAGAGAAGGAAACAGGCTCCCTGCAGAGCAGAGAGCCCGATGCGGGGCTCGATCCCAGGACCCTGGGATCATGACCTGAGCCGAAGGCAGAGACTTTAACCCACTGAGCCACCCAGGAGCCCCTAAAATCGTGTTTCTTAACTGCTACTGGACATCTGTGTGTCATCAACCTCCCTTCTCTTCCTCCTTCCCTTTCTCTTTCTCTCTCTCTCTTCTTTTGCCTTTTGCCACAGCTGGAGTCACACCCTCTCTTCCCTTACTGATGCATCTTAAGTGTAGAAAATGTAGACTGAAATAAAATTAAGGTAGCTATTTTTATACAGATTGACTTTTCTTTACTTTTCAATTAGATTGCCTTTCCCAAGAAAGGCATTGATAAAGCAAATGATTAAAATGAAGGACGAGTGGATACATTTTCACATGCATCTAATTGCGCAGTGGTTTATTGAGAAAGTGAGATGGGAAAAGTAGTGGGAATGTTGAGGTCTATGTCCTAGTTTGGCTATTATCTCCTTATTTATATAAACAGATTTACTTCTCCCTGAGCCACAGTTCTTTTATTCTGTAAATAAATGAGTTAGAGTATCAAGGTAATTTTCCCCAGAGTTCAGCAGAGGTACTTCTGCAGGGGTACCAATTGTGACTTGAATTTCATTTCTAAATTACATTTAACTATTAAAAAAAACAACACACAAACACTGGAAAATTGCGTGTTTAAATGTGTTACAATTTTTACACCTTGTGGCCATTGTGGAGAAATATTGGGTTAACTCCTTTTTGAGTGTAACGGAGTAACATCTCCTGCATTCTTTGCTTAATTAAACATTGCACGACTGGATTGTGTCCTACTAAAATTCATCTTGAAGCAGTAATGCCCAATGTGATGGGATTTGAAGATGGAACTTTAGAGAGATGAAGTCATGAGAGTGGGACCTTTTTGATGGGATCACTGCCCTTATAAGGAGAGACATCAGGGAGTCTGCTCTATCTTTCTCTGCCATGTTAAGGACACAGGAAAAAGGCCGTTAGCTATCTGTGAGCCAGGAAGAGTGTTCACCCAAAACCAATCACGCCGGCACCTTGAATTTGAACTTCTAGCCTCCAAAATTGTGACAGCATAAATTTCTGTTGTTTAACCTCCCAGTCTAGGTATTTTTGTTATGGTAGTTCCAACTGACTAAGACACTCTTTTTTTTGAGTACAACAAAATAAGATTTCTTCTGCAGTCTTTGCTTAATCAAACATTGTCACTATGTACAGTTATTTATTAAATGTGCAAATCAGAGTTGTATTGATACTGGGCAACCAAAACAAAATGAAGAAATAATTAGTATGTCATGGACTTTATAATACTGTAACATTCATAAATGTCCCAATTCAAAATTACATATTCACTACAATGACCTTATTTTTCTATATACTTTCTTATTAAATAAGTGTCACTTTACATGGCATTGCATATAATATTTTAATTTTACTTATGAATAAGTCCTCTTTCTATTATGCACATTTACATATAAAATGTGTAAAACTACATACAAGTAACCTGTCACAAAAATATTCTACAATACGAATGTGAAATCCATGGAGATAGTCGGTCTCTAAGATATTTTGTATTTTAATCTTGATTGATTTCCACATCAGCGGTAGAAAAGTTTTTTAACTCTATACCAAGTTGATATATTCTCAGGGATGAGTTACTAGAAAGTTCCTTCTTTTTTTTTTTTTTTTAAAGATTTATTTTTTTGACAGATAGAGATTACAAGTAGGCAGAGAGGCAGGCAGAGAGAGAGAGAGAGGAGGAAGCAGGCTCCCAGCCAAGCAGAGAGCCCGATGCGGGGCTTGATCCCAGGACCCTGGGATCATGACCCGAGCCGAATGCAGAGGCTTTAACCCGCTGAGCCACCCAGGCGCCCCTAGAAAGTTCCTTCTTGAATGAGGTCAGTGTCATACTGAGCTGTCGGAAATTCCTGCTGGAGCATGTAGAATAAGGTGATTTCGTTCAGGAAGCTGAAGAAAAGCTTCAAAAGAAAGTAGTCAAGAACCCATGCTTAGCAGAGAATTGATGGTGAAGCTGAACATTTTTAACATAAAATAGCAAAATTAAAGAATCCGTACCGAATCAGACCAGTTAGAACTGGTACTTATGTGAGGTCCTGAGTAAGCAGGGTCAGGGGCCCTTGGTCCAGAAAAGTATTCTTGTAACACACACGTTGGAGATCATAGAAGAGTAAAGTCCAGAGATGCAGGTCAAGAAACTGGTCTTTCCCGAGTGCCTGCTCTATGCCTGAGACTTCACAAGGGTCAGGAACACAAGTGATCATGCATGTTACCACATGGAAAGAACAGTAAGGCTTTGGGGTCTTCTCCCCTAAAATACTTCCTGTGTCTACAGAAATGTCCTAACCTCTGACCAACTGACGCTCTGCAGATCAACAAGTATTGAAAGGTATGGCTTCACCTCACTTATTCCGCCATTATTAGGACATTTTAGGCAAAAGACTTGGTTACCTACTCCCTGCAAAATGCTAGTTGCATCATTTTGCTGTATTTGTGTAACTGAAAAATCATTCTGGTAATTTTAGCAAAACAAAGGAAAGATTTCCTAATTATTTTCACTGAAAAGTACTATAAGCCCATAAAAGGCAAAACTAATAGTGAATAAACTTTACTATCCGTCAAAATAAATGCCATTTCTTTAGTAATTCTTCTCCAGAAAAATTCCTATTTCTCTGTCTCAGTGTTTCCTAGCTTGAGTTTGAACAGAAAGAGTCTTAAACATGGGTTTAACTTGATTTAGGTGAAGATAAGTTATCATGCAATCTACTGATAAAAATTGGTTACTTGGTGTTCTGGAAAATGAAAGAACTTGTTAAAACATAATTTTCAGAGTTATGTGTATTGAGATGAAGCCTCATAATAAACATGCATTTATTATAATTTCCTAATTATTTATTTTATAAAATATGTATCTGTTCTGTTTCAACTCTTCAACTTCCTTAGCACAATGTGAGGACGCGTTGGAGAAAGAATATAAGTAGATGCAGTACGTTTTATAATGAAAATAATTTAATTGACGTTAGTAATGGCACCTTTTCACTTTTCAGGGTGGTTCAATGTAGATTCTCTAAATTCCAGACCATGATTGTCATTAAGCATTGCCACCTTACTCTGCGCACAGAAAAGGATCTCAAATCTGATACAAAATCCTCTTCTTAAATCTGTTTGTGTGACCTTTGGAAAGTCAAATCAAATCTATGGGATTTATCATCCACCTCTGGAAAAATAAGGAGTTAAGCTAGATTATCACTAAAGTTCTTTCCCAGTTCTAATATTCTGCAAAATTGAGTTAGAAGAACATTTCCTCTTGAGAAGATATAGCTGACCTTTCTAGAGCTGCAAGTTTGTGCAGAGTAGGCTGGGCATTTTGCATTCACTTTCTCACTTAATTTCTCTCTGAATGCTGCAAGTGTTTCTACGGATGATGAAATCGAAGCTCAGAGAGCTTAACGAGCTAGCAATATGCTCCAAAGCCCATGTTTTTCCTACTACATTGGAAACAACACATTTTCCTCCAATGACATGCAGATCAGGGTGCATAATAGAGCTGTGAACGACACAGAATGTGTCAAAATTATTATGATTAGCAGCATTTATACATGAAATGTTAAAAACAATCTTTACTTGGAAAATTCCTGTCATAAGCAATATCCAGTTTGATCTTTATGCAGTCATTGTGGATAGCAAACTGAAGCAGGAAGAGCTCACGGCTTGGCCTAAGAAAGCCCTGACTTAAAACTCTACCCCTGCCAGGGTGCCTGGGGAGGCTCAGTGGGTTAAAGCCTCTGCCTTCAGCTCAGGTCATGGTCCCAGGGTCCTGGGATCGAGTCCCGCATCGGGCTCTCTGCTCAGCAGGGAGCCTGCTTCCCTCTCACTCTTTCTGCCCGCCTCTCTGCCTACTTGTGATCTCTCTCTGTCAATAAATAAATAAATAAATAAAATCTTTAAAAAAAAAAAACTCTACCCCTGCTGTTCTCCAGATGTATAATTTGGTCAAACTCTTGTGTCCTTAAACAAGAGAGACCTTACAGCGTTTGCTTGGGACTTTATCTGTAATTCTGTCCTGATGATCATGATTTGATTTGTTTGGTGCTCAACCGATACATTTTGAAGATTTAGAGTACAAAAAATATTATGTTGCTGACATGTAATAACTTAATGTAATTTGCTAACCTCCACTGGGATTCTCTACAGGACAGATTCAGAAACTAATACCCAGAGAGGGGGGGTGGTAGTAGTTAGTAACACAGAGAAGGTCAGAGACATATGTGGAACCCAGTTGTTCCTTTGGTAATAAAGGAGAGAATTCACTGTCCCTTCCTTGAACCACATACACTTTTTACATAGTGTTAGTTTGTTGTTTTTGCACACTGAGCGTTGAGGAGAGGTATGGTTTCCAAGCCGCCATTTGTGATTATCCAAGGATCCATGATAATTATGCTGGTCACTTCTGTGTGCACAAGGGAGAGCAGCAATCACCTTGAAGCAGATTTTTGTGACTATGGGAGGCATCATTTAGAGGTTTTCTTTCATGTTCATTATGCAAATAGGAGTTGAGTAGATAAACAGTTGCTTAGGTGGAAGGATGCAATGGATTTGCAGTGGCTTGGAGAAAGCTGCCTGTCTTTCCCCAGAGCCCTCAGATACAAACTGTTGAGTGGAAGTGGACAATTTCCATTGGAGGACAGACACGTCCAGGAAGGAAGGGAACACGATCCCAGTCCTTATAGCCTCAGAATCCAAGAAGGGGAAAACTGTTCCTCTGAACCAAGTGACCCTATTACTGATATGTTGGGGGGAAATAATTACGGGAGTCTGAAAAAGGAACTCCCTGAGAGAGAAATAGGGATTGGGATCTGTGCTGAACAAAAAGGCCTGCTGAAGGGTGACTGGTTAGATCCTTGTGAAAGGTAAACGTTGGAATGGTATGGGAGAAGGGGTCTGAGCAGGTCACGCTGAAGAGAGCGGCAAGCCTGAAGTCTGATGAGAGGTAGCATGACACCGCCACGAGGAAGTTTTTACTTGCAAGTTACTATTGAAACAGAGGACAGTTGTTCAACTGTGTAGGGCCAAGTTCTCTAAATGGCACGTGTAGAAACAGCCAAAGCAGTTATGCCAATGAGC